>NC_141757.1:107469451-108133218 GCF_982258835.1 Parasteatoda tepidariorum | reverse complement strand
TTTTTTTTTAAATAAATTACTCAGAAACAATTTGATCAATATTACTCAATTTTTTTAAAATTTTCCTTACATAAGTAAATGTGTACTTTTCAACACAAAACTTCTTTTTAACCATTATTAAATAAAATAATGAAAAATAATAAATAATATTTTGAATCACTGTCCTACCTATTTGGACCCTATTTTTCAGTTTGTGACTACCCCTGTTTTGAGGGTCAAAACTACAAATCCATTAAAAAAAAAGATGTTCTTATTTCGAGAAGGTACGTTTCTGTGTTTGATTTCGTAACTAAAAATATTAGCTGCAGAAATTACTATGCTTAAAGTTAGTCTCACAAACCGTTAACATGGCATCTAACTGCACGAAAATATGATTATTAGATAAAAAAATTGTATAAGACGCTCCATATTTTTTACTTTGTAAGCTGTACGCGTGCTCATTTAAACTCAGTAAATTTCTTTGGAATAAAATGCTTATTCCAAAGAAATAAATCCCTCATTGTTTTTAGATGAAAAAACACTTTCATGAACTTTTTTACGGAACTGAAATCTTGCAGATGAACTCCCCCATTTTAAATTTTATGGTGCAATTTTTCATTTTACACATTATGGTATTCACTTTCGATTTTGTTGA
Organism: Parasteatoda tepidariorum; assembly: GCF_982258835.1. Taxonomy (NCBI): domain Eukaryota; kingdom Metazoa; phylum Arthropoda; class Arachnida; order Araneae; family Theridiidae; genus Parasteatoda; species Parasteatoda tepidariorum. Next base: position 108,132,584 of record NC_141757.1, on the reverse strand, counting down.
AAAATTATGATAAAAACAATAAAATGATGTAAAATAAGATTTTATTATAAAAAATAATTGCAATAAATGACAGTTAAAAAGCAGTCATGAAATTCAAACGAATGAGAATTCTGTTTTGATATTTTAAAAAAAAATGCTCTTAGGTTGGGAATATTGCTTTTCAGTATATATTATGAAATCATCACAAAATTAAAATAAAAAGGTTTTTGCTTTACATTTATTAATTAAAATTATCTTTATTGGTTGATTGTCGATAATATTAGGGATCATCATTTGAGTAAAGAAAAACATCTTGTTTAACAATGTAATCATTACTGTAATGCGTTTAAGTATTTGTTTTTTTTTTTCAAATTTGGAAGTAAATTGAAAATGATGTTTAGATAATTGCATGTATTTAATAATGCTGATTAATTTTTAAAAATTTAAAACAAAAAACTCACTTTCTTCTTCTGGCTCAGGAACGGGAATTTTAGTTTCGATTTCAGATGTAGATTTTTGTCTCCTTAGCAATTTTGTCTTAGGCTTCAAAAAAGGTGAAAATATTAGCTAAACAATGATTTCAGTGAAAAATAAAGTCATGAAAACTAAAAACTTAACAATAACAGTAAATAATATTGTATAACAGTACAGTATATACAATTATAAATACTATTCCTAACAATAAATACTATTTTTTTAAAATATTCGAAATGTATCTTTGGTCTATAAATTAATACATTACTTTTTTAAAAGTTCTAATGGGCCGGTATAGCCTGGTTGACAGGGTGCTGGACTCCCGCTCGTGAGAGCGGGAGTTCGAATCCGGCCGGTCGAAGGCTCCCCGCGTAGTTAATGGTGACTGGTGCACGCTAAATCTGTCGGATCACAAAGTTCTCCATGTTCCCATAACAAATTTTACCTCTGGGGATACTGAATTGGAGATTGATTGTTCTCTGGTTTAGGTCAAAATTACGATCTATGGATGAATGAATGGGTCCGTCCTATAAAAGGATGTGATGTATGGGTGTGGCAGAAATCGAATTCAAAGTCCCCCATGTTACCATAACAAATTATACCTCTGGGGGTATTGAATTGGAGATTGATCGTTCTCTGGTTCAGATCAAAATTATGATCAGTGGATGAATGAATGGATGTATGAATGGGTCCAACCTATAAACAGATGTGACCTATGGGCGGGGCAGAAGTCGCATTCTAGGCCATAGATGGCGCCACTGGAAAACAAGAACAATCGTACCCCTTGCCTTAATTGCTTACGGCAACAACAACAAAAATACAACAAAAGTAAGGAAAAAATCTCAATTCAAAGATTTGACAATGATTAATACAGAAAAATAAATGCTATGAATTTTAGTCAAAACACAAATTTATACATGAAAGTAATTTTTTTGTACACATGTTTCTAATGGAGTTACTTGCAAACTTAACTATACTATCGCCAAATGTTGCTACACGGGGATAATTATCTATGAAAATTTTTTTTTAGATGTAAAGAATTTGTCTAACCAGAACAATAGTTTATTAGTTCTTAGGAACAGACATTGGAATTCAGAACAACTTACTATTTATTTTTCTTCAGCAAGGAGTCGTTTTTTATTGACGATTTTTTAAAGATAAGAAAGTAAATAAGAAAGTAATAATCAAAGTAGGCGTTTTTGTTTAATTTCTTTTTTTAATTATGGAAACATCATATTATAAAAATGCATTTTATAACTGTGCACTTTGTTATAAAAGCATTTTCATCATTGCATGATATGAACATAATTTAAAAACTATTAGGGTAATATTTCATCTTCTCCTCATCGTACTGTGATTAGAAAAGTTGAAAAGAGTTAAATATTTTTACCAAGAAGAATGAAATATTGGTAACTGATGTATTTTTTAGCGTGGAAATAATCGAATCTCAAGGCGGTTGGACTATCAGTTTAGCTATATAGGTTAATTAGGATTTTTGTGCGAAAAAATATAATCAAGTTTTTAGTATGAAGTCTATTTACGTTTCTATCTAAGCAAGTAAAATATTGTATTCTATGTATTTGTTTTACTTTAAATTCGAATGAATTCAAAACAAAGCAGATAAGGCTGTTATAAAAGTTTTTATGGGTAAACAGTACAGTTTTGTGCGTATTTAACATTGCTATCTGATCAAGTTAAGTATTTTTTTATGTATTTGTTTTACTCTGAATTGAGTGAAACTAAAGAAAGGCGGAAAGACTATTAGTTTAAAAGATATAACGTTTTTTTTTTTATGGTAAAAAATTTCAATTTTGTTCTATTAAATATTTATGCGTTTAAATTATCTAGACAAGTTAGGTATCTTCACACTGGTTCAAATGAAATCATAACCAAGTGAATAGACTTTATTAGAGACATAATAATTTCGCGTGTGACTTATACCTTCTTACGAGTCCGGCATTGCTACATAGATTAGTGAAGCAGTGCTTCTCTAGTGCGTTTTTAAACTGAATCCAACTAAATCAAAATAAAATTTATTCAGGTAATAGTTTAGAAATGATGAGGGCTTCGTGTATAAAACTTATGATTTTTGACTTACACAAGTTTAATTGTGAAATACTTATAACATCAAAACTATTAGATCTATCAACTCAATTTTAATGCTCTGGATTCAAAATAAGAAAGCATATAATAAACATGTTTCTCTTGTCTATCCAATAATGTTAGCCGCGTAAATTGGCAGAAGTACGCAGCTATAATTTGTTTGTACCCGAAATAATATAACTTTTATAACGCTTTAACCATTCATTCTATCAACTTTGTCCTGTTCTTATGCCATTACGCATAAAAATACACAGAAACGGTGCTTCAGAAATAAATTAAAAAAAATTAGGTACAAATCGTACTTATTATATCTAAAGCTTGAATGATTTCTATACTGTAAGTCCTATCGACTAGTTTTCTTAAACTCAGAGTTAAAAAAAAATATCCATTTGATTAGATTGAAGTTCATTCCTCCCTTTCCCTAGTATAACCTTTAGAGCACTTATGTCTGAAAATCATGGTGAAATTTTTATCCCATAGTGCTCAATTTTTTTTCTCATCCACCGCACTATTGAAACAGTTTTCTTAATATACGTTATTGTTTTTCGCTTTTTACAATAAATACGCTCTTTTTTTTGCCAACAGACAAACAAAATATGTCGAGGAGTCTCTGATGCTATTAATATTGTTCAAATTTGTCACGTTCTGTAATGTTTAGTGTATTCTTGGATAAATTTAAAAATAGAGAAATTATTTTGGTGTTTTGTTTGGCCAAATTTTAAGCAGATGACAGTGTTTGTACCTATTTTATTTAGTAGCTCCTCTGCAAATGTTTACATCCCTATTTCTAAATCAGCAATTCAAGTTTTATGTTTTTGACAACAAATGGAAACATTTAAGTGCATGGTATTTACTGAAAAAAAATTATAATACCTGGCACGGCGTGGTAAGTTTTTCTTGGCACTCTGAATGGACATTAACCTTGCACAACTTGCATCGCAAGCCTTGCTTTACATGACCTAGATTTTTGTTTTAAAGAAAAGAACAACGACATTAGTTTTTAAGTGAAGTATGTATTTACATTAGGGTTCTAAAGCAACAATAAATCTTTCTTTTGATTACAACAACAGAAAAGTTTAAAGCGTAAAAAGTAAATTTTAAAGCGAACTGAAGACTTTTTTAGGATTCCAGGATTCGATTTTTTAGGATAATCGTAAATCAGACTCTATGAAAACTGACGACAGCATTTGTTAAGCTTATTGCATTGAGCCTCGTAGGCGTGTTCCAAAGTGACATCGGCAGTTTACAACGATACATTGAAAAATATTTTTTCAAAGAAGAATTTGCATACAAAGAGCTTTTTAAAGAAGGTTAAAGCGTCAATCATAAAATCCAAGACAAATTTAAGTTTAAATTATGCTAAGATCATCTAAGAAGCAATTTCCATATATATATATATATATATATATATATATATATATATATATATATATATATATATATATATATATATATATATATATATATATATATATATATATATATATATATATATCCAATTTTTTGAGTTTACGACCACTAATATTTAATTTAGTAGCCTTGTCATTTTGAACCCAATTAAGAAGACAAGGGAACTCCTGGATCAAATATTGGGAGAAACTCGCCTTCGTGCAGGACTTTTTCATGAAACTAACCAGCATTTGCGATATATGGAAAGGAAAACCTCGAAAATCTTCCACGGTTAACCTGACAACAAGGGGACTCTAACTCATGATCTGTCTAAAACTGAGTGTTTTTCACTTCAGCACTGTGGTCGGTGCAACTCGGATGCGGAATTCGCATAGCCACCGCTGGGATTCAAACCTGGTTCACCTCATTGGAAGGCTAACGCTTTATCCATGATCTATCACGGTTTAACTAGTAAGTATTGAAGTTCATTTGTGAAATTCCAATCATTAAAACAAAACTTTTCCCGGGTGTTATCTAATTTTGTTTTAATTGTGCTCATTTTATTGAGCACAGGTTTTGAAACGAACATAAAACAAACAGTGTGCATACCCCTTAAAACTTTATTGCAGTAATCACAGGAGGTCATCTTTTTATAGTTATATTCTTGAAAGACGTGGGATACTTCGAGAGTTCCTGGTGCGGCTGAGAGAGGTCTGGAACCACTCTTGCTGTTTTTCTTATCACTCTCATTTCTGAAAAACAGTGTATATTACTAACTCGAATTTAAGAACCCTCATTTAATGGAACGAAAGAAAAAAACATACACTTTTTTTTAGATAACATCTTTCCTGAATAAAAATAGCCCAGGAGGGAATATTATTTGATTAGGTACAAGAAGATAAAATGCGTGATGCCTGTTATATTTTTAATTTATTAATTTGAAGTGATTGTAATATACTTTTTAAGCTTTACTTTTGAGTGAGTGGCAACTTGGTCGATGTTCCATGAAGAAATAAATATATCGTTTTTTGTTGTGTTTTTTTGATAATTGCTTGATTCTTTTAGTTAAGAATATCTTAATTATCAAGAGGAATACGAGATTAAAATGAAATGAGTAGTTCTAACTATATTTTGAATTAGATAGCGTACTTTTATTTTACATGTAATTAGTCAACAATTGTTTTTAATAGTACGTTAAAATGTCGTTACATCGCACATTTTCTCTACTTCTATGCATTTTAATTTTTTTCTTACATTTACTTTTGCTTTTAATGATAGCTTTATTTTTAATTTTGATTTTAATTTTATGGTAAATTTATACTGGTTTTTTCAATGCGAGCTATAAGCTGATACTCTCAATTTGGTTTTTTCCAAAAATCAGCGTATATTGCTCTAGAATATTCTGGTAATAATATGACGCGTATCGTTACTCAAAATTAGATTTACTGAAGAGGTCTAAAATTATCTATCTAAAATATCTGATAGTCATTTGATTGATTGTAATTACTGGGAGATATTTCCATCGGTAATCGAATGTAGAAAATCAAATTATTAGGTTTAAATTCTTACGAAGTCACTGTTAGCATGGAATTAATTTAAAACAACAGTTAATGAGCGGACTCATACTCTACAAATCGACTTTTTAGCAGATTTGAAACATTTTATCAGGCAAAGAAGTGATATAAAAGTAATCGAAGAAAAGGGTTGAATAGAGAAAATCAGGCTAAAAACGTGATCAGATTGAAAATGGTATTATATTATCTTAAGAAATCATCGTATAAAATGACAATACTCAATTTCCTTTACGTTTTAAATGAAAAGCAAAAAAAACAACAACATATTTTTGAAAGCTTGATATTTTTTTAAACAACAGAATAATAATAATATTCTGTATTTTGAAAAATTATCGTTGTATTTACATGATTTTGTATTAAGAAAACAATCGCAATACTGTAACTAAGCTGGTAGAAATATAAAATTTTTATTTGTGCAAACCAAGTAAAATTCTTCAAGAACGTTGACGATTCTACTTATGTTTATCTTAGAAAACATTTGAAACCAAGAAATGAAGGATATATATTTGAAGAAAAATATAACAACTCAAACATTGAAAGTGCAGTCATGCTCCTTACGAATAGACCCTTTTTATCCATTTATGGCCCTGTTTCAAGTCTAGACGAAAATTACAATCGAAGTTTTATATCCTTCGTAGGGGCATCGGCAACAAAGTTCGAGACGGAATTCGTTTTCTTTTAATGCTATCACGTTTCTTTTAATCCGACACTTGATTGTTGAGTTAGCCCTACTTTGATGTTAATTTGTTTTTACATTATTTCGGATGATTACGATTCTTTAAAAAAAATTCTTTTCGCAAAGAAAAACAAAATGGCGTCATTACCAAGCGTGTTTAGATGCTTTAATGGAAGCTAACAGTCTTTAAAACTATTTTTATTATTCGTATTTATTCCACTTATACTGTTTATTTTATTATAACGTTCTTGAAGAAGCTTCTTTCCTAAGACTGCAATTCATGCATGGCTAATTTAACTTTTCTCCGATTATAATTGATTTTATGCTTTTTTTTTCGTGTTTGTAAATATATAAAAAAAAGTAAGAAAATTCGTAATGAAAGATCTCGCAATGTATTCGAAAAATAGAAAATATAAATCATTCGAGTTATTTAGTGACTAAGTCAATAAAGTTTAGTTTTTTTTAATGAATAGTTACACTTATCAATAATAATAACGGTATTTTCGTATTCGATGTTATCATTATGATCGCGAACTTCTTGCATTTGATGTGCGTATTATCGGTATTCGATGACCAGATTCGATGAAGTAAACCAGAATCTGACGTTGTTCCTACGTGTTGGCGAGCTTGGCTTACAACTGATAAGTATCAACGAACTGCCTATGTGTTTGTTAACCATCTATTTCAAAAATGGAGGAAACAAGAAGTGATTCAGAAGTTGGTTGGACTGCACCGAGAAAAATATTAGAGCCATGAGTAGTGAGACAGAGAAGCTCTGCTCAAAACAAGAAAATTGGTTAAGCTTTGACATGCACTAAGCTTTAGTTCTAATATAAACATTACAAAAAATAAAACTTAACATTCGTACAATGGACTACAGACTTTTCTTTTTGCCAGTTTTTTGAATTTCCAGATGTCACTTTAACGCTTTAACATCTTCAATGAAGGCAGATTTAAATCTCATCACTCATTTACAATTTAATTAAACTTCAAGTGTATTTTCCTTAAGTTACGTTGGTTTGCTTGATATAAAAAAGAAGGAATAAAAACAAGCACATTTTTATTTCGTAATTCGTGAGTTATGAAATAAGTAACTCATGAGTTTGCTGCTATACACAAAGTGTTCCATAAAGACTACCCTCAATAGTTATTTTCAAAATTCTTGCTGAAAAGGAAAATAAAAAAGTATACACAATGTAGGTTGCAAATTAATATTTAAGCGAAGAAAATGCTATTGAAATCTGACAACTCACAATTATGGAAGGTGTGTGTATAGAATAACTAAACTTATTTGATTGTTGGGAAGGAACAGAGAGAAAATGAAAGTCTTGAAACACACCCATGTTTCATCTGACAATTGAATTTGTTAAATTGTTTTTTTCCCGTCTTTTTTACAAGTGATAGGACATATTTCGATAGCGTTTGTCTCTCGCTTAAACATTAATATTCGACGCCTTATGTGTAAAAATTTTTTAATTTTTACTTTTTGCTAGGTCTCAAAATATATAGTTTAAGGGCAGTTATTACGGAAAATTCTGCATTTTAACACTGAATGACTTACTTTTCAGAGAGGTTCCCACTGCTTGCTGTTTTTAAGTTGAGGAAAGCTTTCAACCATTTGTTCTTTGCTGTACCGCTTCCGGTGCTGATGGTGGATTGCTTTCTCTCTTTCAGGTGGTTACCTTCCAGAGGATGTTCCCCCTTGCCAGATGTAAACAGTTCCAGCTTAAAAAAGGTACACATAATAATGCTATAAACTGTGTATACCTCCGAATATGATGCTGAATTACTCAAAAAAAGGACCACTTTATTTCATGCTAACACTAAATCGAACTTTCATATACATTTTAAAGGACATAATTTAAACACTTATAATAGAATAAGTTTAAATCAGAAAACATCAACAATGGCGTATTTTGGATATCGCCAGAAGTCTGATTGTAATCGAGAATGATTTGACGTCTGTAGCTGTCTTTGTATTGTCTTCTACGCTGCTATATACCAATAAATGCAAAAGTTCACCGCTAACATATTTACGTACGCTTTTTGTTATTTAATGAGGATAGTTAAATTTTTTTTATTTTTGAGACTTGGTGAATTTTACAACGTATTATTTCTATCCACTACAGTTCAGTTACACTGTAAAATATGGGGTGTAATACCAATCTGAATTTTGGGTTGAAAAACTCAAAAAATCGTGTGAATAATTATCTTATATACATATATATATATATATATATATATATATATATATATATATATATATATATATATATATATATATATATATATATATATATATATATATATATATATATATATATATATATATATATATATATATATATATATATATATATATATATATATATATATATATATATATATATATTACCTACCTGAGCCTTTACGGCAGCCAAGTGTATATGAGCCACTTGTAGATCAAATTTCTTTAAGCTCACGTCCTCTTGTAATTCATTCGCCTTGTTGAACAAAGAGGACTCCAAACTCCTGAAAGCACATTAATGTTTTAGTTAAACTATATACTCATTTTCTCTGCAACATAATTTCGCATAACTTAATACAATCAAAGTTTGCCTATGCCGGAAATGTTGCTCTCCAGAGTTATCCGGTGGGCATCTGTAAACCTTAGTCACGGAGGCAAGCAACGTTACCCATGCCACACTGCCACAGATACTTATTCATAGGTTGTATCACATTCACACATCACACAACAGAGGATAGCATAAATAGAAGCATCCATGCCTTAAACGGGATTCGAATCCGAAATTATCGACTTCGCAGTAAGGTACGTTAATCTCTCAGACACTTAGCCGGCAGATAGAAATGTACGATTCCTTGAGTACTGCTTTACCAAGTACATTTACTTTCACCTAGTTTCAAATTTAGTTAAAGTCCATCAACAACTGGCGATGCAAACGGAGAAAATTGTTAAGCAATGTTTAAAATGTAACTATCATTTGTAGCAACAATAGCAATTTGTAGTAATCTGAGAACAAGAAGTTGCAGCTGCCCGAGGAATGAGGATGTTCTCACATGCATCAGGAATTGATATTTCCCAATTTTTTCTAATCCATAATCAAACTTTCTAACTAATATTAAAATTTGGTGAGAATAAAAGGAATTTTCAGAAAATAATTGACTTTCCTAAAGATGTTGAATTTCATTTCTTATGATTCGTATAAGTCTGAATTTAAAAGCTTAACGATATTCTCTCAACTCGAGAAGAGCGCTGATACACAACCTCCTGACTTACAACATCAGAGCTAACTGCTTTTTTTTATAAACAAAATGGCGTGATAACGTTATCGCTGTTAGGCTTACTTTGTTGCAGGCTTCTTTTCGCTAATAAAGGAAAATTAACAGCTCATATTTTCCTTTTTCTTCACAAAGTATAAGCTACTTATTCTATTAATTTACAAGAATTCACTAATTACGAGATTGTTGCACGATCACAGTCGATAATGATATCGCTTTCTGAAATAGAATGGGATGGAAGAACAGTTGCCAACATAAACAAAATTCACATTTCAACAGCCAATCACGATCGATAACTACGATGATGTCGCTTGCAGGCATCTGATTTTGTTAAAAACTTAAGTGGCTATTATATTTTCCTTAGCAATAGGTGATATGACGTATAAACAATGGTTTGTAATGGCGGTTATATTTAATTGATTTAAAATTGTCGTTTCAAGTCCTAAGAGCGCCTTCACTAAAGCGTACTTTTTGACAACTTAACTATATTTTTTTTTATTGGTTAATGTATTATATTTGAAAAATAAGGACTATCATTTTGAAATTGGGATTTACAGACTGGCCGATGGAAGAGCAATAGCGTACGGCACTTTCGCTCAGCAAAATGTTACCCATCTTGGAGTTTTATGGTAGCCTGAATTGCATAAAATGATATTACTATTTTTTATAAAGATAGAACATGAAAAGATAGTTTTACTTTTTTGGACGGAACCACTTTGTACAAAGAAAATGGTTTGGTTGTTAAAAAAAACGACCTTCAAGCTAATGACTCCACAAATACTTACAAAAAATAACTAAATAATCCACAATAAACTCAATTTAATCTTCTGTAAAAGAAAAAGAACTTGTTATAATCAAAGTATGGGGTTTTTAAAAAAAAATCATTTAACTTATATAGGGGGCATTATGTTAGGTAGATCTCCGATTAAGGCTGGATTCAATATTGAGAATTTAATTGACTAGTTAGCAGAAAGTCGATTTTCAAAAATATGCAATTCTACTCACCCTCTGAACCCAACCAAAGGAGCAATAATTCTTACCGCTTCTGTAACCGTTCTAGAGACTCTACGGCCTCCTGAAGCTGTTTGATCTGTGCTTCCAAATTGGATACGTCCTGCTTAAGAGTCTGAGATCGGTTCGGAAGCTGAGAAAGTCTGTCGATGACCAACTCATCCCGTAACATCATTCCAGGTTCCTTTGAAGAATATTAAAAGTCATTACAGTACAGTCATTACAGTTTACAGTACAGCGCGGCTTTGAGGAGAACTCCTTCAGACTGAAAGTCTGGGGCTGTCTACTGCTATGGTAACAAGAGAGACTACATTTCTGATGGGGGTGCATTGAAGTAATGAAAGAGTTGATTGACCGCAAAGATTCTCACACCAACTTGCGCCAAGATCAAGACAAAACTATTCACTCCAAACCCCAATCCGAAGTGACTTATCCTCGTTACCATAAGTACTCATAGGAGTTCTCCTGGTAGCTACACAACAATATGTTAGAACATATTCAAAATATGGATTTTCTAGGAGTATAAAGTTTACAACACTGGTTCATACATATTCTAAGTAGAAATATGTATATTACAACATAGAGGAAAATACATGACGATTCTGCACTCAAGAAGTTGTTTTTTAACGTGCAGACTTCTCCGTATAGCAAAAACGCTTTTTCCATATTTAGATGGGTAAATAGTGTATCGAGGAGAAACATTCTCCCAGTTTTGTCCATTTGCTGCACAACCAGTGGGTTAATATAGGGTTTGTCTAGAAGTGTATCCTATACATCACAGGTTAATAAATAATTTTTAAGTATTCGTTTACACGCGTTTTTCCCCCACAAGAAAAAGCATTTAGCATGACGCTTACTAAGTCACGTGTCTACCAAAAAAGGTGTCTGAAACTGAGTTTAATTATATTTAATGCATCATTTAATTATTTTTTGCAAATGATTCTTCTCTATTGGTTTTACTTTCTCAGATTCAGCTCGTTTTGTGGCGAAACGTGCAATTTCGGTAATTTCTAAAAGAAATATTTTTTGTACTCTGTTTGGAAAACTGATTTCAAGATGAGAAGAATATAGAGAGGATCATATGCGTATGAGAAAGAATTTTTTTTTCTAACTTTTTGAATCAAAAGGATTAATTTCAGTTTTTTTCAAAATATTTCATTTGTATTTGTGTAATATTTGCGCCATTAAGAATAAAAACGTTTCATATGTTTAAACAAAGTCTATCAGGAATGCATTGAAACATTAACTAACAATTTAAATTATTCTTTATGGTTAAATTAGTTTTCACGGTTGTTAAAAATGTAATATTATATCTTAATTTTATTTTATCTTTTTTTTTTTCATTTCACCCTCGACTCGTTTTTAAACGTTTACATAAATATTTCACTATTGACTAACATAAATAAAATGAAATGTAAAAAAAAGTAATTAAAGTAAATATTCAAATATTGAATGAATAAAAGTTTGTTAGATATTATTGAAAGATTTAAAATAATTAAACTGTTATTAAAGGTATATAGTTAGCAATTTAACATTTTACCCTTATTTCATTCTCGTTCTTTTATTTTACATCTAATTAGTTTTTTAAACTCTTATAACAAATATTTTATTATTTATTAACATAATTTATGCAATGTTATGAAAGATATTGTTGCAAAGAATTAAATATTGAATGAAGATACGAGTGGAAAAAAGAGTAACCAAATCTATAATGAATTAAAAGATTTCAAACACATGTACTAAATTATTGACGAAGCGTATATTAATCAAGTAATTTATTTTCATGTCTCTAACATATATATCTAGTTATCAACATTTATAATTGGTATTTAAGAATAAATCGATCGTACACGTATTTATGATTCACGCGTTGTTAAAAATTAATTTAATCTACTGAAAAGGAAAATAATTATGAATTCATAGATCGTATACGCTTTTAGTTGCAAAGAATATCTTTCATAATTTATTTTGAAAAATAGTTCAAAATGTGTGGTAATGTGAAAATAAGTAGATAAGTTTTTTTTTTGATAAGTAAGAAATAAATTTAACCCTTTGCGGCTTTATGTGGGACTGGAACATAATGAATATGCCATTGTGGTCCCGTATTAGGCTGTGTTCGGCATGGAACCAAGATACTGTTTCAGGAAAAAAGTTTTTTAGAGATTTATTTCTATTAAAGTGTAAGTACAATTTTCGTTTTAAAAAAAGTAGAATCAGAAGAGAGCACCCCGAAGGGATAAAAACTAGATTTTATTTTGAGAAAGCTGGCGTTTTCTTTTTAAATAGTAGAAAAAATCCATAATAATGATCTTGTAAAATCATAAATGCATTTGGGATTTTTTGAATTTTTGGGATTTTTTGAATTTTGAGCCTTTAGCCGTGATGGCTTAGATAGAGAACTCGTCTCCTAATGCGGTGAACCGGGTTCGAATCACAGGGATGGCTGGTCGATTTGAATTCCCCATCCGGCTCGCATCCACCACAGTGCTGACGTAAAATATCCTCAGTGGTAGACTCATGGATCAGAATCCCTTTCCCATCAGACTAACTCTGAGAGGTTTCCTGATTTCCTTCTTCATGTAACGCAAATGTGGATAAGTTTATCAAAAAGGCCTCCACGAAGGTAAATTTTTCCCAACACTTGATCCAGGAGTTCCTTTGTCTTCTGGATTGGGTTCAAAATTACAAGGATACGGAGTTGAACATTGGTAGTCGTGAACCCAAAATTGGGCCGACTGTTCAACGACGGTTATAAAATGAAATTTTGAACCTATCAATTTGTTGTAAACAAAAAAATAGAAAGAATTTTTTTTCTAAAAAAAATTAATTTAGTTTTCTATTTGTAGTGTCCACCTTTGGGGGTGGGGGGAGTTGTGCATGTCAAATATAATATAATTAAGGAAAAATCTCAAAGAGAAAAAAAAAAGCATAAATTTTAACTCGTGCCACTACTATTTAAATGCAACATCTTTCATATCCTCTTGATTTACATAAAAGTATTTCAAAAATAAATTCTCATACATAAAATGCCATCGAAAACGTAAGATTTAAGGCTAAAAACAAACGCCTACATACTTTAAGAGTAGATTAGGATAAAAAAACACCATTATTCTGAAAGCATTTTATCCTATCCAGGCATACTCGCAATGTAAACACCCTAGATATATAGGGATAAAAAGAAAGTTCTCTTACCATTTGTGCCGGATCATTCTCCATATAAGGTGGATTGTATAAGTGCTTCGTCGACGGTTGAGAAAGTTTCTCCACGTTGAGAGAACGAATAAAATTGGCCAAATCTGAACGCGTTTTGACGCTTTGTGCTGTTGTGGCAATATTTTCGTAGTGGTTCGATTGCTCACGGGACTGAAAAAAAAATGGAAATGATTTTTTTTTTATCATTTGTTTTTCTCATTATAAACATTTTTGTCAAGAAGCGAAATTGGATAAAAACAACTAAACTCATTCAAACAAAATGGTCGTACTTTAAAAACGTATTTCTACTAAAATATTGAAGAAAGCAAATTTAAATTTTATCAAGATATGGAAGTAATATTTATTTTCTTTAGTTATCGTCACTGACGTTTTTACGTATTCTGTAGTTTTATTTAATAATACCGAAATTCCGTTTAATAGGTATAATCCTCAATTTATTTATGTAATTGATAAATGAAATAATTTTATTTACTCCCTTAAAAATAGTCCATTGTAATGTATTTTGTTTTATAGAAATAAAAACTAAGCTTTCTGCTTTAATATATCATGATATAGGAAGCATAATTACTATTAATATACGTTCTCTATTGTTTCATTAATGATATCAAGATGCTTTTTGACTAATATAATCTTCAAATTATTATGGAATCAATAAATGGTAAATTATAAATGAAAGTTAATGGTATTATCATATTTATATGATGTAGCTAGTGCAGGAAAGAAAACTTTTATTAATATTATAAAAATACAATAGTTCTAAATAATGTTTTTTTTAAGGAAATTGAAACAATTTTGTTGACTTTTATTATATTAGTTATATTAATTATGTTAATTACATTAATTATGTTAATTGCATTAATTATTTTAATTATATTAATTATATTAATTATGTTAATTACATTAATTATTATAATTATATTAATTATGTTAATTACATTAATTATGTTAATTATATTATATTTTGTTTTATGTTACCATCATATTAGATGTTTACTTCTGCACTACCAGTATTCCAACAATGTTTTGTCCATTCCCTCATTTCACAGTAAACTGTTTTCATTTATAATTTATCAGTATAAACTAATGTTTTCGAAATAATTAAAGGATTTTCTTTATTGTGGTTGGTAATGATTTCTGTTTTAAGCGCATTTTTTTCTCCAGTAAATTAAAGAAGCAAAGTTGTGTACGTTAACTTACTTTTCAAACAACATTTTGTGTATGATATCGTTTCTAGCCACGCATTTTTATTATACGGGTCTTACCATTTATTAATGTAATTAATAAATGGTAATGTAATGTTCGCTTAAGATGCACTATGTTTCAATAAAAAAATTAAAAAAAAAACAAAAGAAATATTTAATAATAAAATAAAATATAATAAAAGTGTTTTTTTTTTAAATATAAATTTCTTTCGTTTCAATATTTATTATTTTTGAAATATTATTAAAAATTCAAAAGTGGTATTTCGGAAGAAAAAAACCTGCAATAATAATAGTAACATACCGGAAACAGTTGTATTTTCTAACCTGAATCGTTTAAAGGATTGAAGAGAAATAAGTAAAGCTGTATTAAAAAAAAGGCTTTGTAAAAAAATTCCGGATCAAATTATACTATACCTTGAGTACATCATCCGTAAAATCCATTTTTACTACCGTACTCCAATTTACTACCGTAATTTTTACTGCAATATATACGGTAAAATGGATTTTACCGTACATATTGCAGTAAAAATTACGGTCTATCATATTTTCGTTCCTTAATATTTTATGATAAAACTGATTTTAAGCAAAAAATACCGGCACCCTGAATGCCTGTAATTTTTACCGTAATTTGATTCGGATTTTTTCATTTTTACAGTGTCTACGAATCGATTTAGCTTTTACATCAGAGTCGGTGTATAAAAAAGCATATTTAATTTTTTTGATTTAATATGAAACTTACCTTATTGACCAACATGTCAGCCGCAGATAATATAGATCCTGATATAGTATCACTTAAATCTATGTAAACATCCTCTAATTCCTGCAGATGGAAAAAAATAACAAAATAATAAACAACAAAATATGTTAAAAAAATACAAGGTTGAAAAAATTACGCTAGTTTTACTTGCATGGCCTTAAAATATTTACAAAATCTAGCATTACAATAGTTTTTAAAAAATATATTTTTTTAACTAAAATTAATTTATAATAGTTTAAACTACATTTTAAAAATTTATTTTTATAGCAAGGATAATTATGTTTTTTCTTCTTATTTAAAACGAAGATTAACGCATCCGTCCTGTTGCACGGTGTAGAACATGCTCAAGGCTTAATTGGATATTTATGAAAACTTTAAGTCGTTTCATATTTTCATAAGCTGTAACAATAAATCAGAAAATGCTAATAGCTACATATGAATAATGAATATCTATATAACCTATATTATATGAACAGCTATTATACATAGAAACTGGCGAACACAGAAAAGTATGATAACAATGTGATATGTGACCCATTAAAATCATTCCGTATTTTTACCTCATTTTTATTTATGTCGGTTACCAAGTGTTATTCCATTATATATCTATTTTAGATTTTACTCCATTTAACTCTGTAGCTAATGTTTAGATACAGAAGTTTTCCGGCCATAATTCGCCTGGTCTTGTGCATCGATTTCTATCAAAAATGTAAATTTTCTGTAAAGGATGAATGGATCAGCTAAACGGTCCTCAGTAAAAAATAAAGTAATAAAGTAAGAATAATAAATTTTAGAAAAGTGTATTTGGCGTATTTGGACGTCCGGTAACAAACGTATTTGTAGTTCAACGTCTTTTCATAACGCATTTGTACGACCAGTAACAATAGTGATAAAATTTGTCCTATTTATAAAATTAGTTCAGTTGTTTAAATTATTATGGAATTTTATTACAGAATAAGAAGAAAAAAATATCGTTTGTACCATTTCCATTTTATTAGGGTTTAAACCGATCCAAACGATATTATGGTTATACATTAGCACTAACATTCATTTGAATATTTGTTCAAACATCAAGGTTTAAATTTTTGAAACAGTAATAGTTGAAATCTGAAATTTTTAAACGTATTTAGTAGCTTTTCCTTCTTTAAAAACACCCGCAAGAATAAGGAAAAGTTTGTTTCAATTTTTCCTCAATGTTTGGACAGCAGCTGATAGACTTGAAATGAGGTACTTACTTCTAAAAGTTTGGGTAAAGTTTCTTTGTGATAGTATTCCAGCATCCCATTAGCTGCATGCAACTGCTGTACGTAGGCATTGTGCATGTCATAATACTCAGCTAGCTTCGTGTGACTTCGGTGTGATATTAGATTGTTATAAGCTTCTGTATAATCCTGATGACACTGCAAGAAATAAATCAATTAATGCTAACTCATCCACTACCATATTTTTTTTTATAAATGTCTCCGGTTTTGAAACTTTTTTATAAAATTTTTTTGGAGGTATTATGTTATTTTATAATTTTATTTTATAACCTTCGTTGAAGCCGACCCAGTTTTATGGGTTTACGACTATTAATGTTCAACTCCGTAGCCTTGTCATTTTGAACCCAATTCAGAAGACAAAGGAACTCCTGGATCGAGTATTGGGAGAAAATTGCCTTAGTGGAGGACTTTTTAATGGAGCTAACCACCATTTGCGTTACAGGGAGAGGAAGACCATGAGAACCTCACACGGTTAGCCTGACGGCAAGGTGACTCTAACCCATGATCCGTCTACCACTGAGGATATTTCACGTCAGTACTGTGGTCGGTGCAAGTCGGATGCGGAATTCGTGTCGACTGGGATTCGAACCCTGTTCGCCTCATTGGAAGGCGAACGGTCTATCCCCTGAGCCATCGCGGCTCAGGTATTATGTTATTTAAAAAAAAGTTTTCTTTGAATGAACATTGAACAGAAATGTATACAAAAATCCTAGCGAAGTGATTTTGAAACTTTTTTTTTCTCCAATGCCCACCGGGTATTGACATTTGGGTGTCAGATATGTTGACCGCTCTTTTAGGTAATTTTGAAACTGCTTTAAAGGTTTATATAAATCTAAAGTGTATTAAAAATAGTCATTTTGTGGCTTCTTTTAGAAGTTATATAAACCAAAAGGCATTAAAAAATACTGACGTAGTAGTCTTGTTGCATTAAAAATACTTAAGCAGTAATTTTGTGGCTGCTTTAAGTTGTTATGTTAACCAAAAATGAAAAAAAAAAAAAAACTGATGTAGCAATTTTGTAGTTCTTTAGGATGATATATTAACTAGAATTGAATTAAAAAAATACTTAAGCAGTAATTTTATGGCTGCTTTAAGAGGTTATATTAACTCGAAATTAGGTAAAAATATTGACGTTGTAATTGTGTAGCTGCTTTAAGATGTTATATTAAACAGAAATAAAATAAGAAATACTGATGTGGCAATTTCGTAGCTCTTTTAAGGTGTTAAATTAACCAGAAATGAATTAAAAAATACTGATGTAGCAATTTTATAGTTGCTTTAAGATGTTGCATTTAATAGAAAAGGGTAAAAGTACTTGTGTATTAATTTACAGATGTTTCATAGAGTTGAATTCAGAGGAAGAAATATATAAATTCACAGGGATGCTGAGTCATGCCGACTCCAGTACTGTGGTCAGTTGAGCTAGGTTGCACTGTATAGGATCAATGGCTCGAACAACCCGAGCGATGTGGTCCCTTATATTCTCGATTCGGTTTAAGTCCAGGGACTTTGTCAGGGGAGTACGGAAAGCTCATCCTGGTACTCTTTAAATGACGAGCCCGCATTGTTGTGTTGGTAGATGCCATCATCCTGAAAGGAAAACAATCAGGGATAGGCATGGTCCACGAGGACGGATGTATATTTGTGTTGATCCATCGTGCCGTAAACAATGATGAGTGTAACCAGAGAATGCCACGAAAACATTCCTCAGACCTCAATGCACTCTCCTCCAGCTTGCATCCTTCCGACAATTGTTGCAGTGTGTTTGTTTTTAGAAATCTGACGCCATTTATCTGTCCAAATGGAGCATAAAACGTCATTCATCTGTAGCCACTCAGTGGACGTCTAGTTGCAGTACTGGTGTGCCAATTCCAACTTTCGTTACCAATGAACAGTAGTTAGCATTGATGCATTAACCAGACTTCTGATGTGGAGGCCCATATTCAGCAAAGTTCGCTGAATGGTCATAGGGGTGACACTGTTGGTAGCCCTTTGATCAAAGATATACTTGACTTCGGTGTTCTACTGGGAACTGTGTCTACGTCTTTTCTCGGTCAATTTTACACTTTAGGGGCATAACTCAATTTTTTTTGTTTCAATGACCGTTTTGAATATTTTTAATCTCTAAAGAATGGGCGCCTATTTTTGAGTGCTCGAAACATGTTGATTTTTATTTCCATTTTCACATTTTTTAAAAAAAATCAATGCAGTTTTTAATCATGTATAGAATCGTCTACCGTTTCATTTGCAACAATATCTGTAACGCAGATCATGTGAGAAAAAATGGTTTTTAACACCACCCTCCCAACGAATGGGTTAATTAAGGTTTTTGAACAATTTCTGAGAAGAGGGCTAAAATGGACCCTTGTACCTATTGCCCGAATTTCGGGACTATCATACTAACGATTCTAGAATTTTTCTGTACAGACAATTCTTTTATGTATTCCCTAGTAGTATAAATAATTAAAAATATTTCAAAATTAATTTGAAAACTGAGTGTCGTAATTTAATTTCAACCAGTTACTTTAAAATAATTGCTTTGAAATTAATTCGAGTAATTCTTTCCGCAAACTTAATTTTGCTACTTTATAGGGGTAATATATTTAAATATGAGAACATGGATAACATCAGATAAACTGTAAATGAGATTAGTTCTTTCAAAACATTATCTTCATTTAATTACTGGCATCTTATTGTACTCTCCAAGACGGCTTATCGATCCTGTACTAATGTATTGGCGATAAATTATTGAATTAGCTTCGCCACATTTCAGGAAAATTCTTTGTTTTTTTCAGTCTGGAAGTGGATATAAGATTTTTTTCTCTTTTTTTCTTGTATTTACTTATTGAATTAAAAGCGGCAAGGGAAATTATGTAATGGAAAGATTAAATACAAGCTTTAATAAACTTGCCATAAAAGAATAAAGCTGTTTTTCACTGCACGCCTATGTGCAGCGTTGGAATAGAAAATTATAACAATAACAAGAAACATCAAAATCTCTAAAAACGCCTCTGTTTGTTAAAGAATCGCATGAAATTTAATGCGTGAAATGTTCAAAATAAATTATACGCTTTCTTGAAGAACTTAAGAATGAATGGGATATGGATTGTTTATTCATAATCGTCTATTTCATGATGTATAATTTCGTAACATTGCGTGTTCGAGCGGCCTGTAAGACCGAGTCATTATGAAAAAAATTGAACAGATGACAGGTTGAAGTCAAATCGATACAACGACGGAAAACGAACCAGTTACCTTCGCACTTAAGGGCCCTAATCTTTTGGTCCTTCTAGGTCATTTGAGGCCCGATTGCGAGCATTAAGGTCATCTAGTGACTTTGATGCTTGAACTCGCCTTGTCCAAGACTTAAATATGCAACCAGCCCTGTTCTACGGAGCGCATTTTGTTTTTATTGAAGTTGAGTTGGTCTTACTCAACTAAGTGCTTGCATGCGACAATTACGTAGACATTTATGCTTATACCACTACTAAGCTGATTCTATTTCATTAGAGCACTTGATTGCTATTTTCTTCAGTAGTTTCAAACAGAGAAATCACCATTTTTTTTCCCCTATAGCTCGAGATATTTAGGTTGTTCCACTGCTATGAAAGTAGTTGTTGCTCAATTGAGTGCTTGCAAATTATTTTCTAGCAGGCGCTGCCATTTTTCAGTGATCCCGGGCAATCAAACTTTTTCTCTCGTTGTTCGAGGCATTTTTGCTTGTATAAATATTTATTAAACACAATAATAATAAACTGTACAGTACGCTAAAAAAAAAAAACCGTTCACCCTGAATAACTTTTGATCCAGTGATCGGTTTTTCACGTTCCAGGACTCAATCTTAATGGGTCTTAGAGGAGGTGACTTCAAATATGCTAATTTATTATAGACGGTATTTTAAGTTACGAAATCAGAAACTAAAATGTATTTTCTCTGAATAAACATTCCTCATTTCTCGACGGATTCCGATTTCTGACCCCCAAAACATACGGGGTAGCCGCAATTTGGAATATATGGTCCAAATAGTTTGGTCTGGAGAGAGATTCAAAATTTGTATCCCTTAATGCTAGTTTTACTCTTTACGTACTTGGGTATGCTTCGAGAACTTTTTAAATTTATATAAAAAGTTCTATTATATTATATATAATATATTATATACGAATAAAATATTATTATTATACTTATTAAATTATATCCTTATATTTTGGGGGGTCAAAAACCCAAATTCGTTGAAATAAAAGATATGTTTATTAAGAAAAAGTACATGTTGTGTCTGATTTGGTATCTTAAAATATCGTCTACACTAAGTAATTAGTATATTTGAGGTTATCCCCTCAAACCATTATGATTGAGTCCCAGAACATGAAGATCCGATCATTCGATCAAAAGTTATTCAGGGTGGATTTTTTTTCTTCAGCACACTGAACAAACAGGATATTAAAAAAAAACTGTTCTCTCTGTATATATTATGTGGGTCATTTTTTTAAAAGAAGCCTCGTTCTTGCTGTGTTTCGTTTTACCAGATGTTAAAAAAAAACACACACCGTTCTTTTTGCATATTTTAATATCTCATGTTTAAAAGAATGCATCGTTTTTAATGAAAATTTTAGTACCAGATGTTTAAATAAACACCATTTTTCCACTAAATTTTTTATATCGGATATTTTTTAAAAGAACGAAATTATAAATTATAAAAAATTATATAGCCTCTAAAATTATAAAAAAGGAAATTAATTTGTCTGAAGAGATGAAAAGTGATGTACCATAAATTTAATAAAAAAAGAATTGGACATTTAAAACTCATTTGCAGCACTTTCACTTTTATTTGACTATTTTATCGAATAAAAACTTATGACATGACTTCCTTTGGTAACTATTAATTTTAGTGAAATTTTTTCCCCAATTTAGAATGATTTGTCAAGCTTTGTTAATAACTGAATATGTGCGTCATAATAATTCAAAATTAATGCTATCATTCTAAAAAAAAATTTGAAAGAAAGGTTTAACTAACATAGTAAAATAAGCGTAAAATAGCATTCATAGAAACGTCAGGAAACTATTATTAAATTTTTTTTCATCACTTCCGGAAAAGGGTAATATTAAATCAATTTATTTTTGACTTTAATAAAGAAGAGTATAACATATTTTTTTAATGAAAAATCGAGTGTTTTCAAAATGTAACTCTCACATTATAAACTTTAAAATTGTCTGTATTTATTTATGTTATAAATGTTGGTTGAACATTTGATTTTAAGTAATCTGCAGAATTTTTTTAACTACTCAAGTAAATTTTAACTTGCTACTATGCTATGATTGAAAGTGCTATTGTTTCAACACAAATACACGCATGAATTTTTTTTTAACATTATGCATTAGTTTAAAACCTATCTATATCTGTGTTTGATATTCTTATAAAACCCTTCTTCTTAACACAAAACAATTTCTCAACAAAAGCTCACATCTAAAATTAATTATCAAAGTTTTTATGTCAATCTTTCTTCCTTTAATTTTCAATAATTACATTTGATCCAATAATTATCTTTGCTTTTATTCAAAAAGTTACTGTTTCAATACAAAACTACAACCAAATTTGTGTTCTTTATAAGTTGACAAATTTGTGTCCCAAATTCTGTTCAACGCAAGCTTAAAATGTTTATTTTCAGATAAAAACAATAAACTGTTTCTAAATTTAAGTTTCTTTTTAAAATGCATGATGCAATTTTTTTCAAGTAGTTCTCCCCTTTACTTTATTTACGATACCTCGTTCATTTTAAAAACATCACATTTGCGAAAAGCTTACTAGTACATTTCAATGCAAAACTAATTTCAAAACAGTTTCTAACTTCAGTTCAATATTAAATAAGTAATGATTACGAAAAAAAAGTTAAGAAATTTAATAAAAGCAGAAAGATATTTTTAAAGACGTAAGTTTCTTATTACTCCCGTGAAATATCAAAAATGAAGAAACTCTCTGATCTTCATTCCCTATTTCCTTCATTCACAAAAGCAAAACAGTTTAAAAAAGTATTACTCAAGAAAATATCTTTTTTCATGTAATGATTGATTATTTTTCAAATAAATGGAACGGAAAATGTGCAGAAATAATAAGAAAAGTTCTGAAAGGTTTGAAAGTCGTTAAAAAAAGAGTAGGATTTAGCATTTTTAAAGAAAGGTACTAAATTTTGTAAGACTTATTCAATTGATTTGCTTAAAAAGCATTTTTTCACGAGAAATACTGGATTTACTTAGAAATTTAATGACAAAATTATTTTAGTTTTTCTTCTTCAGAAAGTAAGATTTTTCCAACCATAAGAGTGAAATCTGTACATTTTGAGATGTAAGACAGCATACAATTACTTTAAGAGGTAATGAGAGCAATTGAAATTATTAATTTTGAAATAAAAGGGAGATAAGTAAGAATCCGAAGTGCTGTAACCTCCCTGAACCCGAGCACTTAAATAATGGTTCAATAAAACATTACTTGAAAAAACATTCAATTAATTGAATTTAATTATCATGTTTTAGTAATCTTTAATTATAGCATAAAATGGAATAAATTTTATTGAGCAGCATTTTATGCATACTGAAGGTTTATTTTTATAAAGTATTTTTTCGCATGTTAGTCATAATACAAAATCTACTAGACTTATATCATAAGATATTTATATGCATAAAACATTCCAAAAGGTAGAATGAATCGAATTTATTTCTTACCATTTTCATGCTTTATCATTGTTATTAAAAACTCCAGCGAATGAGCTTAAATGTAACTATATTTTTACATAGACAATTCCTTTGTAAAAGAATACAAGCTGAAAGAAATCATGTTAAAAAGTACTATTTTTGAAGCTATAAAATTATACAAAATGTTGTCCAAAGCGTTGATTGCGGGATCTAAAAGTTAGCATACAATTAAGAGGACATAGAGGCAATTAGAGATACGTAAGCTGAGCGGAAGATAATTTGAAAATAATATTATTATCGGGAGATAGGTAGCTGAGCAGGAAAAAAAAGGCGAACTATATTAATAAAAACATTATAAAAAAAACACTAAACTCTCGTTATAAAAATAAAATAAAAAATCAGAACATTTTTAGAAAGTTTCAATATTCAGAATAGCTCTGTGTGCTATTATGATTAATTAGAATTCATTTTTTTTTATAAAAAAAGATGAATTTAAAAAAAAAGAAAACAATTTTTAAACGCTGCATAGTTGCAGTTTTACTTACCATAATTTTAAAAAGTAAATAGTACACACCATGGAAATTAAAAGTTCAAAATGTATAATATTCTTCAGGAGAAAAAAAATCATAGAATTTAAATGTAATTATCTGTTTAAGCAGATTATAAAGAAGCTTTCATAAAATTCTGCGAGGAAAATAATTTTTTAATTATATATCTTAAAGTTGAAGTAGGAAAACAGAATATAATTAAAAGATAGAATTAATTAGAGGAAGATTAATGTAAATTGTCAACATTAAAAAAAAGTTTTTTTTTTCTAATTTAAGCCCAGACTGCTTAGTTTACTCCCATTTTGCTGCAGGCAGTTTATGGTGCATTAAATTAATCGTTGCAAAACAACTGAAAACGAAAATAATGTTCTATGAATTTCTGTTTTTGAAAGAAAAGGTTCTCTGAAAAGATAGTTTCGCTTGTTTCTTTTTGCAGTAGATTAAATAATGATTGCAAACACATGTTTAAATGCATTCAAATTTCCATGCTTATACACTTAGAATGCATTTTTTCCATAGATTTCTTATCGGCAGGTATTCTTTTTTTGTGCTCTTGTAACAGCAAAATAGAAAAAAATCAAATAACAAATGAAAAAAATCAAATTATTTTTTCTGTGATATTTAAGAAAAAAATTGAACTTAAGTGATATGTTTAAAATTTAAGATCTCTGTATTTGGAGTAATACGTCGTACTTGTCTTGTATCAAACCAATGGTGAAAGTAAAATAATATTTAACTGTGTAGTTAAAAGCCAGTTTTTTAAGAGTCGGACAGGGTAAGATATTTGAAATTTTTGATTTTGTTGAGATTTTCAGGATATGTTCTTTATGTAAAACTATTAGATACCTATTTTTATTCGAACAAAATTTGTCAATTTATTGAAGTAGAGGGGGCAATAGGGTAAAACATAGTCGTTGCCATTTTGGCAAGTGATATGTTTCCGATGTAACGATGTAATTTCTTACTCTCTGAATCGAATGAAGTCTCACTCGAGTCGATGTATCTAATAGTAAAGAAGTTATTTAAGTTTTATGTAAAAAAAGAGAAAGTTCTGACTCATTCATATACACACACATGTATATATATATATAAATCTGGCATTGCTATCTAGGCAAGTGAGGTATTGATTTCAATTTATATTTTTAGCAATCAATGGGAGCACTTCAGTTCACTATCAGTTTCAACGTTATAGTGAAAGGAATACAGTTATGTACTTTTTGCACTTATTAACTTGAAACTTTAACAACTTAACAATTAAGACTTTTATAACTTTAGCAACTAAAATAAGTTTCAACAACTTAAATAAACTTCAACAGCTTAAATAAACTTCAACAACTTATAACTTTAACAACTTTTCAACAACTTAAAATTTTTATATCTTTAAAACTGTTAGTGAACTGAAGTGTTCTGAGTAGGGGAGTTTTCCTCGAAATTTTAGAGGATCTTCAGCTTAACCCCTCAAAATCTTAAATTTTTTTTTAACAAAAAAAAAAAAAAAAAAAAAAAAAGAACAAGTGTCGAATATAATTTTGCATCGAGAGCATATTCAGAAAATTTCAACAAAAACAAAAATGCCAAGCATCCAAATTTGCTTGTTGTGCGATTTCTTTTAAAAAAAAACTTGCTCTCAATATTTAATTTAACGTGAAGACATTACGATTTTTTCAAAGCAATTTTGAAGAACCCTTATTATTTTCTAAAGAAGAGCTAGCGGAAGACATAAAGAGTTTTTCAAGACAATTTCGAAGAATCCTCATTGTTATCAAAATTAGCAATTCCTAATAAATTTCGACTATGGAATTTCAAACGATAGAGCTTCTTTTTGCGAAACCTTGACGTTGCAATAGAGTTCATAAGCCCCTGTGGATGTGCTAGCCAACAAAAGACTTCTAATTATAGTAAAAATATTTTATTTAAAGAAGGAAATATATTATTTCGTTTTATCTATAACAGTCTCAAATTTAAGTTTCATGTCAGGTAGTTAAGTACACAGGTCAGGTCTGAAACGTCCTATGCAGTTTCGGTGCATGTATAAACTAAAATTGAATAAAATAAGTTAAAAATGATTATAGTAAGCTGAATATTTTGGATTCCGGAAGAAAAAAAACCCTTTAAACGTTGGGAGTGGTAATCAGAAAAACATATTTATTTTAAAATTTCGTTATTTTCACATTTTGTAGAAAAACATTGATAATTAATTTTTATTCATGAATACTCTTTTCAAATATTTTCTTATATATTCTTATATAAATATTATTATTTTCGTTTGTGTGTATGTGTGTTTGCATTCTGGATTGTGGACTTACCGTAAGCACTACACATTCAACATGAAGTTCAATCCCTTAAAAACTCCTCCAAAAAGACTGAAAGGAATAAATTGTCCAAAACCAGGATCAATTTTAGATAAGCTTAAATCTAATGCAATTATAAATTTACTGATTATTCTTCATTTGCTTGTTTTTTTTTTTAAATTTTATTATTATTAAAGTTCTAAAAATGTGTATAAACTGTTTCCATCTAATAATATATTATAATAATATTTTTATTTTAAGTTACAAGAAAAATAAATTTTGTAATGAATTTGTACAAGTATAAAAAATGTTTCTGAAAAACGATACTTTTCCTAACGGATTATCATAGTTGAGGATAGCTTTGTTCGCAACGATAAGTTGCCGAATCTTGTAGCGCTTCCGGCCTTGCATAAGCTTTTGCTCCGGTATGGCGGATAAGTCGATATCTCTAATTCAGGTGCTCTATCACGATCTAGCAACAAATTAGCATTTTTGAAGTTACCTGAAATTTATTATAAATAGCTTATTTTCAAACATTCAGGCTAAGACGACAATTTTTTTCTTCATTATTGGTTGCAATTGGGGGCAAGCACTTCAAGAAGAATATCAAAGATACCCACATATATGACCTATGACGTCAGCTCTAGCTGATTGCTTATAAGCAAAATGGCGCGCTAAAGTTGAGTTAAATTTCCCACACAAGTTAGAATGTTACTTAAAGTGAAGTTAATTCAATACAGTGCCGTATCGCGCATC
Source organism: Parasteatoda tepidariorum (assembly GCF_982258835.1). Classification (NCBI taxonomy): domain Eukaryota; kingdom Metazoa; phylum Arthropoda; class Arachnida; order Araneae; family Theridiidae; genus Parasteatoda; species Parasteatoda tepidariorum. Next base: position 108,105,386 of record NC_141757.1, on the reverse strand, counting down.
GAAATTGCTGAAATAGAATTATTTCTCCTCTACGTCTTTTACCTAACTTAGATTTATTATTTATTTATTTCATTGTAACCGTGATATATTTTCGTTTTCTGTATTTGGCAACTTCAATGCCTAATTAGTTTGTTTATATTGCATATGGCTTCGTACCAGGGGAGCAAGCTAACGTGTTAAGTAGGAAATATATAGTGAAAGAATATAGAATATGGATCTAGAAGAAATGCACCCCTCTGCCTTAAATTCGCTTAGCTTCCCGTAACATGTTTGGTGGTATTGACAAGGGGCACACAAAACAACATGCTTATCACTTACTTTATTTAGTAGTTCTTCCGCTTTGCTAAGTATTGTCTCCAGGCTCTCCCGATGAAGGAAGATCTTCCTGGATTGTATCTTTCTGTGGAACGTTTTCTCCAACAGCATCATCCCCACCTGCCTGCCCAAGCTCCTTGCAATGTCACCATGCACCTGCAATACAAAAAAAAAACTTACCTCAAACTCACAATCATTTTAATTTTGGATTGAAAAATCTAAAAAAGAAATGCTTGTCATCTTCATACAATTAGAACAAAAGCTTTAAAAATATAATAAGGAATTTTGTCAGAAAAATTGGTTAGTATATCTTTTCTGCCCGTTAGGACTCTCATTTGGGCAATTTATTTGTGAAAATTAGATTAATTTTAGTTGACTGTAAGAATTGTTAATATATATATATATATATATATATATATATATATATATATATATATATATATATATATATATATATATATATATATATATATATATATATATATATATATATATATATATATATATATATATATATATATATATATATATATATATATATATATATATATATATATATATATATATATATATATATATATATATATATATATATATATATATATATAGAAATAATAAAAATGGAATAAATAAATGAATAAAAATTATGGGTTGACAGAAATGAATAAAATAATGAAGATTAGAATAAAAAACATATATACACTGAGTGGTCATTTTATAACAACCATCCCCTCGATTTCATTTGATTACCTCTTTAATGCAGCCTTGATTCCAGGTACAAACTTTTCCAGAGGTTTAAAGGTCATTTGTGACATTTGAATTGCATTTTCTAATAGTATCAGACTAGATGGTTGCGTATCTAAATGTGGAAATGCTTTTTCAACTGCATTCCACTAACACTCAGTTGAGATCAGGAGATTTTGGAAGCCATCGCCACAAAGTACAATATCAAGTCAGTCCTTAAGAATTCCAAAATTGCGGCCTTTATTATGTTGAAAATATTCCTCGATATTGTGATTGATCATCAGCATTACAAAATTTACTAAGTTAGTAATGATGTTAAGATAAGTCTTGTTCAGGATACTATGTATTCAAAATAAAGGGCCTATAACAAACCAGGAAAGTAATTTTTTCTGTCCTAATTCTCTGGTGGTAAAACTGTGACGTAACAGATAATTGTTTTGAAACTGCAAAGAGTTCATAATAAATTTTCTACTCAGAGCTCGAAAGTCGTTAATATGCACATTGCCAGCAAAAGTAACTAGGTTAATCAGTTAAAGTGTAGAATCAAGAGTACTCCGCAATTTACTTAATGTCCGCATTAATAGTTTCCTTGTTTCTCTCATTCTATCAAATGATTTATTAATTGTTTGGTTGTATTTATTGACTTGATTTGTGACTTATTGAAAAACAGTTAATGACATTATGTTAATTTTTAAATAAATTAATATTTTAATCCATTTTATTCTTTTACATTATAATTTTTTGAAAGTTATTATTGATTGATTTTATTAACTATAGTGTTGATTACTTGATTGTAGTCACTTGAATTTTTATATAGAAGAAAAAAGATTTATTTTAATATGAGCGTATAGAAACGTTGCTGCTTTAGCAAAGATCTTATTTTCAGTTTAACGAGTGCCTAGTGGGTAATATGTAGATTATCTAGGTAGTTTGCAGATTTACTAGGTAATTTGAAAAACTGAAACAATTTTTGTGCACTTTAACGAATCACCCTAGTTAATATGCACATTAACTGGGTAGTCTTTAGGGTCAATGGTTTCAACACTTTGGCTGTAACATATATAAAAAACAATGTGAATAAATAGTAAGCTAAATGACTTGTTGATTATCTGATTTTTTACTTTATTTTTACTTTTGAAAAAAATATTTGACGCCTATATAAGCAAATAGAAAGTTTATATATTTCGACTCTTTAGATATTTAGCTGATAAATTAATAATAAATAATAAAAATAGCATTTCCCTGTAGGTAGATTAAATATCTTTAGATTATGTTTCAGATATGAAATCGTAAATAGCTTGTTAATTATTTCGCCCATAAAGGGGGGGGGTAAAAATTAAATATAATGCTAAAAAGTAAGTAATTAATCATGAAAAATGTTACCTAAAACAAAATACTCAGTGCAATTACTCTTTCCGAAAGAGAAAGAAAAAGCTCACTCTCGGAATCACAGACTAATGACTGTCTCTAGCTTGTTGAATAATCGATGAGCTAGGCTGTTGTTATTCAGCCAAAAAACGCGCCGTTAATTGTTTTGTTAAGAATTTTCCTTGATTAATAATTAATCTGAGGTAACCTTTTCGACGAAGATCTGCAGTTTCTTTTTCTTTTTTTTGGTATCTTCAATTAACAATGTATCTTTAAAGATGAAAGAGAATTAATGATTTTGGCTACCATTTGAATGATTAATTTTCTCTCATTGTCATCTCGAAAGGAAATATTTAGATGTTCTGATAATATTTTTAAGCAAACATATAATATTGGATACAACCGATGCTGTCTCAAAAGACTATTGTTAGTTGATTTTCTTGAGTGGATTGGATAGGATTTGAATTTATTTTTCTCAAAGTCAAACATGTTCTTTCTTTGTTTTCTTATATGAAGTCAAAAAGAAACTATATAGCACACAAAATTAAAATAAATAAAAAAAATTCAACATTTGAATTATTTTTAATATAGTGATCGAAAATTTTCACATCGAAAATTTTCATATGCAATTTCAACGGCTTAAAGAGAAAACCTTTAATAAATGTATTTTCATGAAAAACTAGGTATAGTATATCCTTCATCATTTAATAATTAAATTTATAATTTATTTATTCATTTTCTCAATAAATATCCATAAAATCTTTTTCTCGACGTAATTGTAATTCAGCAGAAATCAAATTCTATAAATAGATTATCAACAACAACTACAACATCTACAACTGCCTAAAACATTTACATCAAATTCAAGGTTTGCAACGTTTTGTCTTAATAAAATAATTATTAATTTCCTACCGAATGCATATAAAATTTATAAGTTTGTGTTAATAGTCCAGTAAAATTAGACTTTTTATTTGGAAAACTTAATAGAGAGTTCCATAAAAAATATCTTGGGTATTAAGTCCTCATCAGTGATATCTGAAAAATTCTCACCTCTACTCTATTCGCTTCTCCTTTTTAGAATAAAGATAGAAATTGGGATAATGTGAGGAAGGGAATTGAATTTATTCTATACAGGCAAGTGAGGCATTGCTTCCACAATTATTTTTCACGCTGAATGAAATGAAATCTATCTCGAGATGATCGGACTATTAGTTTAGAAGTTAAAAGGGTCTTATGTACAAACTTATACTAGTGCCTATTTATTCATTCAATATATCCATAACTGAAATAAGTGAGACATTGAATAAATTTTTTCTTCACTTTTCCATTTTTCGTTGACAACGTTACGCTTTATATTTCAAATCACTTTTGTTCTTATTTACATCTGACAAATCTTGAAAATGGGAGTCTATTTTTGAGAGGTTGCAAGACTTCGACTGTTAATTTCCAATTTGTATATTTTTGAAGTGAATGAAGTTTTTAATGCACGAGTAATACATGATATATTGCTTTCTATGCAGTTTTTTATGCAGAATCGTTTGAAAGCATGGATAAGTCAATAAAACAAACAGTTCAAAAGTTATGAGGATTTTCATGCAGCAAAAGTACTATTTTTGTCATAACTTATGTATATTTTATATTTTCTTATCTAGGGGCTATCTGAACATGTAACTTACATTATCCGATGACTGTTTCTATACAAAAATGAAAGAGATAAAATTTGATTTGATGGGATTAATAGTTTGGAAGTTATAAGGAAAGTTATTAGGAAGTTTCTTCATCATAAAAACAGTTCGAAACTAGTTCATTTTGAACAAAAAAAAATCTTTACCACTTTTGAAATATGAGCTCTTTTGATTCAGTTTCATTCAATAAAATGTAAAAAATGCATGAGAAACAATATCTCACTTGCACTGAAATAATATCTTGTCTGTTTAGCAATATAAAAAGCGTAAAGAAGCGCAAAAACAAAAGTGTACTCTTTGTATATAAAACGGTCTTGGGATGGGTCTCATTGAATTCAGCTAGCAAAATTCGATTACAAACAATATTTTACATGTTCAGATAATTCTTCGATAGTATTGTAAAATGTGTACAAAAGTAAGTATCAAAAGAAATACTTTATATATATATATATATATATATATATATATATATATATATATATATATATATATATATATATATATATATATATATATATATATATATATATATATATATATATATATATATATATATATATATATATATATATATATATATATATATATATATATATATATATATATATATATATATATATATATATATATATATATATATATGTATGTATATATATATTTATCGTTTGAGCTATTCATTCCATTGACTCGTATATATCTCATTCAATTCAATGTGACAAATACACAAGAATCTGCCTCACTTGTATGGCTAGCAATTTCAAATGCATAAGCAGGTGCAGATGCAAAATTGTACTGTTTCGTACATAAAATTATCATAACTTCTAAAGTATTTGACCGAACGTCCGTCAAGCGATTGGTCTCATTCGAGTCAGCGTAAAAAAAGACCTCACTTGTCTGTATAAATGTTCGACAAATCCCCCAATTTCCTTTCTAAAAATGTCTATGCGTACAGGGGAGAGTAATGAAGTTTTCAGCCCTTGTTTCCAATGACATAACAAAACTTTCTGATTCAAACCCGCAACCATTGGTACGCGAATAGCTCTGCCACCTGGCCGGCTGAATTAAAAGTAAAATAGATCAATAAGCAATTGGAGGAGTTTGGGATCATTGGTCTCAAATCCAATGATTCAAATGACTTTAGTCATTAGAAATATGTTATCGATATTATCGCGATGAGTAGCTTAGTTAAATTTCATAAAAGTAATAGTTGAAGGAATCATAAGTTTGTTCATTAGTAGTTTGTGAATTTTTCGTGAATAAAACTTTTGATTAACACAATATCTGTGAAATAGTCAAATAACCATTACTTCTTAATTTTAAATCTAAAGTAATTGAAATATTTTATGCGCATACATGATGCGAGTATAAGAACATGGAAATGCAAGAGTAGAATCCATAAAATCCATTATAAATTTAATAATTTTTTTTTAAATTTTAAAACACAGTAATTAAAAAATATAGTTTTGAAAATATAATAGATAAAAACTATGTAAATATAAGATAATTGACTAAACATAAAACATCTTTATATATTCTTATATCCCCAGTTGAATTAAATCGAGAATTTTATATAGATATTAAAATTTCGAAAGGTTAAGGAATCCAATTATATTCAATGACAAGTCAATTTGAAAATAAAGAACGCTCAAGTCTGAAAAGTTAATAACTGACAAGAAAACTCCTCTAGAGATATAATTTCTTTTAAGCCTTTGATTTAATATGTGATTAAAGCAGAGTTGTAGATGAAAGAGATAGAGTCGTAGACGAAAGAGATAGAGTTGTAGATGAAAGCGGTAGAGTTGTTTAAGAAAAAAGATAACCACAGTTTGGGAAATGAGTTTGAAAAATACCTTGTCAAATAAATTTTATTTTAGAGATAAATAAAAATAAAAAATACATGAATAGAATTTAAACCAAAGGTTTTTTTAAAATAGAGTTAAAGAAATATAATATCGTGAGGCTTATTTAATTGATTCTTGGAAAAGAAGTATTTTTAAATAAAACGAATTTCAAAGTAAATGTTGAGATTTGTAGTAAAAATTGCTCAAAAAAATTTCTGTACAGCACAACTTATTTTTTTAGATTATTTGAGTATAATCAAAACCTGTTTCTTTGTACGGAAATAAAAAATTGAAGTGATTTTCAGCACTTATTTTTCTTAAGCTGCGTTCCAGTTTTTGGTCAAAACCTGCAGTTTCAGATGCTTTTTTTTTTTAAATTCTACACGGGCTTACAGTCTATTTAAAATAAAGTGCCCTTAATTATGACGAGCGTTGTGGTTCTAGTTTGCTTAGTTATAATAAGTTTTGTGATCCAAACTTGTTTAATTAAAATGATTGTTGTGGCACAGTTCGGAAAAGCGCAGCCAGCAAGGTATAGGGTCCAAGTTACTTTTGTTTTACCACGATGAACATATAGTACCATCAAAATGAAAAATTATTTAAATAAAAAATCTCTTTTTTTTATCAAAGAGTTGACCATACACATTTAGGTACTGATTCTATTGAGAAAAAAAATTGAACTTACTCCTTTTACTTGGTTACACAACTTCAAATATTTTGGTTTTTATATTTCGATTTTAATTTATTCACAGTAAAATGTCGTCGATTATTTTTACTTAATAAGAGATTATTAAGTAATATTGCGAAAAAATTTCAAGAATATTTTACAATTTAGAATTTATTATTTCAATTGCATCGCCGGCCAGACTGTGTACAACGGTCAGGGAGTGGAGGGTTCCTCACATCAGGAAGGTTCTTGGTTTGAATCCCGGACAAGGCATGGGTGTACTTTCATTCTCTGTACTATCTGTCCTCACTGTAGAAGCAGCGTTTGCCTACCTAATAGGGTGGCTCTGAAAGAGTGGTTAACAAATCTGCCCTGCAAATGTCTGAATGACGAGTGTTAATCAAAAAATAAAAAAGGTGGTCAATGGAAAAAAGAAGAAACTTAATTGAATATGTTACCTAGTCATAGTTTTTCATAAAATTCATTAACATAACTTATTTATTGTTTAATACTTTATGGCAATTTAAAATATGTTCATCATAAATTGTTGCGTAGTAGTGTAATTTCATTGGATGACTTTATAATAAAGTAACACCTCTTAAAATTCAGCCTTTCATTTTCAGTAATAATAAAAATCAAAAAATAAAAGTAATAATGCCATGAAAGGATGGTAAATATATATATTACTGTAATATAAAGATCGATAAATATATATTATATTACGCATATTTATAAATATACATATTATTTTTTAATAAAGGATGATAAATATGCATAACTATATGTTACTATTAAATAAGGGGTAACGAAATATTTTACATGAAAGTAATATCCTTCTTAACTTTTACTAATTTTATTCTGCTAACAACTCAAAAATTCCGAATCTTTATGAATCCTATCATATGTTTTTCTTGGTCAATAAAAATGCACTGTTAATAGTGAAAAACGGTTATAGACTATTATCTTTTTATGTTATATAGAGGCATGAGCTTTATAACGAAAACACTCTGCGTGAGCATGATTTCCAAAGTTCAACATTTTTGAGTGTATAGAATTGTCGCGTGTATTAAAACACGGTTGTCTAATGTAGGAGGGGAGTGGGTAAATATAAATAAGTTTAGCAAGAATAAAAACCGAAGCATTAAAATAGGTTTACATGTTTTTTCTTCAATCAAAAAGAACAGAAAACTTTAAATGCTCTAAAAGAACAGCTTTTATATGCCCAGGTTGTCTAGCACTAAATTGGATTTTAGATAATGGATGCAATGTCTAGACAATTTTAACTGTCTTTCAGGGAAAGTAAGTTTGGCGAACTTGAGAAAGCTAAGATATAATAAATTAGAAAAATCAGAAAAAAAACAGTATGTTCGTTTTTATAATTTATTTCGTTTTACTATTTCATTTTAGAATAATTAAACGCAGTTTATATTTTGAAAATTTTTCAACTTTAATCTACAAGTATATTTACTCTATGTAATATAATCGATTTTTTAATTACAGTCAGGGCTAAAGAAAGGGAAGTCTTAGAAGACCTTAAATGCCTTGAAATTTCGACATCGATCACATGAAACAAGTTAAGCCTAAAAATCATTTAAAAATTTCAATTTGTGCGTTAGACAGAGATGTTAGAAAATGAATGTTTCGTTAGAATCAGCCATTGCTAAACTGTGGACGATTCGAGTTTAGGAGTTTTTTTTTATGGTCAATTATTTTATACGAACTCAGTAATCAACTTGGATAGCATGTGAGGGCTACATCACCGAATTAGTATTTCTAAAGCAATCTGAAACCACGTGCTAATTTTGTTTATCGTTGTGCTTTTAAATTTAGTTTCCATAACACAAAATAATTTAAAATCAACGGTATTGGAAATAAATAAGAGTAAGTTGTATACTACAAAGCAAATTGAATAGAGAAAAGGTACTGATACGTTGAGGGGAGCCGGATGAAATTCGCCATACTATTATTGATGCCAATTATGCCTAATTAAGTTTGGTAATTAGTACAACTGTTCCTATAGTAATTGGTGCTGCTTTTAATAATTACCAAATATGCTAATATAGATACTGCAGTGGTAGGTTTTTACGGTCTCCCAAAAGGAATCAGTAGCGGAGAGGGAGCACTCAGATACAGATGTCTATTTTCAAGACTTAACTGACGTGAACAAGAAGTAACAAAAGTGATTTGAAATTAAAGAAAGCGTGAAGTTGCCAACGAAAAATGGAAAAAATAATGATGGGAAACAAAACAAAAAGACCCCACAGAAACCGAGAGATAAAAAAGATTAAAAAAAACAGAACAAGAAAAAATTTCCAGTGGCCGAGAGGTGCAAATTAGGGCAAAATGCCTTTTTCACGTGCTATGAAGAAGTGATGAGAGGCTAATGTCGTTAGCAAGGTTATCAGTATTCATATGATTAAAGCAAGATTCCAGGACATCCAGATGAGCTGATGTGAATGAGATGGAAATATTTGGCATTGTCAAAACTAAATTTATGCCCAAGATTATTTTTGAAGCGAAACTAGGCAAAATAGTGTCCATAAAATTAAATTATTTCTTTCTCGTTTAATCTACAGGTCCTAACTTTTAGCTAGCTGTAGGTAGACTCAAGTAAATTTTAGGACCCAATCCCTGTCAAATTTCTTCAATTCCGAAACCTCGGCTCCAATTCCTGTTTCACAACTCTAAAATTTTAAGAATCTGCACGGAAGAAAGATAGTATTTTTCAGATTTTTATAGATTTTTACTTGAACACTTTCGTAATTAACTCCTTTCATTTAATATAATAGTTTTAGGAAAAGCACTTTTTTTTCATTTAAATAGTGACAAAAATAGAATTATTTTCTCTTTTTACTCCACTGGAAAAATGTGATTCTTAAAATTTTTATTTTGTTATTTAAAAGTGACTTCTTCTTTCAACACTATTATTAAATGGAAAACACTACGTGTAGCACTGATGTTCCGATTAATAAAACTTAGTCGGAAGAGTTTAAAATCTTCAGATAGTTCCGAGTCTTTCTGATGCAAAATAAATGGAAATGCATTTCGCCTGAAAAAGCTAGTTCCCAAGTAAAGAAAGGCGAACAAAAAAACTCAACTTAACTATAGAATAAAGAAAAAAATGGCTGTCACAACGGAAACAAATGCTCTCTGAAAAATAAATAGCAGTGAATTGATACGAAAGAGTTTCCGATGCTTTGTTGTCGATTCTTGGTGTCAATTTTTCCCCCCGCCGTGTTATAAAAAAATTACTTTTTATACAATGATTTATTTTTTGTTAGCAAGAGGAAACATTTCTGGGTGAGGAAAAAGAAAAAGCAAATGGTAAAGAAAATTATACGAAGAAAGAAAAAAAGGATTTTTTTTTTTTTACCTGAGAGTCCACTTCGACTTCTTGAAGAAGCACTTCCCAGCTAGTGAATAACGTACTGTGGAATTGAGGTCTGAAAAAAAGGAAAATAAATGTAAATACGTGTATGTATAATAAACCTTAGGGTATTTGGGCAAACAAAAGAATTTGCAAACAAAGTTTACAATAAAAATGTGCGTGTTTCTTTTAAAAAAAAATAACAATTGGAATTTTTTTTTGTTTTTTTCAAATAAGCATCAAAGCAAAATCCTTAAGATTTAGAAGGCTCAAGAGGTTTAGTTGAATACAAAAATAAATCTCACAAGGAAATGGCGAAAACTTGACTTCAAATAACGCTTTTCTGTTTGTATTTATTAGGCTCTGAATTGGAATGCTTTAATTTGAAGCGATTTAATTATTTTTTAAGTTATTTATAAAATCATTTATATGCCGCAGTGCAGAAAGAAAAAGTGTACAGCAATCGTGATGTCCCGATGGTGCTGTTGGAAAAAAATTGTTGAATCTTGAAGGTATATCGAAAAATTAACTGTTCTCTGTAATTAAACAAGTTCTGGTCTTTTGCAAACTTGTTTTCCTCAACTGTGATTTCTTCGAATTTTGTTAGCATAGCTTCTCAACTCATCTGGTCAGGGCTTTGCACCATTTTCCATAGTGGTTACAGTATCCGGCTACCGATCCAGAGATCCCTATTTTGATCCAAATCTGCGTTAAAGATCCAAGTTTGCTCTTACGCACACTCCTCTACAACAGCGTTCATTATTTTTTTTATTAGGTATATAATATTTTAATATTTTTCGATCTCCAATTATTCTCGATCTCCAATAATTCTGATCTCCGGTGCGGGAGGCAACTTACCCAACCAGAGTTGCGGGAGGCAGTGTACCAACCATAGAGGTACGTCACCTGTGAACCAACTGATTCACAGGTGGCATACCTCCTGACAGTCATTTTGCTTCTTATGCGCATGCGCCGATCTTAGTATATATGATGCTCTGCTAACTTTGAAGTGCTCGACTTCGCGTGCAGGTCGTCGGACTACCGAAGAGGGGGTGCCATCCCCTCTGCAGAGGATCAAAATTATGATGGTATGTCTTCGGATCATCCTCAGGGATGTTTCCCAGACCGTCGCCAATAGCCCATTGTGTAGCTCTAGTGCGACGTAAATGAACAACAACAAAGCTAACTTCGAGTACCGAGGATGTGTGGCATCGGTCCTCGTTAAACTGTTCTACCGTAAAGTGCTCGACTTCGCGTGCAGCTCGTCGGGCTACCAAAGCAGGGGAGTCACCCCCTCTGCAGAGGATCAAAATCGCGATGGCATGTCTTCGGCTCATCCTCAAGAATGTTTCCCAGATCGTCGCTGATAGCCCATTGTGCAGTTGTACTGTGACGTAAATAAAGTGCCTGCATACTTAAATTTGAGTATGTTGTTCAAACTGTAAGTTGATTTTCTAGCATAGTATACCAGACCGAGCATTTCGTCGTATTGTTACATATTTTAGGAGCTGATCTTTTTCTCTTTTCTATATTCTTTGGTCAACATTTAAATAATTATTGTGCAACAATGATTTTAAAATTTCAAATAACTTTTTGAATAATTGCTAAGTAATCTCATAAAAGAAAAAAAAATTTAACGAGATTTTATAACAACCAAAATTAAGTGGAAATAATAACATAATTTATAAGTTTTTTTTTTTTCCAATGGCAGGCACTGAATTTGAATCTTTGCCTATGCTACGCCAGAATTGTTGCTCATTTCGCGTTACCCAGTGGGCACCTGTGAACCAAAGTCACGGAGGCGAGCAGCATTGCCCAAACATAATTTATAAGTTGTGGTGCCTATTTTTTAACTTGCTTTCAATCTACAAATTATTTTCATAACGCAATCACATATCACGGAAGAAATTATAAATTTTTTTCTGATTAAGGCGTCAAAATTTTCATGAAGCAGACGCCGAATTAATAAACTGTGAGACATATATCCTAAAATATTAAATCCTATTAAGAATTAAAAAAAAAGACATTCCGAAACATGTAATTTGTGCTAGAACAAAATGAAACAAGTAACAGAAACACGAAAGTTCGGACATTTTGCTGATTTCTTTTCTCTTCTTTCGAGGCACTTTATTTTGACCCGTGGCTTTCGTTAAAAGCTTTTCGGATCGATTCGAAAATAAATTGAGAGAAACTAGTAGAAAAGGGACATTTCATTTTATCAGTATTTTATTCTTTTGTTTGTATTTAAAGTTTACTTTCTCTGTGGAAGCTTAATTTATATTTGTTGTGATCTTGTGTCGTTCAGCAAACTGTTCAATATAAAAGGGGAAGCAAAATTCTTTCTGAGTAAGGAATAAGGTATTTAGGTACTGAAAATAAAAAAAACGAAAAAAGACTGTTTAAACGTAATCCTCCCCCTATCGATGCTTATTGTTGCTTAAAAAACAAAAATAAGATAATTTTGATTATAAGATGTTGGTAAGAATCATCACAAAAAACAGTTTTTTACTAATATTATTATTGATTGTTTATTTAGAAGTAAAACTCTGTGCTGATCGAAAAATATTATCCATTATTTGAAGTAATTTGTTTCCAATACAATATAATTCTCACCTACTATTAGCACTATTCATTAATTAAAATAGCTTTATTTAATTTATTTTATTTAATTCATTATTTATTAAAAAAATAAAAATTAAAACAGAATCAGGATTTAATTTCTAATTTAAATATAACTCATCAAAGTTTTAAAAAAAGCACTGTATTTCCGAAGATAAAAAGAAATATGCATAAAAGAAGTTAATTTCTACCTGGTTGGGAGCCACTAGTATAAAATTAAGTAATTTTGCTATTGGATTGTGATCAGTTTTAACAATTTTCCATACACTCGAAAATTGAAACGATTAAAAAAACGGTCAATTGTAAAAAATGTAAGGCATTTTTTAAGTATATCTCACAGTACACTTCTGTGCAAAAATTAAGGACGAAAAGGAAAAACTAGCATAACAACAAAACAGGCAGTTACAACGGAAGGAAAGGTCATTGAGAAGACCAATTACGGTAAGGTAAAGTAGAAAATTTGCATATATGCACCATGACGTAACGGGGGGCGTGTCGTAAGGAAATAAAACGAGCTGGAGGTGGAAGTTCAGAATTTATTTAAATGGTATTGCGCGGTGTACACCAGTTTAAACGAAGTAAATTTTTTTGCCACGGTGGATATGGCCAACCGACAACACGGGAGACGGCATCTGAATGAGTTTATGCGAGTTCGAATCATTGGGAAATGGGAAGAAGATCGAAGTGCGACGTTCGAAGGTGGAGTTCACCTACAGTATCGTTTCACGAGCTTGGAACATATTCCAGGGGACAGAAACAGCTGTCCGGAGGTTTAGTAGAAGTCGTCCTTGCACAACCACGACAACGGGTGAGGATTGTTCAACAGGCTTGAAGGAACAGACGGCTGGTAGCAGAAAAAATCACTAGGCATACACAGTAAAGTACTAGACTCCAGGCATCGGTTTTTACTCTGACCAGAAGGGTGATCTATTTGCACGACGGCCAGTACGATGTGTCCCATTAACGCCAGTTCATCGGAGACTCCGTTTTATGTGGAGCCAGGAACATAACAAGTGACCAGATGTGCTATGGGGTCGAGTACTCCTTACGGATGAGAGCAGATTTAGTCTGACCAGTGATTCTGGACGCATGCACATCTGGAGAGAGCAGGGAACACGCAATAACCTCTCTAACATCATGGAAAGCCGATTTTCAGGTAGGCGGAGTTCTTGTATGGATCTTTTTAGAGGTGCTGTGGGTTCTGAGTTAATCTCCATGGACGATAATTGAACATTGGCAGTCACAGAACTGTTAGAGAGTGAAGATATTGCACGCATGGAATAGCCGGCGAGGTCCCCAGATTTTAATACGATTGATTACGTGTGGGGCACTCTAAGGAGACGCTTGGCAGCTCGTCCCCAGCCACCAACAACAATTACGTAGTTGCGATTAGCACTACAACGGGAATGGGCAGCAATTCCTCAAGAGTTCCTTAGCCACCTGTTCCTCAGCATGGGCAGATGATGTCAATCCTGCATTGCAGTCAGAGGTGATCATACCCCTTAAGGATGAAATTTCCTTGGCAATCTCATGTAATATTGAAGTTTTGGTCATTTGTACACTTGTGTTTTAAGCCTATAAAGTTCATTATTGTTACTGTAGATTACAATTTTTTTTGCAAGTTGCTTACTTTTTCATATTCTCATATTTTAAGGATCCTATGGTATGTTTTTTTAATCGATTTTCAACACTGCTGTTCAAATTTACATTCGAAAAGCCCCTTCGTCCTTAATTTTGTCACCCCAGTGTTTACTGAACATTACCAAGGTTCATTTTTAAAATGAGGAAACATTTTAATAAACAAGCGTGAAATAACGTATAGTGCAGAACATTTTGAAATACGCATAATAATTCCATATTTATTCAAAACAATAACATGGGGTGCATTTTAACAAAAATGTAGCGACTGGCAGGCCTGGCCGGTAGTGACCGTTAATTTTGCTATATACCTACTAGAAAAATTAGTAAAATGAAAAAAATATGATTTAATTAAATAACTGATATTTTTTTTCTGTTCTGTATGACATTTTTTTATTGAATAAAAATGATGTTATCAATGAGAAAATGTTACCGTTCTCTCCGAAGCTCAGCATTTCTTTTTCTAAATGTTTCTACCAACATTTGAAGCTCCTCTGCATGTTGTTCGTGAATAGAAGACAGTTGATGGGTAAAATCAGCAACTATTCATTAAAGAAAGAAAAAATCAATTAATTGTACGGAAACAAAATAAATTTTTTTTTTTTAAATATACTAACTGTTTTTCTTCCTCCGTAAAGTGGAAATATAAGAAGAAATTAAAGTAAATTGAATAATGATAACAGTTTTGTTCTATTTTTTTTTACTCTTATAATCAACAATTGCTTGATTCTTTTATCATATATTATAAGAAACTTGTACTTGTTGCTGTATAAATTGTAAGAAAATTAAATATTGCTTTTTTTCTTCCGTAAGGTGGAAGTATGAGAAGAAAACAAAGAAAAATGAATAATGATAGCAGTTTTACTCTAATTATTTTTCTACTCTAATTATTTTTTTACTCTTATAATCAACGATTGTTTGCTTTTTTTTCCATAAATTATAAGAAACTTTTACTTGTTGTTGAATAGCTTATAAAAAACTTATATTTCTTTAGTGTACTAATTATTTTTTCTTCTTCCGTAAAGTGGAAATGTGAGAAGAAAACAAAGAAAAATGAATAATAAAAGCAGTTTTGTTTTATTCATTTTTTCACACTTATAATCCTATTGCTTTACAGATCTGTCAAAACGATATTTTTTCAATGCGATATTTTTCACCATATATCGATAAATGATAGCCGAATATTGCCGAAGTAAAACTATGGTGTTTTGCAAATCGCAAAAATTTGAAATATTTCGCACAGCATTTCCTAAAGTTGAATTTCAAATTCATCAAATGAAAACAAATTTCATGAAGTAAACTCCCAACCAAAACAGTTATTTTGTTTTTGATTCAATTTTAAACTTATAGGTTTTTTTCAAATGAGGAAATCGGGTGAAATTATGCAATGCAATAAACAACTGCTAAAAACAGCCCCTGTTAATAATTGTTAAAAGAGAATAGTTAGCAAAAATTAATCACTCGAATGCAATTTTTTACAGACCGAGTACTGCTTTTCTGATGAAACATAATTAATAGTGATAAACTTTTTATGAAATAGTAACAAAAATATTGAGTATTTTTTTATTAAACTATAAAAAGTATTGCTCACCTTTAAAAAATATTATTTTGCAATAAGTCATAGAAAATGTAGATGTTGATCAATTTATAAATGAATTTCAATAAGTATTTACCATTTTTTGAGTAACTCTTAATAAATATTCCGGTAAATTGTAAAAAGTTTTAATCATTTTCATTAAAAATTAACATATGTCGATAATTTTTCGATTAAACTTGAATTAATATCGGTAATTTTCTATTTAAATTATAACAGAAATCAATAATTTTCTGTTTAAATAGCATTAAATATTAATTATTCTTAAAATAAATTAAAATCGCTTTTTTTAAAAAATAAATTGTAAACTATAATTATCATCTAATTATATTTTTAAAAAATTTACTCATTTTTAAAAAATAATTATTGATAATTAAGTTTACAATTAATCATAGCTTTACTATTTTGTTGTAAAATGCACTTTCCTAAATTCGATTCCTTGGTACCCATTCATAAATGTGATTTTAGTACACGCATTCATAAATGTGATTCTAGGATACGCATGCATAAATGTGATTCTAGGATACGCATTCATAAATGTGATCCCATGGTACATATTTATGAAAGTGATGCTTGGGTATGTATTCATAAAAATGATGCCTGGGTATGCATTCATAAAAGTGATGTCAGTGTATGCAGTCATAAAAGTGAGGATACGCATTCATAAAAGTGATGCCGGGGTAAGCATTCATAAAAGTGAATTTCAGAGTGTGCTTCAATAAGTACGATTCCAAGGTATGCTCTCATAAGTGTGATTCCAAAGTGGGCTTTCATAAATGTGATTCCAGAGTACACATTCATGAATGTGATTCCAGAGTACAAATTCATATTTATGATTTCAGAGTACTAACTGAAATAATATTCCGCAATACCATAAAAAAGTGAAGGTTAATTCCTTTTTATCTCCAAGAAACGTGTTAATGTAGAATAAAAATCAAAATAAATCGAAGTACAAGAGAGAAGAGAGTTAATTACATTCTTTGTGAGTGTCATGGACAGAATCTTATATAGAACAATGCCTGCATAAAATCTAATTAAAAACCTAGTGAAGTTTCGACTTCCCAGTTGCTCTTTGGGATATAAAATATCCAAACAGGTAAAGACGTTTAAATTAAAGAGACGTACGTTTCCTTTGAATTATTCAAAGCTTACAGTGACGATAGGTTTCAGAATAATTAGAATATCGCCAGTTGGCGCAGAAGCACGGTCTGTGCGCAATCATTAATTAATCGTAACGAAAACGTTAACGTTATTAAAATAAAAGCTCACCACTCCTCGCTTTTCAAAAACTTGTCACTTGAAAGTCTAGTGAGCGTCTTTTAAAAGCATTCAGAAACTGTGTGGATTTATAAAGTCATTGTTTGATATATCTTTCGAGCATTAAGTACCTACTTGAACGCGTCTTATGTTCGAAATTAATGAATTGGATATAATATTTCAAGAATTTATATATTTTGATTTTAACGCCTTTAATTACATAATTTATAGGTGGAAGGGAATTAGATTTATTTTCCGTTAATTATTTTAAGAATGAATGCATTGTTTAGATTAAGTAAAATTTATTACTTTCATGAAACTTTCCAATATATAATATTTTGAATGAACAGCATTGCACTAAAAATGTTAAAAGTGCTTTTTAAAGTTCTTTCGCTGGGCAACTTAAAAGAAATCATTTTTAGTGCTTAGACTTGAAGCAGTCAAAATTTTAAAATTTATATAGTGTTCCGAAAATACCACCCTTAATATGTGTTTTTGGAATCCTTACCAACGTATACAAATAGGGTTATACGTATACAAATATTAAAGTTCTTTCGCTGGGCAACTTAAAAGAAATCATTTTTAGTGCTTAGACTTGAAGCAGTCAAAATTTTAAAATTTATATAGTGTTCCGAAAATACCACCCTTAATATGTGTTTTTGGAATCCTTACCAACGTATACAAATAGGGGGACGCAAATTAATATTTAACCAAGAAAAACAAAGCTAAAACGCTTTCTGAATCACATCGAATGATTGGAACCCGATTCACCCCATTGGAAGGTGAACGTTCTATCTAGGGCGCATAAAAATTTGTAAAAGGTGAGAATTATTAAATCGATTTTAATGACTTTCATCAGGTCGAAAATTCTATAATGATTATTTTTATATGAAAGCCATTATAAAAATAGTCATTATAGAATTTTCCATCTAATAAATGTCTTTAAAATCAATGAATTATTCTTTCCTTTTAAAATTTTTTTATGAGCCCAGATAATTATTCAGTGTTGGAGAAATTTTTCAAAAATTAAAAAATTAAGTCACGAACGTTGTTTATTTTCACGAAGTTGGTGTTTTTCTTAATCTTGACATTCTGTGCAATTTTCTTTAATCGCATAGAGGGAATGACATAGCATAGTCGAAATTGAACCTGACGGTCCTGAATAAATGATAAAAAAGAAAAATCATGGCAGTTATAAAATAACCTATGAGTTACTAAAATACTTTAATTCATGTGATGACAGTAAAATATCGATTCATTAGATCCATATATACTGTGATCATTTGATATTGTATTAATATATTTTGCATTAAATAAGCACAAAAAAATGCTTAATTATCAATGGATGAATTGATATGATTTCAATATGTTTCGGGTTTTTCTGATGCAATTCTATCAAATCATCTCAATTTTTAGGACGGATTTATTCGCATTTTTCTCATGAATGTGCTATAATAACAGCAAGAACAAAATTTAATGACCATAAAAATAAAAAAGTAACCAATGCAAGAACGATGCGCAGTGTTACGTGTCTCAGAATGGTAAAAACGTTAATTTACGTTTCTTATAGTGCAAGAGAGAAAATGTAAATCCACGGGGGCTTTTGGGAAATCAAAATATAAAAAAGAAAGCTTTACGAGCCTCTTTCAGTAAGTAATAAAGTTAATAGCTCACAAACAAAATGCGAGTCCAGTACTTTCTTTTAAACTTTAAATCTCGAATACTGCGGGAAATATTTTTTCCCCTTCTCTTTGGATTGGAAACTGCAATAAAAAAGAAGAAAAAAAAACTCTAAGTATTTATCAACAACTGTATTAGAAAAACCCAATGCATCGATAGATCTCATAAAATTTGTAACGCAGAAATTCTTAGAGCCACAAATAAAATACCAACCAAACTTGAAATTAAGAAGCAGAAATGGATTAGTCATAGCCTCTGTAAATCTACGAAACTTAAAGAAAACAAGATTTTAATAGTTATCCCCAAGACTACAGAAAAAAAAGAAGGTGAAAACAAATTGTCGAAGTATCAATGAACTGAAAGTAGTTGGAGAAATATGGAAGGAGGTAAAATGTCTAAGTCTAATATCGAGTAAGATGGAAAGCAATAATCGAGGCTCTATGCTTCAATTTTCAGTGAAGAGGCATGTTTGCACTGTAAAAAAAACTTGCAGTTACCCTTTGCATAAATGAGAGACAGGGGCAGGATAGTTGGTAGGACGTTGGGCTAGTGTTCGTGAGAAAAGGAGTTCGAATCCCACCAGCAAGGAATCCAAGTGTATTAAACGGTGACTTGTGCACGTTAAATCTGCCGGGTCCTCAAATTTCCTATAACAAATCAATACCTCTGGGAGTATTGAATTGGAAATTGATTGCTCTCCAGTTCAGGTCAAAATTACGATCTGTGGATGAATGAATGAAGCATGAATCGGTCCGGCTTGTAAAATGGGCTGTGACACGTGTGTGACAGAAGTAAATGGCGCCACTGAAAAAAACAGGAAACGCACTCTTTGCCTTAAAAAATTCGCTTGCGTTCTAGCAGGATTGCTGGTATTGGCCAATGGCATTAGTAACAATCTTTTGTTTTATCTACACGTTGTTCGAAAAGTATAGTAATGGTTATTTATTTCTATTGGATCAATCTTTAAATACGGCAATGAAGGCATTGTTTAAAAAATTTAAATAATTACAAATATTTTCAAAAGTCGCATCAATTGATACTAAATTCATCCCAACACTTGATCCTATTTCCTGGGAGTGTCCTCAGAACATGTTTCTAGGATGTGAGTTTTGTGTCTTTAAAGGTACGGGCTTCGTCAATGATCAAAAGCTTTGTTTTCAGTTTTTTGATGGGATAAGTATTTTGCAAGATAACCCCATTTTAAGCAATCCTTACAGTTTTACTATCATTTTTACTTTATTTTATTACTATAATCATCATTTTTACAACCATTTCCGAGATATAACAAACCCAAAATTGTAAAAAGAGAACAAACTATGAGCAAAAAAATTTCAGTTCTTTCTTTTTTTCGGTCGAAGTAAAACTCTCATGGCTAACATTTTTTTTCTTGATTATAACGTATATTATTATTTATAAAATTTTTCACAAATAAATATTAATTGTATCTGTTAATTATACGTGATAGTAGCGAACATAGAGTTTGTATTTTCATTGAAAATTTTCTATTACGTTTATTGCAGTGTTTATTTTATGCAATTATCACTGCAATTAATACATATTTTATAGTCTTTATTAAAGTTTTACATCGTTTAAGTCAGAACAAATTGCTTTATCAAATTTTGACGAACCATCATCGAGGTATGAAAAGTAAAGTTAAATTAATAAGAATTTAGTATTCATGTTCCATGAATCTAAAAGTTGTTTCAAATAATTATTAGACTCGACAGTGGCTTTTAAAGAGTGCCTTTCTTTCATCCAACAAACTGGTTTCTTATTATTTGAAATCAAAAATCGATTTTGACATAGTTTCGTCAAAGTTAAATATTTTTTCTCTCTAATTAAAGAAATTTATTTGCGATTCTAATGTATTTTTAACTTAAATTTTGAAAATTATTTCGGAATATCCTCTACATTCTGTCCTAAACATAATTTTCTTGCGTTTACAAATCCTCCAAATTTGTTTGTACGGAAACACTTTAGAGATATATAAAAATAAACACGCAACTCTTCAATGACTAAAATTTGCATTCAAGCAGAAAAATTTTAAAGATTAGTTAGAAATATTCTTAAAATGCCATTAGAAGCGAACCAAATCGGTTTATTTCTAGTAATAAGTCGGAGCGTAAGGTTAAAATTCACTACCAAATCGAAAAATAAAAGAATAAAGATAATTACATTTCATGTTACGTGTCAATATACGAAACTTGCTCAGTGCAATTTAAAGCCTTACATGCATAAATCTAATTTATAATTGACTGTGGAATCGCATTTCTACACTTGTTTTAGACAAAATACAAATCCCTAAAGACAGGGATTTTATATTCCAAAAATAAAATAGAAAGTTAAATTCAAAACTACGTTTCGTATCCTTTTCCTGAATTCTGGCGTAATATTGTAATTTAATTACGTTTTAATTTCATACTGATGAATTATTGACAGTTTTATTTTTACTATCATTAGTAATAAATTTTGTAACATAGTATTCGTGAAATCATTTCAAGATCTGATGGTTCAAAAATTGTAGATGGTTCTTTTAAAAGTGAAAAAAAATTTTTTTTTCTGCCGAAAATAATAATTTTACTCAAATACAGTCAAACTCGTTTATTACAATCTCTAATTTAATGATGTCTTTGATTTAACGAGGATATTTTTAATGAATGATAAATTAAATGTTACGATTATATGTCTACAGGATATCCTTTTTGCAAAAAATATAAAGCAGATAACGGAAAAATGAAGTTTAAAAAATTGCAGCAAAATATATGTAATAGATTATAAGTGCTTCCACCCAGAGTTCCTGCTCTAAGTTCAAAGAAATTTCGACAGGTGACTCTGCAACTAGTGAACCTGTAAATCATAGAAAAACAATTGAAGATCGCATTACAATTGTTGAAATATTTTAATGTATGAAAATTACAGGGCAATAATTTTTTTAATGTTCACCATCAGCCACAATCACGAGTCTCGGTCGGAGAGCGAAATTTGCAAACATAAAAGCGCAATCAAGATCTTTTAGAAAATGATTTTCAGTGCCATCTGTCGGGACAGTTTTGAACTAAGAATATGAAATCAGGGAGGAAAATTTATGTTCAGATACAAAAATGTATCGCGAAAATTATTCTAGCTTAGCAGTTTTCCTTTTATAAAATTTGAAAATCGTTAGTTTAATTTGGAATACTCTATATCTAAACTCGAATTTAAAAGTGAATTTTTCCTTAACTTCTCTAAAATTAGAGATGCAATATATTGTTCACCGGAACTGCTCCCTTAGAAAAATACTTAAAATACCCGTTTAGTTCAATTTTTTCCCCAATTGTATGTAAATAAAAGATAAAAACACTTGAAAGTTTCTCATACACCTTCTCATCAATCAAACAGTCGAAATTATTATATGAAATGCTGCTATGTAAATAGTTGCGTACTATTGCTTATGTGTCTCCATGCATTTTCTCAACTAAATATTTAAAACTTAGAAGTCAATAAAAAAGGCAGTTTTTGAACATTTTTTGATTTATTTTTGTACATTAATACTTGAATTTTTGACTTTTAACCAACTCGGATATAACGAGTACTCTGGTTTAACGAATGAATTGTTTTGTTCTCTGACTAATATGGAGTATAATTTAAAATACGAAAATTACTCTAATTTTGTTTATGAAAAAAATCTTGACAAGCAGTTCATTCCACCATTATTTCAGAAAAGTTGAAAACAACCCAAGTTCATTTTAATATAATATATTTAATTAGAACGTTAGAAAAATTTTATCTCATGTTTTTTTATTACAATATATATACGCACAATAAGAGATAATTTCTTTTATATAAATATTTAAAAAAATGCTTAACAGTACAATTTTAAATTATAGTGACATTTTCTTTCAAACAGTCAGAAATTTCAAAAAATGGTTTTTAATAAAAATATTTTCAAAAGAAAGATTTTTGACAACATGTTAAATAATAGGTTATTCTTATTTGCTTATTTAATTGTTCTTATTAATATTTATCAATAAAAATGCATTACTGAAAATTGGAATCCCTGTTTTTTTAAAAATAAATTATTATTAAATTAAATTTGAAGTGTTATCTTAAAATAATAAAATAAATTAGTTCTATTTTTTGATAAAACTGAACATATTCTTTGATAATAAATAAATCATAATTTTAATTGATCATTTTATAGATGGTGATTCACCAACAAGTAAAAATTATTTTATGCATTTTATAAAGTGATAAATATTAAGTAAATAATAAAATTGTTCCAAAAATAAAAATGTATTTAAATGGTAAATTAGTAATGGCTTATTTAGAAAATGATAACTTAGTAATTACATATTTAGTAGATGAATAAATAATTTTTAACTAGTATATCATCAAAAAACTAGTAAATAATGAATAGATTAAAGAATAACGAATGAAATTCTATCAGTTATTTATTTATCCCAAAATATTAAAATTAAGAAATTAAGAGTATATAACGACATGAATATAATGAGTATAAGTTATTAAAAATAAGGACTTATTTTAATGTGATTAAAAGCTTTTCAAACCAAAGGAAATTATCTTGGTTTGTTTCCTGACTAGCGTGTCTAGGAAGTTAAAGCGGCCGGTGCGCAATGTTATTCAATCATGTAGTTCGTCACGAAATTGTAAAGTTTTAACTTCCACTTTGACCCCCAGGAAGCAGAAGAGAGAAGTGCTTTTCTCTATATCTATAATAATAAAAGGAACAGTTTGTGTAAACGTGTTATAGTTTGGTAATAGTTGCAGCCGGTATTTTCGTAATAGATGCTGGTTTAATAAGTACTAAATGTACTAATATTGTTATTTAATATAAGTGGTGAAGTTAGAGCTTCTTTTCGGTCTCCCGAAAATGATAAGTAGGGAAGAAAATAGCTTGATTGTGATTTGAGTTAGTGACGGAAAACAGAATTACGCCAAATGATACTGAATATAGTTCATTTTTATTTAGTGGGAGGAACTCCAAAAAACGCAATCTTTGTCTAATAACGTAAAGTCATCGGGAAGAGCATAAAAGAATAATAAGTAAAAACAAATTTCGAGGAATTATTAAACGATTTATTGATATTTCAATAATTCTTCTTTACCCTTTACAGAAAACGTTTTCAACTAGAATATAAATATATATCCTTTTTACGAAGTATTTAGCAATTTATCGCGGAAATAAATGAGAAAAAAAAGCCATTTTTCTTTCTTATTTAAAAGGAATTCGCGTGCCTGAAGTAAATACTCGAATTGGCCGAAGTAAAATGTTCTCTTAAGAAAAGGAAATCACGCCATTAACTTCCCAAACGAAAATTCAGACTTAAGGATCTGCACGCAAAATATGTTACAAATAAATCAAGAAGAGGGTATTAAAAGAGTATGTGAAATAGTTAAGACTGTACAGCTGTAGCTTAGACTATACAGCTGTTGTTAAAACATACGAATATATGATAGATCTCCAATAAAGTGTGTGTTTAACGGAAAGTGAAAACACTAATAAATGAAAAAGAACTGATGTATTATTTAATTTGTTTACTTATTGATTTAAATGTAACATTCTTTTGGCGATACCACAACAGTAATCAAGTTTACGATAAACAGTAGTTTAAAACTACATTTACCTTTAAAATTACAGTGTCATTTTCGTACTTAGAAAGGTGTGACTCCATTACCATTTTAGGATATATTATTTTTTAATAAAAAATAAGTTAATCTAAAACTTTTCATCTTGTTTAAAATGGTTCTATCCCTTAAAAGAAAAACACTGCGGATTAAGTAGCAGGCATTGATTTATTATGTGGATCCTTTAAACCTCTTTGTAAAAACTCACTTGTAAATCTCACTTGTAACAAGTGAGATTTACAAACTCACTTGTAACATACTCTTTGTAAAAACTCCATTTCAAAATGCAAATAACATAAAATAAATATATTTTAATGTATTATTATTTAGTTTTGTTTTAAAATTATAGTAAATTCTTTCCTCTGTTGATTAGACTTAGAATTAAGAGTTCTTATGGGAGGAGGCTAAGAATTATACCCTCTATCTACCATAATCCATCTTTTAAAATTGATATTTTAATCCTTTTTTGCAACCTGTTCATAAGTAGCCCGAGTTTCAAATAAATTTTGAAAATATTTCTTTTAGCAGAATAAGATTACTTAGTTTCATTAGCCGATTCACTAATTCTTGGATTGACTGGATTCCTTACATAACTGATTCGCCTATCCCCAGATTCGTATATTTACCCATTTCTTAATTTACTTAATTTGATCATTTACACATATGCTGTTTCAATGATTCATATGACGACTCATTTGTTGATTCACAGATTCGTACATTTACTCCTTTGTTGATGTACTGATTCGTACATTTAATCATTTGACTATTTGCTAATTCGACTATTTATTGTTTCTTTTCTTTTACTGAATTATCCATCTAATATATCTATTCCCTTGTTGTCACTCCTAGCAATTGTTTAGAAAAAATGTTAAAAAATATTAAATGAAGATGGCTGTTATCCATAGCCTCTTTCATCCGACAAAGGAGAGTTACATAAACTTATTAAAAGATTTTGTTTTCGAGTTTTTATAGCGAGTAATTTAAAGGTAGAAATCTAATTTTAACATATTTCTAAATAAGTAAAAAAAAATAGCATTTTTACAAAATAAGGGTAGATTAAATAATAACACCCAAAACTTGATTAGATTTTTCTCGTAGCAATTTTCATGGTTCAAAGAGACCAAAAATATAACAATAATATGCATAGATTATATTTTAAGCTACGGAATCGTGTTTTTTTTTAAAAAATAAACTGGACATACTAGACATGCTAGAATACCTCCTCAACATATTAACCTTAATCTGTAGTTCCCCCTATTCAGATAGATATATGGTTGAAAGATTTAGCTCTTTTTACGGTAATCTTTTGAAATAGATTCATCTTTTAAAAATAGATTGATCAAAAATTTTTTGCTGCAGACAACAGTTTTAATTACATTTATACTACTAATTCACTAATGATTTAAAAACTTTAAAATAGTATACACGATTTTAAATTATATACAAAATTTGAAATTTGTATGGAATCGGTCAAATAGTTCTCGAGAGTGAAAAATACGTTTTTTTTTCGCTAAATAGCATAAATATTTGTGTACTTATCTTTATATATATATTTCTTCTGTGCGTGTGTTTGTCACTGAACTCCTCCCAAACGGCTGGACCGATTTAAATGAAATTTTCTGTGTACCTTCAGAAGGATTCGAGAATGGTTTATATCTAATTTTTTTTCATTTTTTGGACAGATTTAACGTATATTTTAAATATATCTTTATTTAATCGTATTCAGATCCAAACTAGACATAGAAACATAATAAATCAAAAATAATATTCATGCACGTTGCATCAAGTCATATTAAACTCTAATACTTATGCATGCCCTTAAAAGAAGTGCATCAAATATATTTGCAAGTATGTGAATAAAGGCAATGATATAGCAGTATTTCGAGTTGAAAATACCAATGTGACTGCTCTTCCAGTAAATAACAACGACGAAATAACGCTGTACCAAATAGGCCGGTACATCAGCTCCAATGAAGCTGTTTGGTGTATCTTTGGTTTCCCAATTAATGAACGGGATCCAACCGTTATTCATTTAGCCGTCCATCTTGAAAACGGTCAGAGCGTATATTTCACGAACGAGACAGCGATTGACCGAGCTATAAATCCACCAAAAACTACACTCGCCAAATTTTTTGAACTGGGTAATCGTACGGATGCTTTTGGCGTCTTTGCATGGACATTACTCTACTCAGAACTACCACCCTATTTCACATGGGTTCAAAAAAATGGACACCCCACAAGCAAGGCACACCGGTTGATGCATGTCCCGGTTTATTCAAATCAAACGCCTTGGGGAGAATATTTACAGTCAATCCAAGGCAGACTGAGTGCTTTTATTTTCGGCTGTTGTTGGTTAATTACACCGGCTCATTGTCGTTTCAAGATATACGTAAAGTCGATAGAAATCAGCATCCAACGTATAAAGATGCATGCTTTGCACTCAGCTTGCTGGAAGACGACAACCAGTGGTAATGTATGCTTACTGAAGCAGCATTGAACTGTACTGCAAAGCAAAATCGTCTACTTTTTGCTTTAGTATTAGCTACACGTTTCCCGGCCAGTACAGAAACGTTATGAGAATATCGCAAAGATTCGATGACTGATGATATACGGTATCAATATCGCACACGTTGCAACGATCTAACGATAGTATTCAGCGATGCTATTTACAATGAAGCACTGATTGCTATTGAGGATCTTTGCATTATTATTGCCAAATTGCCACTCAGTCATTTCGGTATGCTTTCGCCAAATTGAAGTGCATCTGATTTATTAAACACTGACATGAATCGTGAACTTCAATACAATACGATAGAAATGGCAGCGATTGTTACTCGCAATGTTCCACTAATGAATGAGAAACAAAGGAACATTTATGACCGCATCATGGTCGCAGTTTCAGCAGGACAATGCGGATTTTTTTTCCTGATGCACCAGGTGGAACTGGCAAAACATTAATTACTTCGCTTATTCTCGGTGAAATACAATCAAATAATGGCATCGCGTTGGCCGTTGCATCATCTAGCATTGCGGCAATTTTATTGGATGGAGGCAGAACAGCTCATTCAGTATTTAAGCTGCCACTAATTATTCAAAACAACCCAGATGCAGTGTGCAACATAAAAAATATTTCTTCTATGGCCACAGTGTTAAAACACTGTAAAATTATCATCTGGGATGATTGCACTATGGCACACAAAAATTGCTTGAGGCGTTGAACAGGACATTGAGAGATATAAAAGAATAATGACAAATTATTTGACGGCACTCTGTTACTCCTTTCAGGTGATTTCAGACAAACACTTCCTGTCATTCCGCGTTTAATGTACGCTGAGGAGATCGATGCTTTCTTGAAATCATCTCCACTTTGGCGTAATGTTGAAAAAGTTCTACTAAAAGTAAATATGCGCGTCCAAATGCTTCAAGATCCATCTGCTGAAGCATTCTCAAAACAATTGTTAGATATCGGTGATGGAAAAGTTACTAAGGATGAGACTGGATGCATAAAATTACCGGACGATTTCTGCACAATCATTGATTCACAAGATGCTCTCATTAGCCTAACATTTCCCGATGTACACACGCAATGCCTTCATCATGAGTGGCTGGCAGAAATGGCGATTTTAGCAGCAAAAAATGTGGACGTCAACGAATTGAATCTGTAGATGCAACAGTTATTGCCAGGTAACTTGGTGACATGCAAATCCGTTGATGCAGTTTGCTATCCCATTGAAGCTGCAAATTTTCCAACAGAGTTTTTAAACTCATTGGATTTACCTGGCATATCACCGCATAATTTAGTACTCAAAGTTGGATCTCCGGTTATTTTGCTTCGTGATTTGAACCCACCTTGGCTGTGCAACGGCACGCGATTAGTCGTTAAAAAATTAATGAATAACGTCATCGAAGTCATTATTTTAAATGACTAATTCCGGGATGAAAGTATATTACTTCCACGAATCCCTATTATGTGCCAATCCCTATTATGCCAATGCCTATTATGCCCCCACAGATGTGCCAATTCAATTTAAACGCATTCAGTTCCACATCAGATTGGCATTCGCAATGATAAGGCCAAACAATGTCTGTTTGCGTCTTAGATTTGAG
Source organism: Parasteatoda tepidariorum (assembly GCF_982258835.1). NCBI lineage: Eukaryota > Metazoa > Arthropoda > Arachnida > Araneae > Theridiidae > Parasteatoda > Parasteatoda tepidariorum. The sequence continues at coordinate 108,076,879 of NC_141757.1, read as the reverse complement.
CACACCATGTTTTTCACACAGATACGTGGCATGCTCTCGAGTGGGCAAACCATCCAGTTTATTTGTGTTAGCTAAAGATGGAATGACAAAAAATATTGTACACTCCATTGCACTAAGAGATTAATATTGTTGACTAATATTTTCAGAATTCGTTGTATATATAATTTATAAAAAAAAGTTGCAATAAATTAAAAAAAAATTATTATTTGGTGTGTTGTTACTTTCGCATTCCGTCATCGTTCACAGTGCTCCATGCCTCTTTCACTCATATATCACATACGCACACAGTTACAATAAATAAGATATATTTTCATTCTCTAGAAATAATTCATATGGCAAAACATCGTTTGCCGGGTCAGCTAGTATATATATAAAGAAAAGAAAATAAGAATCCTCCGAAAAAGAAGGTAAGTTTATTCAGAGAAATGACATTTTAAAATCTGATATCGTTTATTAAAATATATTCTCAACTATTTAACTAGCATTGTTAAAGTTTACTTTATGAATTATTAAGAGAGTTTTTCGCAACCTTTTTGCCAAGGTGAATAAAAAAACCACATTTTGAGTGTCTTTAACTCAAATAAAATGTATTTTTTTACATTATCTTTCTTAATTATGCATAATTGCTTAATTATGTATACAATTTTGTTGAAATGATTGCATCGAATTTATATCTCCTATTTGGTATTTGTCATGTTTTCTTAAAGATTTAATATTCTGACTAATTGTAGATAGCTAATTTTGTTCAAGAGTATTGCTCGCCCGCAAAGTTTACGGGCTGTTGCCATATGACTTTTGTATTTTATGTATTTTATGCACTTTATGTATTTTATGTTCTTTAATGTTTTTTACTTGGTTTTTAATAAACATTTACCCGTATGCCCTGAATTGGGGCAGGTCGGGGTAAATATTTTCATATCTCCTATTTGGTGACATTTTCTCACCTAAAAACAATAAATAATTCTTAATTTTCGAAAATTTGACTGAGTTCAAACAATCCATTGTACAAATTAAGATAAAAATATATTACAAACGCTATTACATGGTTACAAAACTGTAGCTTTTCATTCTATTTATATATACTTTTTTAACCATTTTTGTAACTATCATAGAAGGTACTGGTTAGCGTTGGGACGAACTAACATTCCAATCGCAATTAGTTGTTTAAAAAAAAAATCGAAATTTATTGAAATAGCAATATTATTTGCAAAATGCGTTTTTTCATATAACAACCAAACCATCGAACAGCAGCCTTAAGCTTAATTCGTTGTTTGTTAGATCAGAAGTTATTAAGTTATATTGCGCAGGTGTTCCATTTTTATTTTGAACACTGTTCATACAACCCTGTTTAATAATGCATGGGAATTACATCTTAGATTGAATAAAATTATTCCTCACTGTTGTGAATTTCAATTCAACACCGTTACATAATTTTGAAAAATATTAAATTACGAAAGAAGATTACTTTTCTTTAAGAAGTTACTTTTACTTTATAGGATTTTTTTTAAGGAGGGCTATAAATTTCGAGCCTTTTTGCGGTCGTTAACATATTTATGAGCAAGGTGAGTTTGAAATTATCACTTCACATAAGGCATTAAAGTGGTAGTTTCATGTGTACACGCGGAAATTCGATTATAAGATTAAAAGTTATTCAAGTGTTCCACATTTTATTTTGAGCAATATGCATGAAGTCCAAACATTATTAATAAATGCTTGTGAATTTCATTTTAGAATGAATTAGGTGTGCTTCTACCTTCCACACTTTTAGAGTTTCTGTTAAAAACTGTTACCTCATTGTGGAGACTATTAAATTACGAAAATTCCTTTAATGCTGGGAAAAAGAGATTACTTTAGAGATTACAGCAATAAATTTCGAGCCCTTTAAGGTCGTTAATATACTTATGAGCAAGGTTAGTTTAAAATTATCGCTTCACGTAAAACATTAAAGTGGCACTTTTTAGCTTGACGGAGAGAATATAGATTTTCGATTGGCTTAATCAAGGTTGGGAAAGTATCTTTATCGATTAATGGTTAATTGCAATAACAACGACACACATGCAAGTTATTTTAAAATGTCCACGGGATGTCACAGAAAGTGATTGGATATTTTTTATACCATTCTACATAAACGGTTTAAGTTAAGGATTTAATTGTTTATATATATATATATATATATATATATATATATAAAGCAAATGCTTAGGAGATTATAGACTTTTAATATTCGCTCATTTTGATTAAATGCACTAATAATTATTAATTAAATCACAAATTGGATTTTACGATGCATTTTATTTTCAAGAATAGCTTTAAAACTTAAAGAGTTTAGTTTAGTGAAAATATTGCTATCTGGTTGGAATATTGAAGAAAGAAAATGATATTTAATAAGCATTAATTATTAGATTTTTGTGACACAAATGTTACCGCTTTGATTAACTCATGAAAAATTGTAAGTGGGCATTGTGCAAGATAAAAAAGACGTTGTATCCTGAATAACATTTGACCTAAATATTGGATTTTTATCAAACAAGATGCAATCTTCATGGGTTGAGATCACCATCCGTATCCACTTAACAAACTTAACAAATAAATAATTGAAACGTGTTTAAATGTAAGTATTTCATCTGAACTAATAAAAGATTTAAATATCTGTAACTAGAGGGCTATTGACTTTTAAGATAAAAAATTAAATTTCCTAAAAAAAGTGTAGATTGTTTGTGGAATTGAGTATAAGAATTGTTTTTTTTTTCAAAATGTTTTCTAATAAGAAGTAAAAATGTATACTTCTTTTTAAAACCCAAAAATAAATATTGCTGTAAAAATATCAGAATTATGTATTTTTAAAACATAGAAGATTGCGCTACAAAAATGCTTATTTATGAAATAGTTATATTAAAAAATATAAGCAAATCGAATAATACACCTCGTTAAACTGAAGTGTTTAAATTTACACGGATATTTATTCTTTTCAGTTCTCAATATCAACAACATGCTGCCATAACTTTAAAAAAAATCTAAAAAATTACAAAAATTAATTTAAAAAAAAACAGGATTGATCATTTTTTGTGATTATCATTTCACGTTACTGCTATTTTAACAAGCATTCACGTTTCTGGGCAACTCACGTTTCTCGAAATATATATATATATATATATATATATATATATATATATATATATATATATATATATATATATATATATATATATATATATATATATATATATATATCGAGAATATTAGTTATACAATAGAGAGATATTAGTTTTATGCATAAAAAAGGATTATTTTTGTATTAATTAAAGGAGATATTTCGAAAAAAAAATTATTTTTTTTGTCTAAAGGGAAAATAAATATCTAAATAAATCCTTGTCTATAAAAACCTTTGTACCAACAGAACTTGCTCTTCTTTAAATTCTGCAAAACATAGTTCGATTGATGATGATAATTCATTTACTTAGCGAAATATGGTTTGTGAAGACGATGTGCACAAATGGTTTCTTACGAGTAAATAAAAAAAAGAATTGTTTTATTCAACAGTTGTTTTATGCATAGCAAAATATGCGCTTTTATTAAAAACAATTGCGAAAACGTTTTGCCTGAAATAAAGGAATTATTCACATCCCAAATAAAAATAAATTTCGTTACATATCATTTAATATTCAATAACTGGTCGGAAAAAAAGTTTACTTTCTGATTTTTGACTTGTTTCAATATCTAAGAGGTATATTTTGAAAGGTTAAAAGTCGAAGAATTTGTTATCAATTCTTTCTATAAAGACCCCGGGAAGACAAAAGAACTTTTCTACCCTAGATCAATCGATGAAACGCCAAGGTGCAGCGATGAGAGGACAATTCATCTGACTTTACGAATGGGAATTTCCAATTCTAAAATGCAATAGGTTTTCTTTAATAAGGTGATGGGAATTTTCTTTTTTAATTTTCTTTTTTCTCTCTTTAGAATCAGTGAATGGCTTCGTTGATTCTTTTCATTCCTCATTCCTTTGAATAGAACTTTAAATGGGTGGAATTTTACGCAGAAGGAAGATCTTCACTTAAAATCGTCTGCTTTATAAAGGATGAGACCGAATGAATTCTATTAAGATTTTGAGTTTTGAGTCTGGAATTCGAAAACGGTCTTTGCTTCTATTTGAAATTCGTATCGAATTTAAAGAGAACGCAGGATTTCTCTTTGAAATTAGTTAAAAGAAACCCCGACGAATGCAGTTGCATGGCTGTCAACTCCATACTTGCCAACTCTTACGCATTTGGCGTAAAAGTTTATTTCTATATTTAAAGTGGTAGTAAAATGTATGCTTTCTATATATTCCTTGCATTTATAATCTTAATTTATATTCTTTTTGATCACCACTATTTTTCAAAAAATTAAGCAGATATATTAATATGTAATACTTTCGAGTTAATCTGCAAAAGCTTTTTAAAAATACAGCGCATGTTTCTGCCTAAAATTAAATTTAAATTCTATTTTACTACCACTGGGGAAAATCATCATCGAAAGGCAGGTATGCAACTCTTTTGATTTTCTCAGAAGATTTTATTTTTATATTTAAAGTGGTAGCAAAAGTTTGCGCACTAATGTTTCATTCTTAACTTAATTCATTTGATTTAAAGTGATATTGACAAATGTTACATCGAATTAACATAAACCATGGGTCATTCTTGCAGTCCTTTTCACATCTCAATATACTTTGTGCTTATTTTATGACTTACAGTGACAACGGAAGTATCTCAAAAGTGGGGGTGGATGGTTTCTTTCCTCACTGTGTATATTATATACAATTCTATGTAAACAATCTTCCTTACAGCAGCATTTATTTTGAAAGATTTTACATGGCAAAACTGTTGGCATCATTTGAAAGATTATGCTTGAACCTTTTAGAAATGGTGTTATTTTTAACGATGCAAAATTCGGTTCTACCAAAATGAAGAGAAGAAGTTAATAATTTCATTCAAAACTTGAAACGGTCAATGTTAAAAGAAGGTATGTTACAAATGTGCACTTTCGAGAAAAGCCAAAAAAAAAAAAAAAAAAAAAAAAAAAAACTGTGTTACTTATGGAACGATTGTTTCAATTGCTTCCAAATTGTTCGATTCTCTTTTTTAAGCAGTCTGGAAAGTGACTCGGTATTTGATATCAAGAAATGGGTACAGCTGTTGGAACTGTGCATTTTTGAAATTTAGCACATATCCCCATTTAACATTGACAACAAAAAAAAGAAGGAAAAGGTAATGAAGTGAGAATTATCCTTTTATGTTAAAAGCAATGATTTTATTCCCCAAACAAATATTCCAGCTGGATAAACTTTAAGAGTTGGGAGCTGGGGAACATCCTTTATAATTGCAGCCAAAGAGAATGTGGGGGATACTAACATGTTGATGTACTGCCTAACAACCACTTCTCCATGTACATCATGGCAGTGTGAAAAGTCACGTGTCTTTGACACGTTCCTCCAGTCTTATTGTTTCAGTGGAATTGAAACGTTGGTAACTGTTGGAAAACTGTTGAGCTGCATCTGTTTATTTTTCTGATTTTACGGTATCGTATGAAATACGCCACGCGTGTACTTGCGCTAAATTATTAAGTGCTTGTAGTAAAGTATTAAATAATATCAAAGTGAATAGGCCTCACTTTGTCACAATTACGAAAACATAATATTGATAAGCAGCATTTTAGCACTGATTACAATAATTATTATTGTACTCGATTATTGCAAAATTATTGATATCGATTTTAAATTATTTGATTCTCCATGATGCACTGATGCTATAGTTATACCAAATCATTGTAGAAATGGAGCATGTGCCCTTTTCAAAAATGAACGAAAACTACTTTGTGATAGTTTCTCAAGATGTAGCCATGGTACATGTCCCGTTTCGACTTTGAACATTAAGTTTACCTGTAAAGATTCCAAAACTAACAAAAACTTATTTTCGTAAAAATGTTACATACCACCTTTTAAGATTGACGACTTCATTTAATACCAACACTTTTGAATTCATTTTGTAGGATATTTTTATAAGAATGCTTTTAGAATTATAGTGGTATTAAGAAGGAAAATAAGCTTTTAACTTCTTCCGCTTATTTTAGTCAATGTAAATTTTGAATGGACTAACATCTAAAATCTTTCAAAACAGTTGCTGCTAAATGAATGTTCACATCGAGTTAGTAAACACAGACAGTTAGCAGACACAGCTCAACATCACGAGCATCTACAGCTACGATGAAATCAGGAACAAGAATGACTAATAAATAGAAGAACGAATCAAGCTTTAAGCATGCGCAATGACTCAAAAAAGAACCTTTAATTAAATAAAGAAAAAAAGGAGTAATGGAGGAAAATGAACATTGAATTGCAATAGTTATATCAATTATTGACATAAATAACTTCTGCAGTGGAAGTATGATTATTATATAAAATGTCCTGTACTGCAAGGGTCAGGTCCAGAACATGTACTAGGATCATCCATGAAGTTAATTTCTCCCGGCTCCGAAATAAAATAAAAACTTACAAAGATTTATTGTAAACGATACAGCGATATTACAGGTACTTCTCAACATAATAACCACTAAAATTTTAATAGAATTGGATAAGTCCAATATCATTGATGCCTGCCTCCTGAGAAAGGAGTCAGCTTGTCACAGCTGTCACCACGTCTTCGTCTACATAAAAGTGGTGTTCCTACAAGAATTTCTTCAGGTGCAAGAACAATTGCAGCCACAAGTGCATATTTTCTTGCATTTGAAGAAATTGCAATCCAAGGAATGCGAGAATGGGCTTATTGCTCCATGACAATGACTTGCTTCAGGAGGTGAATTCCATGAAAAATCTGCTGCAAAAGGTCATGCACTTGTCAGGAGGATGATCATACACTTGTAGGTGTATGACCATCCTCCCTACAGTTCCGATCTTTCTCCCAGCGACTTCTACACTTAATTCATTTAAATGAGCACTTTTTGAGTTCTTAACAACTATAAAAACTTTACCTTATACATTATTTGAAATTCTAGAATATCTTTTTTTATACAGGTTTAGATCTAAGATTTTTAATACAAGCGTTTTTAAAGTTATACGATGATGAATAGAATACAGCTTCTGAAAAAAAAGGAAAATGGAATATTATGCCCATACACCAATAACAATAAAAAATCTTTTTTCTTTTATAAAATAAACTGATTTTCAAATACCGGATTTGATTTGTGAGAGGGCTGAAATTGATTTCCGAAAGGATATATAAAGCGATGAATTTGATTTGAAAACAATTGAGTTTGGAGAGTAAAACCTCCTTCTCGGAATCTTTATCGCTGCCCAGTAAATAAAAGCCTTTTCATGGAATGGAATTCATAGATATCGAGATAACTCCAGGCACATTGATTTCCGAAAGTTTGATAGTATCTTTAATAGCGAAGCATATACTTATACGCTTTTGTAGGAAATGGCAAAATATGCTAAATGTTTATCTGTGAATTCGGGCGAGTACTACTCAAAGACTTGATGCATGATGAAGTGGACATTTCTCCCCAATGCGTGCCTCATCAAGTGGACCCTTTAGGATACTCCAGCACAAGATCGATAGAATCATTTCTGAGATAATTTAGAGAGAACGGGAACAAGTTTTGAAAAGCTAATTGATCCTTCCATTCCAGATATTTTATGGATTTTCACAACGTATTGACGGGGGCAATCAAAGGATAGAAAAAATACAAAAACAATTTTCAAATCGAATTTTTAGTTGGTTTAATTGGTATGTCTTTTTCTTTTTATTTAGAAAAAAAAACTTTTTTTTTTCTTCTCAAAATGAAATTTTTCTTTCTAATTTTCAACAAAAGTGAAATAATTTTTATTATCAAACCTTTTTAAATGCTCTTTAAAGAGTTTGAGTCACGAATTATCCAAAAAAATATATATTTGTATTATTTCACAAAATAATTAGAAAGTTTGATGGTATCTGTTTTTTTCTTCTTTCAAACGAAATAAACTTGTATGCTTTTTCAGCATATGGGAAACCTGCTAATCATTGGTGAGTTTTTCTTCTTTAAATAGCTAAAAATGCGTGTTTACGAAAATAGGCTCAGTTTTAGGTGGCATTTTAAGAAAAAGAACATAGCATTTGATTGCCTTTCCTAAATTTCTCTTACGGAAATAGTTTTTTTTTTAAAAATTAATTAATAAATCAGAATTCATAATGTGATGTCGTCCAATTACCTAAATAACTCGGTAAAATTTTTTTTTTAAAGAAAAGGCTCTAAAATTCAAAAATTTTTACACGGGTTCTCTAAACTTATTAAAATGGTTTTAAATTTACGTTGTATGAATTCAGAGTTTTAAAAACCACTTCATCGTTTAGCCTTCAGAAAACGAAGAGATCGCCTAAAAATTTATATTTGTAATATATCCAGCCACCTAGAAGTTCGTGATTTTGCTCCTCAATGATTATGCTCAGTGTATAAAAAAATAAGGTGAAGTAATAATGAAATTCCTCGTTCAGTTGTTAAAATTAATCTGAACATTAAAAAAAAAACATTTTTTTTTGCGGTGGCCATTTTGCGATGCCTTCAGAATCAAAAGCTTTCCGACGTAATGTTTGTCTAAGAATTTGTGTCACTGATTTAATTGAAGTGGACCTTAAGATAAACCATGTGCAGGATGGATAATAACTTCCCCAAAAATTTGGAGCAAGTACTAAAAAGTTAATTAATTCATTGATATAATACATTTTATTAGCCGGGATAGCCTGGTCAGAAGAACGTTGAACTAGTGTTTGTGAGAACGGGAGTTCGAATCCAACTGGTCGAAGATACCCCGTGTATTAAATGGCGGCTGGTGCACGTTAAGTCTGTCGGGGTCACAAAGGAAGTATGAATGGAGCGCCCTGTAAAACGGGCTGCGACCTGTGTGTGCAACTGAAATCGTGTTCTCGGCCATAGATGGCGCTACTGAAAAACAAGAAACGCACACTTTGACTTAAATATTCGCTTGGTTTCCCAAGCAGGCTTCTAGCATAGGCAAGTAGCAATAGAAACAACAGCAACAACAATATATTTTATGATTTTTTATTGCGTATTAATGGAGGCATTCATCATTTATTGGAGTAGAAAAAAAATCTAACATATTTTGGTATAGTAAAAAAAAACGATTATCATGCAAAAGGTTATTTCAAATTGCAATCTTAGTGAATGAGTTATGAATGAAATATTTGAATGTTTTAAAGTATTTTTATTTAGATACTAAAAGTTTTCATCACTTACTCGCTGTCGCTTGCTATCTCTAATGATTGCTTCGTAATCATTTTTACCTGATTTACACATCAAAATTAACAATTCGCGATCGCAACGCTAGAGTACGCCCTCTAGAGGGAGCCTGAAAATATCAGACATTTTAGTTCTATCATACTCATTGGCAAAGTCGGACGCCATTTTCTTAGTAGCAAATAAGAAGCAAAATTTCCCTAAGGAAAAGGCAGAAGAACTTGAAAAAACGACCCAGTACATTGGTAAATCTTTCAGAAACAGAATGCGCCCAACATCTGAAGAAATTTCTCAATAATATTTACCTTTCTATTATCAACAAACTTACAACCGATAACTTCCATACTGTTACAGATGTGTGTATTACAGTAAAATACATTTTTTTTGTCTGCAATTCATTATAAATTAAAGTGAAGTCAACATTTCTTGCTTTATTCCAATTGATAAATATGATTTCAGAACAAGCAGAAGTGTAATAGTTTTAGAATAGTATATATTTTGAATCTATGTAATTCGGATATAATGAATCTATATATTGTTGTCTGTTAACATGTTTGCATTTACAGGTCTTGAGCCCTTTTTCAAATTTGACAAAAATGGTTGTTGTGAATTTTTTTATAAAAATGTTCATTAAAGCATATGCTAACATTTTATACAAAAACTATTTTAATTGACTCAATGTCGCTTTTGATGGATAATGAAACAAATTAGCAACTTTGTTTAAATCATTCTTTATTTTATGTTTTTTTAGTTTCTAAATAATGATTTTTATTGAGACTTAAAATTTTTTCATAAAAATTGTTGTCAAAAATTTTTTTTTACGAAGTTAAATTATATAAAATTATGAGGCTTATGTTCACTTTTTGCTTATTTTAATGTTTGAAGTAATATGATTCTTAAAACTATGAAATGTAAATTTTAAATAGGCCTTCCATGTTACATCATTAAATTTAGTAAAACTGTTTCTCAGGCATTAGGTTTTAACTCTAATAAGAAGATACATATTTTTTTCCGTTTATTTGCAAATATTTTTCTGATGTGTTTTGGATGTTCCTTCTCTAAAAAAAAAGAGATACTATTTTGTTTTCGCTTGCATAAGAAAGAATATCAAACATTTTTCTTTTTTAAATTTAATAAGCCACAATAAAGAAAGAACGTTACAATGCTACACGCTACATTAAAGACGTCTCCAGAGTAACTGAATGACTATTCATATAGAAATCACAGGTATTCGTCTCATACAACAACGCCCCCTGTAGTTCGTTGCGATCGCGACTTGCTGTTTTAATAAATCAAAATAAGCATATTTTTGCTTAAAATTATTTTGATGGTTAAATTGGGTATAATATAAAAAAAAACACAACTACTTCCACTTAGTAGGAATAACATTTACCATGACGCAATGCTAAATTCTATGCCACTATCCACATAAATGCCACTATCCACATAAATCAATTATTAATCAAAAATCGAATATCAATTACTTTTCCTTATAATGCAATAAAATCTGGCGAGCAGCTATTTAAACGAACAAACACTTCGTTTGTTTATTTGTGGCTTGAAGTTAGGCTCGCAGAAAATGCCGTTCATGGGTTAAATTTAGTAGGAATAACACAACCTGTGACGTAGGCTATAGTATACCCAATTATAGCATTTCTTTCATTTCTGATAACTTATGTCAGCCTGCGTATTTGTTTCTAATGCGCGTTTTTACTTCAGCACTTAAGCTGAGAGCTTTAATTTGGCGTTTCATTTTTTTACGAGATTTTTGTCTGCCTTTATTTTTTAAGCAATTTGTAACGGTGCTGTTTTCATAACAGCGCAACGTTGAAAATATGAAAAAACAAGATTTTTTAATATTGTACTCGAACAACTCATTGTAGGGGAATCGAAATATTTCAAAATTATCAGATAAAAATTAGCAATATGTAACAAAAAAAAATCTTTGTGCAAATCAGTGAAGGCATTCACAAAATATTAAAAAAAAGTTTAATCTGTAACAGCGGGTTTCAACAATGGAATTTCTAATTTTCTGATATTGCGACCGAACTACATGACGAACAAACCACCACCAAAACTGTAGAAAAAAAAACCCTATCCAAAAATACCTCCGAGAAGAGAGAAGGCCTCAACACGGGTTACCATTAATAAAAAACTTAATCCTTTAGTAGTCCAAACGTAATGACATCTTCCGTATTTCCCCCACAGCGCCGTTATGTTCGTTACGTTGAACTACTAAATTGATCCGTGCTGAGGCCTTCTTTCTTCTAGGAGGTGTTGATCCAAATCGGTGTCTCCGTTCATGATTTATTTGTACGCCCGTACACAATTTTAATTTTATGTATAGTCACTTGATTCCTGACTGTGGTTCTCTCTATTATCAACAGATGGCAGTACAATCAGAAACTTTTATAATTTCCTCTGGATGGCTTAAATGCATTGATTTACACTAATTTGAACTGTGGAATTTATTTCATGAAATTATATGCGAATTTAGATGAATGAATTATGTTATGAAGAAAAAAATTATCACAAAATGTGAATAATAAGGAGAAGGAAAGTTAAAATAATGTATCAATTCTATCTTTTCAACTGTGCTATAAACTAAATCTTACAAAAACAAACAAATCAGAGACGTCCGCCACGGCATGCTATTACGTCAAAGGAAACTGCAAGACTTTCGATTTTTTTAGGATGTAGGGTGAATAGCTGTATTTTAACACAAATTTTTTGTTAGCTTTTTTTTAAAAAAAATGCAATGTAAGTATATAGAATGATGATTGTTCACTACTAATGAGACTAAATTATATGGTACTTCTAAAATGCAATTTCATACCAAATGCATAACATCATTAAAAAATATACAATTTCTAGCATTTGTTAAGAGTGGGAGCATTTAAATATATTTGCAATTTAAATGATGTCAACGATGTATGCCTCTTTTCTTAAAAATAAAACTTCTCAAAAGACAAAATTTCAGAAAACGTCAAGTGCACACATTCACAGTGAAGATAAAAATAAAAAGTCGATTTATTTTTTTCTTTAAAACGAAATTAAAGAGAACTGGAATTGAGACGCCACAGCAGAACCGTACGTGCTTTTAAGGAAAATTCAGTTTGAAAAAAAAAAATCATATTATTTTTAAGAAATGTCTCGTGAGGGTGGCAGAATGTCTTCTTCCGTTGTCATGACAACAGTCCGACAAACATGTCAACTCATCTTATTATTATGTAAGCAGTTAAAGGTTGAATTACGCTGGCATTCTTAAATTTGGCTAACATTTTCTTTTTCGCCAAGGGTAAATAATTCCCTGGAATACATTATTTTTTTATAATTTTTAGAAACGGTTTAAAGCAATAAACATTTTTATAAAATATATTTTGTTAGAATTTGTCTTGTTATAACAAATGAATGCTTACTTTATTTTTACATAAGTAATTTTGTTGTCTTCAACTGCTGTGCTACATTCGGTTTTTAGTGACAATAGTGATTTCATTACTTTTTTGGTTTATGTTGTTGTACTTGGTTGTTGCAAAAATGCTATATTTTATTCTATAACAATGGTTTTCACCAATGAAACTTCGTATTTTCAATACTGTGCCCAAATGAGGCGATTGCTAACGAACTACCCTTTAAAAATTTGCAAACTGCTGGGAAAAAACACACTTGAGGCTCCAAATCGGAGCTCCCGTTTTCGAGTTAATAGCAAGAACTAGATTTAAACTATTTTTTTCCCTTTTCAATGCACTTTCAAAGACGTCATTTTTTAAAAATTAATTTTTTCTCTTCATTTTTTAAGTTTTTAATTTTGTTTTTCTTAGTTAAAGGGAACACTTTATCAATTTTCGAACAAAAATTGCATATTTTTCAATTGCTTTTTGGAAATTCTTCCCAATACTTCTTAAGGAAACGTTTTTCAAAACTGCAAATTTTAAAGCAGAAAGTACTTTTTGTCTAAAACTTTCTGTTCTAATAAGCTTGAGTTTTGATTAACATAATCCTTATTACCAGATTAAAAACTTCATTCGCTTTAAAAATATGTTTTAAGCCCTCAAAAACAAGCGTACATTTTCAAGACTTGCCAGACGTGAATACGAAGAAGAGTTAGCTCTTCTCATTCACGAGTGGCAAGTCTTTAAAATGAGCACTTGTGTTTGAGACCTAAAGCGGAAAGCTCTTGCTGCTCCAGTTTCTTGGCATTATTTATTTAATACATAATCCTTACCCTAATTACATTAATTTAATAGTAATTTAAAGAGAGCTTTTACTCAAATATTTATTCGTAAAAATTTTAATAAACTTTGTGTATTTTTTTTAAAAAAAAAACTCTCGCGTGGTATCTAATATATTCTTTTAAATTATTCTAGTCAATATTTTTTTAAAAGTTTGAGTATAAAAACTCTAGTCAGTCAGAAATTAGGAACTACACATAACTATTAATTTCATTTGGGGATTAAATAGCGACACATTCTGCTTATAGCTGTCAGAAAACAATTGAAATTTCATTTGCCATCAGAAACGGAGCTTCAATTGAAATGCAAACACTCTAGCTCAGGGGTGGCGAACCTTTATACACCAACGTGCCATTTTTTCTAAAAAATTGTTTAATGATATCGTAGACGTGCCGTCAAATAATTTTAAGTTCGTGATTATAGGGAAAATAATAATACTAAATACTATCAACTCAAAACTCTTTATTTACATTGGAAAAAAATACATTTCGCAATGTCTCAGTTATAAATACATTTACATTTTGCAATATCTCAGGCATAATTCAACTTAAAGTAACATCAGTGTGACTTCTGTTGCTGCAGATTAGACGACAAATAACTTATATTAGATTGTAAGATGTTAGTTTAAGCAAGACTGCTAATTTTTTTGTTAGTTACTTATTGTTAACTTGTTTTTATGGTTATTAATTGTTTTTTTAGCATTAATTGCTAATTTTTTTATTAATAATTATTTATCATTTTGTTTGATTTTGTTAATTTTAATTTAATTGTTACATATGCTTCATAGTGTAATAACATTTGTGTAATAACAATTCATAGTGCAATAACAATTGCAATCGGTGGCGTGCCCAAAATATTGTGTCACGTGCCATAAATGGCACGCGTGCCATTGGTTCGCCATCCCTGCTCTAGCTAGTCATACAGAGGTCGAAATTTCAATTGCAAGACTTCCCAATCATTGACAAAAAAGTGATTTAATTAAATCATGGTAAAATAGTATTTGTTACGAGGAATAAAACTTTAGCTTTCATTAATTACATTTCTATTAGTTTCTAATGATAAAAACACAATTTTATGTTTTACACAGTTTGGTAAAAACTATTGCAAACTGAAAACAATTCTTAATAGAAAAATATAGAAAAGGAAGTATAAAATATCTCTGCCACCAATCTATCACTAACACTCATAACTTATTGCATCGGATAAAGGCATTCAGTTTACCACTCTCTGCCCTCTTTATTGTTCCGACTTACTTTCCGCCGCAGCCACATCATAAAGTTTGCCCGGGTCTCTGAAATCAATATTTAGTGGTGTATGTACACAGAAGGAATTCATCTGGAAAAAAACCCAGGGAGATGAAATTTCGTCCATTAACTAGAGAAGAATTAGAAGAATAATGGGAGAGAGATGGATGATGATGAATATCGCCAACCTCTAATCATTTGTTGTTCTTTTCGTTTTATTTCCAACCAGTTTCCAACTAAGGGTGTCTTAAGAACTACCTACTATTACAATAAAAATTCACCTAAACTGTGGAAGTAATTTCTGAGATCAATTTTGATTGAAAGAAGTTGTGAAATTATTATTGATAAGAGACATTTGCTACCTTGCAAAAAAGCTTTGAAACTTCGCAGAAGTTTAATTTTTGTATTTTACATTTCTGAAGCGTATGTGTGGAATAATCTAAACATTTGTTATCGTTAAAAAATTGAAATATTTCAGAAATGTATAATTTTTTTTAAAAATACGTAGAAAGATCTACAAAACGTTTCTAATGTTATAATATTATCAAGGTTTAAACTACCGGTTAAAGGTCATTGCAATACTGCGTTAAGAGTAGATTGTACTTGAATGCTTAATGAATATTATTTTAAATACTTGATTGCATTTAAATTTTGGAAAAGTTTGAAATTTTTTTTTCAAATTTTAAATATTTAATAGGTACTTTTCCGTTATCCGGCGGCAAATAACTTCAACTACTTTATTTTTTTGACACAAAATAAAATAGACGTTCCCTAATTACATGAAGTTAAAAAAAAGAAAGTTGTTGAATTTACGCAAGCTCAACTTACAGAAAAATACCATTTAATTATATTTATTACAAGCGGTTTTTACGAATTCGAGGTTTTAAAGTTATGTGAAATTGCAATTTTATTAGTCTTAATTAATTTCAGTATTTAATACTATTTCACACAAGTGATGCAATTTTTATCCGTTATCAAATCATATTGCATTATTTGAATCCATTATTAATACAGTTATAATTTTATACATTATGGATACCACTATTTCTTATTTGTGATCAATACAAGTTATATTTTTTATGCTTTATCAATGGTACTGTTTTTATTCGTTATCAATTCCAGTGATACTATTTTCTTAATCGTAAATACTAGTCAGAGTATTTTTGATTCGTAATCAGTACGAGTGATACTATTTTAATTTGTAGTACTTTATGCGAGTAATACTATTTTCATAGTTCGTGATCAATGCTAGTGGCACTATTTTATTCGTACTTAGTGCAATGACACTATTTGTTTCATTCGCAATCAGTACCAATGATGCTATTTTCTATTCGCAATCAATACTAGTGATACTATTTTATTCGTATTTAGTACAATGACACTATTTTTTTATTCGTAATCAATACCAATGATGCTTTTTTTTATTCGTAATCATGACTGGTCATACCACGCCTTATTCGTAATCAGTACAAGTTAGTCTATTTTTAATTTGTAATCCATAATCAATTGCTATATTCAAAAGGAATTTAAGTAATGCATTTCGTGTGCATTCAATTTTTTTTCATTTTATAACATTTTTGTTGAAAAAAATTAATAACAATGGAGTAATTTTTCTTTTTTTACAAACTTTTTACAATGAAAAAGAAATTCCTTTAAACAAAATGGTGATATGATATTAACTAAAGCACGAATAATTACTAAATTTCTATTCTTATGTAAACAGTATTTGGTACTTCTAATGTACTTAACCTTCAGAATACTTTTATTTATATAAATATTTGAATTGATCAGCAAATGCTGATGACATGCCACATCATATGAAAACATGAAAAAGCTTTTATCTTCTTATCCTGTCTCCAGAGTATTATATATCTTCCACAAATATCATAAACAAAAAATCATTTTTCACTACAAATATTTTATATGAACTGTGAAATTATATGAGAAAATATAAAGAGTTAAAAGAAAATGTAATGTTTTATGATTCGAAATAATCATTTAACACTAAATAAAAGTATTAAAGATTCATAGTAAGTAATAGTTTTTAAAGATGGCATTTTTTAAGAAATAATTTTCTTCTCTTAAGTTTTTTTTTCTCAGGGATTTTTATACAGTTGAGAAAAGAAAATGTAATAGACTTACCATTAGTATAGTTATCATTATATGCAGTTAGAGAACATAAATGCAGTCTAGTTACGATAAATATAGTTATTGGTTAAAGAAAATATTTTTAAAGCATATTATAGCTTTATTTATTTCGTGCAATTTTCTCTTGACCTTACTTTTAGAATCGTCCTTTGCATCAAACAATTAGTACCGTAATATTTAAAAATAATAGCTTTTGTACGAAAGTATATTTTTTTATATTTTATAGTTCTTTATTTCTCAGGTCATTGTTAAATCTATAGTAAAATAAAGAGTTTGTCTGTGTGTGTATCTCTTATAATTCCGAAAACTTTTGTTCTATTATTTAGACAGCAGTCGCTAGGCGAGTATTTAGTCCCCGATAATAAAACTCGAAAATTTTTTCAACTACAGCTCATTTGGTTGTGATGTATGAAAAATGGAATTGTTTCATTGTCTCAGAAATCACCATTGATAAAATGCAGACGATTTTTTTCTTCAAATATTTTAAAGATTATATCAGTGATATTTACAAGCTCTTTTTAGTGATTCAGATTAAATAATCTATAATAATAGTAATCTATAAGGTAAATTCCGTAAAAGTTTAACTACTTTGTTTTCAATATTTTACAATTCAAACGCTAGAGTTAGCAAAAGAATTGTCAATTTGAAAACTATTTTTCGAAATACTAAACTAAATGATATTTTTGATTCAAATACCAGGAAGTTTTTTCCCATAAACAAAACTACTTAAAAAATATTAAATATTATAATAATTATGACCACTGGATTTCCAATAAAGGTCTAAGGGATTCAATAATCCATTAAAGAAAAATAGATTAAGTTAGAAATTGAGGATTTGCGAATTTCTGCTCTGGAAACAAGATATTTTTTTTGTTAAGTTACAAAATTAGTAGCAAAAAGTATTAATAGATGGCGATGCCGATTAGCGAAATAAAAAACAAAGTTTTCACAAAAGTTATCATTTGCCCAGGCAACGTGATGTAGGTAGAAGAAAAAGATAACAGGTGCATGTGCAAATATTTCACTTAGAATAAATTGACATGTAGCATAAAACATTGCTTTAAAGTTTTTCCAGTCAGCAATATAATCTGTTGTAACTAATTTTAAAATTTTTTTAAAATAAATTGTCTACATATCGTTGCAAGTTAAAAAAAAATCCATTGCGATATAGATTTCAGTAATCATCCGCGACTGCGCATATAGTTCTGCTTTATTTCGCTATAAAATTTTACAAATATGCTTTCAAAACAATTTAAAAGTTTACGCCAGACAGAAATTAAATTTGTGTTTATCTTTTACTATATACTAGAAGGCTTCGCCCCCTGCTCGCTGGCGCTCGCCAACCCCCGGAACTGCTTTCGCAGTTCATTTCGGATTGCTTCGCAATCCGATACTCGCTTTGCTCGCTCATTGGATACGTTCTTAACGTCTAGCTTTTGTATACTTTTTTGAACACTGAAGTTCCGAAAACTTTTCACCGTAGAAAATTCTAAACCTGTGCATTTCAATATTAATTTGAAATTGCAAACAGTTCGCATATTTTTCTTAATCACACTATTCTAAATTTCAGTTGTTGAGAAAAGTAACTGTTGTAAGTTTTGTAAGTCTTTCCCATAAGAGGGCTAAAACCATGTGTTGTAAAACAATATGAAATAGTATCTACTGAACGCCGGATGTAAAGCATCGGCTTCGATGAAGATAATTTTGTGATAATTTTTTTGATAATTCGGTGAGAATTCACCCGATTAGACATATGAAGCTCACTACGTGCTCTTGCGTGCCGAAGCCTATCAATTAAAACGTATTAGCGTTTTATATAATATATATTAGCCATATATTGCTCACTACGTGCTCTTGCGCGCCGAATCCTATCAATTAAAAATGAAAACTGTTGCCAACGCGAGAAAAGAAATATCATAGGTTTTATTGATACGTACGTATTAGCGTTTTATATAATACTAGGAGGCTTCGCCCCTTGCTCGCTGGCGCTCGCCAACCCCTGGAACTGCTTTCGCAGTTCATTTCGGATTACTTCGCAATCCGATACTCGCTTTGCTCGCTCATTGGATACGTTCTTAACATCTAGCTTTTGTATACTTTTTTGAACGCTGAAGTTCTGAAAATTTTTCACTGTAGAAAATTCTAAACCTGTACATTTCAATATTAATTTGAAATTGCAAACAGTTAGAATTCAGTAAGAATCGAAGACAAATGCTAATGTGTTTATATAATGAGTTCACAACTTCTTAATTATGTGGATAAATACGAAAGAAAGTTTAGAGATTTGTACAAAACACCTACAATTAATTTTCAAACGAAAAAAAAAGCAAGATTTATTATTTTTTTTATGGCTGTCAATAATTTTCCCCAGTACATACTGTAAAAATTAATTCTAACCAGTAAAATGTTCAGCAGATTTTAGCCGTACCCTAACTTCAAGGGAAATAAATAGCCTTTAATTGAAATTTGGTAAAGAGAGGTAAAAAGAAAATAAATTGAGAATGGAGTTTCTTTTCATCACGCTATTTCGTCATAAAGCAATTGAATGCCCATTTTATTCTCAAGATGTCCTTTTTATTTCCACTAACCACATGCGAAAACATTGCGACACTCTTTTTCATGTTGCAGGTGGAAACGAAACAATAAAGGAGAGCTTCTACTGAAGTTTATTTTTATCTACACACGAAAAAGATTGCTTCTTTTTATTTCTCTTCGCTGAACGAAAAATTCGATGCCTTATAGTTACCTGCTTTTCTTCCCTCTCAATCTTAAAATGACTCTTTTAGCGAACTGAAGTTAGGGTATCCTATTTCGAAAAAAAAAACTTACATTTTTTTTCTCCCTCCAAGTGTTTTATTTATTTATTTTCTCATAAATGATTATTTTATTCAATAAGCAGCACATATTTATGGGATTTTGCGACTTTCTTATGTTACATTCGATATATTAAGTACAGTAATATAATAAAATCTCTCTTTTACTTATATTAATAACAATCGAGAATATTCTTTAACACTAGAAAGACGGAAATACCTATATTGCCCAAAAAGCAGTCAAAATGACTGCATAGTGAAAAAATAACTAATGTATAAAGAAATTTGTTTAAAATTAATTTTTAATATTATTTTCAGTTATATACCAAGTTTTTGGAAAATATTAACAATAAAAAAAATTATATATCGTACAAAAAGTCACAAAATTCTAAGAAATTGTGTCATCATTGTTTTTCTAACTGAAATTAAAAAGCAGTTAAAATGACTTCCTTGGGCAATTTAGTGTTAAATTAAGTTCATATCATCCTATTAAAAGAGTCATATATTTCTTGTTTATTTAAGTGAATTAGAACAGTCATAAATATTTCCTTTATCCCTTTTATCGAAACAAATGTTTGGGAATATGCATCATTTTTATGTTACATTACGGATAATATGTATAATAAGATAATCACATTAAGAATTTATTAAAACTAACAATAAACGAGAATATTGTCTAAATTTGAGTTCATATTATCGTATTAAGGTTCTTTTTAACTTGAACTTGAACGTTTTTTTATTTTAATTGTTAATTAAAATTGTTATTTTAATTGTTAATTTAAAATTTAAATTATCCGGTTTTTTTAACTTATTATTTATACAATCGGATGTCCATCTATCGTTCCCGCGTCTTTTGTTTTTCTGTGTATCGTATTGCTTTAACTGTCTCGTCACAAATGCTGTTGTTGTTCTTTATGCCACATGCCCATGCCAGCAAGCCTGCTTGAAATCAAGAGAATTTTTTTCCTCTTTATTCTACATATACACATATATTGGAACTTCAATGCATATTTTTGTTATCTCTTTTTTGATTTTTTTCAGTTCGTTGTCAATTTCTTATTTTTTTTTATCTTGTGACTATCACTTGCATTTAATAAAATCAAACTCCTCAGTGGCCTTCTACAGAAATATGCGTTACAAAGCGTAAGGTAAATACGAGATAAAGATTTTGCGAACGAAATCTGCACTCACATTGGTCTTGATCTTTATTTTTTTAAACTTCTATTTTGCTCTTGCGTCAGACATTGTATGTAGATTCCTTAAATTTAGTCACTTTTTATGGACAACATTCTAAACCCTGAGCGCGGTATAACCGAATCTGGCTCTTGTTTATTTAAATACTAACAGACTGGCCAATCATCGTCATTGCTTTCGGCGTATTAGGATTTCATTAATTTGGTTTGAGCTGTTGTACTTTAAGAAAATGCGAACTCTAAAAAATCAATTTATTCACTACTTCTGTAAAATAAAATAAATTTTAAAATTGGAATACCTTATGCAAGTTTTTTATTATTAAAATTTAATTTAATTTTAGTTTGATTTATGTTTTTCATTGTAACACATAATGAAAAATTTTGAATTATTTTACAGTTGTTAATTGTAATTTGTGTCTTACAAAAACTTACCGCGTTTCATATCAAGAAATTAAAAAATGCAACGACTTATGGCCTCCAAAACAGTAGGTTTGACCCTTGATACGGAAATACAAATGATAGTGTTTCAGGGATGTAAGTTAATTTTAATTAAAAAATCCAATCTTGAAAAGTACAGCCGGGATGGCTCAGGGGATAGAGCGTTCGCTATCCAATGAGGTGAACCGGATTTGAATCCCAGCAATGGTAGGTCGATACGAATTTTGCATCCGGCTTGCATCGACCACAGTGCTGACGTAATTTAAATTTTTATTTATTATGATAGCATTTTAATTACTTTCTTTTATTATTTAATACCTGGAAATCAAAATTTTAATGGAGAACTGAAAAAAATATATATATGTGTTTCTTTATTAACTTTTTTCTTAAATTTTTTTAATATTAATTTGCTTTTCAAAATTCATTTATTGTCACTTTCTATACGCCATATATATAAAAAAAAGTCTTGTTTAAACTATAATTAATATTTCTGTATATTTGTAAACAAATTAACATTTCTGTATATTTGTAAACAAAATTTTAACCTCCTTTCTTTTGAAACTTTAAATAATTGATTGAGGTTGACTGGAAGTTGCGGCCAGACGCGGTTTATACGGGTAGGGGTTTTACTAACCTAGGTACGTATCCGCGTCTGGAAGGAAAAAAAAAGTGCTGACGTAAAATATCCTCAGTGGTAAACGGATCAATTGCCATCAGGCTAACCGTAGTAGGTTTTCGTGGCTTTTCTCTCCATGTAACGCAAATGCGGTTTAGTTGCATCAAAAAGTCCTCTACGAAGGAAAAATGTCTCCCAATACTTAATCCAGGAGTTCTCTTGTCTTCTGAATTGCGTTCAAAATTACAAGGCTACGGAGTTGAACATTAGTAGTTGTGAACCCAAAAAATAGGGCCCGCAGTTCAACGACGGTTATGAAATAAAAAAACTTGAAAAGTAATTGTGTTTACGCAGAACCTGACTAAGGCAGGGGCATACGGGGCAGTTGCCCAGGGCCCCACATCAGAGGGGGCCCCCAAATCAAACAGAAAGTTTATTTTAGGTTTACTTCTTTACAATCTTTTTTATATGAATTTTCTTAAACAAAATATCAGTACAGTGTAAAATCCATCAGTTTTATGTTAGCTTCTTTTTAATCTTATCGTATGAGCACAAAAGATCTATGCTTCATAAATCCATAACTTTCTAGAGCGGAATGCAGCTAAATTTTCGCAATTAGGGTGGACAAATTTGGCCAATCAAAAGCCTGTATTTTTACTTATCGCAAAATGCGATATATTTGCAAAAATACAGGATTCTGATTGGCTTAACTGAACCATCATAGTTGTAAAAATTTTACTGAATTCCGCCCTAATGTCAGCAAGGATATAAATTTTTCGCAGCTAGATGTCAAAGTTAACAATCAGAAAACTACATTCGGCATGATGGACATAGAATTGCAGAAAATCAGTAAAATGGACAGAACAATATTTCGTCTGACCATTGGATGGGGGATAGCTAATTTAGGTTCTAGTCAATTTTCTTGTTATATTTGCATAATGAGGTGAAAATTTAAATACCTCCATAAAGTTTGGTTCTTCATAACTGAAGTAATGAAGTAGAGGGGGCCCCTAAAGAAATGTTTGCCCCGGGCCCCAATTAAGCTAAGTCGGGCCCTGTGTTTACGGTAGAATGATATCAATTATAAATAGGCAGTGCATGGAGTTTGAGTTGAAACACTCTTACCGTTGGTTCTTGTTTTTCTCATTAAAGGTTATATAATTACTAACCGTGACAGGCTGTTAGGAGAAAGAAAAAATGTCAAAAAATAAGGAGGGGGTTGACTACTTCCGGTGAGAGAGAATTAATACGACGAAAAGAGAACAGTTTAAAATGGATCATCTGGCTGAACTCCAACTCGATCGTTGGCGAGGATGAAAAGGAAATTTTCACATGATTTGAACATTAGTAACTACTTCCGAAACGTGAAATTGCGTTGAATATATATATTACTGCCAATGAACGAAATCAAGAGAATGTCGACTTTCACCAGTGAATGCCAACAATCATATAAGCGCTTTGATGAATGTCCGAAATACTTGTTATATTCGATTTGATATTAATTTATTCGTTGAATTTGATATTTTAATATCTGCTGAGGAGAGATTAGGAGGAACATCAATGTTCGTAGTACCGGTTAAATGCATACTGGGGATTGACACTTGGCCTTAAAAAAAACACTGGTGTAGGGCATACCGGCCAGTGGCACTGAACCTTAAAACAATATTGATGTAGGGCATACCGGCCAGTGGCACTGAATCCTAAAACAACATTGATGTAAGGCATACCGGGCAGGGACACTGAACCTTAAAAAACATTGATGTAGGGCGTACCGAGCAAATGTATACCGGGCAGTGGCACTTAACAGGACCTAATATATATTTCGGACATTCACCAAAGCGACTATATGATTGTCAACATTAGCCGGTAGAAGTCAACAAGTACCCATTTTGGTCATTCACA
This sequence comes from Parasteatoda tepidariorum, assembly GCF_982258835.1. Taxonomy (NCBI): domain Eukaryota; kingdom Metazoa; phylum Arthropoda; class Arachnida; order Araneae; family Theridiidae; genus Parasteatoda; species Parasteatoda tepidariorum. The sequence continues at coordinate 108,053,026 of NC_141757.1, read as the reverse complement.
AAAACATATAAAATAGGGGTGGGCCGAAAATATTGGTAAAAATAATATTGAAATCAGTTCTTCCGGTCTCATTCAAGATTTTTAAACTGACAAAATTGTTCATTTTTTCTTATATTTTTTACGCCACTTAAAATTATACAACGCGCATTCTATTGTTTCTTATATTTATTTTATGGTTTAAAAAATTGAAAAATGCTACAAAATAATCTGTTTGGAAAATAAGAATTATTATCCCAATTCTTCTAGCTTTTCTCGCCATTTGAATAAATTTCAAATAGCAAGGTTTCACATCAAGTTTCTTGCTAGTCGGAACAAAATGAGCAAAATAATATCTTTATTAAAAAAGCTTTTGAATGTCTCATAATGAGAATCGAACGATTTTCTTTGGAGCAAACTACTGAAACACGAGTGTCGACACAGTGAAAATAATATGTCTGTGAATTTGAAGAAGATTTCCGTCTTCACTGATCCACCAACCATTCCTCCCTGATCATAAAAAACAGAAAGTCCATCCCACCCACAATAGCAGGTTTAATTATTTAGGAGTTACTTTTAATAGTAAACTGAACGGGAAATCACATATTGAATCAATATCAAACCACTCTATGAGGAGAATGACTATTCTGAAGCTGCATTGTCAATGTACTTGCTGCTATACCACATTTATCAACAATTTGAAAATCATTAATTTATTTTAAAGGTCTTTTTCTGTTATTTTAATGTTTTAACTATATATTTTAACTGGAGCCGCGATGGCTCAGGGGATAGAACGTTCGTTTTCCAATGCAGCCAACCGGATTCGAATTCTAGTCGATACGAATTCCACATCCGGCTTGCACCGACTACAGTGCTGACGTGAAATATCCTCAGTGATAGACGGATCATGGGTTAGAGTCCCCTTGCCGTCAGGCTAACCATGGGAGGTTCTCGTGGTTTTCCTTTCTATATAACGCAAATGCGGGTTAGCTCCATCAAAGAGTCCTCCAAGAAGGCAAATTTCTCCCAATACTCGATCCAGAAGTTCCCTTGTCTTCTGGATTACAAGGCTACGGAAAATTGCAAGAATACGGAGTTGAACATTGAGTAATCGTAAACCCATAACATTGGGTCAGCTGTTCAACGACGGTTATAAAATAAAATAAAATATATATTTTAACTAGATATTATCCACTGTAAGATCAAACGATCTCTGTTTTTACCATCTCTGATGAAGGTGTACTGCTGTGACATCTAAAAGAGTATAGGTTTTACTAAAAACAAATTTTATCATTTGTGATTTTATCTATAAACGTAGCTTTTAATGAAATAAATTTTTCATCCTATTTAGATGGCAGCACATTTGAACAATACGCTCAAAATTCTTTAACAATGTAAGAGAATGAGATAAAAAAATTAAGTAATGTAAAGTAAAGTAATGAATTAAAAATACAGTCATTTTGTTTTCTTGAACACGAGTTTTAATTGAAGGCAGAAATTTTATTAAGAAATATAAAGATTAGAAGACTGCAAACCCATAAATGCGATAATTTTTCTTAAAAATTCAATGAATGAGCTTAACTTTTGTAGTGTTTTTAATAATTGCATAAAACACAGTGTGTTCTAAATTTTAGCAATTGTCGCATTAATTATGTTTGTAGTTCATTTCTTTCCAGTTTAGTCAGAAAACAAATTCTACTAACCTCAAATGATAAGATATTCATATGCTATAAAGAGTGAATTCCATTATTTTTCGGTGTAATCAAGAACCAGCGAGGATAAATCCAAATTTATACTCTCTTTACAAACTAACAGAAAAATATAAATCTTAAAAATATTATTTTTCAATGATACATTTGTAGCAAATGCTGGGTGACAGGAAATTTGTAGATAAATTATTTTTTTTATAAATAGTGTGACTGATATTTCCATTTTTAAGAATTTTACAATCTACAAATATCTTTTAAGGCAATGTATTTGTGTAAATGTATTTGTATGATTTCTTTTTGAATATATTTAATTTTTCCTTAAAATTTTTATCACCTTAGTAAGAAAAAGCCTTTTACAAATATCCTCTATTCAACAAAAAATACGAATTCTGCATTCGTGTTTTCCGTGCGGTTTGCATAAAGGCAACGTAAATTTAATTTTCCTATTCGCGTGACAATGTTCAAGTAACATGAAATATGACACTCTAGAATAACAAAACTCTTTGTAACATTTGAATGAACACAATTTCTCTGTTTCACGTTCTGCTTTGCGATGATGTATAAATTATACTTTTGAATTTAGGTGAATATTAATGAGAAATGCATTACTCTTGGAAATTTCTAAAAACCCATTGAATTTCTTCCAGGAAGTGGTGAGGGTTAAAAATGTCACCCATTCTTTAAAATAACTGTTGATAAAAATGATGATTTAAAAACGCAATTATAAAATATTAGCTTGATTTTTATTAATTTGATTTTTTTTTACTTAACAATTTTAAAAATATTCCTTTAAAAATTTGTGTTTTTTACTCATAAACAAAAGCGGTAGTTTTTATTATTCGTAACTTAAGATTTTGGTGACGGATTAATAAATTTATTGAAACTGACGCTTGACGGAAATTCAAAGCTCAAAATAATTTAGTATTTATTATTAATTATCTCTTGAGATTGATTGGCGGCATATTCAAATAAGCGAAGATTAAGGACTACGAAAGTTCTAAACTTCAAGAAAGCTGGAAAGCTCAGTAAAATTTAGCTCACTGAACAGTATAATTTTGCTTCCCTTGTACAATTTTGCGAAAGGACAAAGCAATTTTAAACAAAGCACAAAGACTAATATTGACGATTTTTCACCAAGTACTAACTAAACTGCTGTTTGTAGAAAATGCAACACCATGAAGGAATCATCAGAATCAAATGAAATTCGCAGCAAATGTCAATTATAGGATATTATGCAAATTAATAAAGTTTCAGAGCCATCGCGCGTGCGTGGCGCGCGCAGCGCCCTCTGAATTGATGCTGAAAGCGTATAAATAAAGTGCTGTAGCGGGACGTTGAAAATAGTCTATGATTATTTGTTAGTGGCAAACGTTTAGTGAGACCTGAGTATGCCTCCACGACGGAAGAATAAGAAATTCAAGCAACTTACGGAGTTTGAACGAGGGAGGATAATCGGCCTTCGAGAAGGAGGATTTTCCTATCGCGCAATAGCAGCTCGTATGCAGCGGAACAGTTCCACAGTGATGCGAGTTTGGAAGCAGTGGACCGACGAGCACCGAACAACTCGAAAAACAGGCACTGGACGACAGAAGGTGACGTCAGAGCGCGATGATCGACACCTGCTCCGCATGGCGGTGAATGATCGCACAGCTTCCTCCAGGCAGCTGGCAGCACATTGGTCTACTGCTACAGGTGTACAATTGTCGGCTTCGTCAATTCGTCGTCGTCTGCTGCGCCGTGGATTGCGTGCAAGGGTGCCATTATACAGGATTCCCCTCACGGCGGATCATCGACGGCTGCGTCGGCAGTGGGCTCTTGAGCACAGAGACTGGCGAGCTGATTGGCACCAAGTTGTCTTTTCAGATGAATCACGCTTCAATTTGTGGACCCATGATGGCCGTGTTCGTGTTAGACGTTATGCCGGTCAACGCTGCCTTCCTGAGTGTATTATTGAACGACATAGTGGTCGAACACCCGGAGTTATGGTCTGGGGTGCGATTTCGTATCATGGACGATCCAATTTGATACGAATTGAGGGTAATCTCAATAGCAACAGATACGTCCGTGAAGTGCTACAGCCCGAAGTCGTTCCTTTCCTTCAAGGCATCCCTGGAGCTATCTTTCAGCAGGATAATGCACGCCCACATGTTGCGCGGACTGTTAGAGACTTCTGTTCAGCACAACGCATGCAACTTCTTCCTTGGCCTGCTTATTCGCCGGATATGTCGCCTATTGAGCACGTGTGGGATATGGTTGGTCGGCGTCTCACTCGTGATCCGCGTCCTGCAGTTTCCAAAGACGAACTTTGGTTGCGCATACAAGCGATATGGAATTCTCTTCCTCAAGCAGATATTCAACATCTGTTTGACTCCATGCCACGTCGTATAGCAGCACTTATTGCAGCGCGTGGTGGCTGCACCAAATACTGATTTCGGACGCTTAATTTGTTTCTTTTGTTTTGAAAATTTCATCATTTATTTGTATCAGTACAAGTCGTTTCTGCATTAAATTTCATTTGATTCTGATGATTCTTTCATGGTGTTGCATTTTCTACAAACAGCAGTTTATTTTTTTTTCTTCAAATAAAAATTCTAAGGACATCAATAGTTTTTTTTATTTTAAAAAGGGCAAATTCTCTTCACGAAGCATAATAAATAGCGGTATTAATCATGACCCCCCATAATGATCGCAAGTAAAATATTGTCTTGTTGACTAAAAAAATACAATGACTCTTCACTCAATTGACTCAGATAATCATCATTATGGCACAGATGATGATTAAATTGTCTACTTCTATACTGTATTGAAAATGGCTGTGCATTAACGTCAAGTAAATGGTATTTTATGTTTCTTGTGTTATAAGAATACCATTTGTCTTCTAAAACAAAAAGTAGAATTAATGGTTGAGGGAGAGATATTCCTGGGATATGGGTACATTTGATTCTGCTGATAATTAAGAATTAATACTTGTCTGAAAAAGGGAATAAGTAAAAATAAAATAACGATTTGTTAACATAATAAAAAAGACGTTTTTTTTCAAGCACTCCTAAATTTTGTTATTTCTATATTTTTATGAATTAATTCTCTAGTTTGTGAAAGTGAATAATGCAATTGATGTTTTTATTATTTTTCGAGTAGTTAGAGCAACGATTCCCAAATTGTTTCGTCTGTGGAACCCTAAGCAATGGACCGTCTTCCAGCGGAACCCCGACTTCATAAATAAAATATATAAAAACATCTCTGAGAATGGTAACAAATAAGAATACTTTTTAATTTTCTTTTTACACACCTTTCGCTTTAATTAATTTCATAAGAACAATCAAAATTGCAGTTAAATAATGAATTAGTGATTAGATCAGAATTTAAATATAGGCTTCAAAAATCACTGATGGTAAAAAAAAATTTCCGATTCTCGGAATCCCTTTAATCCTTCTACGGAAGCTTAGGGTTCCGCGGAACACTATTTTGGGAATCACTGAGCTAGAACTCTCCAATCTATACTAAAAATCGTGCTTTATAAGAAGGCGAAATTCAATCGTTTTCCGATTGCTATAAACAGAATGTTATCGTCAAAAGGAATTGATCGCCAATAAAAATTTCGATTACTTTGTGACTACTTGTTTTATAACCGTCGTTGAACAGCCAACCCAATTTTCAGGTTTACGACAACTAATGCTCAACTCCGTAGTCTTGAGATTTTGAACCCAATCCAGAAGACAAGGGAACTCATGGACCAAGTATTGGGGGAAATTTGCCTTTGTGGAGGACTTGCTGATGGAACTAACCCGCATTTGCGTTACATGGAGAGGAAAACCACGGAAATCCCTATGCTTATTCATTTTCTGACATTTTCAATTCATTATTGATCATTTTCTGACAGCAAGGGGGCTCTAACCCGTGATAACTCTACCACTGAGGATATTTTACGTCAGCAACGGTGCGAGCCGGGTGCGGAATTCGTGTCGACCAATCATTCTTGGGATTCGAGCACGTTCGCCTAATTGGAAGGAGAACTTTCTATCCCCTGAGCCACCAGGTCTCTCTGACTACTTATTTAATTTTATAACCGTTGTTGAACAGTCGATCTAATTTTAGGTTTACGATTACCAATGCTCAACTCCATAGCCTTGTAATTTTGATCCCAATCCGGAATCTTATAGTTTAAAATTGAATTGAAGCTTTTTTTTCTTAATAATAAAATTTTAATTTTTTCCTAGCTGCTACAAGCGAAATATACATCACTACTTCATTGTACAATACAATTTTTCCATCACTAAATAATAAATTTCAGAATATTTAAAGTGCCCTAATTTCGGATAGTGTTAGTTTAATTAACAATATTCGAATAGTTTTAATTAGTGTTAATTAATAGTATCGACCCATATTTACGATATTAAAACAAATTTCAATTGTTTCCTAAACTATGCCAACAAAACTTAGTGTCCCTCAAATTCTCGGCCGCACTCCTACCTAAACAATCCGCGACACTAAAAGCAAAATAATATGAAGAAAAAATTTAAAACTACAATTTATTCTAGAAGATAAAAAAAGAAAAAAATTCCCTCACATCTATCTTATTTGTACAGTGGTCAACTTCTATTTATTTGATGATTTTAATTCTGTCGGACTTATCTTCTTTAGTTAAATTAAAAAATTTGCTTTTAAATGCTTTATCTATTGCGTTTTGTTCCTGGGAATTAACGGAATTAAGCCAAAGAAAGCGAAATTAAGTTTATCTCGTGATTTATAATTAAGATAAAAATTCACCTTCTTCTCCATTTGAGAGTAAAAGAATATTTTCTAAAGAAAAGAAAATCAAATATTTTTTAAGTATCTTTTGTGAGTAATTCTTTGATTTAATGGAATTTGTGAGTAATTCTTTATCTTTTGTTGTCACAAAAGTAACTATTTTGGCGATTTTCAACACCCGTCTTCAATTATATTTTCTTGTTTTGTTTTGTTATGTCTACTAGACATAACGTGGAACATTTGAAAATTTAGAGATATACACTGAGAAAGAAAGTGATCAAATCGACCAGCATGATGTTTGAGAAATTAACAATAAAATATGGTTACATGACATGCGATAAAATTATTATTTTTTTATTTTATAACTGACTTTGAACAGCCGATTCAATTCTGAGTTTAATACTATCAAGGTAAAACTCCGTTGCCTTGTAATTTTAAACCCAATCCAAAAGACAAGCGAACTTCTGGTTAAAGCATTTGGACAAACTGGCCCTCATGGAAGATTTTTTGATGGAACTGACCAATAACTTATATTACACGGAGAGGAAAACCACGAAAACATCTCACTGTTACCTCGACTGCAAGAAAATTCTAACCCATGATCCACTGAGAACATTTCAATTTGATAAAGTTTAATAATTTTATTCTGATACCTTAGAGCGTAGGCTTCCATCCTTTTTGGATCACCTACTTAACAATTTAAAAAAAAATTTCAACGCATCCTTTCAGAAAAAAAGTATAAATAATAATAAATAATTAGATAAAATTTTTGTCCTATTTTGAGTCGTTTAATATTTTTGTTATGAACTTTAGGTTAAGGAAAATATACACATTAACCAATGCATTTTTTAAAAAAAAATTTTGTGCACAAATTTCGATGAAAATATCACATGTTATTCTTTTAGTGTTTGCATAGAAATAAATTCAACTTAACGCTTTGTAGTTTAAATTCAAATTCTGGAGTATTTTTATTTCTTATTATTATATAAATAAATGTGATATAAGTGATGTCGTTTATAAATATAATCAGTCAACTGACCAATGGTTTTTAAGTGCAGCGAAAACTGAATTAAACATATTTTAAGTTTTAATCAGAAATTTGCATTTTATAATTTAACATTAGGAAATCCTAAATTAATTTTATTTTTATGAAGTCTCTTTGAATTATCAAACAAAGGGGGAAACACAAAAATTATGCAAATATTTCTTGGGAGGTAAATAAGCTTAAAAATGCCTTCAAAAAGATTTATAAGTGAGAGAACAATAAAATAATTATTTTTAGTTTATTGATCTTAGAACTGTTATCAATAATTAAATAAAACATTTTATTTAAATGGGTGTTTGTTACAGAATTATGTTCCAGCCTTTTAGAACGTACAGCAGATACTGCACTAACGTTTGTAATTCATTCGAAAATCATAGTGCCGTTTAACGTAAAAATCGCGAAGTGAGTATGACAGTATTATCATCATTAAAAAAGTATGAAAAGAAAGCCGAAAAATTTTAATAACATTATAACAATGCTGAGTGAAAAATTCGCAAAGATTTTTTTTTCTGATACTAAGCCAAACAATTAATGAATTTTGAATTATACTCGATACTATAATTTCCACTTTCATCAATAATTTGTTAGCGTCCTTCAATTTGTACTTTTTACGAAATGTGTGGTAATAAGGACTAAAATTTTAAAAACCAGAGTTTCTGGTAAACCGTTAAAAGATGAACGGAAAAATTACTAAAGGAAGGGTTTAAATACTGTATATTTTGGTTTTATTAACTGCAATTATGTTTTTTTTTTCTTTTCAAAAATGTCCTTTTCATGAAGTATAGTAATTTCCCCAGAACTTTTTTCTCCATGTAGATATTTGAGCAGAAAGACATTTGAACATGCAGATATGTAGATTTTTGAGACTACAAAAATGGGAATATTTGAGCACGAAGACATTTGAAAGTATAGACTTGTAGATATTTTAAACATTTTGACATACAAACGCTTCGCATGTAGACAATTGACATTTATTTTTTGATTTCGATTTTTATATCGTATCGTGTTGCAAGGCTTTCAAACAAAAAAAAAATAACTCAGAACTCTAATTATTTGAGGGGAAAAAATCGTGTGTAAATGAGAATAAAAGATTGAAACAGATTTTTCGAAAATTCCTCCGATGCACTTTTAATCAACGTTTTACGTGCTTTGAATTCCCTTTAATGTTTGTTAATAGATTTATTTATATTTAATCAGGAACATTTTTTGTTTTTTCCTAAAAATTGCGCCTTTTATTCAATAACCTGAAAAAAAGTTTTCTAAATATAATAACTCTAAAATTAAAATTGGATGCAGTATGTTTCAGTTATGAGAAGAAACGATTGAATTAATTCTCTCGTGAATTGTATGCTAGCTTACTTTTAATTTAATCAATTATTCAAAGTATAAAGGAAATTCGTATCCAATTATCATAAACAATGAACTCACTAAAACATTTTAGTAAAAAGGAGAAAAATACATTCTAGTCCATTAATTATATTGATTTAATTCAGTTTTTAATTAAAATATTCCCAACTACGAGTACCGTTTAACGTTTTTTAGAATGGTAGGAATTATTAAAAAACTTATTATCCTGAATAATGATTTCAATAAACGAATTTTGATCAAGAATCTTGATCATTCCACTGTAATAACTTTTTTTTTAATTTATTCAATATTTTGAAGCATTTGCGTAGCTTTTGTACTTTTTTTTTGATTGAGGTAAAAAAATTATTTCGTTTATATTAATTACATTCCTTAAGAAAAAATGCTTTCCCTCACAACTGAAAAATACCGTAGATAATCACAACCGTAGATTAATATTTAGATCACGGTTTAACCCACGGATGGTTTAGCAAATGGGCAAAACTGGGAGTATGTTTCTCCTCAATACACTATTTACCCATCTAATAATATGGAAAAAAAAAACGGTTTTGCTATGACGAGAAGACTACAGGTTAAGAAATTTTTTTTTTGTGTGCAGACCGTTAGGGGGTTAAAGTGGTAATATTCGCAACTTTTGACTGATTTTTAAAATTTCTGACATTTAGCGACACTAAATTAGTTTTTAATAAACCTTAACATGATTAATCAATAATTTTATATGAATAACAAATTTCACATTATCTGAAAGTCCCTGAAAAGATGTCATAAACGGGTGCAACTGAGTCGGCTGCAACAACATTTAATTGACAAATCTGCTTTATTTGAAAAGTAAGTTACGCGTGATCACATGAGATAGATTTGATTCTTATGTATGTGAAAATCTATGTGTCTATCTATTCTTAATGTGAAAAAAAATTTGGAATTCAGTAGAGACTGTCATTTTTATAACTGTTATTCAACTGTTAGGCTTTATTGATTTAAGTTTTAACGATAATGTCGCTGATAAAATACAAAATTTCAATTCTCAGAAAAGTTTTTTTTTCTTTTTTTTTCAGAAATGAAAAGCTTATATCTACTAATTTTTTATTGATTCAATTTTGAAACTCAAAAAAAATTGAGAATTATTTATTCATTTTAATTATTTTCACAAATATTAAAATTTCCCTCCAGACTGGTAATTTTCTGAATTTTTTCAATCCATTTAATATTTGAAATATTTATTTTTTAAATAAAAAGATACTTCGAAAGGTTTGGTTGTGTGCATATTCTGTGGAGTTTATTCTTTTTGGCAAAGGATCTTTGGAAAAGAGGCTTAGGTTTCATTCACACTTGAAAATTTTTTTAGTGGAATAAAAATACTTCTTCTTAAGTTTCATGGAAAATATTTATATTTTTTATTTATTTTTTGTATTACCGTAAACCGGGGCGAGTCTACCCATCCAGGGGCGAGTCTACCCATTTTAGTTTTATTTAATTTTCACTATTTTAAATTGCAAAAAAAAAATTTTACCGATGGAGGACTTAGTTCAGACTCTAAGGTAGCTGGAGCTGTAGTAGTTTGATCCGTTTTTATTTATTTGGTGTCTTTTTAACCGACCTGTTCAAACGTCTTTTGAGAGATTTGTATTGAAAATCAGCAAACTTTTAGTTGGTGCTCCGTAAAAATATTATTATTATTACTATTTCACTTTGGTTAAGTGATAAACTAATCTAAGACTAAGGTTGCATTAATTTTATATGAAAAAAAAAACCAGAAAGAATGTAAGTTTTGCTGTTGTAAACAAAAAGCCAGAATTCTCGGGGCGAGTCTACCCATTCGTATTTAGTTTTAATAAAGCATAATAATATAATTTAGAACTTTGTTTATATTAAAATTAAGTCATTTTAAATGAATTTGAGTATATTATTTTAATTCTGCATTGATAAATTTATCATTAATAAGAAAATTTATAGGTTAAATATAAATGTAAATATAAAATATGCTTATTTTACCTATTTTTTCAATTTTTATATTACAAACTTAACTTTTTTCATTTAATGCAAGTTAAATAAATTATTATTTATTATTACAGATGGTTCGAAATTATATTCGCAAAACAAATGGATTTAAATGTTACAAAAAATGCCATGATTTTGTTAATAATCTTTAATTATTATTATTTATTAATTATTTAATTGTGAATTTATATTAATTTAAATTTATTTCTATCAACAATAATCAGAAAAAAATATTATTTTATAATGTTAATGATTATAAAAACAAAACTGTGATCAAAATGTGATAATCGATCAAATACTCAATTTGTGTTATTTTTTGAATAAAAAAATGGAATATATAATAAAGTTATGAATTTTATTTCATAAATATCCTATATAGTAACTAAAATAACAATTTAATAGTAAAATTTAATTATTTACAATGTTAACATTCATTTTAGTAGAATGGGTAGACTCGCCCCATACGAGAGATTTGTCAGCAGTTCTATAAAAATATACAGTAACAGCGTAACTGTTAATATTTTCTAAAATCGATTTCACAGCTTTAAAGAGGGATAAATAGCGATTCCGAAACACCTATTAAAAGCCTTTTTTCTTTAATATTTACAAAAGTTTGACCACTTGAAAGTTGACAAACTGAAAAAATGGGTAGACTCGCCCCGGTTTACGGTATATACAGTTTACTTTTCTTAAATAATTTTTCTGTTATAATTTTGAATGTTTCTTAATTATAAAATAAACTTGCAACAACTGACCGATAACATGATATGCTGAGATTAAAAAAATGTTCTAAATAAAATTTAAATGAACGGATTTAATTTGCAATTCTCATTGTTCTCAAAAAAGTGGTTGAAAATATTTAAGGGGCAGTCCATAAATAATGTTTTTTTTTTCTAAATTTGTGACTGGATTTTTCCCATCATCACGAAGTGTTACACTTTATCATACTTTTAAATTTAGAAGTTTTTTAACTTAGAAGTTTAGAAGAAACTTAGAAGTTTTTAAAGACATTTGTAAGCATAACAATAATAATGATTAGATGTTTACTTGTTTCGATGGAGGAGATTAAAAAAAAATAAAACAAACGTTAAAAATATATTTAATCTGCTGATTTTAAATATTAATTTTACCCAAAAAGGAGGAAGTCACACTTCTCCTCACCCCCGCAAACGTTTGTTCCCTAAGGTCACAATTTTATGTCCCCCCCTTCAAGTCTGGAACTTCCTACATTTATCATTTTTTTATTCTTTAAATTTTTTGTTACTTCTTTTCCGTTTTGAATTATTTTTGCTTTTTATTCCCGTATTGTTTTCAACAGAATTATTTGACCAGAGGGATGAAAATATTAAAATATTTAAGAATATTTGAACCATCACTGGAATATTTGAAATATTTGAGCCACATACTTCTGGAATTTCAAACGGGAAACATTGTTTTATTCAGCGCGAATTTCTATAGACAAGTAATTTTCAGCATACTCTCGATATCTTAAAGTTAAAGGGACGCTGAAAAAAAATTTCGAGACAGCAAGTTTTCGAGATAAAAAGTTCAGAACTAAATACGTTCTGAAAGGTAGAAAAATTTATTCTAAAACATTACTCTAAAAATTAGAGTCACAAAACGTGAGAATAACTACCAATAAATATGTAATGATAGTTGACTGACTATAAGTCTAAATACAACAATGATAATTTTATTTTTAAAAGTAAGACGAAAATAATAATGCATTAAATAATAAAGAATTGCTTTACAATAAACTTACATAGTGATTTTTCTGAAAAAAATTTATTTCTATTTTGAAAAAAAAATCGACATAATAAGGTGTTTGGAAGAAACTCTTCGACATATAGATTTAAATTAACATTAAGGAAATATATAATGCCAAGAAGAAAAATGTATTTTTTGACATGACAAGGTTATCGAGATAACGAAGTTTGATGTATCGATCACACTGTATTTCTTTTTATTCATCTCAGTCTATATAATTTAAATGCAAACAAAAATTTACTATCATTCTTACAATTGTATAAAATGTCTCATGAATTGATAACATATCAAATAGTTAAGAAAGTTATACGAAAGTTTATCTAACTGACTTAAAAGTAATTTTGTGATAGACAAACTTTGCAAACTTAATGATGATGGCTTAAATTAAATCCGTCTGATTTGCCTGTCACGGAAAACTCAGTCGATATTAGGGCAGACTTGCGTGGACGTAATTCATTTCTTTTTATTAATTTTAGTCTATACAATTTAAATGCAATAAGAAAATGACTATAATTCTTATAATTGTATAAAATGTCTTATAAATTGATAACACATCTAGCAGTTAAGAAAAGTTTGCGAAAGTCTTTCTAACTGACTTAAAAGCAATTTTGCGTTAGACAAACTTTGGGAACATAATGACGATGGCTTAAATTAAATCCCGTCTCTGATTTGCATTTCATGGACAACTCCATCGATATTGTGGCAGACATTCGTTGACGCCAATGAAAAATGTTTTTGTTAAGTAGGAAGATCCTTGGGTTTACCGCAACCGGTGCATTCGAAAAAGCTTTATCAGTGACGTCTCTGTTTATATACACCGTTGCCACGGCAACAGTTGTGCTGGTTTATTGATAGCCCCCGTGGATAAACTAAATACTGTTTAGAGTAAATTTCTTCTTTTAAGAATTTAATTTTCCTAATTTGTTAGGCGCTCCACTAAACCTCTCGTGGGAGAAAAATATTTGCTTATTCCTTCATCCTTGGTTGAAGGATATTTTTGTCGTCATTTGTTAATTGTTGGATCAATTTGTTAAGCTCTTAACATACGTGGTGATTTTTGAAATCGGGGGCGAAATTTTGAGTTTGTTCTTAAATGGCAAATTTATTATAGCTTAAGTACACTAAGATATATTTAAGAGGTAGTAAAACTAGTTAGTTTAGTTATTTTAATGTTTTTGAACGAGTGTATTAAATTAGGTGACAGTGTATAAAATTCAAATACTTAAATATAACAGTTAAAATGATCTGATTTTAAGAAGATCGTTCCAATAAATAAAACAATTAACGTATATGAGGAGTTTGGGGTCATGCTGCGATAAGTCTCACTTTTCCCAAAGATGACATTATTTCATTAACTGCTCCTTAGTATTGTTTCTAACTAGATACTTTACAAAACTCTAGAATTTCTTCTAAAAACAACACATTAGACAGAAATATTTAATGGCCTACACGTAAATATTGATGTTTTTCTTTCAAATCAAGAGTACTCTCCTGAATAACGTGAAAATGTGTCCTTAATCATATAATAGTAAATTCTTTTATTAATGTTAACATAAATGTAGTTTCCTGATATGCTTGGAGCAAGTTGCTTGAAAAACTAAAACTTCACTGTTATTTATTAATATTCAAAATGATGAATCAGTCTGTTTGTCTTCATGCATGTCTGTAAGTAAAGAGTTTAGAGAAAGTTAATGCTTAAAACTTCTCTTCGATTTTTAATCTTACTATCAAGATAAGTAAAACTATTTGATCCATTCTCATTTCAATCTTATTAGATAATAAAATTTTTTGAACCTGTTTGTTAGATAAGGAATCAGCTTCTTTGAAACTGATGCGAATTTTCCTTTTGTTAGAAAAATCATTTCAGATTCATTCGATTAATATAAACTGATTATTCCTTAACTCAGACTTGTGGGGACGGTAATTCATAAGTTTGACAGCAGAGTTTAATAAGACTTCAATTCTGGCCTATTAAAAGTTTCACTGGAAAGTTTTATTATTAATGTAAATGTTAATTGCCAATATCTTTCTATTTTTTGATGACTTAGTGCACAAATAGAAAGAAAAAAAACTGAGCCCCCTGAATAACTAAATGAACAATCGGTCAAAAAATTCTTGTAAAAACAAATTCTAAATATACGGCTTTCTTAAAATCCAATTTTTCAGGAAATATTCGACCCATTTCGTTCAAATTTTGTGTTTTTTCCTTATAAAATTACATTCTTTAAAGTGATGTAGAAATTTGTACACTCTGTATATTATTAAATAAAATTGTGAAAAACAATAAATAATTTAAAAAAAATATTTATTTGTTTAGAATCATCTTTGGACAAACCAAATTTATAATTAAGCTCGAAAAATTCAAATGCCCTAAAAATTTCTCAAGATATGAAGAAATACACAAATAAAATTTACACGCCCAAATTTTCAACCACTTTTCTGCTTAAACTATTGACACCCTATTTTCCAGATTGCGATCCATATTTTGAGGATCAGGGGATTCGAATTCGTCAAAAAAATGTGCTTATTCAGAGACAGTACATTTTTGTGTCTGATTTCGCAACTTATTCGTTGAACAGCCAATCCAGTTTTTAGGTTTACGACTACTAATGCTCAAATCAGTAGCCTTGTTATTTTGAACCCGATCCAGAAGACAAGAGAACTCATGGATCAAATATTGGGAGAAAATTGCCTTCGTGGAGGATTTTTTGATGGAACTAGACCTCATTTCCGTTACATAGAGAGGAAAACCACGCACCGTTAAGCCTGATGAAAAGAGGGCTCTAACCCATAATTTATCTACCACTGAGGACATTTTATATCAGCAGTGTGTTCGGTGGAAGCTGGGTGCGGAATTTGAATCAACCAGCCATCGGTGGGATTCGAACCCGGTTCACCTCATTGGAAGGTAACCACTCTATCCCCTAAGCCACCAAGGTTCGCACTAGTTAATTAGTGTGTTTGAGGTCCCCCCTTCCAACCAAGTCCAAAACGTGAAAATCTGATCAATAAATCAAAATTGTTTAGAACGTTCTGTCTTTGTTTTTTTGTGCACAGTATGTTTATTATACGCGTTTTTTTTTTAAAATTACATTTTATCTTATAACATAGCTAAAGAAATAAGTTTTAAAAAAAACTATTTTTACAAAATATAGAAATTAGGCAGAACCATTATGAAAAAAGAGCTAGATATCTCGCATGTATTAACTTCTAATTAAGAGACTAATCCATCTATTACAAATAATACAATGAAATAATTTGCAGATCATATTTAATTATTTTACGAAATTATCTATTGATTATTATTCTTTGAACTTTGTTTTTGAAACTTTTTCATTCAAAATATTACTCATTTAATTATTCATTTATTAAAATCGATTTATCAATGGTTTCGTTTTCTTTATTCAATAGTTCAAATATTATAATTAAGTATAGCTAAATTATATTAAATTTATGTAATTGACATGATATTAATTCGAGCTATTTTCTGTCAATGTTATAAATGTTATAAAATAAGTTTGTGATAAATTATAATTTATGTAATTATAACAAGCAGTTTTCTGTCTGAATAATTTTTAGCAGATCTTTTCTTCTATGGGACTGTCTAGCAAATGTCATATCCTTATCTCACCATTTAATTGAATTGTGATTCGACAGGGTTATTCCTCTCCCTATTATTGAAGTTTAAGTTTCAAATAGATTTTTTAAAAAAACTACAAAAGCTAACGTTTAACCATAATATTTAAACATTATTCGTAGCTCCATCTTAATTGCAAACCACTGACGAAATGACTTCCAATTATTGCTGACGATTTGAATTTTTCTTTCCTAAAACATTTCATTCTCAGTGTGCTAAATGAGGAATATGTTAAAAAATCTGACAAAAACAAGATTCGCTTTTTGTTTCATCGATTTTGTGAAAAAGAAATAAAAAAACGGAGAACTGTTTCATTCAATGAATCTATAATCATGAAATATGGAGGTAGAAACAGCATTACTTTGGGAATATAAAAAAGTATGGATTGCGTATCGATTTTCAATTTCCGATGATAACAAAGCAATCTAGCGTCCTGATTTTTGCCGTCTCTTCTTTTCGCCAAATTTAGTGCTTTCTAGAGAATACGAGTTAAGAAGATCAAATTATGTAGCCAAAAAGAGAGTTATTTGACGTGTTTCCCGCGTTTGTCAATGAAAAATATCTTCAATAAAAGTATGATGCAAATTGTTGCCTTCTTTTTTTAAGAAATCATTAGTTTTTTGGTGAAGGTTTTTCTTTCATCTATCTCATTGTTTTTTTTTAAATTGTTAATTAAGATTCATATTTAAGTCATTTAATCAACTGTCTTCATAGGTTCATTAATTTTTTATAATTTTATTACTCTTAAAACGATGAAGAGCAATGCGTTAAAATAACAAAATTGTACCTTTTGTACATAAAACTCTTATAATTTCTAAAATCTTTCGTCCAACTGTCTCAGGACAGGTCTCATTCAATTTGACATGAAAAAATGCTTAGTAAGGAATGCCTCACTTGCTTCCTTAGAAAAAATTAAATTCTTCCCCTCAAATCATCCCCATTTTCCTCAAAAAGGGAGGAATTTTCTTTGCATTTATAATGACATAACATAGTTTTTGTCAAAAAATATCGTCAGTATTAATTTTTTGTGGAAAGACCTCTTTTTTTACTATTAATACTGGACACATTGGACTTCATATCGTTTGAATCTGACCAATAAAGTAAGAAAATCAGCATTTGTGTCTTAAATTGGAGGATGCAGAACATATGGGTCGAGTATATGAGTGATTCTTAGGAAACATGCAATTCGGACCAAAAAAGTTCTTCAAATGTAAAGTTTTCAAAACAATCTAAATTTTTTTTCTATATTTATTTAGTTACATTTATTAATATCTTACAGACAGCAGTGTAGTTTATTGACATTTGTTCAAGATAAAAATAAAATAGAAATTCACCACATTTTGAATACCAGTAAAATGACATATTAGCTTAGAAGTTTGAAAAAACAGTCATTTCAAGCTATTAGTAAGTAACAAAACCGAAGCCTTTATGTTAGATGGAACATGAATAACTTAAATTAATTCTTTTATCTACTGTTGAGAGAATCAAAAAATTTTTTGTTGCTGATATGTACAGAATAAAATTGTGTAAAATAATCAATCATTAAATAAATAAATAACTTTGATTACATTCAATCATACATACACTTGGTATTAGATAAATATTTGCTTTCCCTCTTCACAGTATTAGTAGTTGAAAAAAAATTCTGGTAACACTTCAATGTCCTGGCATTCATGAGTCAGGGAAATGACAGTCAGGATAATGACAAATTCGCCATTTTATGGCACATAACTTTACTTTAATTTAATATTTTGGCCCAAGACGTTTATATTCTGCAGAAAACAACATGATTTCTTAAAATGACTCAGATAAATCTATGTAGTTTATGTTATTAATGATTTCAAGAAGCCCGGAAAATGACAACACAAAAACCTACTCACCTTGAAAAATTTTTTGAAATAGAGTTTGAACCAGAAAGTTGGTTCTTTATTGATGCAACGAGACATGTTCAGATAGGAGGGTATCTAATCAATTGATTAACATAAGATATTGATTGCTGGCTCTATCTATTTTGGTTATAAACCACTAAATAAAAGTAGCCAGGAAAATGACAGATTTTCTTGTGAAAAAATTATTTTAAACGAAGTTTTTGTAAATAATACCCTCTGCGTATATTCTAGAAATGCTTACACCGGTTGAGATTAAAAATAATTAGACATTGAAAAATTTATGGGAAGTTTTGAAGCTAGTTATTATTGGAAAAAATGTTTGTGACATGACAAAAGCATGAAATTTTGAAGTTCAATTAAATTTTTTAAATATACAAAATAGTCGATGCTAATACTAGGTTATTTTAAAATGCTAACAGCAATTCTATTTATTAAATTTAAAAAAAAAACGTTCTTTTAGTAGTTAAGTATTAGATCTTGGTGCAAGTGACTGTAAATTGTCATATTTCGTGAGAATCACCCATATATGCGTCGAGTATGCGTCTTAAGTGCAAACATTTCGTTTTGTTACAGATTATATTAATATGCTGATTAAATAGAGTGATCTGTTAAAGTACCAAAAATTTGCTTCATTTCTCAAAGTACTTAAATAATCTGCACATTATTTTCTACACAATCGTAAAAGTTAAAATAAGATCTAGAACAACAGCAACATTTCTGTGCACTTAAATTAACGTAACGTTATTTATTTTTTGGATATTTAAGGAATCTAGTATACATTTACAGTGTAAATAATCAACAAATTAATTAATGGAATTAATTAAATATCTGTAATAAAACAAACATTCGAGAACTCAAATAGTTAAAAATATTGTTACAATTAAAAAATTAACATATTCCTACTGATTTTTCGATATTTATAATAAAAAGTAGGTCAAACAATCAACAGATTAATTGATATAAATCATCAATCAATGAAAAAGGTATACTGCAAAAAATCGAAAGGTGTAAAGTATTATTATAAGCAGGAAGTCATTAATATATCCATTTCCTAGGTATAATATAGAAATTCTTTATTCCGTAAGTTAATCATCCTAGTTATTTATGAAGTGTAAGACTTTCGAGGTGTTGCAGTACATTGTAAAAGCTCAAATAATTCTATGGCAAAGTTATTTCTTCAAATAATTAATTATTAAAATTCAATAAACATAACATTCAATAAATGTTGAAAATCTTTCAGTCTTTGCAATTTCGAAATGGAAAGTGAAACAACCGAAAAGTGAATAAAATATAGCAGAATGTTTGGTATTCTGCTTTGTTATTCAATGCTTTTCTTCTTGAAAGAGCATTAAAACAATAAAAGGCAGCAAAATAAAAAACATTTGGCCATTTGCCATGTAACACTCTATGTTGCGGCCAAATACATATAATCGCTATTCAAAACTAGTCTCCTGTGCTGAATTATGAACTGAATCTTTAAAACTTATATCGTAAAAACGTTCTCGTCGAGAATAACAAAAAATAGCCTTTTGGCTTTTACGGACTAAATGGATTAGTTTTTATTCTGTCGGAAGGGATAAACTTATGTAGTACATAAATAAATGCATTCTAATTATTAACTGAAAGATGTTTAAAACGTTTTTTTAGTTAAAGAATATTTTAATCAATTTCAATTAACATGTTGAAAATGTAACGGTATGTCGATTGACAAAACTTGTTAACTTGTTGTTGTAAAATTATCAAGTTTTGGTTTCGTTAAAAGCATTATAACTTACTTAACGCCAGAAAGACTTTAATACCTATATTGCCCAAAAGCAGTCAAAACGACTGCATTGTGAAAGAATTACTAATGTATAAAGAAATTTGTTTGAAATTAATTTGAAATATTTTTGATAATATTTTCAGGTATATAACAAGTTATTAGTAAATATCAACAATAAAAATAATTACAAAAGCCACAAAATTCTGAGAAATTGTGTCATTATAAACATGATTGTTTTCTGATTGAAATTAAGAAGCAGTCAAAATGACTTCCTTGGGCAATCTAGTGTTAAATAAGTCCTGTCATGATTTTTTTACAATAATCATAACATCAAAGATCGTAGATTTTTATTCAAATATTTCTATATTAATTTTTTATTTTATTTCGAATGACTTTCCTGAAGACAAAAAAAAAATTGCATTTTAGTTTTTGGCTGAAATTACGAGAAAATAAAAATATATTTTGAAACACCAAAAGAAGCAGATGCTACACTATTCAGTTATACAGGGTGTTCAGTAATCACCACCTTCAATATACAGTTTCAAAATCCTTGTCGAAATTGAGGTCTAAAAAGTATGCACATTAGCGATCTCAAAATAGTATCGATCTAAATAGTATCGATCAAAATAGTATTGATCGAAAATAGTAGAATAGTATCGCACATTAGCGATCTCAAAATTTCTGAGAAGCAAAAGCGTTATCGAAATATATCGAATCTCGAAATAGATACAAAAAATATCAAACTAATTTTATTGCCTGTTGAATTTCTGAGGTGTTTAGAAAATCTTTCTCCTCTCATTTTCTTTGTTACACACCCGGCAAAAAAAAGAGATTTTGACATTTTCAGCCCAGCCTTACACACTATTGATTCATTAGTTTTCAATGAGGTCTTTTTCTTCGTTTAGAGAGTAATTTATGACCCCAAACGCATTTACCTTTTTTCACTTAATTTTCAACAAGGCTTCTATTAATATATAATAAGGGAGGGGGTCACAAAACACCTTGCACACTTAAATACTCTATTAGAATTTTTCATTATTTTAAATTTCCCTAATATGCAATATAATAATAATAAAATATCTAATCAATCACTATTCCAAACTAATCCCCTTCCATTTTCATGGAATGTCAGTTTTGTATTTTTATAAAAACACATATTTTAAACTTTTGAAATGCTCTGTTAACAATATTTCCACTAAATTTTTCGCAATTAAAAATTTGTTTATTACTTCGGGGCAAACATTTCAGCAAGTTGACGTCGCATTTCCTAACGCTTTTCTACACTTTAAAACAGTGTAATGAAATTCTATTTTGACATGCCGGACAGAAAAATATTTTTCGCACATGTATATCGTCATTTCTTGCAACTGCTCCTTGAACCATTTTTTTTTTACGCCGAGTTTTGAAAACAATTTTCTCGTTATATATTTTTGTAAACTTGTGAACGACCCTTGGGTTTCTTCGAGTGAAAACCCATTAAACAGCATCTGGGAAGTCTTCTAAAGCGTCGTCTCTCACATGTTTATGAGCTTAGATCTTTGGCAGCTCAAAATCCGAGTCGCGCTTTCTGTCTTTTATGCGGTTGCGGGTAAACACTAAGACAGAAACTGCGGAGAATTTATTGTTTTCACTACCAACTTTTGCTTTTAGAGTTCTCTTTTTCCCTCCCTTGATACCCATGTGTCATCACACTTTTAGGATATTTTCACTTTTCGAGTTATGTCAATATTTGTTAGAGAAGTATTTCATTTGATTTCAATTGTGTTTTAGAGTAAACAATACAGAATGTTTATTTTATTTACTATTTTTTTAAATAGTAATTACTGCATTTTTTTTACAATTAATAAAAAGTATTTGAAGACATTTAGGAGTGTCTTTAAGACCGTATTTTGTTTTCTTGATACTAAATGCCAACAGACTTAATACTTTTTACCTCAAAATGGGGCTATATACATTTCTTTAAAACGATAATATGTCTTATTATTTTATATGCTGTTCTAGAAATATATATATGGGAGCATATTTAATTAATAGAATTAAAGGATGATTTTTTATTAATACAAAAGAGCTATTATTACATTTTAATATATGTTAGAGAATTAAAAAAAGCGTTTGATACTTTTAATAGCGACCAGTGACTATATTGATTTTTTTTTAATGTAAGTATTATACAGTGAAACCTCTCAGGAGCGACCACTCTCCGTTACACAGTAAAATGGTCGTTGTTGGAAGTTGGTCGTTTCTTAGAGGCTACCTCCATTGACTTATCGAAGGTACATGATCTTTCGAAAACTATTTTAATTTTTGTCTGTGTCATTTTCTTGGTGCAGAAATATCGCTTCTGTCCGCGTCCTGATAAGACGGACCTATGAATGAAATTTAGCGTCTATAAAAATTATGAAATTATGTGTAAAAACAAATTTACTCATTATGAATGATAAAGATATTTTAAATAAATAATTTTTCGTTTAAGTTTGCATTTAATTTTGTATCATAAAAATTAGTTAGATTTGAACGATGAGAAGAGGTTTTTTTAAGATGTTATTTTTTTTTAAATAACTTTTTTTTTTCTATTTCAATTTTCAACTCTAAAAGTAAATAATTGATAGCATCATCTTTAATGCATTCTCAACAACTTTCAACTTTACAACTTTCGAGTTCAACTATTTCGGTACAACTTGTAACTTTTTTTAAGATTTTGACAAATCTTTCTCGTTTATTGCGTTCCATACATTTTAATAGTTAAGATTTGCCTATCATA
This sequence comes from Parasteatoda tepidariorum, assembly GCF_982258835.1. NCBI lineage: Eukaryota > Metazoa > Arthropoda > Arachnida > Araneae > Theridiidae > Parasteatoda > Parasteatoda tepidariorum. Next base: position 108,030,368 of record NC_141757.1, on the reverse strand, counting down.
GGCGCATTAGAAGAAAAGTTTGTTAATCCTTAAGTCCCACTCATATTATTTAAACATAGTATTGAAATGAATGAAATTTTTCCCACGTGTTACTAAATTCTATATCATTGCTAAAGGGCAATAGTACACGATTTATTAAAAGTTAACATCAATTACGAAACTAATTATTTGCTGATATGAAGTGACCTTTTTTGATCATTGTCTTCTATCTCGATCAATTTTGCGACTTCTGTGATTTTTTATTGATATTTTTAACTAATATTAATGCTTAACTAAATTTTTCAAATGAGTTGATTCTTTTCTTAGGACTTGAAAGTTCCAACAGATTTTATTTTCATACAATCAATAATTTATAAATTGTATTGAGAATAGTGTTGACCCATTTTACGTGGTTTTGCTGCATTTATTAGAATATTTATGCATAACTTGCTTTCTTTATTAAGTTATAGCTTTCTCTATAGTTTCTATCCATTTCGGTTTTGTTCGAAGCCATAATATTCCGAAATGGATGTGTGTATGTTTGATTAAAAAACCAATTTTATTTCAGGGAATATTGTATTTATGCATTCTAAATTTACGTAGGATCCATTAGATTGTCTTGTAAAAGCAAATTTAATGTCCGTTATGTGTATCATATGTTACTGTAATTTAAAATTTAATATAACCGAATAAATAAACATGATCGGCGGTACACGAAACAATGCGAAGGAACATTCTAAGAGTTTCACTACATCAGGAAATAGCCTTGGTTTTGGTGTAATGGTTTTTGATATTCTTAGTGTTATAACAGTGTTTTACAGTGTACTTAATACTTAATGCAATGTACTAATAATGTACTTTGTGCAATAAATAAGTTCTTATAAGTATTGCAATTGCGAATAATAAATAAAAATTTAATAAATTTCAAAAGTTTGTTTACATTTTAATATTTCTGATTGATATTTAGATACAATAAAAATATTTTATTACTCTCTTAGTATGATTTCTGGTTTAAAATTAACATCAGTCGCGTACAAAATCCAGACGGGACTTTAATGTCCTAAATTAAAAATTTTATAAAAAAAAGAAAATAATATAAAATATTTAAAAAAAATGTCAAAGTGTGAGACAGCGGAGAAGGCAGTGAAGGAGATGGACTGATTCGGTGGAGTCTGATTTTTTTGCAATTAATGAAAAGAATCGGAGATCAATGATAAATCGGAAGTAGTTATGGAGAAATCTTTAGAGCAAGGCATTGGCCCACATTGATGAGGATATTTTTTTAATAAATGGGATAAAACGTTTTACTATACCTTTCCCTTATATAGTGTGTGAAATATTTAGTTCATCTAATGAAATTCCATTCACTTTAACGAAGTATTGGAGGAATTAATATTATTTAGGGAACTTTTAAAACGTGTTCGTGTGAATCATTTTCACGTATGAGTGTGAATACGCGTTGTGGAAACTCGTTCGACCCTAATCTAAGCAGAGGTTCTAGTATCTTAAATGAATATTTAAAGTACTTGCTCATTAGGATAAAACAGTCTTTTGTGTCTAGACGATGAAAAGTTGGAATATCTCCAACAGAAAGTCACACTCTCGCACACATAATTAGCTCTCTTCCACAAAATAGGAGCGCTGAGGTCGAACAATTTTTCTGAAATGCTTTTCATTTCTTTCTCCTCTTCTTTCCATCTGCACGAGGCTATCTTTCTTCACTATTGCTATTTAATGAAATAATCATTCAAAATATGCCCCGGGGGAAAATACTTCAAGTAATGATGATGCATGGTCGACAATTTGAAGTGGATACATTAATTAGTCTGAGATCTCGTATATTGATCTTGTTAAGTTTTGGATCTTTAAGTGTATTAGAATAATCTTAATGAAATGTGTGCATACTATAATCATTATATTGAAATTCCAATAGATTATATTAAAGGTAGTGAAATCTGTTTAAAATTCATACTCACAATATTAATCGTACAGAATTTCATTTACATTATATTGATCACACTGAGGTACGAATCTGTGTGCACATAGTGATCACATTGAGATACGAATATGTGTACATATAGTGATCACATTGAAATACGAATCTGTGTACATATAGTGATCACATTGAGATACGAATCTGTGTGCACATAGTAATCACATTGAGATACGAATCTGTGTGTACATAGTGATCACATTGAGATACGAATCTGTGTGCACATAGTGATCACATTGAGATACGAATCTGTGTGTATATAGTGATCACACTGAGATACGAAATTGTGTGCACATAGTGATCACATTGAGGTCCTGTTTATTAATGACATAATTTTTTTAAAATTTGTAACTGTAGTCAAAGTACAGTGCTTTTTCAAAACCTAAAATGGTAGGTAAAAGAAATAAATAATCACTCTTTGCAAAAAATATGTACTACAAATTAAAATTAAATCCTGAAGATCTTATATATACGAGTATATATATATATATATATATATATATATATATATATATATATATATATATATATATATATATATATATATATATGGAATACTTTTTACTGCTGAGCATTAGTGGATAGGAAAAAAAGAACTAAAATCATATTCGACTACTTTTTACTATTTGAAATACTGATATTGATCTTTCCAACTTATAGATTGTTCACTTAACTTTAGGATTATAATAAATACACTTCTTGGTATTTCCATCTTGAAATGAAAAAGGAAAGAAATCCCATAGATCAAACATTCCTCCAGAGGGGATTTCGAAATGATGCTCTCTATTTGACGCTAGACTGAGCATCATGTCCCATATAAGGATCGATATCCCCCATATATACAATATATTTATGCCTTCATTGACTGAGTACTTTTTCTTCTATGATTATTTCCGTTGGCGAATTCCCCAAGAAACATAAATAATGCATCGAAAATATTGGGACTTATAAGTCACCTTGTCCCCAAACGTTCTTTTGAAGAAATGTTCAAAGACATGGGATTGATAAAGTAATGTAAAGAAAAGAATGAACACGTTAATAAAAAACTACATATTATATATGTCGTAAGCTAACTTTATTTTATTTCATTGCCGGACCATTTTTAGGTTTGCAGCTATCAATGTTCAAATTTTGTTGTCTCTTAGCTTTGAGCCCAACTCAGCAGACAAGGGAACTACCGGATCCCGTATTGGTACAAACTAGCTCCACAGAAGACTTTTTGATAACACTAACCCTCAATTGCGTTACACGGGGAGGAAAACCTCCCACTGTTAGCGTAAGGAAAAGAGGATTTTTACCCATGATCCATCTACCCATGAAGATATGTCACATCAGCACTGTGGCGATGCGAGCCGGAAATCAGAGTTTAAATCGATCAGCCGTTGCTGAGATTCAAACCTCAGTCACCTCATTAGGTGGCAAACGCTCCTCAGCTGCTCCTTGTAAGCTAATTAGAAATTCCGGGTGTTTGCAAAAAGTATCCATCATTTTACAATGCATTAAGCTGACTGTAAAAGTCTCCAGTGTTTCTTGATATTTTTTAGGCTTATCAGAATCAGTCCATATGCCTTTAGACTAACTACTAATGACTTGTAAATATATGTGTGATAAATGTGGCATAATTGCAATGAACCTTGTCCTTTGCCTATGCTTTAGATTAAGAGATGGAGATAGTTTTAACTAAATATATAATATTTTTATATACATAATATTTTTATATTAATAATATCATAATGAATAATATTTCAAGAAAGCGAGTGCTGTAAATTGACCATTGACATATTTGTTTTTTAAATAGTGTACCATTACCATGTCATCACTAATCTAAATTTCGTCCGTTATTTCTATTGGAAAACAAGAGATATAAAACTAAAAAAAAAAGGAAAATAAATTAAAAATTTAAGTAGTCTAAAAAGAAAAGAAACTGATAAAAAAACTCTTTACGCCATCTTAACTCAAAGTTCCCTAAAAATTTCACTTTAGGTTTGAAAAACATATTTTCTTTTATTTAGTCAATTTAAAAAATATTTTTTGTTGTGCCCTGCCGTTTCTCTAGGCGTACAAAAGTATTAAATTGCCATTTATTCAAATTTATTTCGAAAAATTCATTAGGATTTAGCATTTTTAGATTGTTTTAACCTTTAATTAAGATTAAAAAACATAGTTTCTTAAACTAAGTTGCTATTTTAAATTTGGCATTAAAAGAAGAACACGTTTTTTAAAATTATTTTAATGCAACTGGATGCACGTTAATACCACATTAAACAATTTCTTAAAAAGCAGTTTTCTTCGAGTCGAATACAATTTAATGTTTGTTTTACGTGAGTAGAAGTTATGGCAGACAGAAAGAGATATTGTTTACGGCCTTCTTTTGCAAAACAATTTTAAATATAAAGAAGAAAAAGAAATGGTTTCAAGTAATGAAAATTCTGCTACATTAAGTTTGAACAATGGCAATGCGTGTACCCCAGGTACAGTCTAAAAAACCTGATGTAACTTTAGAAATGGAAATAACTATTTTATTTCTGTTGAATTTTAGGAAAAAAATAAAGCATTTAACAGTGAAGAAGGAACAAAAAGTTTAACATTACACATCTGCGACAGCGACATAGGATTTGTGATGTCTAGGATATTCTATTGTGGATAATCATGCAAAAAGTCAATTACCTAATAAGCTTATTGAAAAAAAAATACGAAAAAGTTACTTAGTATTTAATCTGATACATGTAACTGCATATTGTGGGTGCATCTATTCAGAAAAAAGCTGTATTTAAACATGCAGAGGATGTTAAGTAATGACCGTTCTTAATATGTATTTTAAAAATTATTGTCAAAAAAGAAGTAAACATATTATGTATAAGGTCACTTAAACATATTATGTATAAGTATAAGGTCACTAGTAAAAAGAACAAATTATCAAAATCTGACAAATTACAAGTAAAAAAGTTGGGACTAAAGATAGCAAAACCAGTTTGATTGCAAGATGAAAAAAAAAATTGATAGATGATTATTAAGAGCACCCCCAACTTTCTTCAGGAAATCAAGCTTGTTCAGAAAATTATCACTCTTTTTTTTCCTCTCCAAATAATCAGCCAGAATTTTTCACCTTTCTTAAATATTAATTTCGCATTCTTTTGACTTTATTTTAGAAGAGGATTTTAAAACTACACAACAAAAAATTTTGAAGTACAGTTTTGTGTTGAAGTGAACTAAGATTTTTTTCACTGTATGTAGTCACAATTTTTATTTACTTCTGTTATAGTTTTATTTATTTTTTAGTTTGTTTACTGACAACATGGAATTTCATTTGCATTAGAATAAATTTAATGGCTTCAATGCAAAAACTATTCCTTTAAAAAAAGCACATTATTTGTTCTTCAGTAAACTTTTATAATTCAGTAATAACTTACATTCATAGATACATTCATATGATGCATAAAAAATATTTTTACGATACAAAATAAACCAAGAATCCTAAATTCAGGCTGCATACATGCAGTATTTCTTAAAATAAAATTAGTTTGTTAACCAACATGTAGCACAGAAAGAATATTAATATCAGTTCGAACTACTATATGTAACAAAATCGATTCAATATTACGAAATCCTTTAATACAATTGAGATCTATGTCAATCCTCTTATGAGAACACAAATATCTTTAATATGCAACTAAAAACATACATGCCATCTATAACAGTAAACGTGATCAGTTTGTCACATCAATTCGACAAAAAGTTTGAAATTACTGGTCTAATATTCAACCATAATCTTGCTCTATCGCTGGGATCGATAGCTAAGCCTCGTTAGGCTTCGATGTCCATCATCATAAATAGAAAACTAAAAATGTTCGCATCTTCTGAAATAATGACTATAATTAAGTAAATTCACTCATTATGTGTAGATGGAGTCTACTGTCATTTTTTTATCACTTTTAACACAAATAAAATCAAAATTTAACCCTTTTTTCCCCTAAAAGCACTCAGGAACGACAGAATTCTCCAGCCTGTTGCCATCCATGGATGGAGTGAATGCAGGAGTTTAGAGTAAACTGTACCAATTATTGGTGTTAAGATTTTACCCCTTAAAAATCATATATAATCAAATCGTGCCTACAGTTTTTGGGCACCAAAACAAAATCTAACGTTAATTTGAGCACCCAAAACAGGTTACAATTTCTTAATACAGAGAAAAAGAAATTACTTAGTATTGAACACTGGCTCTAAGCAGAATAATTAAATGTAGTGAGTTTTCTGTATTTCTTTAATTTTTAATTTTACTTCCATTCCAATCATCGCTGAAAATATATTGTTTGTAGTGAGAGTGAATGAAAAAGGACTTTATCTGGGAGAGAGGGAGAGAAGGTTGGTAAAAAGAAATACTTAAGCTGAAGGAGAAAGCTCGGTCTGCATGTATTTTTCTTGAGAACAGCAGAGAAGAAGTGAAAAAGATTTTTGGAGGAATAGAAAATGTAATTTTAGATCTCTTCTTAAAGCTTTTCTCCCAAACAAATCCGATTTCAAATCAGAAAGTGAAAATGTCTCGACAAAATTCTTTGGATTTAGACTCAGCACTTTTTGAATTTAAAGCTCATTTTTTTAAAGCCTCTTTACCTTTGGGGTGATAATAAGTTTAAACATAGCAGCCAAGCGGAATAAAATTAATTTTCATTGGAGAAATTCATTTTCATTTGCATATTTTTTTTATATTTTATTTTATTTTATAACCGTCGTTGAGCAGACGACCTATTTATTTGGGTTTACGACTACTAATGTTCAACTCCATAGCCTTGTCATTTCGAACCCAATTCAGAAGACAAGGAAACTCATGGATCAAGTATCGGGAGAAATTGGTCTTCATGGAGGACTTTTTGATGGAACTAATCCGCATTTGCGTCGCAAGGAGAGGAAAACCACGAAAACTTCCATGGTTAGCCTGAGGTCAAGGGAATTCTAACCCATGACCCCACTGAGGATATTTTATGTCAGCACTGAGATCGGTGCAAGCCGGATGCAGAATTCGTATCGACCAGCCATCTTTGGGACTCGAACCCGGTTCACTTCAATGAAAGGTGAATGCTTTATCCCCTGATCCATCACGACCCGAATTCATATTTTTAATGCTTTTTGGAGAAGCGGAACATCCTTAATTTCAATTCGATGAAATGTTTCAAGCGTTATTTCCAATTTAACACATCTGTTACAGGTAAGGTATTAAAGTAAGTTATTCTACAAAAACTACGAAACTAATGAGCAGATCAACCAAACTTATTTGTTAAAATTCCAAAAATTTTATATTTCTCAAATTACCTGAGCAATCTGCAAACTACATAGATGATCTACAAATTATCTACTATAGACAATCGTTATTTTTGAAATAAGATCTTTACCGGAACAAACTCAACTTTTTTGTAAGCTTAAATTAACAAAGTGTTATTTATTTTTAGCTTTCGGAAAAAGCAAGATTCTACAACCAAAGAATCAACAATTAGCCGATGAAACCAACTACTTCAAAACTATGATACAAAGAATCAAAATATACAGTAAATAGTATTACAATCAAGGAAAATAACATAATTTCAGTTTATTTTTTAAATATCTGAAGTGTCAAGTCAATAAATGCAATTAAAAATCAACCAATTAGTATATAGATGAAACATTTGTACTTTAACGATACGGAAAACGTTAATGTGTAAACTACCTGAGTAAATTACCGAAACCCCTTGGTTCCGCACTTTAACAGATTACCCTAGTTAATTTTCAGATTCGCTAGGAAATGTGCATAGTAACGACTTTTGAGATTTAGCGGTAACTTATTAACAAAGCTTGTCTACTTATTGTAGTATAAAATTAGCCTCAATCTCTTATTCTGTGGCTCGGACAAGACATTCGACACCTAAGTTATAAAACATAATAAAGTAAACCAACTTTAAATATGTTTGCTGAAATGATTAATTTTAAACCTTAGTTTGAAATTTCCGTTTTAGATCCTGCGCCTATATTATAATGAACTTAGAACCAAAAATTCATATATAGTAGATTTATATATACCAACTGGTGGCCAACGAAGCCTTTTTTTGTGGCCCGCGAACTAAAATATATTAGATGTCTCTTTTTTGCCGACAATTTTCGTAAAAAATCTATATGGGTTTTAAGTACTTTTAAGTTTTATATATCTTAACAATTTGATATCTGTTGCACATTAGTTGTTTAATACATAGGTGCACATTGAAGTTACTTTAGCCAGAATTTTTTAATATGTAATTAAATATTTATAATCTTATTCTTATTGTGCCCTACAAAGTATTTATTTCCATATTTTAAATTAATCAATATTAAATTTTTTTTTGCATTACAGTAAACTTTATCATGTGTAAAGTAATAATTTAACCTTAAATGGTTAAGAAACTGAGGGATTACATGGGCAGCGAAGCCTATTATTGCTTTTATAAATGGTTTTAAATTTAAAATCTTACAATTTTAGTCTGATTCTGCTGGACATAAATAGGAGTTTAAAGGCAAAATTATCCAGGTCCGGTTATCGGTACTCTATAAAAACTGTGGTACTCTATGAAAACTGGTACTCTATGAAAACTAATCCCCATCCGAATTCGGTGTTGAGAAACTCTTACGAAATTTGTGAATGATTACTTTATTTCAAGTTAATACGTTCAGCGTGACTGACTGTGAAGCCAGTGGCTGCGGGTTCGAATCCCTCTCAGTACATGAATGTTTTCCTCTCTGTTTGTTGCTCTCTGTTGTGTGAATGTGGCCCACCTTATAAACGGGTATCTGTGGCAGCGGGTAATGTTCAGTGCCTGCCGTTTAAAAAAAGGTTAATACGGTACCGAGCGCTCTTACACACGTCAAAGGTTGTAGATAAATTTCAACACCAATAATTCATAAGGCTTACACCAATCTGCAGCTCATTGGTGAAGAAAGTTGCGATTTTCGGAGCTCCGTAAATTGGGCAAATAATTGATGTGTATTTCAACTATTTAAGTAAATTCTTGTGTTAAATGATGGTAGGGCATATTTTAAGTGTATAATAAATGCTTTTTAACTATTATTTGATGTTTAAAGGCGAATAATTGTGCAATTTCAAGATTTTGACAGTGTGCCGGTGTTTCGCTTGCATGAGTTCTTCTAATCGGATTTAATTGACAAACTGGTAATAGCCTTTTGAATGTCGAATAAGTTTCAATCTTATTTAATGATAGGTGAAATATATTTATTGTGATCGATATTAAGTAATTTCAGTCTTCTTATAGGATTTACTTGACAAACTACTTTTATAAATCATTATAAAACGCATGTATGTTTTTGATAGTATAATAAGGTTTATGTTCTCATCCTAGATCATAAATCAGTAAATTGTATAAAATATCACTAAAATAGTTAATTTTTATTCTCTTCTGTCTTGTTTAAACTCATATTAATATTCCGCCTGTGCCGTGTGTATGTTTGATTATTACACTAATTTTTCTTTAGGAAATAATGTACATATACATCATAAACTTATGATCTTTGCTTTAGATTGTATCGTAACAGTAATTTAACTGATTCTAATGTGTATCATATCTTTTGCACACCGTAGTATCGAATTAAAAATACTGTTTTTCTTTAAACCATGCGGAATACCGTAACAATAACCGATGAAAAAGCGATCAAGAAACAAAATAGATTTGAATTAGACTCTGCAAATTGAGCGTGTGAAAAAGTGATGATTCAAACGTACGATTCTAAATTTTTCACATTCTATTCTTCAAGGAAAGAAAAATGAATTTTTTCATTGTATTCCGAAACCTCCGGGTGCCGCAGACTCTGCACCCCTAAACACCACTTTGGTGTAAAGTAGTGACCACCCTTTTTGGTGAAAAACAGAAAATTAGAAACATACACGAAATTTTTTTACAGTGAAGCTATAAAAACTAAAGTTTCAGGATGTAGACATTCAAGGAAGCACACTTTCGACAAGAAATATGCTATCGAATTTTTGCTAAACTAGTGGGCTGCACCCCCTGCTCGCCAACCCCCGAAAATTGCTACGCAATCTTATATGGTTTGCTTCGCAAACCAAGCTCGTTTCGCTCGCTACTAACTTGGGTACATTACAAATACACAAAATTCTAAGAATTCAAAACAATCATTCAAATCCATATAACAAAATTTTTTTTAAAAAAAATTACATCTTTTTAGTAAATACTAAGTCATTAAAAAAAATTTAAATTCAAATAAATGACGTGTAATTCGTTAAACCTATTAGAAATGTGCTATAGTATAAAATCCTAAAGCGTAACAGCACGACTGAGACTCATTTTTCAATGAATAACTAATAACAATAATAAGACAAATGAATTCGTGATATAAATCAAAAATCGTCAAATATATTTGTAATATATAAATTCGCGAAAAAAACGCTTTCGACAAAATACTGAAATAGAGATCTATCGACAAAGACTACTCACTTCTGCCTAGCTTAAGGTTATTTCAGTTTCCGTTTTTAAAAGAGCTATATGTTGATCCATCTCAGTTAGATTTGGCATGTGACATTTTTAGCGGCAAACATTGGTCGATTTTCTAGCGTTGCCATTCGGGGAGTTGAAATGAGGCTTTTTTTTGTCGCCGTGTAAGAGAAATATATATATAGATACACTTTTAAGGAATTACGCTTTCGACAAGAAATATGCTATCGAATTTTTGTTAAATTCACTTTTAAGGAAATACGCTTTCGACAAGAAATATGATATCGAATTTTTGTTAAATACACTTTTAAGAAAATACTCTTTTGACAAGAAATACGCAATTAACTTTTTGAGATTTGAGAAACACGCCTAGTAAAATACATTTTCGATAAAACAGTAGCACCGCACTCTCATCTAAATTTTGTAAAACTTTTTCGTAAGTAATTTGTTAGTTTCATAACGGATACGATTTAATGACAACTACAAAATAACTGCTACGGAAAAAAAACATTGTTTATCTCTAATATCAATTCGTACATCTCTTAACCTTTCTCGTTTGCTTTATTTTATTTTTTAAAATGAAGCCTCATCGATAAAACTTAATGCATATACGTATTGCACTAAAAACAGAAGAAACTCCGACTGAGTATTTTCTGCAAGATTAATGTCATGGAAAGAAATCTGAGAAATTGTATTTGTGTTTGTAAATGTAACAACTTTAAAATAAATAGGTAAACAAGCAAAGAATTAAAAAGAAAATGCTCGATTTTGAATGAGGGAAAGTTGCATCCCTATTTTTTTACAACCTTGAGATTTAATTTTGGAACCAGGACAGAGGGGTAAAATGTAGAGCAACTTCGTAATTCTCTCCTGTTGCCATCTTTTGGATTACGACCACGAAACGGTTGGCGTCTCCAAGCAAAACAAATCTGTTACGCATTATGAGTTCACAGAAATTGCAAAACAAATAATCGAAAAAAAATTTGAATTTCTTAGTGTCATGGTGAAACCAAAGCCAATAAAAAAAAATTATTAAGAATTAATAAAAGGGATGTAAAATTTTTTTTGAATAAAAATGTACAAGAAGGGCAGTACATTGTTTTAGTAATAAATGCGAAGAATAAAGTCCGGAAATTTAATACATTTCGAGGGTTACATACGCAAAAGTAAAACTTTAATTCTTACTCAACCTAATTGAAGTGAGATAAAATTTAATACATTTCGAGAGTTACAACACAAAAGTAAAATTTCAATTCTTGCTCAACCTAATTGAAGTGAGATAAAATATGATACATTTCGAGAGTTACAACACAAAAGTAAAACTTTAATTCTTACTCAACCTAATTGAAGTGAGATAAAAATATTAAAATAAGACAGTGAAATGTCCACTGGGGCATATTACCCACTGATATACACATTAATGGATATTCTGGGGCATAAAAACTACATATTAATGGATAAAGCATTACTCAACAGAAGAAAAAAATATCCTTTTTCAACTTAAGCAGAATGGAAGTTAATTTTTTTAAATTTAACATTAATTACAGTTCTTAACAGCAAAATATAATTAATTAAATTAACAATATATTTAATCTAAAATTATTAAATTAAAAAAAAAAACATTATTACGAGAAATGAGTTAACTCAAACCAGAATATGTAAAGCAATGCCACACATAGGATTTGGCGTTTTCCAATTATTTTATGAATTTAACTAGAAGATTTAGTAACTATATTATATTGTTTTATCACAAGAAAAATGAATGTATTTAATGTTATGAGTAATCACACAACTTTCTTTATAAACAATGTTAAAAATAAGATGAAAAATATTAAACTGGAGTCAGTTATTGAAACTAAAAGACTCTTAAGGCCTGGTTTCTTAGGACAGGACGCCGTCAGCTGGAAATCAGCGCTAAACTCTGATTGGTCCATTTGTGAGTTTGATAGTATACGTCATCGAACGCTCATCTTGAACTACAATTGCCGTCCAACTCAACTGCAGTTGGATTACAACGTGACGTTAACCACAGAAGCAATGGCGGACAACATCCAACAGCACATTGAAATCAGCCAAGATTTTGATTTTGACATTAAACATAGCTTCTTCATTAAGCATAACACTCTTCATTTAGCTCAGCTATAATGTGTTTTTTCTTGGACAAAGTCATTATTTGTTCTCTAAAACACTGGTCGACAATAACAAAATCAATACAAATTCAAAATAAATATTTGTTTACTTTATTAACGCATGCGCAATGAGAGATAATGTCTGCGTTGGACCGACTGCTTACGCTGAGCTAACAATAAAGTATTTTTTTGGCGTCAACTTTCCGCTGACGCCCAGATAAGGCGCTAGTTCTAAGAAACCAGGCCTTGAGCTAACAAACCAGTATTTTGTTGTAACCAGTATACCAGTATTATTCAGTCTGAGCTAACAAACCAGATAATACAAACCAGTATTTGTTATTATCAAACCAGTACCAGCGGGACGTTGACGTCCCGCTGACGCCCAGATAAGGCGCTTGTCCTAAGAAACCAGACCTTTAAGTACAATAAATTATTTTGTCTCATATCAAAGCAAATCTGTTAGGTATAAGTGCAAAAGAAAAAAAAATGATCTTTTGATTCGGCTGCCTGCAATTATTGAGCAAAAAAAATTATTTTATCTCCTCTCAAATCAAATCTGTTGCTTTTTTACAGAAATTGTCAAATCAACTATGCAAAAACTAATTTTATTTAGATTCGACTTTCTCTAACAAAGGAATGCATTTAACTAGGAAATTTATTTTCTACAATGTTTTATCGTCAAGCAAATAAAAATCAATTAGGTGTTATGAGTAATCAAAGAACTAGCAAAATAAAAAATACAATTCATAAGACTCAAGTTCACTAACTTCATTTTCACCTACTTTGTTACCGTGTATTTCTTTTCTCATTTTTTAACTTTTTATTTTGCATCTATATGTCTTACAACTTTTTTTAGGGCCAAGAACTTAAAATTGTTATAACATTGATATTTATAATTGCATGCATAAAAAAGTTCTATGAATACGATTCTATGATACGGATGTTCTATGATACGGATGAAAAAAGTTCCTAATACGATTTCCAAATAATATTGAAAGTATATAAAATTGTTATTGTAGGATATATAAAATGAGTTAAATCTTTATAAATCGAAGGATTCCCAGACTGTATACATTGTATATTTTTGAAATTCATATAAATACATAGCTAAGCTAAAGCAAGTGTGGAATTTCGAATCAATCTGTTAGTATTTGAGCAAGAGCTGCGAGCAGGGGATTGAACCCCCAAATTAAACAAAATTACAGTGGTTATTTAAGATATAAGTTAATAATTTTTATATAATATAAGAATACTCTTTTTATCATTAACATTTAGAACCAATGGGTGATCAATCGTTCGGAAAAAGTGATAATGTTAGAATTCTAGTTTCCCTATGGCACATAATATTTTATGTAATTTGCTATGTTGGAATCCTGGACAAGACATGGATCATTCTGTGTTCTATCTGTCCTTACTGTGGGAGCAACGTTGGTCCACCTAATAGGGTGCCCCCTGAAAGAGTTGCCAACAAATCCGCCCTAATACGCCTGAATTGACGAAATGTCAACCCAGGTGGGCAATGAAAAAAAAATTCATATACATATTCTTATAACCGTCCTCCTCTGCCAAAAGAGACTTAAAGTTTCATCCCTGCATTAGTCCTTCAACACATAAACACAAGTCCTTCATTTTTCCCCATATGCAAGATTCAGAAATTCTTTAACTATTCTTTTGTTATTGGAGATTACGATTCTGTAGATGGAATATCTGAAAATAGAAACGTTTTCGTCTGCACTGTTATTAAAATCCGTAGAAAATCATGTTTTATTCATTTAATATGCTTGTTTTAGCATTCGTATTGTTATACATACAGGAAAAGTAATATTTCTTGCTGTGTTCTTGCTTTCCTATTCTCCTCTTTCATTCCTTATGGAATTCATCCAGTATTTTTTCCCCGATGGATTTCATCCAAAATAAAGGACGCCAAGTTAGATGAATGTTTGTCATAGCGTAACAATGTCGGCAAAAGTTAAATGCAAAATAGCATTTCCTACCATTAAACTCTAGTGGCATTTGGCGAGATATCACTGTTGTCTTTGCAGTCTCTTTTTCAAGTGCAATTAAAGAAAAATTGCAATTTTTGTAAACATACCTGAAGTGATCCAAACAGAAAAGTAGCAACAACAACAAATCAAAGTTTTTTATGTCTAGTTATTCACTTTTTTACATTTATTCATTTGTGCGAAGTTAATTATTTTTTATTCTCGACTTAAAATGAAATGTTCGATAATCTTTCTGACTTCAAATTAACAAGCAAATCATTCAGTTTCACAGCCATAAATTTTTAATTCGTTCAGCTTATCGACGCAAAAATCAACCATTCAATCAACTTCCCAAACCAAATTCAAACTCATAATCAGCTTCGCGATCTAGGAGCAAATTATTCATAACATAAAATGCCATAGAATTTTTCGTGTCTTGAGTCTGTAAATGCGATAATTTCATTTTTTATTTATAAGCAATCTGCAAAGAAATAGTAAAACAATCTATTTCTGCAACAAAATCCAAGCGCTTCGTATTTCCCATAGATTCCCCAGTGAATTATTTCCCTGACGTCATTAAATCCCAGGAATTAAAGTATCCTTTTCGATTGAAAAAATACATCTGAAATTGCTCGTAATTGTCATTGTATGAGAACAACTTAAATTGCAGAAAGTATGCGGGAAAAAAATGCTAGAAAATTTCATTCATTTATTAATTTATAGATCAAATAATAGCGTTATACCAGAATGTATGACGTGAAGCGACACAAAACAAAAGATAAAGATTTAGTCTATACCCTGTTGCAAGTTAAGAAAAAAACCATTATCCCTGTAGAGAGGAACCGGTTTGCATCAAAGTGACGCCAAGCTCCCAGCTAACGTATATCAACATCGCCAACTCTTGAATCGACGTTGCACAGCCTTTTTTTTTTTGCTTGCCTTCCTAAATCGTGTGAAATGAGGAAATCAAAACTTATCGAATAAAAACTATTTTCTCCCATAAAATTAAAGAATTGCATCATATTTAAATTTTATTGGTATTATTTTTTAAAAATGAAACAGAAAATGCATAACCTTAACCTTTAACCTTTTTATAACCTTTAACCTAAACCTCTAACCTAACTATAACCTTTTTTTAACAATTCTATGATACATGTTGTAAAAGATGGCAATAATTAAATTTATGTCTGACGTGTTTAACTTTTAAAATCTTTTATATTGTTTTGAACGCATAATTGTACAATTTCTTAACGAAATAAAACGGAACTATATGCAGCGGCAAATGATAACTTAAATCCTATACCACAAATGGTCATTTCTTAACTTGCAACAGTGTATGGAATAAGTTTTAATCCAAATATAAATTTTTTTGATGGTCGTCAGTATCCGATTACGAACCGTCAACAATGTTTAACTTTTATGCTTAATAAAAATAATTGAAAAATAGAAACATGTTAATTTTAATATCTCTTTTGTGTAAAGTATTAACTATTTTAAAATTTAAATTATTTAGTTCTATTAATCTTAATTCAAAAACTAGAGGCACAAGATAATGAACAAAGTAATATTTTTAAAAGATATTTTTGTCTTTTTGTATTAAATAAAAGCAAAAAGCGAATATTTTAAGGAAATAAATTATACAGCAAGCAGTTTGAAGACTTCCAAAATTTAATTCAAATAGTTTATTTCTCTCCCCGAATGAAATTCGAGAGAAAGAGAATAAGCATTAGAAAAAGGGTAATAAAATTCATATACGTTCTCAGAAATAAATAGCAAGAAGAAAAAAAATACATTTAATTCTTTTGCAAAATAATAAATGATATTTGAAACATTCGAATGTTAAACATTTTCGGTTTTAAGGTACTTTTTAATACGAAAATAAACATTTGAGAATGTACTGAAATAATAAAAAAGTTGTATAAACGAACAAATATGAACAGGCAGTTTCAACAAAATCTAAAATTCGAAAAAATACTAAGGAAATAGAATAACGAATAAACGATTTTAAAAAAATTCTAATTATTTGTTGATTACATTATATGTTTTGTTTCTTTTTAAAATGGTATTTTAGATTAAAAACATTGCAGACAATTATGCTCATCCTTTCTTTAATACTTGTTTTTTTTGCATAAAAACATTTCGAATTATTTAACGGTACAGTTAAAGTCAATGAATGTTTTAAAGTTATTAGTTTTCTTGAAATAATATAGTAGGAAAGTAATTTTTTAGTAAAACTACTGGCGAATTTCGGTAGGTTTTTTATATTATTATTTACAAAACAAATGAATAATCCCAGCTTTTCAGAAAAACCTAAGATAATATTTTTTAAAAAGACATTTTTAGGAGAAATTCTAAATTTGAAAATTATCCACAACTTTTAAAATATTTTACTTAGCTCAGTTTGATCATATCGAGTTTAGAAAAATCTTGTGTGTTTTAAGCTGTTGCCATTAAAGAAGTTATCTTTTCAATTAAAGCATTGTTTTTATTTTGTTAGGTGTAATCTATCATATTTGAAGCAGATAAAATTTTCCAGATTTTTGACATTTCGAGTTTTTCCTTCAATTATTTATTAATTTAAGTTCTAGTACTGAGAAAAAACCGTTTTTTGTTAGTAAATTTTTTTAAAAACTTCATAAAATTAGTCTAAATGTAACACGAAGATAACAAAAAGAACTGAATCAGTTAAAAGATTAAAAGTGTTGTTCTAAGATGTATACAAAATGGGCATAATTTTTAGATGAGGGCCCTAAAAAAACGAGCTGAAAAGGGAAAATATATAAATTATTTTTCTTCATAAATTATTTATGTATAAATATATATATATAAATATATGTATAAATAAATATATATATATATATATATATATATATATATATATATATATATATATATATATATATATATATATATATATATATATATATATATATATATATATATATATATATATATATATATATATATATATATATATATATATATATATATATATATATATATATATATATATATATATATATATATATATATATATATATATATATGTAAATAAATATGCAAATTATTTTTATATAAATTATATATAAATTACTTATAAAAATAATTAAAATAAATCAAGTTTATAGGTAAAAATAACAAATTAAAAAAAACTAAAAAAATTAAAAGTAAAAATCTTCTAGGGAATGAACTAAATAGGCCAAGTTTTTAGGTGAAGAAAACAAAAAAAAGTGAGAAAAAAAATAAAAGTAGAAATCTTTTATGCAAAATACAAAATAAGCACAGTGTTTTTGATAAAGTCAACAAACAAAACATAAGGCGAGGGGGGAAAAACCTTTCATGACAAATTTTGTTTCACCTGCATTATAAACAGAGAAAAATGTGAGTTGAGATAAAAATGTGAGGATTAAACCATGAAACTTAAAATGAAGTTCAAAAAAGTAATCTTACCTTATTTTGTTTGCATTTGGTTTAAGTTTGACAAGTAGAAGCTTTATATTTTATGCTTGGTTCACCAAAACTCACTATTTTCTATTACTTTAAATTTTGATGTTGTTGTTTCTATTGGCTACTTGCCATGCTTGGTGAAACCAAGCAAATTTAAGGCCTAAGGTGCGTTTCTTGTTTTTCAGTGGCTCCATGTATTGACAAGAATACGATTTCAGCCACACACATGTCACAGCCCTTTTTACAGGGTTGTTTTACATTCATTCATCCACAGATCGTAATTTTGACCTAAACCAGAGAATGATCAATCTCCAATTCAGTGCCCCCAGAGGTATTGATTTTTTATGGGAACTTGGGGGACTTTATGACTCCGAAAGATTTACAGTGCATCAGCATATTTAAAACAAGGGGTTTCTTTGGCCCAGGGGCTCGAACTCCCGTTCTCACTTACACGAGTCCAACATCCTACCAACCAGGCTATCCCAGTTTTACTTACAAATGGTCCCTTACGAAAGGAGGCGAAACAAAAATTGCCATAAAGGGTTTTTCTTGGTTTATACGATGTTAGAATTTACAATCTTAAATTATAGTGAAGCAACTGGTAGCTGTCTGTCCATCCAATTATCTGTAAAATTTACGGTAAATAAAATTTTTTACCTTTACGGTTTTGAAACCGTTTACAACTAGTATGCTTAAAAAGCCTAGATACTAAACTATACCGTTTTTTAATCATTTCCAACTAGCATGGTTTCAAAACCATAAAAAAAAGAAATTTAACAGGACATTGGAGATAGTTTAGCAGCTCTATGGTGCTTCCATCTATGCTTCAGAGAGATTATCGAATTCTAATAGCGCAGGGTTTCAAATGGGAAGTGCCGCACACTGGTAACTCTTCATGTGAAGGGAATGGAGGAAATATTGTGGGGGCGACGCTGTGACTCGAATCCCGTTTTGTCGGTCATGAGACAGACAGATTAGCCATCTCGACCATAATATGTACCTATCTGCAAGGAACTAATTGGCTTCATTAGGTAGAAATAGTTGGTGCGATAAAATTCTAGTTGTTTAACCGTATTAGGGAAAAGCAGTTAATAAACGGTTTTTCTCACACTTAAGAGTTTGAATCTCACCTTATTTTGGTTATTTGACTTTATTGTTTGAGTATGGTAAAATATTACTTAAATAAATTGTTTAGCCATTTTTCCGAGAAATTTCTAACAGTGTAGCGTCTTCTTAATAAGATAAAGGATCAAAAACAAGTCAATGTACAAAACAAGCTAATATTTAGTACGAAGAATGGTTTTTGTTCAATGCCTTTGTATATTAAGTATAGTTTACATCCCTTCCCCTAGCGTTCCAGCATATCTTTTGAAAAACCATGTGCCTATTTTTATATAATTTTCTCTTTTTGTAAACCTACTTAACCTTTTTGAAGCATCCTATATACCTATAGTGAATATTTTATTTATATATAATTATTTTATTATATTCTATACTTGCATTATATCTACGAAATACTTTATAACTACGACTAACTCTAAAAGTATTTAAAAACATTTTTACTGCTTCTATGATGTTATTTATTTTACTTAAGGAATTAATTATTTGTAAATCATCGAAACATGCTCCGTAAGGTTAATTACCTGAATAAAAGAAGATTTAAGCAATTAAAGATCTACTTTCGAACATTCTTTTCGTCGCATCCATCCACAAATTAGAAAGAACTTCTTTGTTTTAGTTACGGAGTTTTGTTGGGGAGAACAAAGGATTTGTCTGACTTAACCGTTTTTTTTTTTACGGATCATCATGATCAAGATCATCATGATGACTTGCTATTTTATTTATTTCATGAAATTTTTGCCACTCGTCCTCCTTTTTTTTGTTGCTCAAAATAGTTCTTACTTTGCGTTAAATGAATCGACATAATAACATACAAAGCATTTTATTAGAATAAAATAAACTGAATTCATTTTGAAGATTTCTTAATCTTCACATCCTCTCCATTTTTCTTGAAATCTGAGATAACATTTGACATTTCTGCACTTTCAAAAGGAAAGTTTTTCAAATCATAATTTATTTACCAAGATTACTTATCCTGATATCAGTACTATTTGCTGTGATGAAAATTTTTTTTAGATTAATTTAAACGTGCCAAAATTAATTAATTTAATTAATTAATTTATTAGTTAAATTTAAACATGCCAAACCTTCTTCGCAAAGCCTGATTTTTCCAATTAAGAATTAAACAATTATTTCTGTTTCTATAATAATAAAATGAAAGGTTTGTTTATGTGCTTATAGGTGTGTCCCTCTTCAGAACTATTTGAGCAAGCTTCTTGAAAGTTAGATAGTAAGGACAAAGCGGAATTTCAGCCCCCGATTCAAAAAATCGCTCTAAAATTTCAGTTAGATCATTCGAGAGAGACGTTACTGAAAACTCGTTGATTGAGATTTTTTTTATTCAAATATTTTAAAGATTGCATGAGTGATATTTGTTAGCTTATAGCTTTCATTAAGATGAAAAGCAATTTTTGCACGTTTTCTAACATTTGTTTTTCATTCGTTAAGTAAGATAAACTCAATGATTAGCATGATCATGATAGCATTGACGGATTAGGTCACCAAATTAGCACTCCTGAATTTATTTTAAGCCACGTATTTATTTTGTTTTTAGTTATGCCTTTAAAACGTGAATCTCTAAAAATAAATAATTAAAAATCAACACTAAATTAAATAAAATAATTAATGTATTAAAGGAAAAAAGTTACTTATTCTTTTAGACGAACCGTGAAAAATAGTAATATTATCAATGACGCTATTGATGCTTAATTGATTTTGGTAATAATCTTTAATTGAAATTAAAGATAGACCATGTTTAAAGCAAACTGATCCGTTTAAGAGGAGTGCTTAGTTAAATGCACATTTAAAAATTATGTATGAAATGTATGCAACCTTAACCTCTTTTTTGCTCCAATTTGAGAAAATATTTCGTATACAAAATGAAAAACGTATGTAGTTAAAATGATAAATTGATATGATAAATTCTATGTAGTTAGCAATTATACATAATTATTATTTCGCTTTCTTACTTGAGTTGTTGAAAATAATTTGTCTTGATAATGAAAAAGTATCATATGAAATATGTTAAGTATATTTCATAATTTAAATTTTTCTTTTGTTTTTCACTTGAATTTAGACAATATTACATATATAAAGTAAAGTAAAAAGAATCGAAAGAAAATTAATAATGTATAAGTAAGTCTACGTAATTAAATTTCGGTGCATTTTTGCTTGAATTGTAGAAAAACTGTCACCTATAAAGACAAAGAAGACCAAAGAAAATTACCTATCTGTATATTTGCTTTGCATACCTATTATTTAATTATTTTACTTCCAACTATTATTCTTAATAGCCAAAAAAGTACGGTCATTCAACATGAAGAAAAATAATCTATGAGTTTCAGTACATCAAGTCAAATTTGAAATAACTCAGAGAAATTACAATACATCAAATTTTACATATTTGGATAAGGATGCAAATATTTTTATTTCTAGTATTTAATTTAGTATGCTAAAAAAACTTAAAGCAGATCTTTTTTTTATCTAGAATTTTCTACCTAAAAGAAAAATGAATACATACTGCTCTTCATAAGAAAAAAAAACTTTTACTTCTGTCTTAATGCATTAATTTTAAAGCGATATAAATAAGGGATAATTCAATGCATCCAATAACATGATTTAAAATAAATATAAATTTATATCTAGTTGCATTATGATTGTTTACAATAATATTACTTTGTAAGCTTCATAGAATATAAATTTTTTACAACGAAAATAAATGAAATTTAAAAAATTTAATACGGATCTCCCATACGAATAAATAAATTTATTTTTGAATCTTAAAATGTTAATTATGATGAAAAATTAATAAGTGATATTGCATATTCAAATGGATAATTTTAGATAAATATAAACTTACTAGTGGGCTGTGCCCCCTGCTCGCTTACGCTCGCTAATCGCTCGTCGTTCTTCAATATGAATTAATTATTTTACATGCGGTTTTCAATGCGTCAATTTTAAAGCAAGATTACTAGATAATATTGAAATACATCCAATAGTGAAATTTCAAATAAATATAAATTTATAACTTGCGCTTAAATTATCTTATAACTATTCTATTTCAATTTAGCATAGCAAAACATCAGATGTTTCTGCGATAACTAAATCGAGATTAAAAAATGTCGATTCGAAAAAAATAATGTTACTTTTGAGTTTTAGTACATCAATATTGAAGCGAAATTTAAAGCTGATATTGATAGTGGTTAGTGGTAAAATGTGATTATTTTTTTTTATTTTAAATAAATATAAATTTACATTTTATGCATTATTACATTATAAATATAAATTTTCATTTTATGCATTATAAATATAAATTTACATTTTATGCATATAAATTTACATTTTATGTCTGTTTAGAACTAATCAACTATGTTACTGAAATCGAAAAATAAAAATTTTTTCGACGAAAAGAGAGATACAAAATGTACAAACTGTTATTCAATGCGAATATAATATTTTACTATAGTTTTTAATATATCAATTTTAAATCAAGATTATTAGATAATATTGCAATACATCCACTTATAAAATTTTAAATAAATATAAATTTATAACTTACCGTTATATTTGCTTACAACTATTTTATTCTAGTCCTAACATAGCAAAATATAAATTTTTAGACAAAAATAAATTGAGATTAATGAATCTTTTCAGTTCTTTTATAAACGAAAAATGAAAACTGCAGAGTTTCAATACATAATTTTAAAAGCTCTGCGTGTTATCAAATATCAATTGAGTGGAGATTTTTAAACAAATCGATCATTTTTATTTTTTTTATGTGAATTGCTTACATTTTATTAGCCATCAAATATATAGTTTAGAAATTTTATTTATTTTTTGGCAATTAATATGATATATTAATTATAAAAATTGATGTACGAAATTGAGAAAATGATTATTTTGATAGCTCAGAATCAAACCTGTTATGCAGCATCATTTTACTAATTTAAAAAAAGTTTGTGAGTAAATTAAGTAAAATAAATTCAAAAACGATGTTTTACATGTTATATTTTATCGAAATGAAAATATCTCAAAGTTAGGGTTTAAAGTTTCTTTTGCATGCATGAAAGGAAGATTTTCGGAATCGTTATTCTTATTTTTTAAATTTAAACTTTTGTTTTTGAATTTATTAAATTATGTTCAGTTATTTTTAGGTTAGCATTCTATTCTATAGAAATAATTTTAATCTTAGCTTATTTCTTTTGGAAAACATTATTTATCATGCAAACATATTTTGGATAACATATATTACGTACATTTAATTACAGTAAAGGATAATAGCTTTAAATGAAAAAATATTCACCTTATTTTACCCCAGCTAAAGGAAAAATTATTTTTTCACCCCCTTAGTCTAGAAAGAAGAAGGTGTACCTTGTCTCTTTCATGGATAAAATAAAAATAGTTCAGAACAGTTGACATTTAATTAGGTGTTTTGCCTGATAATAGTTTCACGATCATTTTTTATTTGATTTTGATTTAATGCAGCAGTTCTTACAAAACCTAAAACTGCTCAATTAAATTATACAAAAACTTATTATAGTGCTTACTTTTCTTAAAATTACATTTAGCCTGTAACTTACGTTCATCAACCTCCTCCAACATTGATTTTGCAATTTTGTTGTAATAAAGCATTAACTGTTTTTTTAATGGGATTTAAACCTAATGAATTTATATCGACAGAACAGTTTTGATAAAATTAAGTGTGATTCAATTATTTTGTTCATAAAATAAGAAGTTCAGTTTTCATAATATTGCGGTGTCAGTTGTTGAATTCGGATTTAACACTTACATTGTATTGGTTATATTATTAAAACATGTTGTTCGAGGGCAATTGTACATAAAACTTATGAAAATGGATTAAATATTTGTAAATGGACTTGAGCATCCTAGCATACTTTTTGCATTTTAATTATTTTTAAACAGTTACTAAAAATATTTATCAAAAAGTAAGTGCTTAGGTTGGGTAATAATATAATTAATACACGTATAACAAAGCATGACAGCACACATTGTAAAATCACTTATATCGTTCCTATCAGAAGTATGTTTTATTCAATTATTTTTCTAACTTTTATACCTCAATGTAGAAAAAAGCAACTATTTATAAAATTAAATTATCAACAAATAGGAGGGAATAACGGATTTAGGTGAAACAGTTGCTTATAAATTAAACTTCGTGTGCTGCTGTTGTTACAATTTGCATAAACTGTGTAACACAACAATAGTTATCTAACAGCCATAACTATTTTATAACCATAATTATCCAATTATCCCAATACCATTGTCAATCAACAACAATCCTATTTCATCATTTGATGTTATTATACACTAAGATCATTTTTAATCACTTTACAACGGGCTTATATTAAATATTTCTGTTTTAATTCAAACTTTTGTTATAACATTTATACTGAAAGTAAAGAGTTCTAGTAGTAAAATAATTGTTTCTATAAGTAAGGAAGTAACAAGGGAATAACAAGTAAAACAATTACGAAGGAAATAAACTTCATGTGCTATCGCTGTTACATGCATAATTAGCAAAACTATCTAAATACTATGCTATCCAAATCAACAACTAGCTTATCATTTTGGAATGCTGTTGTGTGCTTTAAGATCATTTTTAATCGCATTGTATCAAACACTATAGGGGAGAGTGGGGTCAATTGTAACAGGGTACGATTGTAACAGAGCAAAAATTTCGAGTGTCGGGTTTTAGATTTGGTTCTTAGGTGGCGCACAAGGTGTATTTAATAAATCTACATGTACACCCCAGCTGGCAACCATTTCTAGGTACTTTTGAAAGAGTTACATCACAAAAGATATTTTCACGCTACGCAAGTAATTTTTTTTTTATTAGAATATTACATTGTAACAAAGTAATTTTGTTTAAATAAATAAAAATTATTAACCGAATATGTAAGTGGACACCTTAATTAACATTTCAGAAGAAAAAGATTAGTTTAGTTAATTAACTAGCATTGTTTTTAACAAATGAAGCTGAAATGGCGTCTTGGGGACAATTGTAACAATAAGTAAAGGGACGATTGTAACAGCTGAAAATAAATAATCTTATGCTTACAAACAATTACTTAACTCTTTAAGAACCACCAATAGTTTCCTATATCATTTATATTATGTTGCATGTGCATTATTTTATTTGTCACCTTTCACAGCATAAATTAAAATTCTTAACCCCTTAAAGTTAAAAGTTTAACCCTTTAGGTCTCTGCTCATTATTATTTTTACTCCTAAAATATCACTACTATTTCGATCAATAAAAAAATATGTCACAACTATGATAATATGTATAATTAACTATGTTTTAGTTGAATTTATGAACTGTTACAATTGACCCCGTAAGTGGGGACAATTGTAACAAGTGCACGACTGTCGAAAATTGTTAATTACTAATATAATAACATTTAAAATAAGGTATTTATTTTTTTTTCTAGTAGAGAATAGTCTACTTTACTCGTCTGTCAATTAATACTGATAATATATTGGATTTTTTGTTAGTTAAAAATAGTTAAGTAAAAAATGTTACAATTGACCCCACTCTCCCCTACTTATTTTTCGGACACATCGTGATCATAATATTCTTATTTCAAATTTTCTACTATCTATGCAGCAGTAATTAATCTTAGTTATAAAATTGAGTTATCAACTATGAAATATCGAAGCAAAAAAAAAAAATGAAATAAATGGACAGGTTATACCTTACCTGTTTTAATGAGTTTAAAGTTAATAGCATTATGATCTTCCAAATGAGCTGTGAGATTTGGAGAAGTTATTTGTCGTAAACTGAGATCTGAGCTCGGGCTACTGTGAATATAATCAATATTAGATAATGAAGTCCTCATTCCACCGGAAGCCTGAGCTTTATGGCGATGGTTCTTAGAATCCATCTTTTTTCTTCTTAATTTTCCACTATTTGCAAATAAAAATGCTGAAAACAAGTTTTTTCTTTCAAAAAAAAAAATAAGATTGAAGTTCAAAAATTATGCTAGTGACAAAAACTTTTGTATATTCCAGACATAAACTGCACACGTATGATATATCCAATTCAATAATTCTTGACACTTAGAAATTTATCGTATAAAGTTGCTCTGATATTTTATTGTTTTGCTCAAACAAAACTATATATCACTCGCTAAATCAGCACCAAAAAGTTCTAAAATGAAACTAATTTATACAGGAATGTATACAAAATAATGACTACCATATCTTCAGAAATTATAATTTGAAACTGTACAAAATTGCAAGTAATTTATTAGATCGGATGGCAATCATCAAAACAGCAGGAAGTTTTGCGATTTTGTTATAACATCACAAAAATCAAAGATATTGTTCAATTTATCACTATACTGATAAAAAAATATAAATTCCCAGCGCTTTATGATTTTTTCCATATCTTTCATTATATAGTCATTGCACTAGGATTTAAATATTTATTTTATATACTGAATATTCACTGCATAATTGTTGATTTATTAAAAGTTGCTTATTCAAAGTAAAAGAAACGTCAATTATTATTTCTTGGTCATTTCTTTCTTAAAATTTTTTAGATTACTCATCATGAAATTTTTGTTATTTCCAAAGCTAACAGAATAAATTTGAGCTATCGTATAATAAAGTGGTTGAAACATTCCTTCAGGTTATGACTTATAAATTGGAATGACGAAAAGTCTCGATTAATCGATGAAACTCAATTCGACATATTTGTAATTTCATCTTTCCACTTATATTTCATACTTTTTTTTTCTTTAACACTTTCTCATTACAATCTTCTCGTTCATTTCGTAAATAAAAACTGAATACTTAACAAGTCAATTTTGGTTAACAATTTGAAACTTTAACACTGCTGCCACTTGAAAAAAAAGAAAACAAATAACAAATTAAAATAGTATCCAAATAATGCGTGGTTTTAATATCCAAACGATTTCTTTTTATTCCAATCCTGGCTGCAAAAAACGCGCGTGTTCACATTTAAAAATGTATGCACACTGATTGTTCGGAAGATTCACGCGAAGTCGGGAAAACTATAGAATTCTATTTCAGGAACACTCAAGATTAGGAGAGGAAACAAAATAGATGACGGGGACTCGAAGAAAAATCAAAACACAAGCTAGATAGATAGTGAAGTTTTCTTTTTCTTCTTTTTTTTATTCTCTTATTACTTAATGCTTTTTTAGAAACTGTGATGCGCTTCACGCGTTCTATTCAGCGCCAAGATATCGTCTGCTCCACGCAGAACAGAAAATTGGCATGGGTTTCCAAGGGGTCGTGAGCAGCGCCGCCTTACAGCGGTAGACGAAATGACCAATTCTGGAGAATAGACCGGAAACTGGTCGTTAATGGGTTTTTATTTCAAATAAAACAGGAGAAGTGTGCTTACAAAAAAAATATTGATTCATATAACGAGTCGAAAATGGCTCAACTAATTTGAATAATTCTACGATATAACTATCCAGTAAATATCATTCCATGTGATTTCAAATTTAATTATCATTTTATGTTAATTTTTTTGGACGTTGGATTAACGAAATTATTATTTAAAAGACAAGTAGGACGTAATAGAGAGCAAATTTTTTAAATTTTTTATTATAGTTTTGTTCAAATAAAATGCTCATCAGTATAATTATATGCATATATATATATATATATATATATATATATATATATATATATATATATATATATATATATATATATATATATATATATATATATATATATATATATAATTTTATAATAATTTTTACATGCTGATAAATACATTATAGATGGTTTTATCTTTTTCTTTGGAGCTAGTACTTTTGCAATGCAATTTTTTTTTTATTTTTTATTTTAAACCCAAAATATTATACAAAAGAATTTTTTAAAAACTTTTAGAAACGTATAGTTTATATATCATTAAGTATTTAATATGACTTGAATTAGTAAAACATATTAATTCTATATGATCTGCTAATTTTATAAATCGATAGTCTTCTAATTTTTTATAATTTTTTTCGTGTTATCGTTCATTTATTAAATGGCTGTCGCTATTAAATAAGGTTGATAAGCATCTATTATCAAATCTTCAAAACATTTAATACCTAAACATTTAAAACAAAGTTTGAGTTCGAAGAGTAACATTAATACGTACTCAACGAAAAAAATGGAAATATATTTCTCACTGAATTGAATATATTTATTAGTGTACTGAAATACATTTACAAAAAAAAACAAATTTTCTTATAGTGAAAGAAAATTTGAAATATAATTTGCACAAATTAATTAGAATAAATTTGAAATTTCATTTTCAAATTAATTAGCACATTTCAGGGAAGTCTCTTAAACCATTAATATTGTATCTCAATATGTAACAATTCAATCAAAAGTTTCGAAGTTGTTCAGTTTTTTATTCAATTTGCTCCTTGCAAAATCATTTGTTAGCAATAACATGATATTATCGGATTGAAAACTTTATTCGCTCCAAAAATATTTAAATAGCAAATAATAAATAGTTAAAAATTTTCAATTTCATCAAATACAGGCGCCCATTTTCAAGCCTTGCCAGACGTTAATGAGAAGAAGCAAAAGTAATTTAAAATAAAGAAAAACTAAAATTGCCATAGAAAAATGGAAAAATATAGATTAAAAGCAAAGCGAGAAAAAGCACAGTGAGAGATAAGGGTAATTATATTAAGGTTTCCGTCAATTACATTTTGATAATCGAGATATTTTGAATTAAAACTTATGTTTTTGCTTGAAAGATATCTGAGACAAATATCTTCAAAACTTGATTATTTTTATTATTATTATTAAAAAATTCTTTTCAAATAGGGAAAAATTGTTCTCTCTGTCTTATCCTAATTTGAAAGCGAGATAAAAGTTCTAATTTTTCACGACCAGAAAATGCAGAAAAATTTTATGTCTCTCATTAATAAATTCTGCATTAAGAGTTTGAAAACTATTTAATGCTCTCATTAAATAGATTTTAGCAATGTATCTCCAACATTATCTGACTTAATTGCTTTAAATTTGGGAAAAATAATATTTTTAAATATACTTTAATTTCTCTTTCCAAAATTGCAAGGCAATTTCCATATTTTGATGTATTTTTTTATATAAAAAACTAAATAAAAAGTCAAAATATAAAATTTTTATTCAAGAATTTTCCAAAAAGTTTAAAATGCTTATGGAAGAAAATTCTAATGAGAAAATAAATTATGGAAGTTTTTACTTGAAATAGATTTGATTTTTGTAAATTTGAAAAAGTGAGCTTTTCAGTTGTATTAAAAATTAACATCAATTAAAATTGCCTCTAGAATATTTGCGAAAAAAAAATTCAACTTCTAAAATGGAAGTATTTGATGCTGATTCACATATTAATACAGTACTGCAGATATTTTAATTTAAATTACATAGAGCAACTGTGCTAAGAATTATACGCTTTCAACTTTATTCTGACGCAATTTATCACTAAAAACTTTTCATAGTCTATTCAGAAATTATATCTCTAAATGGCATGAATTTCTTAACAGATTTGATAAGTAAAACCAATTATTTTTGTTTGGAATCCTCAAAATGTCTCCCTATTTCTTACAATACACCAGCAATATGCTTTTAAAGTTGTGTAAATCACACCTAAATTATCATCAAAAATAAAAAGTCCAATGTGATTTTAAAAATAATCAATCAATCAATATTGTTATTATTCTCAATATTCTACAACAGTATTAAATATTGTTGCAAAATAGTTAGCTACAAAATGCATTGATCTGCTTAAATTTTTTCTATAAAAATTTTGGTAATTAAAAATTGGAAAAAGATTATGTATTTTTTTAAATTTACTGCAAAGTTGGTTATCTTAGAACTATTGTTTTTAAGCTATGCTACCCTAGCACAAACTTCAATATATTGCCGTACAAAAATTAGTTACCATCTGCCTTGATATGTTTTATTTTAGTCTACTAAAACGTTTGTACCATTGAAGTAAAACGATTGCAAAAATATGTCATTTAAAGAATTTCATTTATTTATTTATTTGACGAAAATAAAATATATAAAAACCTGTTGTTGGGTTCTTAAAATGTGAAAATTTTATAAAAGATACGAAAGCCTTTATTCTTTAACATAAATAGACAGCAATCTTTTTTAAAACTTTTACTGCCATTTTAACCCAAATCGTAGTAATATACTAGTATTTCTGTCTAAGAACTGTAACCATTAAATCCAAATATCTATTCATGCTTTAATACTCAATCACATTTCAAATAAGTTTGAGTCATGAATTTTGAATTACTAGATTGGCCGACAGTTATTGCTCCAAGTCAACTGCAAATGGAATTAAACCGAACACTTGAACTGGTCCTTACGTTTCACAATTATCTCAACTAGAAAGAGGATATATTATAACAAGTATCATTATGGACTTCATTTGAATCGATTGCGATATCACCTAATATCCATTGCGAGTCACGTTAAATATGAAGATTCTGCATACATATGCGCACATGAAATTAAAGAATAAGTTTTACGATTTCATTCTGTGATTGGAAATTATGTCAGGTAATGCGGTCATGTCATAAATAATTTTTTCAGTATTAAATAATCTGACATATTGTAACAATTGATAATGTAAATATTCAAATATCTTTAAAATTAAAATAAGTCGACAAATTTCCAGGTTTCGGAAGTAGGAGCACAATAAAGGTGAAAAAAATGCTAGAAGAACCACGTTAGTCGAGAGAGAAAAATCAGAGCAGAATACATTTACCCCTCTGTTATCATGCTTCTTCAAGTTCTGTTTTTCACCTTTGTTTAATTTTTCATTTTTTGTTAGTAACTTTGTGTTTTCTTTTTCAAATCCTATTGGGTTTTCCTCATTCCCGTTTATTTGGTCTTGGAAATAGGCACTCATTTCCGAGTGCTCCAAACATGCTGAATCTTAATACTTTTAGAAGTTAATACATCTTTACGTAATAAAATGCATCTCTCCACTTCAGTTTCAAAGGATTGTTTAATTCATATCGTTATGCATTTATAAGCAAATAAAGTTAAGACCATTTCATTAATAAGTAATTTTAATTTAACATTCCATTATCTTGAACAACATTCAGATGTATTATAAATAACTATATTCGTGTGAGAAATGCATTAAATACTGTTATCATGAGAATACATTAGAGAAATACACTATCGTGAGAAATACATTAATTACTGTTTACTTTACAACTAAAGTAAATTTAATATTAAACTTAATAATAATGCTAGCTTATGTAGAAATGAAATAATAAAATAAATAGTTAAAATTGCATCATAGTTTGCATCAATGTTTAAAATTGCATATCATTTTAAATAAAAATTTAAACAAAACGTTAAAAGTAACGTTTAAATCGAAAGTAATTAAAATATATCTGCATAAACTATTTCAAATTTGAATACCGCTTAGATTATTAGGTAAACAAATATTAATATTATTATGTTTATAAATGTTGTTTCTTTTTATAAGCAATATTAAAAACATGTAACAACATTTTCTTTGTGACAAATTTAACTTTAAGTAACTAATAATATAAAATATTTTCATAATTTATAAACATTTAGACAAAAAATAAATTGGAGACTATTTTTTTAATACTTTTACTTTAAATTTTACGAAGTATATCCTTAGAGAAATTTCGATCTAAAAAAATATTCAATGTTTGCTTTATGGAAAAATACGAACCGTAAGGAAAATTAAATTTTTGATATCCTGTTTCGAATATGTTGTCTCGGAAAATAAAATATTGACTCTACAGAATTTGATAAAAAAACAACAAAATAATCACATATAATTCTGAATTTTTTACGAAATACAATTTTATAAATATTTTCAATCATAAAACTTTGTAAAAAACAAATGGAATTGAATTCATACAGGAAATGACATTTTAAAATATTCACTGAAAATTATGAAAAACAAATATTATAAGGATATTTAAATTTTAAAAGTATTTTTATAACTTCAGTTTACTTTTTAAATTTGAATTATTTTTTGATAAAGTAAATATAAATATTAGACTGCAAAATCTTTAATGTTTATATACTTTTTAACAAGAAATATATATTATTATATCTCTAAATGGCTAATATCTAATGAAATAGAAATTGGTATGCATATTTTTTTTGACAAATTTCAATTTCAAAATGATTAGAAGTATTTCATTCATTCCCGAGTAAATCCTTGAATCTACGACTGTTATTTTCCTAATTCCTATCTCTGTATTTCTGGTGTCAACCTGTTCATGTAGTAGCAAAAGAATAACTATCAATAAGAATAACTAACATAATATATTTGTCAATGAATGAGTTTTCGATTATTAATATTTTTTTTTTGTATTGCAGTGTTTCCCAAACTGTGTGCCACGGCACCATGGTATGTCACGGCATGAAACGAGGGGCACTGTGCCGTGCCCATGGCTTCAAGTCTGATATTATTCTTTTAAAATGAATCTGTTGCTAAATACTCTGTTTCTATTCGAAAGAATAAAAATGTTTCAAATTAGAGTTGATACTTAAGAA
The DNA here is from genome assembly GCF_982258835.1 of Parasteatoda tepidariorum. Lineage (NCBI taxonomy): Eukaryota > Metazoa > Arthropoda > Arachnida > Araneae > Theridiidae > Parasteatoda > Parasteatoda tepidariorum. The sequence continues at coordinate 107,997,706 of NC_141757.1, read as the reverse complement.
TGTATGTAAGAACTCAGATATATCTCCCTGTCTAAAGTAAAAAGAATTTTAAAAAAAAAACGAATATTCTTGTTTTTTTTTCTTTGCTATTTTATACACCATAGAAACTGAGTAATATCTCACTGAATGTAATCTTGAACAGCCCATAAAATTGCATGAAGTAACGCTTATTTTACGCAATATTTTTATTAGTAAACAGGTTTTATCTTTTTATTATAAAAAACAAATTATAAATTAACCAAGATTAATTTTCAAAATTTTTCACGTTGCATGCTTATTCTTCAATTTCAATTTTTCGCAACCTAAATTTTTTATGCTTATTCGTGATGTACAATAGATTTGAAATATGTTGTAGAAAATTAGCAATTTTCGATTGATCGAAAGAGAAAATTGAGTAGCGAAAGGTGTGTAAAAAAATCCTTTTATTATACATTAAGTAGACTACTAATTCGTCATTATTTTTTATGGGTATTAGCCACAAATACTGCTCTACTAATTATTATTTGAAATCATTCTTATTCTGGGATTTTTTCCATTGTCTCGTTAACTTCCATTTGTTTTTCTGTTAGTTGGTCAAGGAAAAAAATAGCTCAACGGGTCAGTTTAATAGTGGTCTTCCAGTGAAAAGTCCCTCTTCTAACCCATTAGTTTAACATTTTTAATACATTTCATTTATGAAATGTCATTATTGTTGCCGTAAAGTTTAAACTCGACGTGGGGAAACGTCATTTAGATTTCATCTGCATGGTATGCCTTAAATATCATTTCATACATGCACTGAATGATAATTTTTTAAAATGCGGTAGTCATATTCCGTGTTTGAACAACAACGAGCAACGCGTGATCATTTTGTGACGTATCTGGGTTAACTGTTGAACTAAGGTTCCTATACTATCAGAGCTGACCTATCAAGCAATATTGGAGCAAAAAAGTTCACGAGTTAACGTTATGTTAGTATTGTGCTTATGTTAGCTCTTTGGAGCAAAAATAGATGATGAGTCGGCCTGTCTAATTCAGGGGCTCTATGTTGAACCACTTTATAGCCAAAACGTAAATACTTGCCGCAAATTTATCCAAAATCTAAACAAACCTGTTTTGAAGCGTGCTCATTTCTCTCACACACAATCACAAGCTACGATTCGTAACGAAATAGGTTGAACATTTTTCCAAAAGTAGTAGTGTTCGAGTTTCATTTCGGTTAGTAATGAAACCTATTCATTTATAAGACAGGTGGACTTCGTTCAAACTTTATTTTGCTTTACCCTAAATTCTATGTTTCAAATTTAAATGTCTGTGTTTAAAAATGATTCAGAATATTCTCAACGTTTAAACTTAAAATCACAGCATGGTTGTTGCTTTTTCCGATTGAGCTGAATACTCACTATATTCTGATTTTTTTATTGTTGTAGTCTGACTCTGAGATTCTAAGGAATGCTTAAAGTTTGAGAGCCATACAGCTGTTATTTGGATATTAGAATAAAATCTTCAGGACAATTCTGTGAGGATTTTGTGGCAGAAATAGTCTAGATACTCTTGCTGCAAAAGCTATATTCTCAATTTCCAGATATACTTGTTGTTGCAAATCTAGATTCACAAAACCAGGTTCACTTGCTGTAAGTCCAGATTCACTTGCTGTAAATCCAGATTCAAGAAGCAAAACCAATTTATTACAAATCCAGATTCATTTGGTGCAAGTTCAAATTCACAAACTATTTGTAAGAGAAACGAAATTTAAATAAGATAAGTTAATATAGTATTTTTAATCAATTTAACGAAAGATTTATGCACAAAAAATGCGGTAAAAAATGATACATTCTGAAATTTTCTTGTGTTAGTCAAAAATGCAGTGAGAAAGTGAACTTAATTAGGCCCCTTAATGTAGATCAAGATAAAACTGATTATATTATAATGGTAAAAGTCGTATAAGTTATTCATTAAAATGTCTTCTAGAAAATTTAGATTCTTAGATATGGGTTGCTAGAAACCCTTTCAACCTTTGAAACATTTATAGCAAAGTATTCTATTGTATAAATATCCATAGTGATGATTCATTCTTGCAATTCATTTCCCGATTGTGCAACTGGATTTAACTTTAAGCAAACTTGATCGATTTGACCTTTATTTCCCATCTTGTTACCTCTTTCATTTCATTCAATTATTGTCATTTCGGAAAAAAGACATTCAGAGTCATTTCCGAAAGGGTTGTCTTAAAGCAGCTAATGAATCTTCAGTTCCTTATTACAAAGTTATTTTCACTAATGATCACTTCTAGTATAATTCTTATTTCTTATCATGCAAGCAGCTAATGACACTGGAAAAAAAATCATTGTTTTTAGCTTCCGAAATTCATAAAAAAAAGAAATTAAATTGTGCGAAAATGAATTTGCATATCACTCGTTATTTGCTATATTTAAATTTTAATTTTTTTCTCCTATCTATAAACAGGTTTATTATAATTGTCTGTTTTAAATATACGAGATAATAAAAAATTATACCCCATTTCACCCAGTCACTAAAACAGATTTTTCAGTGACTATTGACGTAGAATAATAGAAAATATATGGGAACCATTTTAATTAATTTCACGAAGATTTTTATACAGATGGCAAATAGATAGAAAAACTTGGAGGTCAAAATTAACTCCATATTTAAGTTGGTATGATTAGAATTCTAAGAGCAGAGAATGTTATATTGTGTTCACAACTAGCAGCGTCACCTATTTACATAGTCTGTTACTAATTTATAAAAAAAAAATTCTAACTGGGACAACTGGTTTCCTAAGAAGAATGCAGCAAATTATATATTTGAATCTCCTGAAACGATACAAATAATAATATTGGAAAAGTAGTTCTGATATTTAGTATTTTTATATAATGTGTTTAAACAACTTGCTATATTTGAAAGCATAGTACAAAGAAGTCTGCAATATTGAATATTTTGCGGTTGTGCGTTACAACTATAGCAAAGAACCTTACTTTTGCTATTATACAGAGCATTCTAAGATTAATCAGGACGATAAGGTTTAAAAATATGTATAGCGAAAAGTACTGTTTCACAAATTAGTTTAAGTGCCGCAGTGTTTTACATGCTTTGAAAATAATTATTTTGTTTTATCATTAACCTGATTTTGATGTTCGACCAACAAAGAGCTATTCCAACCAGAAAAAAAACTGCGCATAAACTTAAATGTTAGATTTATACAATTTTAGACAGCTTAATTTTAAAAGTTCTCGAAAAAATTTTGCTAGTTGAATTCATTTTTTCTATCTCATCTACTTTATAGTTTTCCCAAATTTAAAATTCATTAGATGATTTCATAATTACAGTCTCTAATAAAACTGCCTTCTCCTGATATAGATTAACAATACATAAAAAAAAAATACTTGTCGTCGAACAAAATAATCATGATTATTTTAGTCGAAATTAACTGAAATATTTAGAAAACATGTGCTCCAACCAACTTTAAATTGTAATATATTCCGCAATAACTGTGTACTCATGCATTCGAACAAATATTCTAACAGCACTTTCGCACGCCATTATACTGAGCCTATTTGTAAACAAGATCCTGCATAATTTCGCACTTAAATAAATAACACTCGGAAACCTATTAGGCGTAAACCCCATTTTGAGTTTACGACTACCAATATTCAACTCCGTAGCAACCGTTTGAACGTAATACAGAAGACGAGGTAACTTCTGGATCAAGTATTGGGGGGGGGGATTAGTTTCGTAAAGGACTTTTTTCTATAAAAAAAAAAAAAAAAAAAAAAAAAATAATTTACATTTGCTTTACATGGGGAAAAAAGCCACAAAACTTCCCACGGTTAGCCTTATGGCAAAGAGACTCTAATCCATCACCCTTTAACCATTGAGGACACTTTACGTCGGCACTGTTATCGGTGCGAGCCGGATTGGGGATTCATATCGGCCAGCCATCGCTGGGATTCAAACCCGGAAGAAAAAACACCCCATTTAAGACCTCTGTCATTAAGAAAAGCAGTTTACAATTCATGAAAAAAAATTTAATTCACGAAGAAAAAAAAATTTCGATAAAATCCGATTTAACATAGCGAGTTGGACTTTAACTTTCTAAGCAGATAAATGATATAAAACGTTCCTCACCAAGTATTTCAGGAGAACATAAATTACTAATAAATGATTTCTACTTCAGAAATAAAATTGTTTACAGAATGCCCGAATTGAAAGACGTGATGGTTAAATACTGACAATAAAAGTAAATAATATCTAATGTTTCTAAGAGAAGCTTTAAGTGGTTTTTAGTCATTTACATCTAGACATTCAATTTTATATCCGAAATTTTGTGCTTTGCTTTCAGAAAATGTACTGCTGCCTTGGGATTCCTTTTTGGATCAAATCATTTATCATGGAAATTGCGTTCTTTCATCCATAGGGTAAAATTAAGTTTAAAATTATGCGTGTTACTCAAATATCTCCAGATCAAGTTGCAAGATGTGGCACATAAACAGTCTGAATAACCTCCTCAGTGGAGAAGCTATAACTGAAATTCAAAATAATGGTCGAAGGAGCTCAACTCCATTGAAACATATTTCAGAAATCATTGATGAACGTGACGCGGTTTACCTCACGTACATTATGGATATAAATGCAAATGCTAGTACACTAAAAATACAATATTTGTGGAAAAATTTAAAAGATGCATATTTTTTCTAACAATGATGATTTTGATTAATTAGATGCAAGGACAATTCGCTCTGTTTACACCAGCACCGACCACAGTGCTGACGTAAAATATCCTCAGAGGTAGATCCCCTTGCCGCTGAGCTAATCATGGAAGATTTTTGTGGTTCCCCTTTCCATGCAAAGCAAATGCGGGTTAATTCCACCTAAAAGTCCTTCATGAAGGCAATTTGTCCCAATGATTGATCGAGAAGTTCCCTTGTCTTCTGGTTTGGGCTCAAAATCACAAGGCTGCGGAGTTGAACATTGGTAGTCGTAAAATTGTGCTGCATGCGTTACTGAGTAATATAATTGCTTTTGAGTCAGTCAAAAAATATAGGATAAATTAAAAATATTATAACAAGGATTAAAGGATAAATTTATAGGTAATAGTTATAAAAACTTTTTTAATGCTCGTTACTATTTTCAGGGGAATATAACAAATTTTTTTTTATAGAAACTGTAGTAATTTTAAGTGTGTTACACGTGTTGTCAGAATTTAAATAAATATATTTTTTATATAATTTCAAATGACATATTTATTAGAAAGTGTCATTTTTTTAGAATCCAAAATTTTTAATTTTTAATGTTTAATCTTTCAGGACCACTTTTGGTGAAATCGCCCTCGACCAGATCTTTTCAGAATGATTTGCAAGCAGAGATTTCCGAAAAAGGGAAAATACAACAAATCAAGTTTTTATTGCTTCAAATCTAGTAAGAAATTTAAACAATGCAAGACGTATTGTTCACCTTCAAGCTAACAGTACATTGGTAAAAAAAACTATATTTATACATCTACTGCTAATAGTTTTAACTTTACTAAAATAGTCAGTAATAAACCTAATCTTCAAGTTAGACATAAAATGGCTCAAATACTAATGAACACTAATAATCAATTCAAGCATTTCTCTCGGAAATATGCAAAATTTCATATTCTTTCATCTGATATTTTTGAGTTATAATAATAAGAAATAAACTCAACGAAAATTTTCCGTAACAGCGGAGACTGTTGCAGTAAGAATTTTTTTAAACATAGAAAAATATGAGGAGAACAAAATCATTTTTATTGAAATATTCAGTTTTAATATTGTGTTATAATTTTAATAACAATGAATTAATAATATTTATTAGGCTCATAAAACTAAACCAGATTTTCTTTTTACAGTTGGATAAATCCTTTCTAAATAAACGTTTTCTAAAAGTTTAGTATTTCTAATATAACATATATTATTATTAATTCATTATTTGTTTAAAAATTATTTGTAAAAATACAAGAATATTTCTACTTTTAGGATATATTGTAGAAGTGGTTTGTTTACGTTCCTGCTTGAAAATGAATTTTATCTAAAAAGAATTGAAATGTTAGTGCAGTGAGTGTTATTTATTTAAGTGCGAAATTATGAGGGATCTTGTTTACAAATGGGCTCTGTATGCTGGAGTGCGAAAGTGTTGTTGTTAGAATATTTATTCGAATGCCTGAGTACACAGGTTATTTAGGGGAATATATTACAATTTAAAGTTGTTTGGAGCACATCTTTTCCGAATATTTATATTGCTTATCTATATGGGGAGAAAGCAGTTTTATAAGAGACTCTAATTATGAAATCAACTTATGAATTTTAAATTTGGGAAAACTATAAAGTAGATACAAGTTCGAATAGAACAATAAGTGCAAGAAAAAACTTAAGAGGTCAACTAGCATCATTTTTTTTTGAGAATTTTTAAAATTAAGCTGTCTAAAGTTGTAAAAACCTAACATTTCAGTTTATGCGCAGTTTTTTTTCTGGTTGGAATCGCTCTTTGTTGACCGAACATCAAAATCAGGTTAATGATAAAACAAAATAATTATTTTCAAAGGATGTAAAACACTGTTGCACTTATACACAATTTATAAAACATTACTCTTATTTATATTTTAAGCCCTATCGTCTTGAATGAGCAGTATTGCTCTGTACAAAAACAAAAGTATGCTTCTTTGCTATAATAGCTCAAAGTAGTCATAGACATGCACAGATATAAAATATTACAGACTTTTTTGCACTATGTTTGCTAATATAGCAAATTGTTTAAGTTTAATTCCATGCCAACTGAAACCAGTAGTGAATTTTTAAAGTTTGAACAATATCCCTGCCTTTGGTATCATTTTAAAGCTCATTCGTTGTAATTTATGAATTCAAAGGTCATTTTTTGGAGTAATGCATGATTATAGTAAAATTTATCATAACAAACAAAATTATCTGAAATATATACTGCCCCCTCTGTTATTATTATTGATTGAAGTTTATTTCATTCATAACACAAAAAACTTTTTTATTTAATATTTGGTTACTATAATAAAGTCAATTGGTACAATGATGCTATATTATATTTTTGAAGAAAAAAAATTTAAAATTTTAAAGTTTCTCATATAACAGAGGGGATGAAACAGGGAGGACAAAACTAAATGTCCCCTCAATTACACAAAATTGATAGGTTGACTATTAAAAAGGAACTCTAGGAATGTAAACAAGTATACCAGTATAGGAACAAAAAAAAACTTAACAGAGAAGTAGATAAGTTGAAAAAAAGAAGACAAAGAAAAAATAAAAAGGCACTGATACAAGCAGTGGAAATTCAGGAAGGATATTCTCTTTATAATATTCCTTAGGCATTGGGGAAAGCTATTAAAAAAGCAAACCGTGCATTACCTGTATCTCCAAGAAAACGTTGTACTGTTTTATGCATACTCTGTAACCTTACTACCAAAACAAAAGAAATAACCAAGTAACAAAGTTCAAATATAACTGCAAAGATGAGATGTAGCACAAGTTTCAATTATAGCAGTGCTTCCAACTCCAACTTTAAATAACCGAAGAGTCTTTTTTAACAGTGATATTTCCCTTTATTATTCATGCTATTAATTAAACATTGCACCCTAAAGTAGCATATTGTAGTAGAATTTTTGTTTTAAAAAATATTAAATTTTATTTTAGAATAAAATACTTGTATGATTTCCCCTCTGTTACGCTTGGAATTCAACTTAAACGTATTATCTAAAATACTAAATGTCAGAACTAATTTTCCAAAAATAATATTTGTATCTCTTCATAAGATTCAAATATGTGATTTGCTGCATTCTTCTTAGAAAGCTAGTTTTTACAGTTTCGCATTTTGTTTTAAAAATAGTTCATCAATAGGTGACGCAGCTAGTTGGGAATACAATTAAACGATATTTTCTATTCCTAGATTTCAAATCATATCAACTGAAATATGCGGTTCATTTTGACTTACACGTTTTTACATCCGTTAACCATCTTTCAGTGAATCTTCGTGAAATTAATTAAAATGGTTTCCATACCTTTACTTTTATTCTGCCTCCATAGTCATGGAAAAATCTAATGAAGCTGTTTTAAGAGGATTGTGATAACTCTACGAAATGGCCCACCACTTTTTATCTCGTTCTTCTGGCATAAGTCGAGGCTATCTGTCGGTCAAGTTTTCAAACATTAAACAAATTCCTCTTGCTTCACATACTCTCAGATGAAACATCTGGTGATACAAATAATATTATATACGCACTCATGGACAAAAAAAATTAGCGCATCAAGAAGGAGTCGTCAAAATGAAACGAAATTTTACATACGTAATGACTACTTTGATATAAGTAAATGATTAGAAAATCGAAGATTATCGTTTTTCTTTGATTTTCTAATCATTTGCTTATATCAAAGTAGTCATTACGTATGTAAAATTTCGTATCATTTTGACTACTCCTTCTTGATGCGCTAATTTTTTTGTCCATGAGTGTATATATAAATATATGCATATATATTACATACACTTTTGAAACCGACAATTATAATTACTTTGTTCCTAGACAAGAGACAGAAATTTATTAAATTTAGAAATTAACAAATGATGCGAAGTTTGAGGGACGTAGAAATTATTTTCGCACAGTTTAATTTCTTTTAATGAATTTTGGAATCTAAAAACAATGATTTTTTCCAGTGTCATTAGCAGCTTGCATGAGAAGAAAGAATTATACTAGAAGTGCCCATGAATGAAAATAACTTTTTATTAAGGAACTGGAGATTCTTCAGCTGCTTTAAGACAACCATTTCGGAAATGACTCTGAATGTCTTTTTTCCAAAATGACAATAATTGAATGAAATGAAAGAGGTAACAAGATGGGAAATAAAGGTCGAATCAATCAGGTTTGCTTAAATTTAAATCCAGTTGCACGATCGGGTAATGAATTGCTTTCACCAGATATACATTTATCAGCACTATGGATATTTATACAATAGAATACTTCGCTATAAATCTTTCAAAGGTTAAAAGGGTTTCTCGCAACCCATATCTAAGAATTTAAATTATCTAGAAGATATTTTAGTGAATAACTTATATGACTTCTGCCATTGAAATTAATCAGTTTTATCTTGATCTACATATTTAAGGGGCCTATTTAAGTCCACTTTCTTATTGTATTTTTGAGTAACACAACAAAATTTCTGAATACATCATTTTTTACCGCATTCTTTGTGCATAATTCCTTCGATCAGACCCTTCTTGTATGTTAAATTGAGTAAAAACACTTTATTAACTTATCTTATTTTAATTTTGTTTCTCTTACAAACAGTTAGTGAATTTGGACTTGCACCAAATGAATCTGGTTTTGTGAATCTGCACTTAAATCAAGTAACATATGCTTCGTGAATATAGATTTGTAATACGTGAGTTTTGTTTTCTTATCCCGAAAAAACGAATTTTAAATGTAAGATTTGCTTAAAATTCTATTATTCAGGAACTATTCCATTGATTTCACTCAACGTTTGTATTTTGCCGTGTAAAATTACGTACTTTAAAATGTAAAAAACAATTGTATGTTTAAAATTGTGTACCTTACAATTCATATTTTTTTCGACTATTTTTAAATAAATAATAAACGCATACTAAAATTTACTTTTTGCATATCTTTGTATAAATGAAATTTATAAGTGAGTGCAAATTTTTTTTTAATTCTCTTAAAAAGTTCTCGAATTAGGGCGAAATACGCAAAAAGTAAAATTAACAGTAAGGGGGCCAAACTTTTTATACCGCTCACTTGACCAAACTATTGGGACCCTATTTGTCAGAGTGCGACTACCCCGTATATTTTAGGAGTCAGATATTCGAATCCATCGATAAAAAATATGTTCATTCAGCGAAAGTGCGTTTTTATGTCCGATTTCTAAACCTAAAATATCGTCTGTATAATTTATTTCGCATATCTGAGGTCACCCCCTCAAACCATAAAGAATGAGTCCTAGAACGTAAAGATCCGATCATTAGATCAAAAGTTATTCAGGGTGTGTCCGAAATTTTTTCCTTGCCCACAGAACACCTTTGGAGAACTCAGCGTCTTCCAGGAAAGAAATAAAAAATACTGAGTTCGTTCCCTACAGAACACCATCAAACTTCTGGCCTATACTAGGATTCAACGCAATCAATGAAAGTAGGGTAATGAATGAATAAAAGAATTCGAATGGAAACAAAACAACACGCGACAACCTTCGAAAGGCGCCAAAAGGGATTTGATTCTGAAGCCATTGTTTGAAGAGGTTTCACGGGAGTACATTCCTGAAGTAGAGGAGGCATCCCCAGCAGAGTTTTGTCCTGAGATGTTTGGACATCAGCCAAGAAATTTCCTCGAGTCAGACGTCGGATCATAAAATCCTCAAAAGAAATCCGTTAAATCAAAACATCTGTTCGAAATTACACACTGACTACGAAATTTGAAATTTAATTCTTTCGTTTATTAAATTCCATTCTAATCTTTGGCGAAGCAAAAACATAGTGTAAGGAAAATGTAATGAAATTTAAACAGAAGAGTGGAATAAAACTAAAGCAAAAAAAAACGTGAATAAAACACAAACAAATGTACAGAGATGAAGATACAATCGCTTCGGTTCAACAAACAAGAACCTTGCTCAGTGTTTAAACATTTAATGACCATAGAAAGTTAACAAGAAAAGCACGTTCAAAGCGGGTTTAACTTATAAGGAAAAAAAACACCATATTTAAAAAAGATAATAAAGAATTAAATTATAAAATATTTTTAACACGCGTATTAAATATTAGATAATAGATTATTAACTAAATTATGGGAATTTTGAAAAATGCGTCGGAATGTTTACAAAATGAAGATAGGTAGATGAAATAAATCCATGTTGTTAAGTTCTTATTTGATTCGACATAGCACAAATCCTATCCCCTATCCTCTTTTGATAACAGAATAGGTTTAGCATGATTTTAAAAAATTTTTAGGATACAATTAGAAGAATAAAGTACATTGTGGCAAAGCAAAACGTGTGGTTTGTCCTTTTTCACCAAATTATACTTCATAACTAAATAACTAATCATCCAAAAACAACAATAAACTAATAACTTTTAATTCGACTTTTGGAAATTACGCATTTTGGAGTGACAAATACATTCATCGATCACCCGTTTATTCGCAGCGAAATAATTTAGCTGAGATTTCATTTCTCTGGCACCCTGGCTCTAATCATCTCAGGATCATATATATATATATATATATATATATATATATATATATATATATATATATATATATATATATATATATATATATATATATATATATATATATATATATATATATATATATATATATAATTTGGTTACAGCCTTTTAAATGTGTCACAGGGTGGTCCCAAAACACCCCCTGGGATGAATTTTCAATCTTAGGGAAGTGGAAAAGCTCTAAAATACTAAAGATGTGAGTAAAGAGGTTAAGAAGTCTCGGGAATGAGTTTTACAAAAATACACTTATTGGCATTGTAGAATAAAAAAGACCTATCGCGGTACTTGATCTCTCACTTGAAACTTGCGGTACTGGGAAACATCCCTGAGAATATCTGAAGACATGCAATCACAATTTTGATCCTCTGCAGAGGGGATGGCATCCCCGATTCGGTAGCCTGACGATCTGCACGCGAAGTCGAGCACTTTACGGTAGAACAGTTTAATGAGGACCGATACCGCATATCCTCTGTCCCTACGCAGACTAATCCAAGTGGTCACCCACCCTCACATTAGTGATGCTTGACTTCGGTGATCTACTGGGAACCGTGTCTTAATGATCAGTTCACTGCGGGACGATAACTCCTGAATGCAGTTAACTGAGGGGGAAAAAAGAAAGTATATATTTAGATGTATATGTTACCGTTAAAGTATATAATGCAGTTATTTCATAGAATACCTAGTTATTCCATGAAATAACTGATCGTGTCCGTTAAAGTGTGTAATATGTTATTAATTTGACACTTTAACTAGTTATTCTATGAAATAACTAGGTATTCTATAAATTAACTAATGAGAGACAGTTAAAGTGTAAAATAAACAATTTATCTAAAATGAAATAACTAGGTAATCTGTAAATAAACTAATGATAGACAATTAAAATGAAAAAGAAGCAATGTATTTAATTTATGTAGCGTATAAATGGTATTTATGGAAACGTGACATTTGTTAGAACAAGGATTACTAAAATAACACTTGGAATTACAAAGAGCATTATTTCTAAAACAAAAACATTTTTTGTTGACACACTCACACACTGGGTTTTACACGAACATTTTTTAAAACCCTGACCAGTACCTAAACTTTGAGCTGTAGCAACCGACCGAAGCGATATTTCTACATCCGGTACTTCTTCGATTTTAATTAATTTTTGTTCGCAGACACTGAACTGGGATCGGGAATATAATTGTTTTATGCTGCCGTTTCTTGTGCCCAATTGGAAAAATCCTTCGTCGGTTAATTTCATGATGACAGCTAAAATAGATTTCGCATCACCCTTTCCTCTGTCAACTTCAAGCACTGGGATAGGGACGGTAAACCCCACAGAGGCTTCAGAATGAGATTTATCCGACATTAATTTAATCTTTTTCACTTGAATTTCTAAACACTTTTTAGACTTTTCTCTTTCTTTTTGAACATTAAGTTCATCAAAACACAATTTTCAGATTTTCTGCTCAACTTCATCTTCTGAAACATAATCTTCCGAACATGATGTATGGACAGGCTCCATACATTTGAAGCAAACTATATCTTCACTGCATTCTTTTAATCAGACAACACATACTTTCGTATGGTTTAATACTGTTTGTTCTATTACTTTTTCAACTACTTGTTCAATTACAGATGTATGATATAGATTATTTTACACTTTAACTGGCTGCAGATCGTTATTCTATGAAATAACTAGTTAAATCATGAAATACAAGAGAGCTTTACACTTTAACGGACACGATCAGTTATTTCATGGAATAACTAGGTATTCTATAAAATAACGGATTTCATACTTTAACGGTAACATATATATTAAAAGCAACACACGAGTGCACATCAACAACATTGTTCGAGGAAAAAAAACATAAAGATGAGTTAACGCATCATTATAAAAAATTGCTTACACGTAAAAATTATTGAATGCACCAGTATTTCCCAAACTTATGACTTTTGTGTACCCTTTTTTAAATTTTTCGTAACGCTGTGTACCACTAATAAAAAAATGAACGCATTTTTTACTATAAAAAAATTGCACAAAAGTTATCGCAACTGGCTGTTGACACCACTAATTATTAACTGTTAACTCTGCAGAAAATACCCAATAGAAAAATACGTAATCGTAAATTTTCATGGTTAGCTTTGTTTTTAAATTAAAATTTATGAAATTTTCGTTTGTTGCAAGATATTTCGCATAAGAACGCGTATCCCAGCTAAACTGTTCGTACCCCTGGAGGTACGCATACCACACTTTTAGGAAACACTGGAAAACACGAATACACAGAAAACCATACACATAATTAACATGAACTAGAAATATAAATAAATTAATACACGGATAAAGATAGCCCTAAAAATAAAGGAATTAACGCATTAATAATGTCATCATTAATCCTTAAAAATAACTGTATTAACACAGTAAAAAAATCAGAAAAAGGCATTATGCAGCTTAGTTACTGTTTTGTCAACTTTCTAATGCGTTGAAAATAAAACAAGTCAATTATACAAACTGCGTTATTGATTAATATTATTACAAATTGTAGAGTTGTTGGTGTTATATAAAATAGTAATGGTAATGACTGTGATATTTCCACATGAGTCAAAAATAGTATCTCGATGCAATCTAATGACTTCTATTTCATTTATTCATGTTTGTCGTCATGGTTCCAGACTAACAAGAAAGCAAAATGTCATTCGCGACTCACATTGATTTTATTTTTTAACGTGAATACTTTTTATTACAAGATAGAAGGTGTAAAAATGACTAAAATTGCTTCCCTTTACTATTCAAAAACACATATGTTGACATTTATGTTTCATATTCGACTAATATTACAACGAGCTGGTTTGTTTATTTTTAATTTCTGGGTTGTACGTTTTTTTCCTTCTATTACCTTCCTAATATTAACTTTATATTTAAATAAGTTTATTGCGAGGCGGTAAATAAAAAACAATTTGAGTGTTTCAGAAAAAAGAAAAAGTGTTTCCAAATTTTTAATCATTTTGTGACAAGGTAACGGTTCAGATGACTTTCAATAAAAAAAGAATATTAAATTTAGGTTTAATTTATCTTTATTAATAAAACATGAATCAAATAATCTGGGATATACTTTATAACAGTCGTTGAACAGCCGACACAAATTTTGAGATTACGACTACTAATGTTCAACTCCATAGCCCTGTCATTTTGAACCCAATCCAGAAAACAAGGGAACTCCTGGATCAAGAATGGGTTGAAATGTGGCGTCGTGGAGGACTTTTTAATGGAACTAACCCACATTTGCGTTACATGGACAGGAAAACTACAAGAACCTCTCACGGTTAGTCTGACAGCAAGGGGACTCTAACCCATAATCTATCTAGCACTGAATATATTTTACGTCAGTACTGTAGTCGGTGCGAACCGGGTGCGGCATGTCAATCGACCAGCCATCGCTAAGAATTGAACCAGGTTCACTACAGTGAAAGGCGAATGCTCTATCTTCTGAACCACCAGTGCTTTACAGGGATATATGAACTAATATTTGGTATCGGATCACAAAGCTTTCTAATTTAATGAAGAACTCTCTTTAATTTCATTTCTTCTTAGAAGATTTGGAGACGCTTTAGAACAGTCTATTTTTTCATAAAACAAAAACTGCAATCGTGTAAATTATTGAAAGTGAATAAATTACATAAAATTGAAAAATTACTTTTTTTTCTTCGCCTAAAAGGAAGATTTCCTTTATTTGATTTTTTTTCTCAAACAATGCCATTAAAACAGATATAATTCAAATACTAAAAATCGCTAGTTTTTGATTTCAACTACAAAGAAGCCATTTTTTTTATCAAACTTTTATTTATAAATGTTTACTTTAATTAAAATTATATTTTGTTCATTAAATAATAAAGAAAATCTGTTTTGAATGAAAAACAAGTGCTGAATTTTTAAAAACCTCATTTAAAATGATCTTTTTATCATTTCTTTCAGGAATCCCAAACATAAACAATAGGATTAAGTAGATTCTCTTTTATAAGCATGACTTCAAAAATTTCATTTGTTTTATAAGCTCTTTGGAATAAAATAAATATGCGTGATTCCTTAGCATAAAAACTGATTCACTAAAATCTCTTCGAGTAAAACAGATAAATTCGGAGATTTTCTAATTCAAAAAAAGAATACTTCAGATTAGAAAAAATGCGAAATAAACTTTAGAAAGCATTGTAAATCGGCGAATTCTTCGCATATTTTCTTCACGCTTGATTTGCATTTTAATTCTCTTCGCCAAAATCTCACAATCTTAAAGACACAAAGCGGTAGAAGTTTCTTAGGGAGAAAAAAAGCAACCCATTTCTAAAGAAAATGTCTAATTATTCGACATTTAAAACTTTAAAAAGCATAGAAAAAATTAATTTGTTTTTTCCACGTTTTTGATAAAATATCTTTTCAATTTTACATTGAAATTATGTTTTATATATATGTAACGCAAATTCATAAGTGGAAAACGGTTACTGTTTCAGATTTAAATAATTTATTTGTTAATTGTTAAAATTGTTGAGTGTGTCCTTAAAAGAAAAATACAGTATACTTGAATAACTTATGATCTAATTCTCGGATTTTTACGTACCGATACGCAACTCCGAAGAATGATCCTTTAACACGCCAACTTAGTGTCTGCGTTATTTCAAAGCAGACCCTATTACTCGCTTCGTGTCTGTGAAGCTTAAATATTACCATCAATATAAAGGGCCATTTCACGACAAACTGGAATACTGTAGGGGGCCGGGATAGCCTGGTTGGTAGGGCACTGGGCCCATGTCCAAGAGGTCGTGGGTTCGATCCCCGCCGGCTGAGGACTTCCAGTTGTTTGTCCGAAGACTTTCTGTAGTAAATGGTAAATGATGCACGTTAAATCTGTCGAGTCGCAAAGTCCTCCATGTTCCCATAACAAATCAATACCTCTGGGGGTACTGATCCCGGAGTTTCCTCGCCTTATTGATCGGTTCAAAATTACAAGGTTCCGGAGTTGAACAAGTCATAAACACAAAAAAGTGGGTCGGCTGTTTAACGACGGATATAAAACTGGAATACTAGAGCCGCGATGACTCAGGGGAGAGAGCGTTCGCCTTCCAATGAGGTGAACCGGGTTCGATCCCTGCAATGGCTGATCGATACGAATTCCGCATCCAGCTTGCACTGACCACAGCTTGCTGCCGTGAGATATTCTCAGTGGTAGACGGATCATGGGTTAGCTAACCGTGGGAGGTTCTCGTGGTCTTCCTCACCATGTAACGCAAGTGCTGGTTAGTTCCATCAAAAAGTCCTCGACGAAGGCAAATTTCCCCCTATACTTGATCCAGAAGCTTCCTTGTCTCCAGGATTGGGTTCAAAATTTTAAGCTTACGGAGTTGAACATTAGTCGCCGGTAAACCCAAAAAAATTTGGGTTGGCTGATCAACGACGGTTATAAAATAAATAAAACTGGAGCATTTAAAATATATTTGAAAAAAAGGAGTTTTTTAAATTTTTATTTTATTTCATTAATACCATGTTATATTTCAAATACCATGCTATATTTATTTCTACAATGGCATGTCATTACTTAATTCTTTTTTTCTTTCCATTTTTCAATTATTCCTTCGGGCCAAGAGGAAATTGCGTATGTAAATTTTGGGTTATCGAACTGGCTTGTCTCATGACAGCTCTGATAAGATATATAACCGATTTGATGTGCATTAAATGTTAATTAAATGATCTTACATGGGGCCGTACGATTGACAAGATTAAAGAAGGCCGAAAAATTACAGATGTTGCTAAGGTCAGTCCAATTGTTATTTCAAGGCTATTCCAAACAACTGGAATGTGTAGCATACGACATGGGGAAAGTCATGTTCTATGCCCGACGCGTGCAGAATGCCATCGACAAAAAGGAACCGGCCCGCAGTACAGCCAGTCAGGTAGCAAATTAATTTCATGCTGTTACAGGTAAGCGAATCTCCCAAAAAACTGTAGTCAGACGCTTGCAAGCAAGAGGACTATACGCCCGCCGACCTGTCGTATGTATACCATTGTCCAGACGTCACCGTAGCAATAGTGCGCAATAGTGTCCTTAACATGACAGTTGGATTGAAGAGGCCTGGGATTGCATACTATTCTCAGATGAGAATAGATTCAGTCTCTCGTTTGATTGTCAACGCCGAAGAATCCGAAGTGAGATTGGTACTGCGTGTAGTCCAGAAAACATCCTACATGTAATGTCATGGTATGAGATGGCATTATGATTAATGGCCTCTCTATGTGCTTCCAACTGGGACTATGACTGGCCAACGCTGCACTAATTATATTCTTCTGCCCCACGTTTGCTTGTTCCTTGGTACTGTCGGTGATAAATTTGTTTTTAAGGACGACAAGTCAACATGTCATCGAACTGACGCTGTCAAGGAGTATGTACAGAGTGTGGATATTCAACGCCTCGTGCGGCTAACACGTTCTGCAGATATGAATCACATGTATGAGATGCTTTAGGGAGGAGTGTTTCTGGTCGAGAATGCCCTACAATATACAAGGACACTCTCACCTGTACACTGACAGAGGACGGAAATTGCCCCAACAGCTTCTACATACTGTTGTATAAAGCATGTCACGACCTCTGGAGACTTGCATCGTCCTCCATGGTGGTCTTACTCCAGGCTGCCTACAAATGGTATTTGCATTTTTTTTTCATTTTAACTTATTTTGTTCCTTAAACACATTTCAAACCTTCTGGGTTTCAGAGCACAATAAGTTATCATTTTTAATGTCCTAACATTCTGGCCTTCTTTTATTTCATTTGGCACTTAATCACGTTTAATTTTTTATGCGCTATGCAGCCATTTATCTTCCATCCTTAGCAATTGTCCAGCTGATCTAAAAAAGTTTTTTGTCCTAAATTAGTTGAAAATTGTTAACCCTATAAAAATGCAGTTTACAAAATATTTTCTTTCTAATCATAAATAATTTTAATTTTTTTTTTAAATTTAATAATGTCCAAAAACATATTGAATATTTTCACAACATATTTAACTACATAAGTTTAAATAACTAAATCTGAAATTTGAGCGAATTCAGTCAAACTGTATTTGAGTAAGAAAAGAAAAAATTGAAAAAGTTTTATCATGAATTTAAAAAAAAGTTTAATAACCTCTACTGTCTCCCAGAAAAATTTATGTTGAATTGGCTGTAAGGTTAAAGAAAAACGCCAGTGACTAAAACTTTAGAATTCGATTTAAAAATCAGTTAACTTGACTCCATTTAACATAAGCATTAAGGAGATAAGATTATAAAAAATACTTTTTAATAAGAATTACCGACTTTTTTAGAAAAGGTCATCATCATCAATAGGGCAACACCCCTCGGTGGGCTTTAGCTTTCTCTAGAACATTTCTCCATGAAGTTCTCCTTCTCACCATATCTTGCCAGTTCAATATCCTGATTGTTTTGAAATCCACATCCAGTTTCGGACTTCCTTTAATTCTGTTGATTTGACTTTGAAAATCTTATGCTTTGGGCTAGTTCTATATGTTTTTTAAATCTCATTTGCTTAACTTCATAAATTTTATTATATCAATGTTTGAAAAAAGGAGTTCAAGCACTACAAAAGCTATCATTGAATAGTCTAAAAGATTTTGTGACAACTACTACTAAAGCTTCAGAATTTCCCATGGTTTGAGGTGTAAATTCTTTTTTAATGAGGCTAGAACATCTAGCTTTAGATCATAAGATTCTTGGTTTAAACCCCGCCAGTGGCTAAAGAACATTTCAGCCGCTCTATTTAATATCGGTAGCCTATGTCGCTCAAAAAACTGAAGAATCAAATGTATGCCTTCTAGTTCTATAGTTAGCTTTGACATGACAAACAAACCTCTTGCGTCTCAGTTAACTTAAATGTCCAAACTGTATCCTCAATCACATGAAGCTGATGGCAAGTCGGCCATCCTCATTCATTTGGAGGGGGGGGGGTGTGCGAAGGTAACTACATAAAGTTTTCTATCTCAACTTTACGTGGGTTTATACCCTTTTCTATAATGGTTTACTTTTAGAAATCCGACATTAACCGAAAGTCCCTAGTTCGATCCCGACTGGTGACTGCATCTCTTTCGAGTTCCTTCACATTTTGAAGAATTCCTTCTATAGTGGTTTACTTCCTGAAATCTGACATTAACCGAAAGTCTCCAGTTCGATCCCGACTGGTGGCTGCATCTCTTTTGAGTTCCTTCACATTTTGAAGAATTCCTTCTACAGTGGTTTACTTCCTGAAATCTGACATTAGCCGAAAGTCTCCAGTTCGATCCCGACTGGTGACTGCATCTCTTTCGCTTTCCTTCACATTTTGAAGAATTCCTTCCATAATGGTTTACTTCCTGAAATCTAACATTAACCGAAAGTCCCTAGATCGATCCCGACTGGTGGCTGCATCTCTTTCGAGTTCCTTCACTTTTTGAAGAATTCCTTCCATAGTGGTTTACTTCCTGAAATCTGACATTTTCCGAAAGTCTCTTGCTCGATCCCGACTGGCGACTGCATCTCTTTCGCATTCCTTCACATTTTGAAGAATTCCTTCCATAATGGTTGACTTCCTGAAATCTGACGTTTTCCGAAAGTCTCTTGTTCGATCCCGACTGGCGACTGCATCTCTTTCGCATTCCTTCACATTTTGAAGAATTCCTTCCATAATGATTGACTTCCTGAAATCTGTCATTAACCGAAAGTCTCTAGTTCGATCCCGACTGGCGGCTGCATCTCTTTCGCATTCCTTCACATTTTGAAGAATTCCTTCCATAATGGTTGACTTCCTGAAATCTGACGTTTTCCGAAAGTCTCTTGCTCGATCCCGACTGGCGACTGCATCTCTTTCGCATTCCTTCACATTTTGAAGAATTCCTTCTATAGTGGTTTACTTCCTGAAATTAACCGAAAGTCTCTAGTTCGATCCCGACTGGTGGCTGAATCTCTTTCGGGTTCCTTCACACTTTCAAATTAAACCTAACATTCTCCATACTTGTAAGAATCAGTCAACTACATTTTCAAGCTTTATTAAATACGTTTTTCTCAACAAAAATATATAAAAAAAAATTTCAACTGAACTGTATTAGAACTCAACTGTATTAGAATTGCTAAATATAATTCTCCTTAACAAAAAAATATAATCTAAGAGTTAAAGTAAAATGTTCTTATCAAATATATTGAGTACTCTTTCGTAGTCAATAAAATACGAGTAGTTTTTATAAGAGAACTTCTTTGCCAATTTGTTCTAATGCATCACAAAGAAATATTCTTTTTGAACGTAAGCAAAAACTTTCCTTCGTCGGGAAAATTAAGTTTACCTCTCAAGGTTTTGCGACTTTTTTTCCCTCGTTTTTTTATAGAAGGCATTTTCTTCTTAAGAGTATACTCAAGGATAAGATTGGATTGTTTAATAATATTAATAAAAATGTATCTAATGCTCGTCTTCATTTTTATCCTTTTTCATCGAGCTAAAAAGCCTAGACACTTCTTTTTTATTCTCTTATATAATTTCAGGAAGCAGAAAAACTTTCAATAAATTTAGTCTTTTTTTCGTCAATATATAATGTTTGCTCTGTCTTCTTGCTGAAAAATTACTCTGCATGAGTAGGAGATAGCGGAAAATATTCATAAAAATTCCTGATGGAGATCTCGAATGGATGTTGATTTTCGTGTGAAACGAGCGAATAAATAAAACACTTTTACAAGTAATAAGAAGAAAACACTTTCTTCGAAAACAACCCTTGAATAGAATAAAAAGAGGAACGAATATCGGGTAGTATTTAAAAAATACATTGTTTTACAATTACATTACATACAAAAAATTAAATTTTTTTTTTAATAAATATTAATTTTTGATAATTTAGAATCGTCTTATAACATCATACAATATTTTGAAATTTTATTTCACGTTTGTTTCTTAAAATATTTCTTCATTTCAATAACGAACCTCGTAATTTTTACCATATTTTGAGAAATACTTAAAAAGAAATGCTTATCAATTACTTAATATTAATCTTTATAATATTAATATTAATAATATTCATATTTATAATATTAATATTAATAATATTAATATTTATAATATTAATATTAATATTTATAATATTAATATTTATAATATTAATATTTATAATATTAATATTAATATTCATAATATTAATATTTATAATATTAATATTTATAATATTAATATTTATAATATTAATATTCATAATATTAATACTTATAATATTAATATTAATAATATTAATATTCATAATAATATTTATAATATTAATATTTATAATATTAATATTCATAATACTAATATTTAAAATATTAATATTAATAATACTAATGATTGTCATAGAGTGCTGAGTGATAAGAAATAAAAAGGTAAACTTAGGCAATGAACATACAAGTGGAGTATAAGTGTTGTTCCACAACATCCCGAATACGAAAACGTTGAAAAAACAAACAACAAAAAAAAAACATTTGACAAGGGAAACTAAACATAATACCATCAGTTCTCAGTTGAAAATAAAGAGAGTCAGATACAGACATCCCTAACAGGCCAGTCTCTTTGCAGAAGGAACAGAAATCTTTATTTAGTTCTGGTGAACTAAGTCTATTAGGCACAACAGCAATCTCAGGGATGAAGTTGGTGGTCTGGCGCGGGAATTTCAGACCACACTCTTAGGGACCTACGTCAGAAGCCATTTCGGGCACATTGTTCAATCACGGGAAACTGGTTGATTTGAGACTCCGGATTCAAAACATCAGGAAAGAAAACGGGCCAAGTTTTAGACTCAATATTAGAAAAAAAAGATGCGTAATTTAATTGAAGAGACGGCCGATGAGTTTTAATGGCACCATCCTTTCTAACCGCCTTAGGGGGAAAAGTGGTAAAAAGGAAAGGGCTCCGTTTAACGGAGACGTGACGATCAGAAGAAATACAAAAATCGAATGTCCCGCGCTCAGTGCAGTCAGCCTTTTTATAGCAAAATGCTATAAACAAGTTACAGTTAGAGAAAATTAGAAGTTACGGTTAAATAAGCAGCAAAAAGGTGAAAGTGAAAGTATTTAAGATAGTTACGGTTAAGAAACCACAAAAAACGTAGAAGTACGAGGTCTCCCGTGGATAGATCTTAAGAGCCGACGCTTCTGCTATTCTTCGAATTTGAGGGGAGCAACATTTCAGTCCACTTCCATCAGGGAAAGTGTAAAAAATACCAAATTAACTCAAGGGACCATATAAAGTTTGAGATCTAAAAATAGTGAGTGACCCAATGTCACAATGACATTAATGTTAATACAGTCCAACCTTGCTAACTCGAACCTCGATTTCACGAATTTTTCGATATCTCGAAGAAAAAAAATTTCCCTTCAAATTTCCCATATTCTCAATGTTTAAAAAAACTTAATTTTACGAACATTTTTTTCTAATCCCTCAATAACATGAATTTTTTTTTTCAATAAATAGTGTAGATTTTTTTTCTAAAATTAAAAAAATATTCCAAAAAAAATAAAAAATTTTAAGAATGGCTGACATGGCATGGAATGATTTGTCTTTCTCTATGATAATGAATGGCTTCAAGAAGTCTGGATTCATTAAATATCACGAAAGTAGTCAAACAATCAATATCGTTAATTCTGCTGAAAACTACACCGAAAATGATTGAAACAGATTGACCGGACTCATGAAGCTTGATGACATGGAATTTCATGAGTTTGCAAACGTAGATGATGCAGTAACAGTGTGTGGTCAGTGGGATGACGATATCATCGCTCAAACGAAAGCTTCTTGTGAACTATCGGAAGAAGAGGAAGAGGAAATCGAAGATTTACCGCCCAATGTTACTAACACACAAGCACTTTCTGCAGTGGACACTGTAAGGAGATTTATTGAGAGGCAGCTGAATATGTCAGAGGAGACATTTAAAGCTATAGTCCACTTAGAAAGTGTTATAGACAAACTTTCTTACACATCTCTAAAGCAAACTACAATTGAGTCTTTTTTTAAATGAAAGTGTAAAAAATGTTTTTGGAATAAGTATGGAATAGTAAATAAGGTATGTAAAGAGCATTTTTCTTTATTCTACCATCCATAACATGCGATTTTCGATAATTCGAATTTTCGATATCTCGAATTTTTTCTCCTCTCCCTTCAAGTTCGAGATATCGAGGTTTGATTGTATTAAGTCGCCTTTTGGCCGTTGGTGACCGTAATTAATGCCACCAGTTTTTCTTATTTTAAATGTTCAACTTTTTCAAAAAGTGGTCACGAGGAGTGGCGACTATTAAAACTGCTACAACTGATCAGTAGCAAAGCTTCCTAATTTTGCCCTATAGGGTCCATCATTTTGCAATTTGTATGAGAAATGGCAGGTAATCATAATATTAAGGGTATTCACATAATAATAAGAAAGGGGGGCATCCATAATAGATCTTACTTTCTGGTATTTAGAGTCAGAAGCGATATTACATCTTTACACAATATCGAAAATATAAATTTACTTTATGGGAAAAAGTATGTTTCAATTAAATTGTTTCGAATCAAATATTGATTTATTACAATATTTCTATCAACTTTACAATAGAAGAATATCGTTGCTCGTAATATTCTTACAATAACAAGCCGGGATCATTGTTTAATAATTACGTGCACCAATTGTATTAACTGGAAAGTTTTGATGTGCGAGAGTTAACTAAAACTAGGATATGTTAAATTGGGATGTAGTAAGGATTTTTTCTCGTTACGTTAAGTTGTGAATTACTTCATTAAAAATCATCATAGTGATAGCATAAATATTAAAAAGATTTTATCATGCCGACGCGATGGAATACCTGCAAGTGACGTAGTGTATGTATCTTGATTCTGATTAGTTGTTGAAACGTGGCATTTGTTTACGTTAGCGACTATTCTTTTCACTCTATTTCGAGTAAGCCAAGCCCGTCAAGTATCAACTCTCTTAAGTGATACATACTATATTCTTTCACAAAGATTTCAATTCTTTCACTTTATATTTCTAACTGAAAACCTGCAGGAAGTCACGTGGAACATAAACAAACTAGTTATGCATCGAAGTTGCCAGGTACACGAAACAAAAATAAGTCACTATTACTACAAAATACATAAATAAATAATAAATCTGAGACAAGTAAAAGATGTAGATGAGAAAGAATTATATTTCAACATATTCGATGTGTGATACGGGGATGTATTTAATTAAAATTTCAACTTATGTGGAGAAGTTTAACTGAACTTTAACACGCCATTCTCCATACAAACGATCAGCTAGAACTGACGTCATAGCTCACAAGTGTGGGTATATTTGAACTTCTTTTTCTTGAAGTGCAAGTACCCAATTAAGTAAAATGAACAAAAATATTAGAATTGAAAAATTAAAGACTAATTGCAATCTCTTCGATTAGTGATAATATTTTCTGAGACAACACTTATTATTTTGTTTAAGAATACTCAAAATCGATTTAAATTATATTATAATTTAAAGTTAAAAAATGTGAAAGTAGTTTTAAAAAAAGTATTTATGCTATTTATGTATTTAACGTTTCACAAAACTTAAATTATTTAAATTCTTTTTATAAAGGGTAAATGAGTCGAGGAAGCATTTTTGAAGTTATTATTATGTCTAAGAATATTAAGTGCAAAAAATACTTCTGACTAATTTACCATTTAAAAAAACAATATAAATTATTTAAGTTTTGTGAACAAAATTTTAAGTACTCACATTAAAATATTAACATTATAATATTATAAAAAATTATAATATTATTAACAATAAAACATAGTTTAATGTGTAACTGAAACTTTAAAATAAAATAATCCGAACAAATCTCCTGTTGATCGTAGAAGTACACAATATTTATTACTCAATATTTCAGAAACTCAAACGATAAAAATCGATTCTTTTTTATTTAGTAGATATATGGTTAGTAGCAATTTCGAAGAAACTCTGACGAGTTTTCCTCGGAATTTAACAAGAGATAGGAAAATGTGATTCCCTAGTGTCGTCGTCCGATGAAGAATTCTTTCGAAATTTTATCAGAATAGAAGAATGCTTTGTCTTAAGACTTTTCCATAAATGTTCAGAACAATAATAAAGCAGCAAAACTCTTCAGTATAACAAAATTTGTTGTTTTATTAGTTTTTATAGGGAACCAAATAAATCTTTTCTTGAAAGGGCATTTGTCTACTTTTTTTTTCAATTCGTTCATTCTGCAATAGAACAGTCGCATTGCATATACTATATAATTTATGCAATGCTACTGTTAGTAGAACAATAGAACAGTAGCATTGCATAAATTATATAGTATATGCAATGCGACTGTTCTATTGCAGAATTAATGCTTGAAAGAGATTAATTAATAAGTAGGACTACAATTCTTAATGCAAAAGCTAATGAGTTTCATTCAAAGCTTTAATATGCCTACTCAGTTGTGCTCAGTTTTTCAAACTGCTCATGCGGTAGACCAAGGAAAATATCTTTACAAAGCTATGAGGTGTTCCGTAATGCTTTGCATGAGCCACAACTAGTTAACTATGCGTAAAGTTATAATCGATTATTATCTCAGTCTATATTTAAAAATCCTAAGTGTCGTTGCTTCTGTTTTGGGTATAAACTAAAAGACTATAAGAGAAGAGCTATAAGACTTACGAATAGCTAAGGTCTGCAGAAAAATGTGAAACAATTACGATAGAGTAAAAAAAAAATAACGTTCGATAATTAGTATGAGAATTATAATCTCTTAAACTTGAAGCAAAGAAGAAAAAAAAACTATGTAGGCCAATACTGCTCACTGAAACGCAACTACAGAGTTGAAATTTGACGTGTTGAAAAGGCTAATTTAAATTATAAACCATGTTTCAGTTTTTTCTTTCTTTTTTTCGAAATTCTAGTTTGTTCGAAAGTTGTTGCCGTTTTAAGAGTTTCTCTTTTTTCTCTCATTTTTTTGCTTTCAACAATGATTATTTATCCAATGTTGTCGAAAATGTATCTCTCCAGAGATCATTATTTTATCAAAATTAACAGCAACAAGAAATGAATGAATCAAGTAAAAAAAAAAAGAAAGCAATCAGGTGTTGCCAGATACAAATCATAACTTTTATATTTGAAATTTTTTAAAAGTAGAGGAGAGTTGCTTAAATCGTACCACTTATCTCATTTGAATTTCACGATCACTCACAAACCACTGACAAATACAATTGAAATATTTTAATAATTAAATACAAATACTCAGCTACACTGAAAAATTTTTGGCAATACTATTTGTAAAATAAGTACAGAAAATTAATTGTTTTCATAAGATCTGCAAGTGGTACGATTTAGGGAATCAGTTGCACAATTCGTATTACCAGCACCCTAAATCATACTGACCTAGAAAATTTGAACAAAAATGATAAGTAAATAGATAGGTAACCCAAAACAAGTGCTTATTATCATAATATAAAATACAGAACTACTTTTTATGCACAGTTACGAGTTCAGTAAGGGGTATTATAAAGCTTCGCGCTAGCAGCCTTTCCTTACTGTTACGCTACCTAGCATCAGGGCTAAAGAGAATAGAAGGGCTGGTTCACTCCTTTGAAGAAACTCTCGCCGCGCCAATCTTCCGATTTTCTCTAGTGACGCCACTTTGGCGCAAAGCTCGCACTTTTACTTCATGAACGGAGTTTTCGGCCTTACTAGCTCTAACTAATATTGGAGCATTTCTTTTTGCGAGATATTCTAAGACATTTGTTATTTTCCATAATGACTTTCCTCAGTTTTTGCAGTGAATTTACAAGAATTTAAAACTATTATCGAAATGCCAGTTTGCGCGATTGTAACTTGCAAAAATTCTGATAGAAAAACAAAAGGAAAAAATATAAATTTCCGCGTGTTCCCTAAAGTAAATGAACAAATATGTAAAGAATGGATTCTGAAATGACACAGTTAATATTAAACAGCAATACGTTTATTCTATCGTTAAGAACTTTTATAAAAATTTATTATCTAAATAGAAATCGCCTCGTTACTTCAAAAAGAAAGGCAGGTGAAAAAAATATAGTATATAGTTGAAATTCTCCTAATTTCATAACATATTTTTTAATGTAGTTATTCTAAATATTTATCATTTTTTAAAAAAATTATATTCTCTTAAATTTAAATATCCATAAATTATATCATCGTACATATATATATATATATATCTATAAACAATTGTAAAATTTCTAATGTCATTGTGGACCTAAATTATTATTTTGTTTCAGTAATTAGAGTTTAAGATTAATGTTTCCTAATGATTAAGTATGAACAAATTGCTATTAACGGCTGATTTTAAAATCAGGGATTCTAAATTTAACTCAACCTATTGTTATAAAAGAATATGTAGATAAAAAAAGTGTCGATATATGCTTTCATTTTCCTTAATAATTAAAGTTAACACTGAACTTTTTAAAATAAAGTATTTCCAGTGTCATTTTCGCCAACTAGTAAAACATTTTTATAAGTTTAAAATTGTATTTTTTTTTAATATAATAACCAAGAAACATTTTTTTGAACTATGTTTATAAACGGAAATAATTCGTTAATTACGAAAAGTTTGAAAGCTAATAACCAGAAAAAGTCTAACTTATTTTTACAAAGAGAAAGATGCAAAGTTATCATATCTTTGCTTGCGATCTCCGAGATCTGTGGACACAGTGACGTCATGAGGAGGGAAATCGTAGCTTCAGGTCTAAGAGCGGTGTGAAGTAGCCCTTCTATTCTCTTTAGCCCTGAGCATGTAATATCTCTCACGTATTTTCGCCTCCATTCTTCGAGGATCTTACCTTTTGGGAGATCTTCCCCTGTCTTTAGGTGATTAGAATGTAGAAGGATGGTAATCTCAATGTGTTTGTGGTCAAAAACACATGCGAGAGGTCACGTGGCAATAAGAAAAGTATGCCAGAGCGGG
The DNA here is from genome assembly GCF_982258835.1 of Parasteatoda tepidariorum. Taxonomy (NCBI): domain Eukaryota; kingdom Metazoa; phylum Arthropoda; class Arachnida; order Araneae; family Theridiidae; genus Parasteatoda; species Parasteatoda tepidariorum. The sequence goes on along the minus strand of NC_141757.1, from coordinate 107,969,490 downwards.
TCCTAAAAGCGTTGCCATGAAACGTAACAGTTTGTAGTTAGAATATTCTGGCATATATTTTACTTTAAAATTCAAACTGAATTAATTATAAAGCAATCATTAATTACATAGAAAGTCATTATTTGGTAGCTACATGGTTTAGTTATGGTTTAGGTCCAACATACAGAACTTCTAATTTTTTATTTCAGACCAGTATGTTTTTCTTGAACCCCTGTACCACACAGCAAACATTACACATTACCCTGTCTTCAACTGAATGAGCCTCATTCACAAAGTACAACCATGCGTCAGGATTAACTGCACTAATCCGATCATCCTGTAACGAAGTAGATGCTTGGTTTAATATACACCTAATAATCGATTCCTTGCTTCGAGGAACTGTTTTCATCGATTTTAGTTTACTGTGTTCGATTTTTTTTGAACGGAGTTTTGGTCTAATTCCTGTAATTTTATATTCTTCTGCAGCTCTTTAACCTTTTCTTTGGCTAACCTAAGCTACTATTATAAGCTACTAAGATAGTACTAATTTAGTTTTATAAGGGCGACTGCTACAACTACAGCTCTTTGTGATTTAGAACCTCTAATATTTTAAAACGATGAAAATTGATTTTGTTGACGAAGAAGACATTGAAGCACAGTGGTCTGTCAAATCCCTAGAAGACGTATGATTACTTGCATCACGAGGAAGCTTGGATCCGATAGATTTACGTCTTGATAAGGTTTTCTACAGGCAAAAAGTCAGTTTCATTAAAAACAGATCAATAGGTCGTACACCAGAGTACTTAAATTCTAGAATAAAATTTTTAACAATTGCTGCAGCTATATTAAAGGCTTCGGTCACTGGATTGGAAACTTTGTATTGCGTGATAACTAGTAATCACATTTCAACAGCTTGAATTAATTGCCTGACTCCTTTTTTTTTATAAAAAAGTATTGAATTTTAAAGAAACAAACCAAACTAAATGAGCTGCCAAAGAGGTTGGAGAGTGGATCCTCCTATAATTATAAAATTTTAATTATGAAATTTTAATTATAAAATTATAATTAAAATTATAATTCTAAAATAGAAATTGTAAATTACATATAAACTATAAAATTATAAATTATAAATTACATATGAACTATAAAATTATAAATTATAAATTACAAAATTACAATTAAAATTATAATTAAAAAATTATAATTAAAATTTTTCATTGAACTATTATAATTTTAAAACTATAATTTTAAAACTATGATTATAAAATGATAATTATAAAATTATAATTATGAGAATGATAAACTATTTTATTGTCGAACGACAAAGAATATTCAACTAGACGAATCATAATGAACATGCCATAAATAAACTGAATATGTATACACCAAAATTTTAAGTTTCTCTAAAAATTTTTGAGAATTAAATATCACAGCTACTATGAAAAAACAAATTTTGATTTTTTAAACCAGTTCATTATACTAACCATTTTAAACTCAAACTGCCGTCTGCGTTATTTGTATTTTACTAAGTAATGCGTCATTAGCCTTTGTATTTCCGCACTTTATTGAATAAGCCAAATTGTACAGTGCCAAAAAAACCCGCCCACCCTGAATAACTTTTGATCTAATGATCAGATCTTCACGTTCTAAGACTCAATCTTAATGGCTCAAGAGGATGACGTCAAATATGCTAATTAATAAGTGCAGGTGGTATTTTAAGTTGGAAAATCAGACATAAAAACGTACTTTCTCTGAATAAACTTACCTTTTTTTCGATCAATTCGGATTTTTGACCCTTAAAATAAAGGGGAGAGCCCCAGTCTCTGGAATATGGCCTCCATATTTTGATCAGGAGAGTGATCCAAAAATAATTTCATGCAAAAAATAAATTTCAGAAAATATTTATTATTTTTTATTATTTTATAAAATAATAATTGAGAACGCTTTGAATTGTAAGGTATCAATTTGTTGCATTATTTTAAAGAATGTAATTTTATATAGCAATATACGAAATTGGAGCAAAATCGGTCGAGTAGTTCCTGAGAAATGGAATTTCAAAAGAGTCAGATACTCAAAATTTTATATTTCGAAAATCCGAATCCGTCGATAAAAAAAGGTATGTTTATTCAGAAAATGTACGTTTTTGGGTCTAATTTCGTAACTTCAAAAAACGTCTGGGCAATTAATTTGTGTAGACGTTATTTAAACGTAATAAGCATATTTGAGGTTACCCCCTGAAACCATTAAGAATGAGGTCTTAGAACGTGAAGATCCGATCATTAGATCAAAAGTTATTAAGAATGGTCTATTCTTTTTTTTTCGTACTGTACTTGAATGCTTACCAAAATTTGAATACAAAAATTAATGTCTTTTATTTTGCCGCCAAATTTCAATCCCATTTTCGTAACTGCCACCCTCTGGGTTTAATGTCTCGAAATCAGTATTCTTTAACATCAAAGTATCAAAATTAATTTGAACTTTACTTTCCTAATTTTTAATTATTTAAAAATTTACCCAATCAGAACACACTAATAAATTTCCTTAAGCAACCGCTGCGATGCTGATTATTTGTTGCCAAGGAGACCCATAAATTCTTTCTGTAATCTTCTTAACAAGAGCATTAATGCCTAATTTAAAATCAGAATGCAAAGTATGCTGTAGGCAAACTATTTTCGCTGTTCAAAGCTTTTAATCTGATGACATTTAATTCAGCTAATTACATTTCTTTATCAATTCCAAATTCTTCAGAGTCGATTGCTGCTTTATACATTTCTAACTCAATTAAAGCATAAAGTTAACTTTATTTTTGGCAAGACATTCAGTTTTGAAAACAAATTACCATACGTTTTGAGAAGAAAAAACTTTGTTTATTGTTTGAACTAACTAAAGAAATGAAAAAATTAGTTTTATTCAGTACGAAAAGGATTTCACCACCAGGTATTTTTTGGAGATCACAAATTTATCATATTCTAATTATAAATTTTATTCTTGAAGCTTACAATGGAAGAGGTTAACGAAAAAATATTTTAAAAAATTAAATATTTTTAAAAAAATTAAAAAAAATTCTATATAGAATATTTAATTATAAACCAATGTTTTTCTACTATTGATGTTCAAAATTAAGAGAACTTTGAACACCAAGACTCAAAATTTGGTCAATTATATCCAGAACTGCTGGGTAAATTTTAATAAAATTAGGTAGAAATGTAGATTTCAATAAAAAATAAAATAAATTTTCCAACAATTGTAATAAATACGCATAATTGAAAAGTATGAAATAGTGGTTAGAGTATTGAAGTAAAAAAAAATCGCACTGTTTTGCACCTTCAAATTCCGATTACACTGTTTGAAATGTCTCAGAAAAAAATAGTTAAATAACACAATTTATTTTATTGTTATTTTACCATATTTAACCGAATCAGTTACATTGTCATAAAGATGGTATTCAAACGATTAACTGTGAGAAAAATCATTTTTTAACTGTTTTCACCTAATATGGTGAAACAACTAGAGTTTTAAAGCCATCTTGCCCACAGAAAATTGAAGGAAAAAAATGAGAACTCACATTCTTCAAAAGCTGGATAGTAAGCCAAATGATAAAGTTTGCGAATTCATATTTTTATTTTCTATCATCAGATGCCTAATTGTAACCGTGTTGTAATTAGTGTGTGGTGAACACTGAATGAAGCCACTTAGTTTCTTGCAGCTGGGTACATACTTTAGCCCAAGGGAACTGGCAGAACGGGGGTTTAAATCATAGTTTTGACACCCCATTATATTCTTCATTCCTTCAGTGTCCAGTGTCCTGCATCCCTCAGCTTGTGACCCTGAACTATTGGAATACCAACTTCTCATTCACGCATAGATGGCAGAACCACAGAGCATCTAAACTAGGGATGGGCGAACTTTTTTGGACGAAGGCAAAAAATAGGGGGGGGGGGAGTTTGGTGGGCCGAGTGAAAACTTCTAAAACAGAAAAGGAGAGATCTAAAAATTTTAATTTAAATACTTTATGAGATGAATGAAATTGATGTGCTTATTTTAAGGAATGGATGGAATTGATGTGCTTATTTTAAGTGAGATGTGCTTATTTTAAGGAACAAGGCTGGGAAGTTAAGGAAATGCTTGTCTGTTAGTCTACTTCTGAAATGATTTTTTCGACGGTTCATAGTTGAATACACTTGTTCACATAAAGATGAAGCAAACATAGCACTGATTTTCTGGGCATGAGATATTAAATTTTGGAAACTAGCTATTGGTAATGATTTGTAAAACTCAAACTTTGGCATATTTAGAAAAAACTGCTTCAGATGATTGTTAAATTGCAACTCAATTAATTCAAGCTGCAAATACGACCTCACCGTTTCATAATTTACGTTGACAAAATGTGATACGCATGTTAATGTTAATGGTTGGTGCGCATGGTAAAAATATTTAATTCTGCTTGAATGGCCCTGAAATCTTGAAATCTGCGTTCAGATTCAAAGTGGAGTTTTTTGAAGTCATCTTCATAATTCTTAAGCTTTTCCTTATTTACTGAGGGTATTGCATTTAACCTCGAGAAATAAGACAAGTCGTTCTTAGCTAGTTGACCAGCAAACAGATTAAGCTACAACAAAAACTTTGAGATAGGCCCAGATATCATCGATGAATTGATTTTCCCCTTGCATCTTAGCATTCAAGTTGTTCATATGACAAAGAAGATCTGTGAAAAATGCAAAGTCTGAAAGCCATTCTGTATCTTCCAATACTTCGCACTCAGCTGAAGATTGTTTCTCACGGAAGAACTGCACAATCTCGTCTTTCAGCTGCCAAACTTGCTCGAAAACATATCTTGCACTAGGCCACCTTACTTTCGTGTAATACAGTACATCAGAGTGTTCAGATTGCACGGACTGAAGAAAATCTTGGAATTGCCTGTGTGTTTGTCCACGAAATTGAATAGTATTAACAAGCTTTACTACTGCATCAACCACAGGTTTCATACTCAATGCAGGCTTACACAGAGTATCTTGGTGTATAACACAATGTAGAAAACTAACGTTATTCCCTGAATAGTTCTGATTAAAGAGTCCAAGGAATCCAGATTTTTTTCCTGTCATATTTTGTGCTCCATCAAACGAAATATTACATGTTTTTGTTATGGCCACTTTCAAAGTAAAAACCACTTCCTGAAACTCAAGAAAAATATCACATCCCGCGGTAGTTCCCTTTAAAGAACGCATTCCTTGTCAGTACCTTAGAAATTTCAATGTTCTCATCAACACCTCTTATAAATAACACTAATTAAGTATCAACTATATCAGTGTTTTCCTCCATAGCTATTGAGCAAAATGTAAATTGTGCAATTTTTTACTCTAATTGTGATGTTAAATTTTTATCAATGACTTCGATTTTAGAAGTGACCGCTTTTCGCTATACAGCCTCAAAATTATTTTTCATGTCTAGACATAAAACATCACTAACTTGGAGCATACATTGTTTAACAAACTCCCCACTACCGAGAGATTTATTACTTTTAGCAATATTGTGTGCGTTAATGTAACTTGCATGCGTAGCTGCTTCTTGGACACTGTTTATCTTCTTGAAAATATTTTGTTGGCCTGATAATTCTTTAAAAAAACTTTCTGCATTTATTCTTCTCTCACTATCAGACATTGCTTCGTAGTTGGCATTCTTGTGATTGGCTGTAAAATGTCGGTCAATGTTGTATTCTTTAAAAATTGCTACAGCTTCATTGCAGATAAGACATACTTGTTTATCATTCACAACTGTAAAAAATTGTTTCCAAGTCCATTCATCATTGAACGCTTGGCACTCTGAATCAACTTTACGTTTTTCAGTAGCGATTTTGGTGCTAAAAAATTTTACAAATAACTCAAAAAAGCACCAGCGTTTTTATACATTTAATAATTTCACCATTATTCACAATGACATTATGTGTGTGCAATCTTTTCATACGTAATAAATAATGTTAGAACTCGCGACGGCAGAAAAATCCGCTCGTTGGAGCTTGAAATGCGCAGTCTGCCACATGTGAAGTACAATTCACCTATATTAGATCCCGTGTGTCTGCTCCTCGAGAAAAACAAGCGCTCTTTGGAGCCAATCTACGGCTATTCTATAAAGAACTTTTGCTTTCAACATTTTACCAGTTAAAGCTGTCTATTTCCATCAATTTATGCTTTGTGAAACAAAAATAGAGAAAGCAAAAAGGTCATCAGTACTTTGTTAAAAAAAGATAGAACAAAAATAGCTTTAAACAAAGTAGACAAGAAAATGGATGCATATTGTTTACATTCGCCACGGATTGGCAAGTTAAAATTCTATCCTCGGGCCGGATAAAACCTTCCGGCGAGCCACAGTTGGCCCGGCGGCCGTAATTTGCACATCTCGGATTTAAACACTCAAAGTCTCGCATTTCCTTCTTTGCACGATAGATGGCACAACAAAATTAAAAGTCACATTTCAGAGTTAACTGGAAAAATAACCCCAATCTCAACCCAACTCCAATATCCAATTAAATTTCATCTTGACGGTTTATAAAATCTTGCTAGTTGTAAATGGCTATGAAGCTATATAGTTTTGTATTCAAGTTTTCTTAATCGGTTAGTTGTAAATGGTTTCAAACCTGTTCAAATACTGAAATTTTCCTAACCATAAGCTTTTCGGGTTATTGGATGATCACTCTGCTGTCAGTTGTTTTACCCTAATTAATGAAAATATTAACAGCGTAGTGTTGCTAACGATCATGCATCTGTAAGATGACTAATGAAAGATTCTTTGGGCTCCTGCCAATGTATCAACCCGTGTTCATACTAAATCTGCCCTGCAGTTCTGAAGATAATAGAATAAAATTTGAAAATTCTTTTAAATTGCACATCACCAGTGCATATCTTTATCAAGGTGAGATATAGAGGAATAGTATCAAAGTAGTAAGAAGTAAAAATAGTCCACTATATGGAACCATTCTTAATTATCTTGAATCTAATTTTTTTCCCTTGATGATTAGTTCTAGAATATCGTTTTCCAGAATATCGTACAAAAGAATGTCTTTTTAAGCGATAAATAATTTTAAAAAAATTCAAAAACTCTAAATAAATGAATAAAATAAAATAAAATCTTTTTTTAACACACGATTTCAAAAACAATTCCACCATCACTTTTTGTTTATTGCAAAATAAACTTGATTTTGAATTAAATATAAATACTCGTTATGTATCAAATACATAAATCGTAATTTTATTGTACGTGACATATTCAAAGTCAAAAAATTATTTATAATTTTAAGTTTTGCTAATTTATCTGTTTTGTCAGCGTTTATTTAATCACTATCAAAACAGTACCGATAGATAATTGTTAGTTTTATTATACAAATATTTAAAATATCTGGAGTAAAGATCGTGTTTATGTGGTATGTTGTAACCAAAACTATATTGCTAAATTTCAGCTTCATAGCACATATCTTTGAAATATTTAGAGCAAATGCCTTATTTAAGTGGCGATCTGTAATAAAAAATACATTAATAGGTGATTGATAAATTTATTAGACAAATATTTAAAATATATATGACGAAGTCCGTATTTCTATTGCCCTGAAAAAAATTTATTATCCCGTTCGCAAACCTACTTTGTCTACTACAATTCCTACGAGAAACATTAATGTTTCGGAATGTTTCAGTTTTCAAAGTCGAAGCCTTTGCCTCAAGGTCCATAAAGTGTTGGTTAAGCTAACATAATATAACAATGAATTCACTTTAGGAGAAAGAGATCTCATACATTATTCGGTGGTAAATACACCTAGAGTATAAAATGACCGGAGGCATCTGAAAGAAGCGGGAATTAACGAACTATTTGACCACTCTCAGGGGAAATCTTTACGTCTTCAACAATGACCTTAAATGAATTTATTTGGAAAAAGAGAATAGATTTCCTGTTTCGATGAGCATTCACTTCTAGTGTTGTTTGGATGACTGTATGATATATGTATTAGCGAACCATTAAGGAATAACATATTTGGTAATAAAATTAATGATATTGTAATCATTCAAATAGTGCCCCAAATAAAGTTACCAAAACAAAAAATACAATTATGCTACATATTTTTTTCAACAAGAAATATGATTATCTTGAAATAAGAGCAATGGCATGAAACACGCACTCTGTCTTACGTGCTTAATGATAATCATAAATCTTTCCCAATGAGGTAAACCAGGTTCGAATCCCAGTAATGTCTGGTCGATACGAATTCCGTACCCGGCATGCACTGACCACAGTGCTGACGTAAAATATCCCCAGTGCTAGACGGATCATGTGTTAGAGTCCCCTTGCTGTCAGGCTGACCATGAGAGGTTTCATGGTTTTCTCCTCCATGTAACGCAAATACGGGTTAGCTCCATAATAAGTTCTTCACAATGGCAATTTTCTCCCAATGCTTGGTCCACGAGTTCCATTGGTTTCTGAATTACAAGGCTACGGAGTTGACCATTGTTAGTCATAAACGCAAAAATTATATCTGCTGTTCAACGATGGTTTTGAAATCATAAATCTTAGAGTCGTAGTGGCTCATGGGATAGAGCTCTCTCCTCCCAATTAGATGACCCGCCGAGTTCGAATCTCAGTGATGGCTGGTCGATACGAATTCCGCATACTTCTCGCGCCGACCACAGCTCCGATTTAAAATATATTCAGTGGTTGACAGACCATGGGTTGGAGTACCTTGTCGTCGAGTTAACGTGGAATGTTCTCGTGGTTTTTCCTCTCTTTATAACGTAAATGCGGGTTAGTTCTATCAAAAAGTCCTACATGAAAGAAATTTCTCCCAATACTTGATTCAGGACTTTTCTTGTCTTCTGGATAGGGTTCAAAATTACAAAGCTACGTATTTGAACATTGGTAGTCGTAAAACTACTCAAAATTGAATCGGCTATTCAACGACGGTTATGAAAGAAAAAGCATAAATCTTTCAAACCTTATCTTTGAAATAGGAAATTTAAACTCTAAAAACAAATTTTAAAAAAGTCAGTCATACGAGATTTGAAGAAAAAAAATGTTTTGAAATCTGCATCATAACCACGTGAACGAAGTGAGATTATTTGAAAATCAATCATTTGGTAATTTTAAATTAAATTGGGATACTTTTGTGAAACATAAAGCCGTAATTAATTCTCTCTAATTGCTTCCCTATCTAGTAAATATAACTTAAGATACTATCTTTTTCTGTGTTCTATAAGCATTCAGAAATTCTAAACGTTGGTGTCAACAGTTGCTGAAAATAAAACATTTCTATGTTTTAGAATTAAAATAATAAGTTTTTATGACATTTGTTTTTGTAAATGTTTGATACATAAGCAATCATTTATGTTACAACTGTCTTACAAAAATTTGTATTTCTTCAAGAAAGAAAGATATTCTGTTACAAAATAAACATATTTTATTTATCCAATTTTTAAGTTTCACTTGCGATATAAGAATCAATTTTTGAATGACTCTATCATGCCTACTTACTAGAGTTTCATAAAAATTATCCATGCATACATTAAATGCATATATTCCGGCTAAAATAAATTCGGTTTTGACGTATTGTGAAAAAACTGAAGCAGATGTTTCAGGCATCTTCTTTAAATTATTTTACAATAATTTTTGTGACAAAAATAGTTTTAAAATGCGATCAGAGTGATCAGGACACGCATATAAATCAATAACAATTAAATGAATTATTGTAAAAACATTCTACATAAGTGAAAAAAAGGAATAAACTCTTATTCAGTTATATTTCAAGTGAATAAAACAGTTTATTTATTGTAATAAAAATATAGATGACATATTTTAATGGTTTTAGTTATAAGTTTTAGTTTCTGCATAAATATAAAATGAATAGTATAGTAAGTGTGAAAAGTTTTTTATATTTATTTGTTAGATTTATTTTTTATGCTTCACAAACCACAAACCTTTTTTTTAATTTATATATTTATGAAACGTATTATATATATATATATATATATAATAAAAAAATAAATACAAGAAAACACGAAGAAAGTTAAGAAAAACAATAAGCAGTTATAAGCAATTATGCAGCTTTAGCGCTTAATATTATCTACTATTAACTTTCTTTCATTCTCCTTCTGTTTTCGTTTTAATTTCCTTTTTCTAATTTCCTGTCTTTAGGACGTTACGTGTGTTTTGGATGTTGCTCTTTGAGCCTATTTTTATGGAATTAAACAATTTTAACAATTTAGCGCCTGGTAAAAAATGTGTTCAATATTTAAATTATTCTTCATGTTGTACCCGGTACGGAGAGCCTATATCAGAGGGGAACTTTGGATCGACATCCTGCTACTCTGAAAGCAAAAGCGAAAGCAAGCGATTTTTTGAATTGCATTCTATTCCCGAAACTTTACCTTCCTATAAAGTGTGTGATGATAAAAGATGCAAAACTTGCCCTAATACAGACAAAAAACATACTGTTCTTTATAAAGTTAGCTCCAAATATTTTTGTAAAATTAAAAATGTTATTTATATGTTAACCTGTGGTTTCTGTAATATGAAATATGTTGAACAAACTAGTAACTCACTTAACATTCGAATTAATCAACACCGTTCTGATATTAACAGTAATAAGACTATCAATATCCTGGAATTGAATCATTTTAGAGTACATAAATTTAACAGTGTCAAAATTAATATTTTAGATATTATGGAGGATTTAGATTTAAGACTACAGAAAGAAAATTACTACATGCTTTTATACAGAACAATTTTGCCGTATGGGCTAAACGATACCTTCCAACATACACAGATTAACTACAATAACTCATCAACTTATTCACTTTTTCATAAAGATAAGCGTACAAATCGAGGTAAACGGGGTTCAAGAAGTAATAGAAACTCTCTTAATAGTGACAAATCAAATATAAAATTTCTTTCTAATATGGAAAAAGACTTTAATAAGCAATATAGCCTTAAACCAGTTAAAGATTTTGTCTTCTCCCTTAAGAATTATGAAGTATATAAGTTCTACGATCTAATTATTAAATTTTCTTTCATTAATTTACATTTCAAAATTCCTTGTTTCGATCTTTTAAAAGCCAAAATGGGCAAAATTATGCCTAATAAAAGGAAAAGTTTAGATAATTTATATTTCGTTATTAACTTTCAAAATCCTATTTTCGATAAGATCAAATTTCACAACATTTTTGAAAATTTTAAAGCTTTATTTCCATTAAAAGATTTTAACATTATTAAAAGTTTTAAATCTAACAAATCTCTTGGTAGAACCATATTTAACTATAATGACATAAGCAAAAATTTAGAAAGTTGTAATATATCCGATTATGAATGTCACTGTGAGGAGGATAAATATTTTGATTTTGTTGATAAACATCATAAACATATTATTACTGGTAATTTAAATATTGTAGAAAACTTGGAACTTAGGAATTTAATGATAAAAGGCGCAAAATTTAGACCCATTTACCATTTATCAATCAATAAGATTCTAAAATACTTTCTTAATGATCTCAATAGTTTTTGTTTAAAGATATCAAATAGATTCTCTTTACCTTTAGGTATGCTAACAGAATAGAAATGGGAAGTTAATTATTACTTTAAAAACTTTATTTTCAATAATAAGGATAATTTAAATAAGAATAACAATTCAACAAATTTTTCTAATATTGTTCAATCAATTAAGCAACTTCAAAAAAATTTTGTAATTACCCCCATAGACAAAGCTAACAATAATTATGCTATATTCTGTAAAAAATTCTATGCTGAACTTTTAAATACGGAATTAAAAATAGTAAAAATTTTGAACTCAGTAATTTCAATAATAATATTGTCATTAAAAATATTTTAGCTTTTTACAAGAGATTAAAAATTAAAATTAGCAATATACAATTTCCTTACTTAATTATCAGTCCTAAATTTCATAAAATTCCAGTAAAATTTAGAACTATCACATGTGGGTCTAATACTTATTTAACTAAACCTGGCACCATTTTTTCTAACTACTTAAATAAGATTATTAACTATATTACTAAAGAAGGTTTCTCTTGGATTATCACTAATAATCAACCGATTTTAGATTTCATTAAACATAATAAAATTAATTCTATTGCGACTTTTGATTTCCAGGATCTTTTCAATAGCATTCCCCTTTCTAAACTAAAAGATGTCCTTTTGAATTATTACTAGGATTTTAAAAATATCCTTTGCGATTTTGAGTATTGGGAAATTCTGATTAATTTTTGTCTTTTTAGTAATTATCTTTACAATAGAAAGGATATTTTTCTTCAAATTAATGGAATACCACAAGGATCTAATTATTCATCTCTCTTAGCTAACTTATTTTTGCATTATTATGAAAAAAATTATACTCTTAGTATTAAATTTGTTTTTAGATGACTTAATTATCTTTAATTTCCAAGATTTTACTATTTTATTGAGTGATATATACCCTGAGGAATTAATCTTACTTCGTAATCATGATGATAATATTAATTTAATTTTTTTGGATTTGGGTATTATGAAGGTTGAAAATATCTGCTTTGTTGATTTATACGATAAAAGAAATGATTTTAATTTTAATATTAATAAACTAGTTACTTGGAAGTCTAATGTTTCTAGGAGCATCTATTTAAATACCACTTTTAATGAAATGAACAGAATTAAAAGAATGTGTAGTAATATTTATTTATCCTAAAAACAAATCAATAAACTCTTTCAAAATTTGATAAAAAAACAATGGATGCCCAACTAAAGTAATAAAATTTTATATAAAATCATTGAATTAATCGTATATTTTTGTGGATATATTTACTAAACATTTTTTTTTGTTAATTTTTATAATTTTCCCATGTGCAAATCCATTTCAGGTAAATCCGTTGCCAAAATTATTTACTAAATAATTTCTTTGTTAATTTGTATAATTTTTCCATGTGCAAATCCATTTCGGGCAAATCCGTGGTTAGAATTATTTACTAAAAATTCCTTTACTAAATAATTTCCTTTGTTAATCTATACAGTTTTTCCATGTGCAAATCCATTTCGGGCAAATCCGTGGGTAAAATTGTTTGCTAAAAATTTATTTATTAATTTATACAATTTTTCCATGTGCAAATCCATTTCGGGCAAATCCGTGTTAAAATTATCTATTAAAATTTTTTCCTTGATAATTTAAATAATTTTTCTATGTGCTAATCCATATCGTGCAAATTCGCGGCTAAAATTATTTGCAAAACAGGCAATTTATGTTTCTCTTTTCTATTTTATATGTTTTCTTAAATAAATATCTATCTTCTAAAACTATTTATGATCAATTTCTAAAATTATCCAGTATAATATTACCTTGCGCACATCCATTTCGGGCCCATCCTTGGTATCTAACAAATGAAAGCTCAGAATAACAAATCACTTCAGCGGTGCAGTAAGAACGACACTTTAAAACCCTCTACTCAATTTGCGCTTTTGTTTTCATATTTTATTTTCATATTTTGTAATCTGGCAATCTTTCTGCGAAAACATTTTTAAATCATTCTTGAAAAATTTTCTGTGCATGTAAGTTGATCTGATTTCGCTACGTGCTTTATAGTCCCCTTTTAATGTCTTTTCTTTTTATTTTATTTTATTTTATTTTCTGTTTTTACATGTTATTTTTACTTATTTTTACTTTTTGTGATCTATTTTATTTGTTGTTATTTTTATAAAAAAAAAAAAAAAATATTTGAGTGCTCCTCACACTATTGTATTAATATACTTTGCTTTGGCTTTATTGATACAATACCAGAAAGCACTATATTTTGCGGATATAATCGTGTGGGCTGAAGAAAAGATTATATCTTTTTTTCCGGTTTTTCAAATAAAATTTCATCTTTTTTTTTTTTTTTAACTGTTGTTTGTTATTTTTTTTACTTATTATTTCCCCCCTTTTTTTGTCATATGGCTATTATTTTTCTTTGTTTTATTCTTCATTTTGAACTTATGTATATATATATATATATATATATATATATATATATATATATATATATATATATATATATATATATATATATATATATATATATATATATATATATATATATATATATATATATATATATATATATATATATATATATATATATATAATAACAAGATTTAATACTAGTATTCTTCTGGACAAATTTAAAGATGTTCTTTTCTCATACTTTTATGATTTTAAAAATATTCTTGCTATCGATTTTGAATACTGGCATAATTGTGTTAGTTTTCGTATGTTTAATAATTTTATGTTCAACGGTGACGGTATTTTTCTGCAGATCGTTGATCAAGTAATTTTGATTCGGATTCAGATTTTCGTGATTTATTCATCACATGAAACACATCTACCGTTCTAATTAATGTTTCTAATAAAAGAAATCATTTTCCCTTTTCTATCATTAAGTTAATTTTATTGTAATTCTTATCAATCTATTAATATCGATAGACATGTTATTACATCTCAAAATAATCGCGCTGCGTTTATTTGCAATAATAATATGCTTTTATTTTTTTAAAAAAACGGTAAATCTCTACATCAATATCTCTAGGATAATGGCATCCCGATTAGATTTATAAACTGATACCTGATTCAGTAAAGGAATGCCTTCGATGCGAAATAACGCCTAGCTTTATGCTTTCGAAAGGCCACCCAAGTATTAAAGGTGCTGTTATTATCTCGAAGTATAATCGGGAGCCTGAATTTCCAATTGATTTATTAAGCTTAAATTTTGTAGAGTTTATTTATTTAATAAGTTTAATGCTTATAGAGTACTTTTTTACTATTTTTTATAATTTTTCTCATCTGTATCTGTAAAAAAAATTTTTTTATTCCTAGATGAATTTTTGTTCTCTATCGTTATACACATACTAGTTTAATACTCTGAACCCACATACCAATTTGGTAATCGAACTTGCAGATTGAAATTAATCAGTGAAATTCTGCTTCCCTTCAGGTAATTTCAGCAGTATCACTTCGATTTTCAGGATTATGGTATAAAGTCTTCGTCTGACCTGCTGTTAGTTACCTTTTTCTTGAGGCAGTTGGGGATATGGTTGCTTGCCGTAATTAACCGCCAACCTCAGAAACTGCTGCTTCACTGACTGCATGGTTCTATGCTTCTGACGAGGCTACCATGTATGCCAATGCCTCCACTTTAATTTCTTTTTAGTGTTTTTTCTATTTGATTTTTTGGATGTTATTCCCTGTTACAAACTTTTTATCTTCGGCTTGTCGTTTCATCTCATTTCTCTCTCTCTCTCTTTATATATATATATATATATATATATATATATATATATATATATATATATATATATATATATATATATATATATATATATATATATATATATATATATATATATATATATATATATATATATATATATATATATATATAGATAGATAGATAGATAGATAGATAGATAGATAGATAGATAGATATATCCCCGTCAAGTCACTTCAATATATATATTATAAATATCGGATTTAAATTTAAAATTATTTAACAGAAATTGGATCTGGGATCAATTTTATATATTTAAATTTTTACTTAATTTAAACACAGCTAAAAGGAGAGCCAAACTTATCAGTCTTTTTCTCGACTTACATTAATATGTCATTCCAAGCTTTCAAAAAATTAGATAAAATTTAGATGTAAATGAGATTAGTGAAAGGTATTTTAACTTACAGAATTTTACTGCTCAGAACTTCCAACAAGGAAGAAAATAGTATAAAATGGGTTGAAAAAAGTTTTCTAATTGAAAATTTTGACGACAGACTTCTTCTTAAGAGTATAGTATAGGTATGTAAATCAAGTAACAGCTTTAGCAAAGAACAAATGAAATTTTTGATGACCTGCTTAAAAGGAAAAAATCGCGAGCCATTAAACTGATTTAATGCCTTCGGACAAAAAAAAAAAAAAAAAAAAAAAAGTAATAATAACGTGTAAGCATGCTTTTAGCTTAAATTTGCACCTGCATTTTTGAAAATAAGCTTAAGCTGGGTTTCTTGTTTATTTATTTTCTCAGCTTTTACTTTCACTGAAATGAAATAAAAAAATGCTTTTCTGAGATATCGTTATTTCAGCCGGTGTGAAAGCGCAAAAAAATTGAATGCGCGCTTCTTTAAAAAGGATTAAATGTATTTTTTTTTTTTTTTAGATTATCTTTTATACTCCCGGATCGAAAAGTAAGGCATGTTACAAAAAAACTGTTTGCTTGAAATTTAAAGGAAAATATACCGAAGAAAAATGTAAATAAGTCTGTATATTCAATGACAAAACCTCTTTCTTAATATTTTTATTTGCTTAATAACTACGTTTTTTCAACACAAAAAGTAACGAATGAATATAATTACACCAAAGAGCAGTCCATTAGCAAAAATACTTTTTTTCGAATTCGGATGTTTACAACATTTTTAAACCCAATTACGGTACTACAAAATTTTTAAATGTTTACATAATGATAGGTGCTAAAATTTTTATAATAATAAATACTTAGTTATTTATTTTAAATGCATTATTAAAAAAAATTAGTCAGTAGGGATTTTCGTTATTTTCACAATAAAACAGCTAAAATCATTAATTTTAATTTTGCTTTATATCATATCTATAAAAAAATATGTGCTATCAAGCGTTACAAATTACATCTTAACTTGATAGGAATAGATATTAAATCACATTTAAATATATCTTTTTTTTATATCGATGAGAAAAATATATATATTTTATCAATAAAAACAAAATCTTAACTTATAAATAATAGAAATTTAATCCTCTTTTAAATAGCACAGTTTTGTTATAGATAATAAAAATATTTGTTATGAACCGGTACAAACAATGTCTTAATTTTATGGAATGAAATTTGTATATCATTGTTATTTCATAATTGAGAAAATGGCCATTTTGGGTCGAAGAAAATTTTTTCTCACAGATGTGATCGGAGACCAATAAGTAACTACTAATAAATTTGCTGCATGTATTTTTATTTAATAAGGAAACTAAGAATTTTTTCTTCATCAGAGTCTATTATTAAAAATTTAAAGTTAACAGTAAATGTCTTCTAATTTTATATTATGCATATGTAGACTCTTACATTGATTGCTTCTTATCAGTTAAAAATGGGGATTATATAATTAGCATAATATCCAAGACGAATTTAAATTCTTATTCAAAAAATAACGAAGTACTACACAACATGTAACCAATCATAATTTGATTTTTACAAACTACTATTATATTTTTTTTAAAAAAACCCAGACCCTCGTAACAAAAAAAGACATGACTAGTATTAGAAGACCTAAGCGAATTTATTTCTTACCCATGCCAAGCAAATACACTTTTCGTAAAATTTTCTATATTTATCTCAAAAATGCTTTATTTTACTTCCTGCTGAAATTCAAAATGAAAATAACTTAAATAATTGCATTCGTTAATTCAATGTCATAGTAATTCTATACACACTTAATCTTTTGTTTGTATACCTTCTTATCACAGCTACGTTTTCGAGATTTATGACTGATTTAACTTGCTTTAAAACAGACATTCTTACTTACCACCCTACAAATTTGGTGTTCTATTTGAATTTTTTTAGCCGTTTCGTGTTTTCCTTGATGTGTGTGTGTTTTATTCTTTATCTTAACATATAGACTCATTTCTGTAGTTACTGACATGGGACTTGGACATAATAATAATTATTACAATAATAATTATAATTAAAAAAAATTTAAGAAAAATAATAATAATTTAAAAAAATAATGATTCTTTAAATAAGAAAAAACTTATGTCTTACTACTGCAATCTTGGGAACAATTAAAAAAATATCGTGCTGAAGGAGCAAGATTCCAGCAACAGTTCTTTCATAATCTCCATAACCATTTGTATTTTGTTAACCGTTTCGTGTTTTCCATGATGTGTGTATGAGTGTTTTATTCTTAATCATAACTTATAAATTCATGTCTGTAATTGCTAACATGGACATAATAATAATTATTACTATAACAATTATTATAATAATTATAAAACAATAAAACTACTTTTTAAAAAAAATAATGATTCCTTAAATAAGAAATAATTTATGTCGAACTACTGCAATCTTGGGAACAATTTTAAAAAGATCATGTAGAAAGAGCAAGATTCTAGCAACAGTTCTTCCATAATCTTTTAAATCTTCCTCAGACATAAAACATGAAAAGCCTAATATCGATTAAAACTTCTGAGATATAAATTAAATAGCAAGCTTTCCCAAATAGCTTGGAGAACCTGGAGACTCAAGAATTCTTAGAAACATTTCCGATTATTAATGCCCGGAATATAAACTCTGAATACATCTATAAATTCTAGAACTATTGCTTCTCGAAACAGCCTTTAAGAATCGTGATGAGACAGCAAAGCAGACTTCTCACAAGAGAAGAGAAAACTAAATATCTTTTCTTCAGAATTCAAAGTGTTCTAAGTCAATACATAATCCGAGATGTTTTTAGATAGCTTAGTTTTTCTTTTTTTTACTCATAAAAACTTTACAAACTCGATATTTCATAAAATTGTTTGACATTTCTTAGAGTTGTGTTTGACCTAGAAGATTAATGACTAAAAGAAAAAAAGTCAATCCTTTTGGAAACGTTTTTGGAAAACTTAATCGAAAAATATTGTTTTGATTGCTTGGAAACGAAAAAACATTTTAGTACATTATGTAAATAAAGTGCAAGGAAATATTTTGGATGAGAATAAAAAGCACAAAAAATACTATATTATAATTTTGAAGCATTCTAGTCTATTAGTTAAGTAGGAATCACTTGTTTTTAATCTTAACGGGCCAATGCCGAAGTAGAATAATAGTTTCACTGGTTAAATACTGCCCAGATCATGGCTAAAATCTGGAGATGTACCAGATTGCAAAATTTTACCGTTTCCGGGAACCCATTAGTACTCGGCGCAAATTTAATATTTTACCCTTCTAGTTCCGGATTCCTGGTAAAATTTTATTTGTTACTCGGCCGATTCTGGGTGGCGTGTGAAATTTATATTTATTACCCGACCGGATTTCCAAATAAGAGTTTTTTGTTGAGTTATATAAAAAATAAAAAATTTTCTTTTAATAAAGACTACTTTAAAAAAAAAATATGTGTCAATTTTCGTTAAAACAATTGTCCCGGTTTCCATTAGCATCTTCAATAAAGTTTAAATTAGTAATAGCATTAGATTAACTAATGAGTTATTTATAAGAAAAAATTTATATTCAGCCTACCATACTTTAATAAAATGCTAAGTCTTCAAATCTGAATAATAAAAATATATTATTGCATTTTATCATTTTTTTACCTAGAAATTATTGAAACAATTATTGAAGTATTGTATTAATATTACCTAGCATTGTATTAAAACAATTATGCAAAACTGTATAAGAATAGTACAATTTTCTATCGAACAATTATTTTGCAAGATGCAGTTCTAAGGAAATTTATTGTACTCCAACAAAAATAAAAACTTATGTTTTTATTTTTTAGATTTTTGTTAAGAAAAATTTAAAAAACAAATTGGATTGAATGTTGGCTTTATAAGTAAATTTACTATAGCATTTGTTATTGTTTCTTCTTTTAAACGTAGTATATTTTAAAAATGGTGATATATTAAATGCAAATGTTTTAACTATCGAGGCTTAATCTATGTAATTTACGTGCAATGCGATCGACCTTAATATTCAACCTCTTAAGCTTTTCGATAGTCGATGAAAAAATTGTACGTTATTAATAATGATCAGAAGATTAATATAGCAGCTTTGCAGTTTATAATGTTACGATTCAATCACTGCATCCCAGCAATTTTGAACCCTCAAAAGATAAAATATCTCCTATTGAAAAAAATTTCTTTCAAACAAATGCAAAAGCATTATCTATCAAACTAATGCTTACTTGCGTTACTCAGAGATAAAAACCTCGAAAATCACCCAAAATAATTTTAATCAGACTGATTGGAAATTGAATCCATTGAGATAATCAGTACGAAACAAGTCTACTAGTAGAAATTTTGTTTATCGAGAAAATGAAATAAAATGTTGCCAAATGAGTTTTTTTTCAGTTATGTAAAAATTAAGTTTTGTTTTAATAAAAACTGTCCTTAAAAATATAATTATCAATTTTTGTTAAAGCAATTGTTCCGGTTTTAACATGTACTTTTAATCTTAAATGATATTTAAACTAGTATTTGTATTAGAACAATTAATGTCTTAATTGTAAAAAAATATTTATATTCTGTCCACCTTACTTCGATAAAATGATAAGTCTACAAATAAAAAGAAGAATAATAAATATTAGAACATTTATTTACATACTGAAAGCAAATTTATTAGGAGTAAATGCACATTTTTTCTGGAATTATCATTATTTTGTTCCTTTAATTACATTGACTTTGAATAAATATTTACCTAATTCCTAATTTTATTATTATTTTAATTATTATTCATCAAAATTTTATTGACTTTAAACAAATATTAACAAAATTTCTTATTTCTAATTTTGTACTTACTTAACAATCATATTATTTAGTTAGTATTATTAATATTTATTATTAATAGTTTTTACCATTAGATTTCTGAATTTTCATGTCCTAGTACTTACCGGGCTCCTCTCTTCAGCGAACATATTTCTCTTTAACGAAGGTGTTCGTTTTACCGATGTTTCCTCACATTAAATTTCTGCACAAAAATAAAATGTGTCGTTTCAAAATATTTATTTTTAGCTTCATTCCTGGGAAATTGGTGGAATACATGGATTTCTTAAACTACGTGCAAATGAATAATTTCACGGTTACTATAATTCTGAATTTGGTTAGATCGAACACAAATAAGTTTTAGTCGGTTCTAAATACTCATTACAATTGGTCGGGTCATCAGGTTTTGAGGCTAAGTAACTGGGTAGTAAAAAGGTACAGGGAATTTGTTCGGTGCATCTTTTCTAAAATCATTTTATTTCACCCTAATATTTAATTTCCTCACCGTCATTAAACAGCTGACCCAATTTTGGGTTTACGACTACTAATGTTTAACTCCATAGCCTTTTAGTTTTGAATCCAGAAGACAAGGGAACTCCTGCATAAAGTATTGGGAGAAATTTGCCTTCGTGCAGAACCTATAGGTGTAACTAACCTGCATTTGCGTTACATGGGAAGTAAAACCACGAAAACCTTCAACGGTAGGTCAGGTGGTTAGGGTACTCTAACTCATGATCCGTCTACCACTGAGGATATTTTACGTTAGCACTGTGGTCGGTGCAAGCCGGGTGCGTGATTCAGCAATCGCTGGGATTCGAACCCTATTCACCTCATTGGAAGGCGAATGCTTCAACCCCTGTGCCAAAACGGATACATCCTTAATGTCGTATTTGCAACAAATTGAATCGTAATCACTTATTATAATTATGGGAAGTGAAATACTTTCGAATCAGTAACAAATCATACTATTTAGCAAATAATAGTTAAAATGTTCCTATGCGTGTCAACATATTTCGCTTGCAGCAAGTAAATATTACTTTTTCTTACCACATTTAAATTTATTATCAAAGTTCTGCGCAATAATATATATCGAAATTATTGATTTTCATGTAACAAAGTAATTTCTCTGTATTAAATCCACTGCCGTTTGGGGGTTTCAACTTTACGTTACATTTCGTTTTGCTGCACGAAAAGTATAAGATTTCAGAAATTTAAAATTGCGGAGGTGTGTAGAAAAACGTACAGGAAGTACAGCAAAATAAATAAAAAATTAGCATTCCATATTTAGTTTTAGAACCATTCATTTTTAAGCTTATTTTAAAAAATACCATGTGAGCTAATCTGAAGTCGACTGAAATTTAATTACGGAGTTAATATTTCACATTCTGGAATAGTCATTTTTATTTGAGAACTGAAGGAACCTACTTCCCTTCTTTTGACTATTTATCCATTGCAGTGAAAATATTTATTTTTCTCTCTCGTAAGAGCTTTATTTTGTGTGCTAATCTTTCATTTGAGGAAACATTTATTTTGAAATTGTTAAAAAGGAAACCTAAATCAAGAGCGATAAAAACTGCTCATTATAAAACTGTTATAAGTCTCATTAACAAGTAAAACTTCTTCTCATTTTCTTTTCTTTTTACTGAATCATGCATTATCCATTAATTTTTACCAAGTACAAATGATTAATTTTCATATCCAGATAATTTTAAATTTCATGAGGATTGATAAAATATTCTTAGATAAAACTACAATAATTTTGTATTTTATCTAAACAAAATATTCTTTTTTTAGGGAAAATATCGTTTTTTTAAAAATAAGATAAAATGATGAATGAGAACAAATGACAAGGGTGGGTGAGCGCAGCCTGCGATTCAAAAATTATATTTTACAAATAATTATATAACTTCAGTTTTTTGATTAAATTTACGTTGAAATAAACGAAAAACAAACAATTCAAATTGTTTTAATAACAACATGATCCATAAGCTTAAGTACAGTCTTATTTTTTAGATAACACGAACTTAAATTGAGAAGGCTTGTCTTGAAAGAGATTATGCAGTTAAAGTTTTAAAAACCCATGATAATATTTAACGATCACGGCTTATAGACTTCTTTGAAGTATTCAGGAAAATCCCTTGTTTTAAATCCAAAAAATGCAGCCGAAACATTCATTGTAAAAATGAATTAAGTCCTGTCTTCTTTCATATTCCATTTAATTTCTAGATACAATACTATTACACAGTAGCATAGAAAAATAGTTATATAGGTTTATCTATATACAATTACATAGGAAGCAATCATTGATTTAAAAATACACTTTTAATAAATATGCATGCAGTTATTTTATAGGTTTGTGTGAGTTATTTATAAGTTTTAGTTCAGTTATAAGTTTACAATAAAACTCCTTAATGTAACTTTTTCAGCAATATTTATTTACAGTGATTGTAAAGTAAATATGACTTTGAAAATATGGTGTGTCAGATGTTATGTTCCGTAAAATTTTACAGTAAAAAAGAGTCTTTTGGTAAAGATCACAGGCCTTCCAACAACAGTTACTTTTTCCCAGAATTTGATCCAGAATTTTTTACTGAGTAGTTAGTTAATCTGTATTTTTTAAAGTGCGAAATCGAGTGTTTTTCGAGTTTTACTTCAGTGTAGTGGATACATTAACTTCTTCCGTATTTAAAGTGTCTTTGACGTTACCCCGTAAAAAGGAATCACGTGGGGCGAGGTTCACTGATCTTGATGACCATGTGTTGAAGAATAAATCACTCGTCCTTCACATTCTCAAAAACACTGTTTATGAGCCAATGGAGCTATAAATAATTATTAGTGCAGTCATCGACATGAACAAAACCATTATGTCATGTACGTATAATTTATCAAAAACTTCTTTGTTAATTTATATAGTTTTTGCAATTCTTATACAGCAATTGATCTCTCTCTCTCAATACCCTGCGCACATCCATTTTCGGGTCAATCCTTGGTAACTCAAGCTAACAAATTAAAGGACGCAGTAAGAACGTGCTATACCTTTATTTTACTCTTCTACCACAATTTGTGCTTCTGTTCTCATATTTTGTGATCTGGCAATCTTATTACGAAAATATGTTAAATCAGTCGTGAAATTTTCCCCGTACACGTACGTTCATTTGAATTCGCTACTCACTTTAGAGATTTCGTTTTGCGTTTGAACTTATTTTATGAGTTCTATGTATACTTCCACCTTATGCGCAGCAAATAAAACTTGTTACTTTTTCTTCATTTTTCTCTTTCTTGTATTTATTTATTGTGCTATATATATATATATATATATATATATATATATATATATATATATATATATATATATATATATATATATATATATATATATATATATATATATCAGGGCTCGAATAACCACTCGTTCGCCCGTTCTCGGCGGTCAAAAATTCCCTGCGGACAACAAATATCTCGAATCCGACGTCCGCGCGGACGGCCATTTTCCCGTTAATATTCGTGATACATTTTCAATTTTTGTTATCTTACAAGAGTCTAGCGCCTCACTTGTAAAATGACCCTCTAATCTAGAAATACAGCAACATACTGCGTTTAGTGGAATTGATGTTTTCTCTGTCTGGGAGTAATGCAGTGGTTGAAAGAGGCTTTTCGGCAATGAGCTTACAAATAAACACATTGCGTATTGGTCTTAAACAAGAAGCGTTAAACGCAATTATGAACATCCACCCAAATGGAAAACCCCTTTCAGATTTCTGTGCAGAAACCTCTGTAAATCATTGGCTTGATTGTGGAACTGGCAAACGTCATATTTGTTTCATTTAAAAAACGAAGTACCCTCGGATAAATTGACATTCCAGATAACTAGACCTTTGTCATTTAAATTATTTCAACAACAAAAAAATTTCATAAAAGAAATACTAGGTTTTACTATTAGTAACCTACTATTTGTAATCCTAGTAACTACTAATTCATTGTGCAATTTATATAAATGTTTGTAATAAATAAGAGAAAATTATATTTTTATTTATTTAGAAGCTACGGGTTAGATTCGAAGGAGGACGGGTCCATTGTTGGACAAGCCGTCCTCAGGGACGGGTAAAATTTCTGACTTTCTTCGAGCCCTGATATATATATATATATATATATATATATATATATATATATATATATATATATATATATATATATATATATATATATATATATTTATATATATATATTATATATATATATATATATATATATATATATATATATTTATATATATATATATATATATATATATATATATATATATATATATATATATATATATATATATATATATATATATATATATATATATATATATATATATATATATATATATATATATATATATATATATATATATATATATATATATATATATATATATATATATATATATATATATATATATATATATATATATATATATATATATATATATATATATATATATATAGTTCAAAATGAAGAATAAAACAAAGAAAAATTATAGACATATGAAAAAAAGGGGGTGGGAAATAATAAGTAAAAAAATAACAAACAACATATTATTTAAAAAAAAAAAGAAATTTTAATTAAAAAAGCCGGAAAAAAAAGATATAATCTTTTCTTCAGCCCACACGATTATTATTCGCAAAACAGAGTGCTTTCTGATATTGTATCAATAAAGCCAAAGCAAAATATATTAATACAATAGTGTGAGGAGCACTCAAAAAAAAATTTTTTTTTATAAAATAACTACATAAAAATAGATCATAAAAAGTAAAAATAACATGTAAAAACAGATAATAAAATAAAATAAAAAGAAAAAACATTAAAAAGGGGGGACTATAAAGCGAGTAGCAAAATCATAACAACTTACATGGACAGATATTTTTCAAAAATGATTTAAAAATGTTTTCGCAGAAAGATTGCCAGATTACAAAATATGAAAACAAAAGATGAAAGCAAAAGCGCAAATTGAGTGTAACAAGAGGGTTTTAAAGTGTCGTTCTTACTGCACTGCTGAAGTGATTTGTTATTCTGAGTTTTGATTTGTTAGTTACCAAGGATGGTCCCGAAAGGGATGTGCGCAAGGTAATATTATACTGGATAATTTTAAAAATTGATCATAAATAGTTTTAGAAGATAGATGTTTATTTAAGAAAAAATATAAAATAGAAAAGAGAAACATAAATTGCCTGCTTTGCAAATAATTTTAGCCGCGGATTTGCACGATATGGATTAGCACATAGAAAAATTATTTAAATTATCAAAGAAAGAATTTTAATAGATAATTTTAACACGGATTTGCCCGAAATAGATTTGCACATGGAAAAATTAACAAAGAAAAAATTTTAGCAGATAATTTTAACCACGGATTTGCCCGAAATGGATTTGCACATGGAAAATTGTATAAATTAATAAAGAAATTTTTAGCAAACAATTTTATCCACGGATTTGCCCGAAATGGATTTGCACATGGAAAAACTGTATAGATTAACAAGGGAAATTATTTAGCAAAGGAATTTTTAGTAAATAATTCTAACCACGGATTTTCCCGAAATGGATTTGCACATGGAAAGATTAACAAATAAAAAATTTTAGTACATAATTTTAGCCACGGATTTGCCCGAAATGGATTTGCACATGGATTTGCACTTAGTGTTTTCTTGTATTTATTTATTTATTATATATATATATATATATATATATATATATATATATATATATATATATATATATATATATATATATATATATATATATATATATATATATATATATATATATACACAGTCCAGTCACATTAATGTGACCATCACCTACTTTCGACGTCAACGTGAAATAACCAATCACAGAGTGCAGCACATTACAGTGGTGTAGTGTATATATTGGATGTCCTAGGGCATCGAAAAGCATTTCAGTCGTTGGCGCAATGCAGAAACGTAGCGATTTATCCGACGTCCAAAAGGACATGATTATTGGCTTTCGGACCAAGGGTGGAAGCATTTCGGAAACGACTGATTTTGTGAACTGTTCGCGTGCCACCGTGGTAAAAGTATACCGTGCATGGCAAAATGGCACTATACAAAACAAGCGGCGTGGCACATGTGGTGCACCACGGGCCAAAGATGGCAGAGGCGAATGAAGGCTACGGAGATGCGTTCAGGCGAATAGACGTGCAACTGTTGAGCAACTGACCGTCCAAATGAACCAAGGGGCTACCAAGAGTGTATCCTCAACAACTGTTCAGCAAACGTTGCTGCGCATGGGCCTCCGCAGCAGAAACGCCTGGTTAATGCACCCTTGCTGACTGTTGTTCATCGGTGACGAAGGCTGGAATTTGCATGCCAGTATCGCAACTGGACATCCACAGAGTGATAACAGGTGACTTTTTCCGATTAATCACATTTTAGCTCCATGGGACTGATGGACGTTGGCGTATACGGCGTGAAACGTCTGAAAGCAAACACCCTGCAACAATTGCCGGAAGGCTGCAGGCTGGAAGAGGGAGCGTTATGGTTTGGGGAATGTTTTCCTGGCATTCACTGGGTGCACTCATCATTGTGGAAGGCACTATGGATCAGTACAAGTACGTATCTGTCCTTGCGGACCACGTCCACCCCTACATGCAAATGATTTTTCCTCAGAATGATGGCATCTACCACCAGGACAATGCGAGGTGTCATACAGTTTGCAGTGCATGTGCGTGGTTCGAAGAACACCAGGATGAATTTACCGTACTCCCCTGGCCAGCAAACTCACCGGATTTAAACCCAATCGAGAATCTGTGGAACCACCTCGATCGGGTTGTTCGCGCCATGGATCCTCAACCGCGTAATCTAGCGCAGCTGGCCACGGCACTGGAGTCGGCATGGCTCAACATCCCAGTGAACACCTTCAGAAACCTAATTGACTCTCTTCCTGCACGTCTCGTAGCGGTTCGCTCTGCCAAGGGTGGTTATTCTGGATTTTGACAGGTGGTCACGTTAATGTGACTGAACTGTGTATATATATATATAAATAACAATAAAAATAACAGAAAACCGGTAAAAAAAAATTCCGCAAAAAAGGACAAAAAAAATTTTAAAAAAATTATAAATAAATAAATAAAATTAAAAAAAAGTCCGGAAAAAGATATAATCTTTTCATCAGCTCACACGATTATATCCGCAAAAAAGAGTGCTTTCTAGTATTGTATCAATATAGCCAAAGCAAGTGTTTTTTTTTATATTTTAATTTTATTTTTTGTCCTTTTTTTCGGAATTTTTTTTCCGGTTTCTTGTTATTTTTATTTAATTATTATTTTTCTTTTTTCCCCTTTTTTCATCGTTCTGTAATTTTTCCCTTGTTTTCTCTACGTTTTGAACTTATTTTATGAGTTCTATTTACTTGCAGTTTATGCGCAATAAATAAAACTTATTGTTTTTCTTAGTTTTTTTCGTGTTATTTTTTCTAATATGCGTTATTGGTATAAAAATATAAACATTTGAAATATTTTAACTCGTTTTTAAGGATTCTGTTGTATTTGCTATTTCCGAAAGTACACTTATTCCACTGTAACTGTAAACCTTTCAGTGAGGAGAAAAAAGTTATCTTTCAGTCATCTTATCGATTAAAAATTCCATTTCAGGGGCTTTCTCTCAACTGCTCAGGAATTTAGGAAAAGGCTCAGAATATAATCTTTTTAACGATAGAAGAAAAGCTATGAGAATTTTTTTTTCCTAACGTTTTAACTTGCTAAGTTTTTACCTTTTTTTAGATGAACGAAAAAGGATGGGAATGATGGAGTGAATGTAATTTTCTTCAAGAATAATAACTCGATTACCACCGAATAATATATAAAAAAGCATGAAATGAAATTAAACATTGTTACTCTGTTTGAAGAGCAAAAAGAAAATATTTTAATTTATATTTTATAAACTTAATTTATTAATTATTTGTCTTTACTTTGAAAATTTTCGAAATAATTCCCTTTTCAGAAAATAATCAGTTCTATCCGTTGCCGTGTAACATGCTTTGAGTGCTCGAAATAGGCATCTATTGTCAAGACTCGCTACACGGGAATTCTCGTATTCAGGTTCAGCCTGTTTTGAGCTCTGAAAGCACTTTCCCCCCCTTCATAATTTTTTGAAGCAAATGAATTTTTATTATTAGATGTGTGCTGTAATTTTACATTAATCTTTACAAGATCTTACAACTTCCTAATTTGACTTTTCCCTATATCGTACCTTTTTTAAAGATGGGATCACTAACTACACAGTTTTTCTATAGATGGCGTTAGAGTGGTATCAGGGTCTTCAAAGCGTTTATTACTGGTGTCCTACCTATGAAATTTTAGTGATTCACAAAATTCAAGACACCGTATTAGAATAACAATTATTTTAAATTATGACTAGTAATTCCTGACTAATGATTAGAAAATAATAATGAATTACGCTGTTTAGTGTTGTATTAAAATCAGAACAATAAAGTGCGAAACAAAATAAATCGGTTCAAGAACGTAAAATTGAAACAGTACTTTGAGAATTGCATTTTTTTTTAAATTTTATTACCTCATATATATTTAGTATGTAAGTAAAATGATATTTTAACTGTTTCAGACAGTAACAAAAATTCATAAAATAATTCTACACTCGTTTTGCTTCATTTTTAAGTTACTAATTGTATAAAACTGTCATTTCCATAATCTTTCCTAAATAAGATTTTTTTTAAATGTTGAATCATATTCCAATTTTAGAAATATTCAGAGGAGGCCATTTTTCTTAAAATTCATATAGACTTCTAATTTCAAACTTAAGAAGAAAAAAAACTTTTAACTACAAAACAAATAAATAAAGAAGGAAAATGTATTTAAATTTAAAATCATTATTATTTACTTTAAATTTAATTGTATATTTATTGAATAATATAACTTGATTTAAATATTGAACACTTGACTTAATACGGTTGATTTAAATATTAAATTGTCTTACATTATTTAACTGTGAATATTATTTGCTTTTATATCGGAGGCAATATTGATTATACAAGTCTGATTAGACATAATGCAATCAAAAATATAATACAAGTACTTATTTTCTGATTTATAACCGTATACACCGTTTCACAGAAAGTTTTAACTGGAATAAATGAGTACTTGATTAATAACCTATCTAACAGAAATGAATTCACTAGAGCAAATTAATAATACTTTTCTAAAATGTGATTAAAGTAATTTTTTATGCTAACAAGCGTTCGTTATTAATCTCTCTGTTTTAAATGAGTTCTGGGTTTGAGATTATTCTTTTATAATCATATCTTGAAGATCACATTATTGTTTTCAAGAAATAAAAAATATCCAATTAGAATGAGAAGATCATCCACAATTTGTTTGCTCTCTCGATAGTTAAAGGAAAGATTAATTATAAAGTAACGTTATTGATTCTTCGGAATTTATTTTAGTTTCGTTCCAAAAAAATAATGAATATTCAAAATAAGCTTTGAAAGGAATAATAATGCGGAATAAAAGGCTTTATTTTTAAACAGCTCTATTAATCTTTTCGAGAAAATTTTATGAGAGAAAAGAAAAATCCTTATCCAGGCTTATTCTCATCAAGTTTTAAAAATTTTATCGAGTTTTGAAATTAGTAAGATTTATTTGAAGAGGAATCGATTGGATAAAATAAGCATCAAAAATATTATTGATTTTGAACCATATTTACTGAAAAAATTGCATGAGCATTTTTAAACTTAAGCTTTAAATAGCGCTACTTTTTTTGCTGGTAATGAAAGTTATTTTGAAAATGTACATTTTATAAATTAAAAACACCATCAATTTGCAAAATTTGGGACTATCCCTAAAATTCTAGTTTCCAAAGCAACAAGCTGTAGGTCCTCTCTATTTTCTTTGATTTTATTTAAATTGTCGGATATTTTCGTGAAACCCGGTATTCTTTCTCAATTAAAAAAAAAGTTTGTTAATTACAAAAACTATCAATTTTATAGTCATTCCAATTTGATACTCTCATTTGAAATAATAAAACTATATTTGAATTTCAGAAAATTCAGTAAAGATAGAGAGATACAGTTTTTATTTTATCTAAGAATCAGAAGAAAAGAAATATTTATTCCTAAAAAATTAACGAAAAGAAAACGTGTTTGAATTAAAATCATTCATTCGGACTTATTATTTAATTCCTTAGGCACTAGCTGAGATTAAAACGTTCTAAATAGTTGCTTAGAGCAGTATTGCAGATTGAAAGAACAGAAATTTGTGAATAATCTACTGTTTCAAATGAGTTATTGGTGTGAAACTTTTTAATAATCAAACCTTCCGCATCGCGAGTTGTTTTCTTAATAATCAGTGAAGTAAGCAGCAGTGAATAAAAAAATAATTATTTTCTGATTTACAACCATATGGTATTCATAGAAAGTTTTTGCTAGAATGAACGATAACAGAAATGAATTCCCTAGAGCCGAATAAAACTCGGGTAAGTTGCTATTAAAACACTTTTTTTTATGTTAACAAACGTTCGTTATTAAGCTAGCTGTTTTAAATGAATTCTTGGTTTACGAATTGCAATGTTATTCTTGTGAAGTAAAAATTCACAAATGATAAGAATTGGAAGATAAAATTTGGTTAGAGATTATCCGTGATTTATTTGCTGGTTTCAGTTAATAAAGGAAACATTCATTATAAAGTTCCGTAGTTTATTGATTCTTTTGGAAATGTAATGACGATTTAAAACAAGTAGTTGTACCTTGCACTGCAAAGAGAAAATCAGGTACTTCTCTATATGAAATTTCCGTAAATAAATACTTACGATAATAAACAATTCTACTCAAAAACATAAGAAATTCAACAAAAATGAGAATTTTTCAATACTAATGTTAAATATGTCCTACTCTATGGATCTGAGATATGGCACTGTAATAAAAATAACCTGAAAAAATTTCTAGTATTTTAAGAAGGATCTTACGGATCAAATGGTTCCATAAAATTTGTAATGCAGAAATCCTAAAAAAGCAAAACCAAAACCGATTGAACTGGAAATTAAAAAACGCAAATGGATATGAATTGGTCATGTTCTACGTAAGCCAGAAAAATTTTAAGTAATGCAAGTTTTGAATTGGGTGGCGCAGTTGGTTTGTCGTCGGCCTTCTAAACCCAAGTCTGCGGGTTCGATCCCCTACCCAGACACAGGATTTTCGGGATGCAGAAAATCCTCAACGGCCATGTCGTATGATTATGCGGCATGTAAAAGATCCCTGGAGTGCCTTATTGGCTCTTGGCATTTCCTGCAAAATGAAATTCCTAGTGCACTTTAGCATCCAAATAAGAGTCTAGGTGCTGCCATCTAGTGTGGCAGAAACTAGACGTCCAAATTAACATGGTCAACGGTATCTCACCCATTGTGGTGGTCCTGACAGAGTGGATACCACTTCTGGAAAACGCACTAGGTCTGCTCATGTGTGCGCACTTGCGCAGCTCATTGGAAATCAAATTAAAAGTTTTGAATTTGAACACTTAGGGTAATAGAAAAAAAGGAAAACATAAAAATACTTGGAACAGGACGATTGTAAGCGAATTGAAAACAATAGGAACGACAGAGAGAAAGGCAAAATATCTGGCCATAAATAGAGTGAGGTGGACAGCTATGGTAGAAGGTCTATGCTCCAATTCGGAGTGAAGAATAATATGTAGTCCCTACCCATATTATTAGACGCACTATAAGATTAAATTATCAGGTAAATTATCAAGTAAAATTATAATTATCATGTGATACTATACAGCTTTATTGCTTTTACTCGGATGAAACCGGTTTGCATTTGTTTATGCTCCTGTATCAATTGGTTAGCATTGTAATACAATACGTTAAAAATAAATACAAATAGGAAGTGTATAAAATATCTCCTGGATAAAAACTCATTACATGTATGTTTGAATATAAAAGTATTGCCTATAAACTCGTGCAAATCATGTCATTATTAAAAAACTACAGTGCGGCTAATAATTGGATCTAATTATTATAATATACTAATATAATGCTTGGTATAATAAATATTCTATATTTATATAATATATCGTCTAATGTATCCCATCGTCCAATTTATATTATACATCGTCTAATTTAACCAATTGATAGACGAACGTAAACAAGTGCAAACCGGTTTCAGTCACATAAAAACAATAAAGCTGTATAGTTAAGATTTTACATAGAATCTTACAGTGGGTCTAATAATTTGACCAGTGACTGTATATTATCGACCACATTGAAGCATAATTAACGATAACAATAGAATATTACAAATACTGCATTTTTTCTTTAAATTGGTACTTAGCACATAACTTTAATTTCTTTTTATTTTAACGTTTGAGGGCTGGACTGGTACAACGCCTGTACAAACTTCAGACTTCAATACACATTTTAAAACCAGTTTATTTCATAAATACGCGTTTTGAGCAGGGTTCGTGATTTTTTTGATTTTCTTAAAAAAAATCAAAAAAATCGGATTATTTTGATTTAAATCGGATTATTTTGATTTAAATCGGATTTTTTTTATTTAAATCAGATTTTTTTGATTTCTATTCAAAAACACTATAAGAGCTTTAATTTATGATTAAAAAAAACCTTATAAATGTTTAATCAAAATTAAATTAATATTAAAACTATATTATAACAATATTTTAGAAGCTCTAACTTACTAAAATAATTTTTCATTATAATGCATAGCGACCATTTTGATACAAGGGCATGATTGAAATTAAAAGACAAGATAAAATAGATAATTTAAAGAATACTACTTTAACTAGTAACACAAAGTTTCAATTAGCACACGATAATTTTAATTTAAAATTGTTATCTCTTTTTTTTTCCTCATGATTTATAAAATGGCAGAATAAATGCAACATATTGTGTTTATAAATGTTGACATTCATCAAAAAATAAATATTCAATCTATAAATTTTTATGTTAAAATATTCATTTTTAATCCTATATCAAAATATATAAGTTAAGCTAAAAAACATTTTAAAAAAATCTATGTACTCATCGGAATTTTTTTCACAAAAGAAAATCTGATAATTTCAAAGATACCGTAAACATATTATAAGAAGAAAAAAAAATACCAGATAATAAACCCTACTGCTTCAAATAGACTTTGAAAGGGAAGAATGACACTATATCAGGAAAAAATATCTGAACTCAGCTTCTTTTTCTTTCTTTCTATTTTTGGCATATTAAAGTAATTTCTTTTTAATATTACCTCGAGCTTTAGAAACATAGAAATTTCCATCAATAAACTATAATGTAGATTTGAATTCCATGCTTTTTCAATCAAAAGGTAGAATTTTAATTAACATTTGCTTTTTTTTTCTTTTTGAAAAAAAATCATGTTTATTTACTTTCTACAGCTATGCAAGTCTATATTAAGACAGCATTAAATATTTACTTTAATCTGTACTTTCAATGTTAAGAATCAAAAGATTTTTAAACATGTAATTTCAAATGTGTTTAACACACACCAAGAAAGAAAGTAATTTCGTTAACTAAAATTAATTAATGCAGCAATTTATTTAAAATAAATTTTAAAACTAAGAAAAGAAAATAATAAAAGTATCAATATTTAAAGCACTGCTTTTTAACTTTTAAAATCAATATAATATATATATATAAATTAGTTGATTTAAATCAATGATTTTTTTAAAAAAATGATGTGATTTTAATCATGATTTAAATCGTGATTTAAATCAAGCTGATTTAAATCAACGAACCCTGGTTTTGAGGCGTGTCTATTTTCTTAAATACAAGTTATGTCAATTTTGTTTACTACTCATTTAGAGCTATAGCCGAAATAAGTATGACGATGCTATAGTTTCGTTTTAATCCACTTTTCTAACATACCTGGAGCAAAAGGGAGCGCTTTTAAGTGGACTTTGAATTACATTTGGAAGTGAATTACATTTAAGGAAACCAAATTTGGTACACATTGGTTAAGAATTACAGATTTGTATATGATACACATATATAAACATTTTTTTCATTTAAATTAATTTGATTTAAATCGTATTAAGACAGTAAAATTCTAAAAATTCATGGTAAAATATATGTTATTCTATTCTATTCTATTCAATCAGTGTGTTAATATTTATTTAAGCTACATATTTTTATTGCTTGGCGAGTCAAAATTGGAAATAAAATTTGCGAACATCTTTTTCTTAATCAATAGTTTAATGAAAGAAAAAAATCACTTTAAATCTCACAATCCTTTTCGGAAAGAAAGTTTAAAAAAATTATACACACTTTAATTTACATTTATTATACTATTTTAATTGACACTTTATATTCATTACATTTTATTTGTTATCTAATACAAAATATATTTTAATTAGTGTATTAAATAAAATATTTTCTACTGCACATAAATTAATGACTAGTATTCATTGCAATAAGTTTAATAAATCTCTTTGAAATGTTACTTTACATCTTAATTTTTTTTCCTTCAAAATACGAGAGATAATTTTATCTTTGAAATTGTATTCATTCACAACTGTATTGTATTTATTAGAAACTGTATTGTATTCATTAAATTAAAGTGCTTTAAAATAAATTTTAATCTATGAGAAATTGAATAGAATTTTTCGTAAAATCAAATGCTAAATATAAAGGATGGCTTAGTGGTTTTGAATAAGTACATCATTCATTCAAACCATTCACTGTAATTTATTTAAATAAGGATTGAAAAATATTAGCTTTTAAGTATTAGTAAAATTTTATTGGAACATTAAATAGTTTTCTGTAGAATAACTTAAAATTGTAAAATAAGTCATAAACACAAAGTATTTCGTGTGATTAAATAAA
The DNA here is from genome assembly GCF_982258835.1 of Parasteatoda tepidariorum. Lineage (NCBI taxonomy): Eukaryota > Metazoa > Arthropoda > Arachnida > Araneae > Theridiidae > Parasteatoda > Parasteatoda tepidariorum. The sequence continues at coordinate 107,934,140 of NC_141757.1, read as the reverse complement.
TTCCAAAGGGAGCAGTTATCATTTGGCTAAAATAAATAATTTTTTTTAACATGATAAATTATATTTATAAAGTTAGTTTAAGTAATGCTGATTTCTCTTTTAAGATAAATCAGAATTAGAATAAGTAAATAAAATTATACTCTCACAATGTTTCAGAAATAATTCAGGGATGTCTAATTAACATCTTCGATACTCGGGATTATAATATGTTTGCTTTGTCAGCACTTGTTATTTACTTTGTTTTACTTTAAAATTTGTTTCGAATGTTAAAATGCAATTATTATTATTAGAACGGTAAATTAGTTCTAACGTTCTAAAAACTTCTTTGTTCTCTAATACGGTAAATTAGTTATCAATTACAATCAATTAGTTATCAGTTACGCAGCTACAGAAACAAAAATTTACCGTTAAAATATGCATACATGTCATTAGTTGCGTGACAAAAATGTTTATAATTAAATTTTTATATCTCTGTTAACTGCATTACAAATTTTGTGTCTAATTTCTATCCGCTCTTCTCCTGTTAAGTTACTCCTTTGCAAGTTAAGAGAATACCATGCATTTAAGTAATTATTCGAGATTGCAGATAGTTCCGTTAAATTTCAATATCAAATTATACAAATATGCATTCAAAACAATATAAAAGCATTTAAAAGTTAAACACGTCAGACCGAAATTTAATTCGTGTTATCTTTTACGATATATATCATAGAATTATTTTAAAAAAGGTTATAGTTGGGTTGTCTTACTGGAATTTTAGACTTGGCGACACTTTCGATAAATAAGGAGAATATTCGTTCTTAGGAAAGAAACAACTATATGACGTAGAAAGAGCGTTGGACTTGATTGGACCACTTAAAATGGCGCGTATTATGCTGGCATGACCTTAACGAATCAAATACGAGATAAAAAGTTTTACTTTTGTTCCACTTTAGAAGAAAATCGTCTGCAAGAAGCAATATGTATTTTTTCTTTATCGGTTTCTTTAAATGCGAAAAAAAAGTATAATTTAAATATGATGCAACTCTCTAATTTCATTTGAAACAAAACACTAGTTTTTATTCCGTAAGTTTTATTTTTCTCATTTCACACGATTTAAGAAAGCAAGCAAAAAAAGAGTGTGCAAAGATAGTGTTGCTGGCGATGCTGATATACTTTCACGCTGGGGGCTTGGCGTCCATTTGGCGTGCACTGGAATGTAAACAGGCTCTCTCATTGGGATAATGATTTTTTCTTAACTTGCAACAGCAAGTTAAAAAAGTTGTTGTTAGCTCGAATTCTTCTTAATATTCTACACATGTTCTACTTAATATTCTACACACATCTACGAACTAATTTTATTTTAAGAATTATTGTATATATGCAACATAAAGCTGACTCTTATGTGTATCTTATCTTACTGTCATTATAAATTTTAGTCAGCTACTTTGCATCAAGTAAAAGAATATTCTTGGTGTTTCACTACACTAGGAATTATTATTGGCTCTTATATATATATATATATATATATATATATATATATATATATATATATATATATATATATATATATATATATATATATATATATATATATATATATATATATATATATATCGCCGAACAGCCGACCCAATTTTATGGGCTTACGACTACTAATATTCAACTTAGTAGCCTTGTAATTTTGAACCCAATCCAGAAGACAAGGGAGTTCCGAGTATTGGGAGAAATTTGCCTTTATGGAGGACTTTTTGATAGGAGTGGAAAAACCACGAAAACATTCCTTGACTAACTTGACGGCAAGTGACTCTAACCCATGGTCTGTCAACCATCGAAGATATTTCAAATTAAAGCTGTGGTCGGTGCGAGAAGTATGCGGAATTCGTATCGACCAGCCATCACTGAGATTCGAACTCGGGTCATCTAATTGGGAGGTGAGCGCTCTATCCCTTGAGCCACTACGACTCTATTGGCTCCTTTGCAATGAAGCACTATTTAACTAAACTATTTTGGGGAAAAGGAGTTTTCAGCATTTTTGATGTTAAGATACACCAATATGTTTAAGCAGAGAAGAAAGTAGCGGGCGAAAAATTAACTCAGACAGAATTAACCATTTGTTTTTTCGTTCATTGTTTGTTCTCATTCAAGTGTTGTTCTGACGAAGAACTTCGTGCCTGGGCGAAAGATAACGATCTATCTTCGATTTTAACCGTACGATTATAGTTTGCGATGCGATTATGATACGATTAAAGTTTTTATTTAATCATTTTAATTTTTGTTATTTATTTATATTCTTTTTGTTATTTAAAAATGATAATCTGTAAAGAAAAACTGCACAATTATGGCTTATTATTATTTTTTATGATTAAATTATATATTTTTATTCCTTACAAATAACAAATTATGAAAAATATTAAATTATTGTCATTTCTTACGATTAAAAATTTGCGAAAAAATATTAAATTATAAAGTATTGATTAAAAATAAATAACAGACTCATAAATATTTTGAAATTTTAAATCAAAAGTTCACTAATTTGAGAAGCATATAAATGTACAGTGCGTCAAAAAAACGAACCATCCTGAATAACTTTTGATCTAATTATCGAATTTTAATGTTCTGGGAGTCAATCTTAATGGCTCGAAAAAGTGATCTCAAATATGCTAATTAATAAATGCCTTAAACGTTAAAAATTAAAAAAACAATTTTTTAAGTTACGAAATCAGTCACAACTCACTTTCTCTTAATAAACATACCCTTCGACAAACTGTGACGACGGACGATGAAATTCGACGGTTTCGGATTTCTAACCCCCAAAATATAGAGGGGAACTACAACCTGGGAAAGAGGGTCCCAAATGTTTGATCAGGAGAGAGCCCCAAAGTTTGGAGCCCTTAATATTAGTATTACTTTTAGCGTATTTCGCTATATCTCTATAAATTTTTAAGTGAATTGCAAAATTTTTATACACAATTATAAAATTCGTTTGACCAAGGATAATTCCCTACAAAAAAATAGATTTTAGTGAATATTTATTATTTTTAATTATTATACTCAATAACATTCGAAGAATTTTAAATTGTAAGGTGTACAATGTTTTGCATCATTTTAAAAAGCGTAATTTTACAAGGTAAAATACAATATTTTAATGAAATCGGTCAAATAGTTCCAGAGAATTTCAAAAAAAGTCATTCATTAAAAATTCGATTTTTCTGAAACTATTAGACCGATTTGGTTGAAATTTTGTATTTTGCTATGTAAAATTACATTCTTTACAATTATGCAAAAAAAATTGTATATTTTACAGTTAAATGTTTTTTAATCATTATTAAATAAAATAATAAAAAAATAACAAATAATTACTAAAAGTAATTTTTTGCATGGAAATACCCTTGGGTAAACGAATTTTATAATTGCGAGTAAAAAATTTTTCTATTCGCATAAAAAGTTCTCGAGATACAGCGAAATGCGCAAAAAGTAAAATCAGTATTAAGGGGTCCAAACTATGCAGCCCTCTTATAGCCGAACTGTAAGGACCATATTTCTCGGATAATGGCTACCCCCTATATTTTGAGGGTCAGAAATCCAAATCCATTGAAAAAAGGTATGTTTATTCAGACAAAGTACGTTTTTGTGTCTGATTTCGTAACTTTCGTATCATTTGCACTTATAAATTAGCATATTTGAGGATGCCCTTCCAAGCCATAAGATTCCTAGAGCGTGAAAATCCGATAATTAGATCAAAAACTATTAAGGGTGGACCATTCTCTTTGCACTCTGCGCATTTATACAATATATTAGTAAAATAGTTAATAGTGGCTTAGGTACCTCTAAATTGGACAACGATTTGAAAATTCAAATTAAACGGCAGGAGACAAAAAAAAATTTTTGGAAATTAATTTGAAATCATTTATGTAAAAATATACCGAATTGAGAAAAATTACAAAACAAAATTGTGATTACTGTTTACGAAAACAACCTGGCACAGTGAGCACAAAACTAACAGTGATCTATGAAATTATTTTGTTTGTTTGCATTATATTAGTCACTAGGACATTTTTTGACGAATTTTCTAAGTAATATTGAAATAAACAAACTATTTTTCAAAACCGAGGAACAGAGGGTATTGCAACTATTGCTATTTCAAAAAAAAAAAAAGAAAATTGTAATTAGGAATTTGGAAAAGGTCACTATGTCTGGAGCTTTCAAATCAATACTTCGGTTTTCAAGACCTACCAAACCAACCAACAAGCAAATTATGAAATATGCCGTATTCCGTTTTTTCAAATCTTCGATTATTTTCGTGACATTCCACATATTTTAAACCATAATACATACAAATACAATATGGACTTTTTTACGATTCAAGTCAAAAATACGAATATTTTTATGCGACCGAGGTTTTCGAGAAATGGCATTTTTGATACGTACTGCATTTGGATATTTTTTTAGAATACTTAGAAGGTATAAATAATAGTTTTTTTATTCACTATTCTTCTCAATGCACAGCACCACACAGATTGAAAGAAGAGAGTTTTCAGAATTTAGCTGTATCACAAAACGTTGGTTGTACACTCATTTGAATCCCCAAAAAAGAATATCACAATCAATATGTATACTCCTACAAACCGTATTGGCATTGCAGAATATATTTACATAATTTTTCGAAAAATATCCCTTTTTGGAATAAATATTCTTTTGATTAGAATAAGAGAATTTTCGCATATCTTATCAATGAAGCAAACAAACGTTCTGGAAATTTTGAATTAATATCTCTTTCTTTTATTTTTCTGATGATAACAAACATCTTTTGAAAATTTTCTTTGGTTCTCATTAAGTGTATTCACAGCAAAAATGAGAAGCCAAATAAGGAAATAAAATTTATTCAAGCATAAAGAATTGTTGAAAATAGAAATTTTAACAGTTCGTTTCAAAATAAAAATATGAGTATTCGGCATTTTATTATTTATTGGTTGATTAAATCTGTTATACTCCGTTGCAACTTACGAAAAGACCATTGCCGTATAGGATTTAAGTAATCATCCGTTACTGCACATAGTTCCGTTATATTTTGTTTTCAAAATGTTTTGTTTCCGTTTTATTTTGTTTTCAAAATGTTTTGTTTCCATTTTATTTTCCTTATTTTGTTTTCAGAACAATATAAAAACTTTTAAAAGTTAAACACGTCAAACAGAAAATTTAATTCGGGCAATGTTTTAGGACAGGGGTGTCAAACTCGCGGCCCGAGATGAATGTTTTTCATGCCCAGTCAATATATCCAACGCAAAGTAAAAATAAAATAGAAATGTGAATTAGAAAGGAAACTAGCATATAAAATTATAATATACTTTATTTATAAACTATACGGATCATATTAAATTGTACGCACGAAAATGTAAAATTCTAATTGGCTTGCGGCACCTGCCATTCCAGGGATACTGCATCTTATCAAAAATAAGCAGAAAAAATTTAAAATCGTGGAACAGAATTTGAAACAAGGTTTAAAGATTTTAATTCTTTGGAAGACAAATTTTGTTTGTTTTCTTCGATTTTCTCAATAAATATAGACTCAGTACCCAGTAATAAGCAAATGGAAGTCATTGAGATTCAGTGTGACTCAAATTTGAAGACAAAATTCATTGAAGTGGGTGTGCCTGAATTTTACAAATATTTACCGGCAAGGTTTGAAAATACTCGAAAATTCGCATATGAAATTATTTCCATGTTTGGAAGTACTTATCAGTGCGAGCAATTTTTTTTCTGTTATGAATGAAAATAAATCTCCTGTCCGAAACCATATTAATAGCTCTCGTTGGGTCAATTTTGAAAGTAGCCTCGGTCAATAAAATTTCTCCCGAAATAGGAAAGATAGTAGCAGAGAAGAGATGTCAAATATCAAACAATAATTTTACTTTATATATGCTTATTACAATGTACTATTCAAAATAAAAATATTTGTTTCTGTAAACACTGATCTGTAAACTTTTTTTTTGAGGCCCACCTAAAGTTAAGCATTGTTTATTTGACCCAAGTTTGCTTTTGAGTTTGACACCCCTGTTTTAGGATATATGTCGCAGAATTATAAAAAAAAAAGTTAGAATTTCCAAGTGGTAGTAAAACTACCGAATAAGAATCTTACTTAAAAATACATTTATATTTTGACCGGGTTGAAATTCGCAAAGACTATTAGACTTTTATATATTTGTTGCAATTATTTATATGTAATGGTGGTCAAACTTATTTACAATTATTATTATAAGTAAAGAAGTTTAATGGAACAATATGAATTTCGCAACCACTTTAGAACCGGAAGAGTAGGCAGTGGAATTGGTGTATATATGCATTCTCAATTAATGATTTTTACTATATATTGTATTGTAAAAATAACTTAACTGCCTCTTGTGAGTATCTTATCCTACTGTGATTAAAAACATTTGTGTTAATGAATACCGAAAGTGGCGGCAGATATTTTACACCAAGTAGAATAGAAAATTTCTTTCACTACTCCAGAAACTGTCCTTGGTTCGTCAACACTTAGATGCAAAGTGGTTGCCACTTTTTTGGTGTTAAGATAGAAGAAAATTTTTACAGCGCACACAATTATCAAAAAGTTATGAGCATAAGGGACGGGGAGTTCTCAGAAAATGGTGGGTGTTGGAAAGGAACTGGGATCATTTTTGTAGTTAAGAGGTCATTTAATATAAGAATCAGCAGAAATTGTGTTAGGGCTCTAATATCTTTTTTTTCTTTGCAGTTTAAAAACAGTCAAAAAAATTTCGAACTGTAAGGTATAAATTTGCTACATCATTTTAAAAAATGTCATAAGATTAAATAAAAAAAAATTGAGCAAAATTGGCCGAAAAGTACCCGAGAAATGGAATTTTAAATAAATCGTATTTTAAAAATTTCATTACTCAGTTCGACCGATTTATTTCAAATTTTGTATTTTGCTATGCAAAATTACATCTTTTAAAATGATGTAGAAAAAAATCTTGAATTGTAATTCAAGATTTTTTTTTACTGTTATTAAATAAATAATAAATATTTAATGAAGGCTATTTTTTGCATGGAACTATTTTTTGAATAAACGAATTTCACAATTGTGTGCAAAAATGTTTCAATTTGCCTAAAAATTTATGGACATATGGCGGAATACACAAAAAATAAAATTAGCATTAAGGGGTCCAAATTTTGGAACACTCTCCTGATCAAATTATTCGTACTATATTTCCCAGATTGCAGCTTCCTCCTATATTTTGGGAGTCAGAAAATTGAATGAAAAGTCATGTTCGTTCCGAGAAAGCACATTTTTGCGTCTGATTTTGCAAATTAATATATGGTCTGTTTTAATTTAATTGCCGTATTTGAAGTTCCCTCATCGAACCTTTAAGATTGAGCCCTAGAATGTGAAGATCTGATGGTTGGTTGGTGTCGTATCCTCTATAGAATCATATTTCATGGTGTGCTTGAATAGTTTTTGTTATTTCTATGGCATTAAAAGAATACAAATCCTCTTCTGTGGGGTAGTTTAAGAGGTGAAGGCCTGCAGCGACTGCAGGGCAGTTAAAAACATGATATGGTGTCAGTTCCACATTAAGACAGTTGCCACAGTTTTGATATTTTCTAGTCTTATCTGTAGAAATTTTCATGTTTTTATGATGTTTTGTTCTTAGTCTGATGAGAGTAGTGGCTGTCTTCCTATCGATGTCAAGATTAGTTATTTGATCGTGGGCTTTGATTTTTAAAGGGGTGAATAGTCTTGACTTTGCATAAGCATTTGCATCTGCCAACGTGGTTGGGATTGAATTTTGATTTAGATCTCTGGCATTTTTAGCCAAGGAATCAGCTATTTCATTGAACTCTAGGTTCACATGGGCGGGAATCCACTGCAAGAGGCAATTTTTCCGGAGACGCTGAAGTTGTCCAAGTTGTTCTATGATATTCAGGACAAGGCTTGAGGTACCTTTGCTGAAGGCCTGTAAGGCAGACCTGCAGATAAGGCAGACCTGATTATTAGATCAAAAGTTATTCAGGGTGGACTGTTTTTTTATTTTGTGCACTGTACGTGACAATTTGCATTAACGTGTTCCTCCTGTAGCCTCCTTGTTATTATTAGTTTACATATTCTTTAGTTTAAAATTGCTAGCATATGATAAAATGGACATCAAATCTTTCTCTTACAAACAGATTCACCAGGATACTTATTTTTTTTTTTCAGATTTGAAATATGCCTAAAATCTTCTAAGCTCTCAAAAGGTAAACTTGTCAAAGGTAAAAATTAAAACCATTTAAGTTCAGACTTTTTAATTTCTGGTCTTTTAAAAAATAAATTACTTTTAAACAAACAATTTTGAAATTTTGTTTATTTTAAAAATGAGCGAGCTAGTTACCGGAGGTGGCTAATAAACCTCAAATGTTCGAACGCGAATTTATCATATAGTTTTTGTATTGGACGCACGATATGCGTATAAAATATACTTTTGAAAATATAAAGGATTACTTAGCCTTAAGCCTATTATATTATTCAAGATTTTATTATGACGTCATCACGTAAGACATTTAAAGTGCATCATTTTGCTCATTATTTCGCTTTAACGTTTGAAACTAATAAGAAATTATTTTAAACAATGAAACTTAAAAATATAACGCTGAAAAGACGAGCTCTTTTTTAGCTAGCGTACGTGACTATAAGCGTAATCAAAACGTAATCTTTATTTCACTGAAACTTACCGCGTAAGCAACTCTAAAGTTCTTTTTTTTTCTCTTTCAAAGTTAAAAGACTGCTTCTTGTGAAAGATCTCAGCAATATTCGGATATACTTTTCAATAGATGCTTTCTTCTTTATAAATTCTGCTGCAAAATAATGGCGATTACAGTTTATTCACTTCTTAAATTCTTAAAAATTGTTCTCTCATTATCCAATTGCTCTTTTACCTTTAATATAGACTTTCAAAATCTTAAGCAAATTTAAAAACTTTTTACTAAATCTCGACTTTTTTTAAAAACAGTTAAAGAGAATGACGATTTGTTGCAAAGATGATTTATTTTAAATGTAAGATTTTAAATATATTCGTTTATTATGGGAATTTGGAAGGTGATTTATAAGTTTCTACTAGCTATCATTGCTGTAATTTAAAGTACAGATGATGTTTTTTTAATTATCTACTAGGGGGCTAAGCCCCCCTTTCGCTGCCGCTCACCAATCACGATGATTGCTTCTCAATAATTGTCTTTTATTAGCAGAATTCTTTTATTTCTACTGTAGTTAAAATTATTCATTTAACATATATGTACTAAAAGCAATTATGTTTGCTTACGCTTGTGCCTCTATTTCCCACCTCCAAATACTACTGTCTATTAATATTATAAACAATTAGATCTCTTAGTGAGCAGAAGTGATTTTTCGAAGTAATAATTTTTTAAAATAACATTTATATTCTTATCCATAATAGTTACATAGAGTTCACAACCATAATTTAATATTTTCGTTAATAATACCAGTACTGGAAAAAAAGCTTAAATTAGGGATACAAAAATATTTAATGGAAAACAATACCTTCACCACGATTGTTAATTTAATGCTGATGACAACCAAAACAATATTGAAATGAATGAGGAAAAACTGAATCCTACCTCGTGATTTTTAGTCTAATAGAAATGCACGGATTACAATGGAAAACTCAGACACCATTATTAAACATACTCAAAATGAAATAAAAATCGCCTCTCAGCTTCATATGGTAAGTTCAGCTGCAGCATTTTAAGCAAGCATCATTATTAAAAATTATTACCTTTTAAACACATACGTTCTCAATTTTAATTGGCTGTTTTGTGCGTTACTAACCACAAGTGTTCTGTGATTGGCTATTTGTTATCATTTCACTCTCTTCTTATATTATATAAAGAAATGATACCTCCATGATTTTTGCTAGACTACAACTATATTGAAACAAATTCGAGTTTTCCTGAGAATTTAGCAAAAGTCTATAAAAGTTATCTTTCTTTGATTCCTCAAACAAAGTGAGCGCACGGTTTCATAACATTCAGGGGTGTGTGTCGTCACTGTAATAGTATTTTGAAAGCTGTCTGAAACTATGATTAAATTATTGTTCATAGTTGTACTCTTGAAAATGTTTTCTTTAAGCCAAAAATTTTTTTTTCAATGTCTTCAAGAAAATGTAAGATGGGTGAGGTTTCGTTTATCATGGATTACCGGCGATGGTTTTTGGTGCGAAAAAGTACTTCGTGTAATCAACCTTTCTTTTGATGAATTGAAACTCTAAAACTGATGAATTCAATAATGTGAAGTCATTATGAAGGGTAGCAAATAATAATAGAAAAAATGGAATTGGTACACTGTGTGGGATTGTTTGTAGCTAATCAAAAGTATTATGAAAAATATTAGTTCATTATTATTTTCATATATTATGGTAATCAAATGATTATAGCAAATTTTGACTTTTGCAAATTAACATTGTTATAAAGACAAACTTTGTAACTGTAATTGCCCTTCTAAAACTTTTGATAAAACAAATAAAAATTATAATCCAACTCAGCAAAGCAACTAAAAAGTGGGGTATGTAAAAATAAATTAGTAGCCACTTTGACCGAAAAAATGGTAGCTGCTAATTAACTTGGTAAAGCAAAGTTACTAGGATGTAAAATAACTAATGTAAAACTGACTAATGTAAAACAACTATTAACTGAAGGGACTTTTTGGCCTAAGTGCAAATTTCCCAGACAATTTTCAACAGGTCTGTAAAAATTAAATATCTAGAGATAATTAATTGCACTTCGTGTCTTTCTAAACTCCATAATACGAAAGCAACTAGTACGAGTTCAAGGGGAAAATATGCAGCAGGTATGAGAAGGGACAGATAATAACTATGAACTTCCTAATGAAATTGCCGATTAAATGGTATAATTCATAGTACGGTTAAGCGAGGTCATCTGACACACCGTTTTTGCTTACCAAAAATGATTTAAAAATAGTTATATCACAATTACTTGCATTTGAAAATAGCATTTATTTTTAGCGAACACTTAATATTTTTGAAAAAGAATTTTAACTGTATTGGACTGTATACGTAGCTTTTTATAAATATTTATGAATATATATGAGAATATATATATAAATATGTATGAGAATTTTTTTCATCATAAACAAAAATCTCTAATCGAAAATTTGAAAAAAATGCATATAACACTTTTATATAAAATAAAGGATTCAGACAGAAAGAGGAGGAAAAAAACATACTAAATGGAAGATAAGGATAAATAGAGTGAGTCCGTATGTTGGCAGTTTCGTTCAATATATTAACTTCATTCTCTTACTGTCATTGTGTTGTTATAAGTGTGCAAAACAATAGAATTGGATGCTGTCAGTGCTGTCAGCAATATTGAGACGGGTGGATACACTTTTCTATTTTTGAAATCATGTCATTATTTTTTTTTCCACATTTATTTTTAAGCAAGTGCCAAAAACTGTGGATTTTAACTAATATTAACGTCTTATTTTATTAAATATTTTGTTTGATATCTGACTACTGTAGTCTTGTAAATTTTATATATATATATATATATATATATATATATATATATATATATATATATATATATATATATATATATATATATATATATATGCAGTGGTGGCCAAAAGTGTGGACACTTTTTGAAAGTTTCATGTTTTTCAACTTTGTGTGCTTGTAGAATATATTAATTTTCCCTTAAATACAAACGTTTATGTATCAAATTGAAGGTAATTTAATGTAGAATTTAATAATAAATACAGTATTACAATATCTATATTACAAAAGAAGTTATGCAATTAATAGTAAGATCTATCTTAGATTTGCATTTTTTTAAAGTGATACTTACACAATCAATACTTAGTAGGATAACCCTTAATTTTTAAGACAGCTTCACAGCGTCTTTTCATCGAGTGAACTAGTGTTTGGAGTTCATCTTTCGTAATCACATGGTGCGAAGAATCAATTATAGCTTCAATAAGTTATCTTTTATTGGATGGACGTTTTTTTCGCACAAGGATTTTCAAACGTCGCCACAAATTTTCAATTGGATTGAGATCAGGGCTGTTTCCTGGCCATGGTAATATATCTATGCCTTTATTTTGAAAGCATGTTTTGTATACTTTTGCTGTGTGGCACGGAGCTGAATCCTGCTGAAAAATAAATGGTTCATTGTTGGGGAAGAGATCCCTGATGGAAGGTATCAATTTTGGTTTCAGGACAGTTTCGATGTATTTTTTGGCATTCAGGATGCCAAATCAGGCCGAAAAAAATGCACAAGTGCTACTACCGATAGAAAAATTAAATGGCTATGCCTTCAAGATAGAAAAATGTCATCAGATGTCATTAGATGTGAAATGAATGCAGCTGGTATTGCAGTAAGTTCAAGAACAATAAGAAGAAGCTTATCAGGATTTGGACTACAAGTTAGAATTCCAAGGAAAAAACCATATTTAAATCAAAAGCAACGAGAAAAACGAGTTAAGTCGGCAAAAGAACACATTAAATGGTCAGAAAATCAATGGAAGCAAGTAATCTGGAGTGATGAGAGTAAAATATCTCTCTTTGGATGTGATGGTAGAAAATACGTGAGACGTAGAGTAGGTGAAGCGTTTCATCCTGATTGCATTGAAGCAACTACTAAAAATCCAACAAATGTCATGATTTGGACATGTATATCTGCAGATGGTGTGGGCCGAATTCAAGTGATTGATGGCATCCTGAATGCCAAAAAATGCATCGAAACTGCCCTGAAACCAAAATTGATACCTTCCATCAGGGATCTCTTCTCCAACAACGCACCATTCATTTTTCAGCAGGATTCAGCTCCATGCCACACAGCATAAGTATGCAAAGCATGGTTTCAAAATAAAGGCACAGATATATTACCTTGGCCAGGAAACAGCCCTGATCTCAATCCAATTGAAAATTTGTGGCGACATTTGAAAATTCTTGTGCGAAAAAAACGTCCATCCAATAAAAGACAACTTATTGAAGCTATAATTGATTCTTGGCACCATGTGATTACGAAAGATGAACTCCAAACACTCGTTCACTCGATGAAAAGACGCTGTGAAGCTGTCTTAAAAATTAAGGGTTATCCTACTAAGTGCTGATTGTGTAAGTATCACTTTAAGAAAATTGCGTAACTTTTTTTGTAATACAGATATTGTAATACTGTATTTATGATTAAATTCTATATTAAATTACCTTCAATTTGATATATAAACGTTTGTATTTAAGTGAAAATTAATATATTCTACAAGCACACAAAGTTGAAAAGCATGAAACTTTCAAAAAGTGTCCACACTTTTGGCCACCACTGTATATATATATATATATATATATATATATATATATATATATATATATATATATATATATATATATATATATATATATATATATATATATATATATATATATATATATATATATATATATATATATATATATATATATATATATATATATATATATATATATATATATGGCACAATATCGATTGCGCAGAGGCCGCCTTTGCTTCCTTACAAGCTGATACCTATCAATTTGATCTGGTTGGGCTTCAAGCGGACACTGCTGATCGAACCCCAGTCTTATAAACATGTTTAATGAACATAATTTATTTTTTGAACGCATTATTTTAGCATTCACTCATAGCACATATATCCACAGTTCTGGAAAAATATATGCTTTGAGTGATTCATTCAACATATCGTTCTCTACATTCAAAGCAATTTTAAGATCCCACTGATAAAATTTTATTTAATTTTTCTAATTTGGATTTTAATTCATCATAAAAATTTTTGATTTAAGATTTTTACTTTAATTGCCCACAAAAATATGAACTATATCATTTCAAAAGGAGATTCAGCTACTAATAATACTGACACTATCCTGGGATTTTATTTTATTTTATAACCGTTGTTGAACAGCCGACCCAGTTTTGAGTTTACGACTGCCAACGTTCTACTCCGTAACCTTGTAATTTTAAATCCATTCCAGAAAACAAGAGAACTCCTGGATCAAGTATTGAGGTAAATTTGCCTTTTTAGAGAACTTTTTGAGAGAACTAACCCGCACTTGTGAACCACCAAAACATCCCACTGTCAGCCTGACGGCTAGGGGATCTAAATTATGTTCCGTCTTTCACTAGGGATATTTTACGTCAGCACAGTGGTCGGTGCGAGCCGAGTGCGGAATTCGTATTGGGCAGAGCTGAGTTTCGGACCCGAGTCACCATCATTGGGAGGCGAGCACTTTATTCCCTGAGAAGCACGGTTCTTTCCTGGTATCTGGTAGGTATAAAATTTTAATCGAATTTGAGTTTCACTCATTCCCGAAAGAAAGGTTGTAGTCAAAGTTAGTCAAACTCAAGGGTCGCCATAGTTATCGATAAGTAAATGCAAATGCTATTCAATCTCAAATTTATTGACAGCAGCACAATATATACAAATTTTTGTTTGGCATACAATTTGCACAAATTGTATGCCAAACGTGATCATTTCCGTGAAATAAATATTCGGAAGATAAAAGAACAAAATTCAAACTTATGTTTTTGATTACATTGTTGAGAATGTTCTTGCTCAATAAGTATATATCAGTATCCATGACAACAAACCAATCACCATATTGATTTCTTAGAATGAAACTGGTTCTTCAATTTGAACTGTAAATAAGTTGAATGAGAATAAAATAATTTTTTTTTTTTTGTGGTTATATTAGGAGCTTACCCTTCCGCCGATTGCTTCGCATTCATCACTGTTTAGGTCGATATTTTTTCCGAAAACAAAGAATAGTTTGTTAATAAAATATATTATAATTTTATGTTTAAAAAAAACTTAATAATCGTAATTGAAAGAATCTGGATTTGTAAAATATTTAACTTCCCTTGAAAACTTTAAAAAACTAACTTTTTTGAAAAACTATTTTTGCCTTGAAAAATTTCAACTTAGAGTGTGGGGGGGGGGGTAATTCCTCTCACAATTATATTCTACGGTGCGCCAAAATAAGCGAACCACCCTGAATAGGTTTTGATCTATTGATCGGATCTTAACGTTCTAGAACTCATTCTTAATGGTTTGAGGGTGTGAACTCAAATATGCTAATTAATTAGTGCAGACGATATTTCAAGTTACGAAATCAGTCACAAAGACGTACTTTCTTTGAATAAACGTACCATTTTTTCAACGGATTCGGATTACTGACACCAAAAATGCAGGGGGTAGCCACAATCTGGAAAATGTGGTCCTCCCCCATAATTTAGTCAAAAGATCGTTTTAATAGCTTTCCTTTTTTGCGCATTTCGCCATATCTCGAGAACTTTTCAAACGAATTGGAAAATTTTTACACACAATATCCAAATTTGCTTGAACAAGATGAATCCATGCAAGAAACAAATTTTGGTGCTTATATTTATTATTTTTTATTATTTTATTGAATAATGGTTGGACATCACAAGGTCTTTTTACGTCGTTTTCAAGTATGTAATTTCACGTGGCAAAATATAAAATTTGAGCGAAATCGGTTGAATAGTTCTTGAGAAATTGAATTTTAAATATACAGCGTGTTAATATCAAATTGGGGAGCATTTATTTCATGAGAGCGTTCGCCTTCCAATGAGGTGAAGCTTGTTCGAATCAAGGCGATTGATAGTCGCCCGCACCCGGTTGCACTGACCACAGTGCTGACATAAAATATTCATGATATATGACATAAAAGTGGTAGACTGATCATGAGTTAGAGTCCCCTTTCCATCAGGCTAGCCGTGGGATATTTTCGTGGTCTTCCTCTCCGTGTAACAGAAATGCTGGTTAGTTCCATTAAAAAGTTCTCCACGAATGCAAATTTCTCCCAATACTTGATCCAGGCGTTCTCTTGTTTTCTGGATTGGGTTCAAAATGACAAGGTTACAGAGCTGAACATTAGTGGTCGTAAACCAAAAGAATTGTTTCAGTTGTTTATAACGACGGCTATAAAATAAAACCCTAAATTGGGGGACAGTTATTTCAAGTCAACACCAAATCAAGCTTTCGCAGATAATTTAAGTTTAGACGCTTACAATGGGGAAAAACTTACACTAAGCTCACACGTGTTTTCTAAAATTTAAGTGTTTCTGACTGTAAAAAATGGCGTCAGCTGCTTTATTCCAAGTCGTGTAAAAGAATAAACTCAGTGTTTCACAGAACGAAGAATTATTTATGTTGTTTCACTATACCGCTTTGAAATTAAATAGTTACAACCATTTTTGATGTTAAGATGAACATTTTTTCCCCCTTTTAATTTAGTATTAAAAATTTTATTAGAAATATTGAGTAAATATTAATATACATTATTTTGAAATAACTTTCTATCTACCTCCGTTCATACATAAAAAAGTCTTTTTTGCAAGTCTAATTTAGACTTAGTAGTTCCATTTATGTGAGTGACAGAACGGTCCGCATGATTTTTTTCAATATGTAAAAATTACCGAGATTTTATTTATTTTTTAATTCATTTGTACTCCAACAATTATACAAGTTTATAAAACTTAAAGCTGCCAAACAAATGCTAAGTTGAATACCCAAAAGAACGGCTCTGACGATTTTGCAACATAGCACTGTGGGCCAGAAGACCATGATCTTTGGCCAAAAGTTAAAAATTAAATTTTCAACTAAAATATGCGTAGGCAGTTTTAATATAGCCCAAATTAAGTATTCATAATTATTCCAAACATTATAATTTACTTTTTGGACCGACGAGAGTACAATGTAATGAAAAATATCTTTAATTTTTTTTTTTTTTTTTTAATGTAACTTTTAAATTTTTATTTCAGAAATATATATACGAATTTCACCTTACTGTTACATTTTTATCAGAGTAATTAGTCTGAAATTATAGTACAATTTTTCCATGTGTTGAATTAGTTAATACTCTTGACAAACTTATAGTTTATATCCTATCATTTGACATTTTACAATGTTTGAATGACTTTCGAAGCTTAGTTCCAAAAAGTTCCACGAGGTAATTAGCTAAACTTTTTTTTGTTGTCTTCTTTGATGTTTCTTCTTTTGAAAAAACCTGCCCCAATTTGCCCGTTTTGCAAAGGTGGGTTAAATATACCGAAAAACAAAAATTATATATTTTTTTTTTCATGTTTTCGCGTTATTTTGTAACATTACTTCGGAAATATAATTTGCTTTTCATTTTCAATATAAAATTATGAAAACTATTATATTTTCATTGATATATTTAATTATTCAAACGTACTATATTATTTTTTTTATTTTTGCTCGCCATATTTCAGCCACCAGTTTGTTTTTTGGGGTATTTTTAGTGTATTTCAAAATTTCAACTAAGAATTCAATTTACCTGCACATAAAAATCCCTAAATAAAAACCCCCAAATTTTGAAACAAATTTTATGGAAATACTAATTTTGGCCACGAAACCTTGGATGCTGGCCCACTGTGCATGGGAGAGAAGCAGAACAATAGCAAACTTTTTTTTAATGAATCTTCGTTCTAATATTGAAAAGACAATTTGCGTATTTTTACGTTGGTAAGAAACTAAAATGGTTTGAATAAAATTTACTAATAGTATTAATCTCAAATAAGTGAGCATTTTATTTAATTCATGAGCATTTTTCTATCTAAATTTGGAATTTGATCTAATATATTTTAAAATCTAAAAGA
This sequence comes from Parasteatoda tepidariorum, assembly GCF_982258835.1. Lineage (NCBI taxonomy): Eukaryota > Metazoa > Arthropoda > Arachnida > Araneae > Theridiidae > Parasteatoda > Parasteatoda tepidariorum. The sequence goes on along the minus strand of NC_141757.1, from coordinate 107,916,455 downwards.
AATTGTACCACTTTTAAGTTAGAAAAATGAGAATAATTCAGTCTGCTGTTATCGACATTTGCATTTCGACTACAAAGTAAAATAATTTATTTATAGAAATAGTAGGGCAAAAAAAATCTTTAATGCATTCACTAGACTTAAAAAATGCTTTTATATGTTGAGCTGCATAATAGATGAGTAGAATTTGATAAGAAATCTTACAAAAATGACTAAGATAAAAATACCATTAAAAACCCAAAAAGTTTATAAAGTTAAAAACGTTTCCCAATTTATTCTTATTTAGTTGGAATAATTAAATAGAACTTTAACTTATCTTAAGTAAAATCAAACTTTCAAGAAAATGAAATTCTGATTGAACAAAAAATATTTTCTCCACTTATCAATTCATCTAAATTTTAAAACCAAGAATATTTTTATGTATAACAGAAAGTCTCTATGGATATTCGCTAGTAACACGAGAACAGAAACACTGGTTAGTATCAGGGTTTTTTCTGCAGTTTTCACATTTTGTTGGAGAGTCTGCATAACAATATCCCCTTTTGTGCGTCATGTATAGTTTGTCTAAGCTAAGAACTCGTCCCGCCACAGAGTCTGAGGCCGTCTGGTGCTATAGAAACAAGAATGGTGCATTTTAGGGAGGGGAGCTTCACTCTAGGACTAACACAATAGACCGAAGAGATTCCCTTTCTCTCGCCAACCCGAGCCGAAACCACTCCAAAACAGTGACCCGACACCCCTACTTCAGATAGTCATACCTCGTTACCATAGTCACTGCCACAAGATCAGACGAATGTCTGGGGGAGTTCTGATTTTTGACAAACTATAGTTCAGACTCAATATCGAAAATACGAGATTCGGTTGTGGAAATTACAGATTGAAGTTTTCCTGATAAGTTTTTAAGGGGATATAATAATCGACTACGTCAACCTTTTTCTATCAAAAAGATCCTCAAGATAGAATCGAGTTAACATGTCTTATATACTAGGGAATCGGTATTTAATATTTGTAGTGGTAGTTACGCCACACCTCTACCGATTGACATGCTTTTTGTAACAGATAGCTGATGTGTATTGGATAATTTTGTGATATTTCCATTCCTCAACTCCGAGTTGTTTGTCAATAATCTTACGTAATATTGAAAATTGTGTTGTTGTTTTTTGTCATTGTTTCAACGTTACGCTATCAATAGTATCGCTAGAAAATGTTTAAAAAAATAGATGGGGAAGAAATTTCATGAAAAATGAAATATTTAATTAAAGCTTACTAAGCTCATTTTTTAAATACTGAAGTAAAAACGCCGTGCTGAAAACAATTTCGCAGGCTAACATAAGTCATCAAAATCTAAAGAAATGTAATATTTAACAGTCACAATACTTTTGTTGTTTGTTGTTTCTAATGCCACTTGCCACACTAGCAAGCCTGCTTCGTGAAACCGTGCAAATTCAAGGCAAAGGGTGCGTTTCTTGTTTTTCAGTGGAGCCATCTACGGCCAAGAATTCGTCATCAGTCACAACAATAGTTTTAAATTTAAATATGCTAAATCTTATTAATCCGAACGGCATTTCAATTTCAAGATATTTCAAATTTTTAAACTCTAATACAAAAACTTTTGACTGCCAAATGCAAATAATAAGTATTAATTTTTGACATATATTTAAACGCAAATTTATGATTCTCTAACTGCCTCTTATTGTCCTTTAAATAAAAAAATGTCATAAGACTTACAAAATAATCCAAATTGACTATAGCTAGAGGTTGGGCAGAAACGGTTGTAGATGCATTAAACGTTAGAGTCCCTTTGCCGTCAGGATAAGCCTGGGAGGTCTTCCTCTTTATGTAATACAAATTCGGGTTAGTTCCATCAAAAAGTTTTTCACGAAGGCCAATTTCTCCCACTACTTGATTCAAGAGTTCTCTTGTCTTCTGGATCGGGTTCAAAATGACAAGGCTACGTAGTTTGAACATTAGTAGTCGTAAGCCCAAAAATTGGGTCGGCTGTTAGACGACGGTTATAAAATGAAATAAAATAAATATTATTTAAATGATATTCTCGTGAATAAAATTCAGTTTTTTTTTTACTTCTTATGAATGTATCAAAACGAATCGAATCATTTTTTTAAAGGTTGTACAGATTGATACATTTCCCTACCAACGTTATTTATACAAAGCATTAGTCTCACAGAGATGCCAACTGCTCCGGACACGCCAAAATAATTTAAAATACGGTAAATAACTACAAACTAAATTTTGCAAATATTTGACTATTTTTGCAATCTTTTTAAGGGATATACCACGACATAACTACTATAAAATAGGGAATTATATAAGCCTGCGAATTATTTAGAAATAGTGGTGGATAAAAATCTACTGAATTGAATTTATTAAACCAAGAAACACAGTTGATAAACTACCACTTTAAAATATTTATTTGCTGTCCGGAGCAAGTTGGCATCTCTGGTCTCAAGGTGTACTAGTATATGATCTCCAAACATGAGGTGTCAAACCAAAATATCTGGCAATTTGAACTAAAGATGGAAATTTTTTTTAATACTTTATATTGATTGATTTGGAATAACATCTTTAAACTGGCAAAAAAAATTCCACCACTGGGGAGGCTGGAAATGAGATGCAATATTGTGAACTTCAAATTGCTAGATGCTTGCTTGTTGTAGCAAAGTAGCAGAACAGACGAAGTGAAATTTTCCCAGCTACAACGGCTTGTAACGGTAATGCGTGAGAGTTACCCAGGGCTAATCAAGAGAAAAAAGAAAAGAGATCATTCTTCAACCTTTTATGAAGAAAATGACGAATAATGTGGCCAAATATTTGATTGGGAGGTTCTCCTTCACCTTTCTTACTCTTCAAACATCATTACATCCGAATGTCTTTTGCTTTCAATTTATGAGGGCAAAAGTACCAATCATGATTTATCTTTCATTTTCCGGTATTAAAGACGGCCATGGGAATTTATTTTTCGTTGAAAGTAACTAAACCTGAAACTACTTAGCTGATCTTTAAAATTGTATTTGGACTTAGTTACTCAATCGTCATTTGTTACTTAAGAGTTACGACGAGATTGCTTTCTTTACCAATATTGAGTTCTAATTTTGAATGAAAAAATCACATATAATTGAACTTTTTCCTAATTACCTAGTATATATATGTGGGTTAAGATTTAAAATTAAAAAGGCAAGAATACCTTTGAAAATTTATATCAAAAGAAATATTTTACTTTTTCGATTATCTAATGTACATTATACAAAGCACTGGCAGAAATGAACCATTTATTCTAGATCTGAAATACAATTCTTTAATTAAAAATTGTGCTGATTTAATTTAGAAAGAATTCATCAGTTGCCAGCTTTTTCTTTCGGTGTTTTAAACTTATTCGGTGTTTATAATTGATTTTTAATGTTCTTTTTTAAGTTTAAATATTCAGTCGTGGTAAATTTAATAAAATCTTCACTAGTGAGTGAAATATAGAATTTTTTGAATTAACAAATATTCTTCTCACTACTTTACAGTACATTCATTTCGTCTACACAAAAAAAAAATCGAATGTGGCGCTTTTGTTGCATATTAAAATTTTCGATTGAGAGTCTTACACAATGAAATAGAAAATACATTTTTAAAAGCTTTTCTTACATTAAAAAACGAGGTTATCTGAGCTATAAAAAAAATTAAAATCTTAAGCTCATTAGAGTGAAGATCATGAAGAACTTAAAAGTGCGGAAACCGTTCATTTGAGATTTAATCATTATAATACAGAATTCCACAAAACATTTTGAGAGCAAGTAGCTGCTAATTAGTCGCAGAAGGAATTGGATCTGGTCGATTTATTCAAGCAATCTTAACAAGCTAACTTTAACCCCCTCCTGACTTTTTTTTTCTCATTCTCTATTTACTTAGGAATTTCTTTAGCGAAATATTCCATTTTGGATGACAACTCTTGTTTACGCTACTTAAAATGCCCACAGAAAAATCTTTTGTTTCAGAAACTCGTTATCAGCCATTTATTCGCAACTTTATCTTAAATGAAAAACGTATTATAGTACTTTTTATTAATACACATAGTACGCTGAACTACATTTATGATACCTAAAACCAGGGCGTGATTTCGTCTTCCATCATGTAGCGAATTGCTAGTTTAAAAGAAATCTAAATGTTACAGATAAACTCTGTACCAAAAATTTCCAAGTAATAGCCGTTGTGGGGCAGGGGATAGAGCGTTCGCGTTCCAATGAGGTGAACCGGGTTCGAACCACAGCGATGGTTGGTCGATGCAAATTTCACACCTGGCTCGCGCCAACCACAATGCTGACATAAAATATCCTCAATGGTAGACGGATCATGAATCAGAGTCCCCTTTCCATCTGGCTAACCGTGGGAGGTTTCCGTGGTTTTCCACTCCATGTACAGCATATGCGGGTTTGTTCCTTCAAAAAATCCTCCACGAAGGCAAAAATTTCCTACAAATACTTGATCCAGGAGTTCCCTTGTCTTCTGGATTGGGCTCAAATTTACAGGACTGCGGAGTTGATGTTCAACGACGATCATAAAATAAAATAAAGCAATAATCCGGATTTTCGATCGCTTTTCCATATTTCTTTCACTTAATTTTTTGAATTCCATATTTTTAATACGATGTTATTACGACTCACGAATTTCGAATTAGAGTAATCACTTTTTGATACTCTCGAAGAACAACGATTCTGTCGTTAATCCTTATTTTTTTCCGATTATTTTTTCGATAGTTATTTTTTTTAACGACCTCCATATATGATTTTTCAAATTCCGTATTTCTAATACGATAACATTACGACAACCGAAGTTTGAATTTAAGTAATCACTTTCTGATGCGCATAATTCACGGTAGATCTTTCGCATCGTTTTCTGATCGTTTTCTCGACCGCTATTTCAGCAACTTTTGACTTTTACGGCATTTTTGCATGGACATTCCAAGTCCGATATTTAAGTGCAATGTTAATTTTTTCAACACTAGCAAATTTCGCTATTGAATTTTTTAAAAAAAGAAATTATGCCCTTGTTATCACTGTAATATTCCTGGTTTCAACTTTATTGAATATTGGAACCTGATTTGAATATTTCATTTTAACCCGGAATGACTTTGCACTATCAATTTATTATGAACGAACTATGCATGCCTGGAATATAATAAAACTAATTATCTTTATGCGTGTGAATCTCTAAAGTCGTGAGCAAACAGCAGGGCTCAAAAATACGAAATTAAACACTATGATTGCAAGTCGAACCGATTTCATACAACTTAAAACAAAATTTTTTGTTAAATTTGTTCATTATTTAGAAGATAATAATTGAAATTTCAATAAAAAGACCTTTACTTAGAATAATAATGAACTGACTCACCTGCAGAGTAAGTTGAAACGATGAAAACCAATGGTATCCGACTTACAGCATGCTTTCTTCAAGTTATAATTTTGAACCTGTATTTTTTCTCATGGTGTTCACGAATATTTTTGGCGTTTATAAAGTCACAACAGGCATGGAAAAGGTTCTTGTGACATGTGCCTTATTTTACTGAAATAAATTTTCTCTTTAAGTAGAAACTTTAATAGAGAACCATTTTCAAAAATCCTGAAAATCAAATTCTAACCGCAAATCATTTAAATAAAAACCCCTTTTGAATTAAAATTTTCCTTGATTTCTTTTCCAAAAATAAATCGAATTTATGTGATCAATTATTTATCTCGGTACCCATAATTTATCCAGCACTAAGTTATAAAAAGTTATTTTTAGCAAAACCAACTCATTAAATATTCTATAGACTAACATCAATGCAAACTTTTTTTTGAAACTAAAATACCAAACTAAATTAACATTACACAAGTACTCCATAAATTTTTTTTCTTCATTCTTTTTTACATTATTCCCCTTTACATTCTTCCCTTTTTACATTATTTTCTTTTTCTGCGTTAAACATTTAGATTGCTAATCACTAAAAGCTATTTGAGAAACAAAAACAGATGAAACAAACGATTATGTAAATCTATTCTTTTGAATTTACTAAAGAATTGGAAAAGGGGAAAATGATTGCGTGTTTATTTCAATCTGTTACGATTTAGAACAATACTAAAATGATGAACTCAACATTTGATAAACGAAAGTGTGTTTTGCTCTAAACGAATCGGAACAAATAACTAGGAAAAAGAACATTTCAGAACAAATTACAAAAGTAATCCACGAATTCCATAAATGGTCAATGACGTTTTAGTTTTTGATGTTAGCTTTTGAATACATTTTCTTTTTGTCAATGGTAAATTACCACTATTAACGAAATATTTAAATGTTAAAATATAACTAAATATAATGTTTATATATAATTAATTCAAACAGTGTTTGATTTCAAGGCGTTTATATAAAGTTTCAAGCGAAGCAAAAATGAAACTAAGCAATTTATTTAATATAACAATGATTTATAAGGATTAAACTGTTTAAATACATAACAAAACTATAATAAGAGATATTAATATACAGTAATTTTATTTATTTATTTATTTATTTTGCTGAAAGTAAATACTTAGATTTGTTTCTTAGCATAAAAGGTATTAAACCATTTTTTCAGTAATTAAAAAAAAGCTTTTACTCTTAAAACGAGAAATACTTTGAAAATGAAAAATGAAAAAGCTTTTACTCTTAAATGAATTGGAATAAAAGGTAATTGAATTGAAAAATCCCAATATATATATCTAAATTAGGTCCCTATATTAGGTACTTATATTTGTGTATTAGATATATATTATCACAATAACAGTACCTATGACCACATATAATTAAACATCACCGACATTAATAATAGTATGGAGATTTTAATGTTCCAAAAAGTATAAATGACTTACACTGGAAATATTTAATGAAATATTAAAACTTTTATATAATGTAAAAAAATACAATATTTCTTCTCTTTTTTCTTTCATAAATATAAAATATTTTATGAAGTATTAAAACTTTTATATAATATAAAAAATACAATATTTCTTCTTTTTTTTCCTTTATAAATATAAAATATTTTATAAAATATTAAAACTCTTATGTAATATAAAAAATACAATATTTCTTTTTTTTTTCTTTCATAAGCTCTCTTTATCCCGGATCAGAAGCACTTTCTTTTCCGATATATTTTGCCTATATTTCCACCATACATTCAGCAGTGCAAGCAATATGAAATATTTTATGAAATATTAAAACTTTTACACTTTTCATGTGATTGTATTTCTGCAAAAAAAGGCCGCCTCTGTAACAATGACATTACAATTGGTTTTGAATATTAAAAAAAAACATTATTTCTATTTTTCTAACATAAGCAAAAGAAATACTCTTTTTCCACCCTTTTTTGCCAATAATTCCACCATACATGTAGCAATATCATTTTATTAGAGTCATTATAGAGATATCTTAAGAGATTCTTGTGAAAGGGGACAAAAAAGATATGAAACACAATTTCTGTAAGTGGTCTCGAAATAACCCCTTTCCTGAGTAAAGTTTAGAACCTGTGAAGATGGCGGATGTTAAACCAGATGCCAGATCTTATATAGAAACAAAAAGTGCTTTCTTATGAGAACAGGCTTACAAATTTATATTTACGCGCTTTAAGAGGCCGCATGTTCTTTATATACATTTCAGCTGAATGCCCGTTCATCGTGCAGGATAATAATGCATAAATTGGTAAAATGATGCATAAATTGGTATCAATCAACACTACGAAATTATGAACAAAACTGAGAGACATATACCGATACAATTAATTAAGCTAAGAAAATTTGACTTTTTTTTATATACAACTATTTGTTGCCTATTTCGGTGGCTTTATGTCATTAAATTAAGCAAAACATGTTTTTAGAAGTTCATTCCATAAGAATAAAGATGAATGATATTTATGATCATTTGGCATAATGTTTTTGTTCGAGGTCAACTCCTGATAGTCAAAAATTACCATAATCAACAATTTCCTCCGTGGTGGGCCATAAAAACCTATTTCCACAGTACAGCGTAAGTTTCTTGGTACAAATATTAATATATATATTCAGTACCCTTAGCATAACCTTTACCTTTAATTTTAACCTTTAACTTTAACCTTTTCCTTTAACATACCTACCTTTAACATTAGTACCTAATACTAAATTTATCTAAGCATTATTGGCGTTAATAACAATGGCGCGATTTTTATGGTTTTTTGACATGAAAAGCACCTTTTCTCCATTAATTTCTCTTTTAATACAGATCTTTTTTACTTACATTTGCAAGGATTTCAAAAATCAGAAAACTTTAATTCTCAAAGATGATAAGAAATAACATTAATATTTTGTTTAATCTTCAATGGCGAACGAACCAATATTGGTATTTATTTCGAAGACCGTACAAAAATGCTTAACTATTATTGACGTCAGTGATAATTACATGTGGAATTAAATACTACTGGTATTGTGGTTATAAGAGCTATGGTTAATGAGAACCTTTCACATCGATGTAGATGCCTAATATGGGGTATATTAGGCATCTACATACCTTTTAGTATAAAGGATAATTAGAATGATAGAAAGTTTTGCTAAAAGAAGCTAAAAGAAACATTATAAGAACTTTATTTTAATCTCAATACATCTTTGACGATCGATATTTCAATACATCAATATTTCTTCATTATTTACGGAAATAAAACTTAAAAGGATAATTAGTTGAAAGGATAAAATAGACGACAGCACGCATTTATTTTCAATACGTATTTGACAATTATTAATATTTTTAGTTAGGGAAGTTTAGTTATAAAGGGGAAAGTATATTTTCTTATTTCCGACTGCGTTTCATGTTCTCCATGGTAGGGGGCAGTATTTGTAGAGGTTTTATCAACTTCCGGTAAAAGATTCGGGTCGAAAAATTTCTGCTGGTGTAAATTAAATTGCGAAAATCCGCATCTCAACGATCAGGTGATTGTATATCAATATATTATAATTTACCAAAAAACTTTTTTTAAATAGCTGACTTCAAAATATGAAGATCACATGCTGATATTTTAAAATATGAAGAACACATTTTTTCGCAAAAACACGATACAAAAATTAAATTCAGAACAACTGAGTATTTCGAGTATGCACAAACAAACCCGAATCGTCAAAAAAAAAAAGAAACATTCACGTCAATGCTATGACGCAAGAAGAGGACCGCAAGACTAGAGTTTGTTTGCTTTTTTAGGATAGATGGTGGAATCAGTTGAAAGGATTCACGTGTTTTTTCTTAATAAGTGCTTGACTAATATTGATATTTTTTAGTTATATACGAAAAAAACTTATATATTTTCATATAATTCACAGGCTTATATATGTAAGAGGGTTGGTTTATTATTACAGCATATGTTTACGAATATTAACATTTCTTAAGTGCGAACGAGTATATCTAATATAATTTTCAAGCGATGAACGTGACCAGGTACGGCTAAATAATAAAATGAAATTAATATCAACCATGCATATGTTCAGTTTTGCATAATTTATTGTATTAAAAATCAACCAAATAAAATGGAAAAAATATGTAATGATCCTTTCAAACTTGTATTATAATTTACATTAATGAGCTATACATCACATTATTATTTACATTATTGATTACCCATGAGAAATAACTTACATAAAAAGCAATTAATTGGTTTACTAGATTTAAGAAATGGATGAAATGCTTTCGTATGATTTTTATTTAAGTGTTCTTTAATAACCCCTGAGATTTGAAATAAATTTATCTCTAGTTAATTGGGGAATGAGAAAGCGATACTTTTTGGAACTTTATCCATTATAAACGGAAAAAAAATTTCATTTGATATTTTTTGCATTTATCTTGATTCATAATGATACTAACAATACTCATTAAAATTTAATAAGCATCTGAATCATTACTAAACTTTGTTATTTCAAGCAATTAGTATTTTAACAAGATTACAAAAAAGGGAAATATAATGTAATACGGGGCAATAAAAAAAATTCAGCATACAAAACTATCAAATTCATTGAATTATTGCTATGAATTCTCTTTGGAAGCAGTTTGGGTAAATTATACAATATCAGAGCAAATGTAAGAGCAAGAACGAATACAAACTAACATACTTCTTGAGACTTAAGTATCAAATGTAAGTCTATATTTATATAAGTATGGCTAGTTATGGATAACTTTCTAGCATCATTTCACTGAGGAGACAATACAAGATAAATTACACAAAGCAGTTTTTTATGTTGTATCACAAATGGAAAATAAACTCTGACAATAAATCGAATCTAAGCTGGTCAGGAGGTCACTGTTTGAAATTAATATATCAAAAATAAAGTAATGTTGTTACCGATTTTTAAAAGAGTCAAATAAAAATAAAGTTATGTGATTTGCCGAACACGGAACAATGAGTGTATAGTTTACAAGCATGCTTATTTTTAGAATTTGATTTCTCAGATACTATTTGACCGATTTAGTAATTTAATTACATTACACAAATAAAAATTAATTTCACAAATTAAAATTGCATTCTTTAAATTGACGTAAAAATTTATTACTATTATTAAATAAAATAATTTTAACAAAATATTTACTTAAAGTTATATTTCCCATGGAATATCTTTGGAGAAACAAATTTTATAATTGTGTGCAAAATGTTTTCAATTTGCTTAAAAAGTTATCAAGATGAAGCAAAATATACAAAAAGTACAATTAACACCCAAAGGTTGGACCGCTTTCTTGACCAGACTATCGGAACCCTATTTCCCAAATTGCGGCAACCCCCTAAATTTTGAGGGTCGGAAATCCGAATCGAAAAAACGTATGTTTATTCAGAAAAAGTACGTTTCTGTGCCTGATTTCGTAACTTAAAATATCGTCTGCACTAATTAATTAGTATATTCGAGATTACCCCCTCAAACCATTGAGATTGAATCCACGAATCCGAAGATCCGATCATTATCAAATCAAAAGATATTCGGGGTGTTCCGTTTTTTATTTTGCGCATTATATGCACACACTTTATATGGTTATCTGGAGACTATCTGATCATGTAAAATAGATTTTCAGTTAAAAAGTTTTATGTTATGTATGAGATAAAATTCAGACTGTAGGATAAAAAGTTTGAAGGAATTTATTCCTAATTAGTACAATTCAAGAAATAATAGTTTTCATAAACCAAACCAAAGCAACTTTTGAAATCCTTTTGATTTGTGTTCCTTTTCATTCTATTACGAGAGGAAAATTACATAGGAAACAACACCTCACGTATCTATAGAGCAACGTGAGATGCGTACAAGATTGCTCTTTCGTACACAAAACCCTTATAACTTTTCAACTATTTATCTTATCAATTCTTGGTCCCGCCGTGGACTGATCGTTAAGACACGGTTCTCAGCAGATCACCGAAGTCAAGCATCACTGGCTACGTTCAGTGCTCGGGTGGGTGACCACTTGGATCAGTCTGCGTAGGTACCGAGGGTGTGCGGTATGGGTCCTCGTTAAACTGTGCTACCGTAAAGTGCTCGACTTCGCGCGCAGGTCGTCGGGCTACCGAAGCGGGGGTGCCATCCCCTCCGCAGAGGATCAAAATTGTGATGGCATGTCTTCGGATCATCCTCAGGGATGTTTCCCAGACAGTCGCCAATAGCCCATTGTGCAGCTCTAGTGCGACGTAAATTAACAACAACATTATCAATTCTTGCTTTATCTCAATCAATTCAGCATAAAAAATTACATCGCAAAATGTGCCTTACATGATCAGATAGCTACTAGATAGTAATGTAAAAAGTGTACACAAATGCATGTTAATGGGAGTACTTTTTATGCATAAAGCGCTTTAAACTATTCACTCTATTGACTTTTGTATAACCTCATTCGATTCAACGTGAAGATAAAAACACTACATACGCACTTCTTTCAATAGCAATGCTAGATGCGTAGCTAGGTACAGCTACAAATTTGTACTTTTTATATATAAAGACCATATAGCTTTTACACTGTCGAGTACATCATGTGTACAACATTTCGAGATTGATTTCAGTCATTTAAGCACTGAAAACAATGCCTCTCCTGCCTGTTTAAGCGAAATTTAAATCCCCCCCCATATCCCTAAAAAAAGGGGGGACAGAGGAGAGGAGTTTTTAGGAGTCACTTATGAGGACGTAACAAGACTTTCATGATAAAAAATATCTTCTTTTTAAATTTTTCAGTAGAAATAATCTAATTTTACTGGTCAATCAATTTACAAAGACTATTGCGTTGTCCACAAAAGCTAACTAAATATCTAATTTGAAGCAGAGTTGGCCGTTGATTACAGTAATCGATTACAACTGTAATTGATTACAGATAATTACAGCTATGTAATCAATTACTTGTAATCACGATTACAAGTAATCAATTACTTGTAATCGTGATTACAACTTTCAAAAATTTTTGATTACAGCTGTAATCATGATTACAATTTTGATTACAGTAATCAATTGCTTGTAATCATGATTCCAAGTACCTAATTGCGATTACAAGTAATCACAACAAAAACGATTACGAGTAATTATGATTACAAGTAATCAAAATATATGATTACATGTAATCATGATTACATGTAATTTGATTACATGTAATTGTGATTACTTGTAATCAAACTATACGATTACAAGTTATTACGATTGTATACTATAGTCAAATTTTTTATGTAAGTATTCATGTGTTTACATATTTTTATGTACATAGAATGTACGCACGCATGAACGTACAATTTGCGATTCCTATACATACAATGTATGCACAAACGTGGTTTGTACGTACAATATTCATAATTATATTGTAATATACTTAATGAAATGCGCATATGCTTAGTACATATAATTATGCATTTATGATACATGTACGCATGTATGTTATTTTCTACAAAAAGGCAATGTTTTGTATCTTTGTATACATAGACAATGTATGTATGAACGTATATGAAAATAATGTTTATGCGTTTGCATGCTTTTATGTACTTAAGTACATATATTGTATAAATTTACGATAATAGCACGTATATACAATGCACTTATGTATATAAAATAGTGCGCATTTACGTACAATATGTAAGAATGTTATTTAAAGGTGCAATATATGCACATAGTTGCGTAAATAAAATGCGCACATGTATACATGCATATTTATATGTACATCGATATATGTGCAAGCAAAGTATGTACTTATGTACAACTTACGTATGTACTTGTATAACTACATACTTTGTTAATACTTATGCCATGTAATGCATGGATGTACAAAAAATTAGTTATATGCACAATGTACGCGTGTACATACAACGTATACATGTACATAATTCCAAGTAATGTACAAATACATGCGTACATTTAAATATATGTAATTACAATATACACATACATTGTGCATACATTAAAAAAATTTATATGAGTAAAGTTATTAAAATTTGTTTTAAAATTTATTCTAAGGCATATGAAACTCGACCTCATATTTTTTAGAAAGCAAACGATAATTTTATTTTGAATTTCTAAATATTAATTCCACACATAAAATTTACCGTTTTTCTTACCATTTAAAAAATTTCTATGAATCATGCATTATTTTATAAAAAAAAAATAAATCTGTATTGTCAAACATTTGCTGAAAATACCTGAAAATAATTTTTTATTCAGAGAAATTCAAAATGATATAGAACAATTAAAGCTGAAAACAAGATTTAAATATCGTTTGATTTTGTCATTTAACTTGCTTGAGTCATTAAAAGTTAACTTACATGCATTTTATTTATTGCATTGTACACATATTTAGACATAAATGTAATGTACATATGTATACGTGCAATGTATGCACGCATGTACAATGTATATACATACATTCATGTATTGTACGTGCATATATAGTACATATGGACATGCATACATGGAACATACGTGTATTGTACATGTGTGGATACATTCATTGGACATATATACATTGCACCATATGCATAGAGAGGGATAGCATGCATGTACACACGTAAAATTTGTAAGAAAGAATTATCCCCATTATATTTATGCACCCTTATACTTATGGACCCTTACACATTTCTCCACTACAATGGAAAAAAATATAATCCAGATCTTCTACTAGCTTCGGCGGATATATCCTCCAATACTAAAAGAAAAGTGCTTGAGGACCCTGGTTCGGGACATGGACAAGTCATAGTTGAGGTTTCTTTCCTGGTACCAAATCGGGGTCCAACTACTTCAAAAACATCATGGAACTTTAGAAAAGCCAATTGGATGAAATTCAAAGAACTGACAGATAAAGCACTTGATCCCAAAGCAATTGATTGGGATACAAAAATCGACCACATAAATAAATTCATAACCGATAAGATTATCCAATGCGCTAGACAATCTATCCCAAGAGGTAAATGCAAAGGCTACAAATGTTTCTGGTCAGAAGAGATCAATAAGTCTATGAAGGACAAGAGAAACAGACTTCGAAAAAAAGCTGATATTACAGAACGTCCTTCGGATGTCCAGGCATGGCGAAAACAAGCAGCATCCATCAAAAAGGCCGTTCTCAAAGAGAAACGAACAACATTTAACAACTTCATCTCCAAGCTGAATTTCCAAAGAGATGGAAAGAGAGCCTATAAGTTCCTCTCAAGCATCAAGAATGGAACACCTAATTCCACAAAGAAACCATTCGAAGTCAACGGGGAGATTTTTACATCTTACAACAAGATAGCCAACGCATTTGTTCAGCATTTCTCTGCTGCACAGCGTAAATCTAACTTCTGTAGAAACTAAACAAGGCTTATGAATAAAGATATAAAGGATTTAAGCAACTCAAACTTAAATTCAGAGCCCTTTAATCCCCACCTAATTTTCTCTGCTGGCATTACTTTCGATGAACTCCTCACTGCAATTAGCAGATTAAAGACCAAAAAATCCCCAGGCGAAGACGCGATATTTGCCGAATTTCTACTTAACTTGGGGACTCAGGCAACGCATACCATTATAAAATTTTTTAATTTAGTGTGGGATATAGGTAGCGTCCCCTCAATATGGCGCAAATCAATCATCATCCCTATTCACAAAAAGGGCAAAGATAAAGGTAACCTAAAAGGATACAGGCCAATCTCATTAACGAGTATGCTAGCCAAAACCATGGAAAAAATAATTGCAAAAAGACTGACATGGTTCACGGAAACATACAACATCATAGCCGAAGAACAGGCAGGATTTAGACAGTACAGATCACCTAACCAACATGTCACCCTCCTTAGCCAATATATAAAGGATGCTCTTGATAAAAAACATGTACTCACTGCTGTTTTCGTGGACCTAAGATCCGCTTACGATTTGGTTTGTAGGGAAAACCTTCTACTGAAACTTGCCAAAATAGGTGTTCAATCAAAAATGTTCGACTGGTTTCGAAGTTTTCTCAGCCAAAGAATCTGTAAGGTTCGCTATGAAAACTGCTTTTCCCGTTGCAAGTTACTCAAGACAGGTCTTCCCCAGGGAGCTGTTACCAGCTGCTTACTGTTCAACATCTACATAAATGACCTTATTGTCGACCTTCAGAAAATTAACGGTATCAAATGCCTTCTCTACGCAGATGACTTAGTCATCTGGACCGAAACTCCCAAAAACAGTGTTGAGAGACAATCAGAACTAGCCCTTAATCAGGCTTTAAAGGAATTAAACAAATGGTGCCACATCAATAACATGGAAGTCAACCTGGAAAAGACATGTTACCAGACCTTCTCCTTGACACATCAGCCTATCAAACTAAAACTATTGTATGAGGACGTTCCCGTTTTATATACAGACTCTTCTTCATACTTAGGTGTTGTATTCGACCGAAAACTGACGTGGACAGAGCACGTGACCAAAGTTTTGGAGAGAGCCACCTCGAGACTTTCCCTAATGAAAATAATAGCCGGGTCAAAATGGGGCTGCTGTAGAAATACCCTCGACATGACATATAAATCATATATACTCCCCCTCATGACTTATTGCTGCGAGCCGCTGGCGGCGACCAGCAAAAAAGTCCTTGACTCGCTGGAAAGATTCCACAATCAGGCCCTTCGACTTATAACAGGGGCCATTAAAACAACTCCGATTGATGCACTCCTATTATCTACCCACCACATGAACATCAAGACTAGTATAGAAGAGAGGGCAGTTATTTTGTGGGGAAAAATTTTAAGACTACCAGACTGCCTCTCCCTATGGAGCACCCCACTGACAAATATTGGTCGAACTTTGAAGACTCAGAACGGTTTTCTCCAAATAGTCGTTGAAATAAAAGACCAACTAAATATTACTTGGAAAACAGAAGACCTTATTAGATCGCAGTGCCCTATTGAAAAAGAGAGATACTCACTGAGTTTAAACTTGTGTCAAGATGTTTCCAAGAGAGACACAAATGATCAAGTCTTAAAATCTATCGCCCTGGAGACTTTGCACTTACTGTACCCAGAGAACGAATGGCTACATATATTCACAGACGGTTCAAGATTGGCTGAAGGCACTAATGCAGGAGCCGGAATTTCCTGCAACCTTTTTTCATTTTACACCCCGATTGGTTCGTCTAGAACAGCCTTCGATGCAGAAGTATCGGCAATAAGCGTAGCTCTGTCACAACTACAGAATCACCTTGAGAAATTTAATAACGTAGTCATCCTCTCTGACTCCAAAGCCGCACTCCAAGCTATTGCTTCCTCCAAAGCCCCCGCATCTGCCGACATTCTACATTGTCGTCAAGCCCTTCACAGGCTTGACCAACACAACAAAAATGTCGCCATGCAATGGGTACCAGCGCATTGTGGACTTCAAGGTAACGAAACTGCAGATTTCTTGGCCAAAAAAGCCGCCAAGATTCTACAAATATCTCTTAAGCCAGTTCCTTTCCACACCGCGAAAAGGCTAATAAAAATCTCTCTGCGAACAACATTTGAAGCAAAACTCCAAGAAACAAATAAAAATAAGGACTGGTTGGAAGGAATTAAAGATATTCCGTCATGGCCAAGAAAAAAATCTGTGGCCCTTTTTCGCCTCGCCACTGGCCATGACTGTTTATCAAAACACCTGTATAAAATTAAAATCTTTTCAAGCCCCCTTTGTCCATTATGTAACCAACAAGAAGAAATGGACGCTAACCATCTAAGACGTTGCCCTGCACTTCCTCCTGGGCCCTTGTGGGAACGATATTGGCGGGCGAGATGCATTATTACAGACCTATAGACTCTTTATTTTTGTAGCTCTTGTTTCCGTTTTTTGTTCTTTCTTTATATTGTTCTTGGCTACAAATTTGTCTTTCATGTCTGCCATTGGAAATAAAAAAAATATTTATGCACATATGTACTGTATCTGTACACACATATGCACATTATATGAACACTATATGTTCATTTCATCATATGTACATTATATGAATATACATCTGTACGCTATATGTATATACATCTGTACAATATATGCATCTCAAATGTGTGTATGTACGTACGTTATGCATGTCGAATGTATGTATGAATATATGTAAAATATAAATACGCCCAATGTACGTACAATCGTACACAAATGTATTATGCATATTTGGATACATACATTGAGCATGAACATATTATGTATATGTACATAAATACACTGGACATGCATATCATGTTCATGTATACATACATATATTGTACATCCTACAGATATACCTATATTGTACATGCATACATACATTATACTGTTAATCAATAAATTGCACATGCATGCATGGGACATACATTTTACAGACAATGTATGTATATTCGTTCAAACACAAGTAATGCACAATAACACACAATATTCAATGAAGTGAACCGGGTTCGAATCTCAGCGATAATAGGTCGATATGAATTCCGCACCCGACTCACACCGACCACAGTGCTGGCTTAAAATATCCTCAGTGGTAGACGGATCATTGATTTGAATCCCCTTGCGATCAGGTTAACCGGAAGGGTTTTGGTGGTTTTCCTCTTTATGCAACGCAACTGCCGGTTAGTTTCATCAAAAAGTCCTCCACAAAGATAAATTTCTCCTAATCCTTGTTCCAGGAGTTCCCTTGTCTTCTGGATTGGGTTCAAAACAGCAAGTCAACAGAGTTGAACATTAGTAGTCGTAAACCTGAATTTGGGTCGGCCGGTCAACGATGGTTATAAAAATATAAAAATACTTAAACAAGACACGAAAATCCGCTAATTTGTAATAAAATAATTTATTTTGCGAATATTTTACCAGCCACTTTTTACTAGGTAAGAATCAGTACGTTATATTTTACATAATATTTACGTCAAAAGTACGCAAAATTTACGTAAAACTGAAGCGTCGAATTAAAGCACAACGAATTGACGACACCGTATCGAGTATTAGGACCTGTGCAGCGTCAATGTGTACCAATCCGACTAATTTAAAAATATTATTACTAAAATTAAATCGCTTATTGAAGGCAATAAATTATTACTAAGACAAAGCACTTGCAGCATTTTTATGTATTCTAATATATTAAATTGTTTACTTAGTATTTTCAAAAATGTTGTGGTAAATGATTTTGTGATTTCAAACATATATGTATAAGATAATACAGTATTCTTTTTTTCAGTTCGTAGTTTTAGCAATTTAAAAAAATTTATTTTATACATTATATGAAATCAGAATCATTTAAATAGCCCTCAATGGCCGGTGAAAAATATAGTTGCTTTCAGTTAAATTAATTTTGTCTAACAATCTAAAAGATTTTTGTAAACAATTGTCAATACCAAAAAATTTTAATAATTATAAATAAATTTCACTTTAATCGAGTTATATGTGCATTAAATTATAATTAAAACAAAGCCCTTTTATTTATGTATGTATTCTATGATAATAAAATATGTAACGGAATTCATTATTTATGACAATGAAACTTCTTATATTCAATATTTTCCATTGAAGGTTTCGTGCCATTTTTGAAATTTAAATGATTGTTCCCTTAAACAAATATTTGTCTAACCACATTAAAGCAAAATATCCCTATGAAAGGGAAAATTTTTCAGTTAATCCCCAAACCTTCTCTTATGTTTCAGATAAGTGAGTATAACATTGTTTAACTTATTCAAATTTCGTTAGGCGAAGAGATTTCAGTGAAAGATAGAAACGATGTCTTATTTTTCTCGGAATAGAGAGAGAGTGAAATGTGCATTGTTTCCGTTAACCAATAAAGGGAATTTTAAATGTTAAAATCCCTTTGGGATAAGATTCGTTTGTTTCAAATAAATCAATAGATCTGCTCCGGGGATTATGGAAACAATTTTCTGATTCCTTTCAAACATTCTTTCGGTTCATAAGAGCACTCAGTTATTCCAGAACTTCAAGTACATATTTACGTGCTGGATATTTTCTCAATTATGAAGAGCCGGGAGGAATTTTCCTTGTGCAATATTTTGTGATCTTTTACTGTTTGATTGGTGCATATTTGCTACTTTAACTTCTCTGTGTTCATAATAGCTAATTGAATGACTTAATGTGAAATGGTAATAAACCACAAAATAATTATAGTGACAAAAAGTAGAAAGCTTTGCTTCAGCTTTGGAAGCTAATAAATATGATATACATTGCATCTGACATTGATTTTTTTCACCTTAGCTTGTGGCTTGTATTCAGCAAAATTGTATAATAAAAACTAAACTGAGTTGTTGTTGTTGCTGTTGATTTACGTCGCACTAGAGCTGCACAATGGGCTATTGGCGACGGTCTGGGAAACATCCCTGAGGATGATCCGAAGACATGCCATCACAATTTTGATCCTCTGCAGAGGGGATGGCACCCCCGCTTCGGTAGCCCAACGACCAGCACGCGAAGCCGAGCACTTTACGGTAGCACAGTTTAACGAGGACCAATACCGCACACCCTCGGTCCCTACGCAGACTGATCCAAGTGGGTCACCCACCCGCACACTGAGCGCAGCCAGTGATGCTTGACTTCGGTGATCTGATGAGAACCGTGTCTTAACGATCAGTCCACTGCGGGACAAAACTAAACTGAGAAAAGAAATTTTTTGTGCTTACTTAGAAAAAAAAATAAAACAAAAATCTTAAGTAATGAAACTTATTGTGGCAAATTGGAAAAAAAACTGTAGACCGTCTTGAATATACCTGTCATTTTTTAACTGAGAAACTTCCTGATTTGAACAAGAATCTAGGTATACTAGTTTTGTTCTTTCTTTGTTAATGTTTAAGTTTGTGAATACATGTGTTAAATTTCAATTAAATCTGTGTATGATTATAACGTAAACAAGTACTTAGTTGTGATCAATCTTATGACATAAACTTATGATTTTAAAAAAATAGCCTATCCGCTAAAGAAGTATATTGCCATTTGATAAGTTTGAGTAGTGTTTCGTTTATTCCTTTCTTTCTTACAAAACAAGTTTCGAACGGGATTTATGTAATAAAAATATTTTTTTCTTTTAATTATAATAAATTCAAGATAGTTTTGTGGTAATAGCTTTTGCCACTGAATTTTGAATCATTTTCCTAAATTATAGATCTTAAACTAACATATTTGAAAAGTAAGTATTGTCGGTTTTACTAGTTGTAGCTATTTTGATAAAGCTTAACATTTCTTAGGGAGAGTTAATCTCTATCTTATAACAAATTTAACACTTCCAATATGATCGATGTAGTAAGTACAATGTGGTTATTATGTGAAAACGAAGCGTTTGGGGGACGAAAACGTTTTTGGGGTTGGCGAGTGAAGTTGGAATGAGGCGATGAACTATAAATTATAGCATTTATTTTAGAAAACTGCACATATTGCCGTAGTAGTTTTTTCTTTCTATTTGGCCTTTTAATTACACGCCCTAGAAATGCACTGCTCGTTTTCGAGAGCCAAGATCTTATTAATCGTATACTATTCTGCTTCGAGAATCAGAATGACGCACAGGTGTGCAATTTCTAAAGTTTTAAAGAGCGTAAGCGTACTGCGAAATAAGCAACCTACATCTGTTTTTTTCCGTAGCATCCCGGTCTTAACCTCTTCGAACCTTATGAGACAAATATGTCCCATCGGATGCTCCAAGTAAACTGATGGGTTTAATAGATCCCATTTTAACATTAGATTCGCACATTATAGTCTTTTAAACTTCCCTCCTTCCATTTGGATAGCTGGCAGCACTTGTAAAACTGCCATAGCAGCATAGCTTTGAAATGATGTAAAAATTTGTGCATTTGTGCATGAGAAATAATACTAATATAGAAAATACTACGAAAAAGTGTATTATGAGTATTACTTATATCCTTTTATGTTGTTTTGAATCATAACTTGTATGAGAATAAAAGTTCATCATATGAAAACCATCTTATCTTTGCAATTTAATACAAGTACATAATGCAGACTTTCTACAAGCTGCAGCTCTCATTTGTAATAAATAACTAATTGTATGTTTTAATCTGGATATATTTTTTACTATCATCTGTTACTATTAAATGTTAGGGGCGGCAATATGTCCCACTCAAAAAGACAAATGTTAGGGGCGGCAATATGTCCCACTCAAAAAGACTGATGGGACATCAATGTCCCTTTTGCTTAACTGCAAGAAATGAGTCCAGATTTAAACAAACAAAAAAATGTTTTGGAATATTATCATAGTAAAAAACAAGGTCCTGCTAGAAGAAAATTTTCTCTGAAAAATTGGAGGTCAGTCTTGAAAGAGTTAAAGAAATCGAAGCAGACTTGGCTCATGCACAAATGTGCAGAAAATGCCACACGTTCCATTCCATAAGACTTGAAAACATTTACAAATTAAAATATATTTTACATGAAAGCAAATTTCTATTCATCCTCATAAACCAATAAAAAAAAATTTATTTCTCCATTTGCTATTTTTAAATGAAAAGTTTGAATGAACTTCATTCCAATAATTCAATTGCAATAATTGAATTTCATAATTCAGTTAAATTACAAACTATTCAAAAGAGCACTCTTTCCCACTAATTAAGAGACTTATACCGAATTTCTCATTATAATATTCTTCCTAGAACAAATGCAAAAAATCATATTATTTGAAAAGTTTCATGATTAAGTTTAAAACTTTTGCTATTTAATTAATTTTATGTAAAGGGAAAGCTGTTTGATGCATCAAATTAAAAACGAATTGCATAAAATAAATAGTTAAATGTACATACTTGGAGTGATTCATTAGATTGTTGAACGCGTATTTTAATGCATTACAAGCACTTAAAGGGATTAGAAACAAAACAAATTAAAAGTAAATCTTAATTAATAAATCCACGTAAAATGGCAAACTGGTGAAAGATTTAAAAATCAGAGAAAAGAGCTTTGGCTCTCAACCTGTCTTGAATAATTAGAAAATGCCTGCAAGCAGATTATTTAATTTGGTGAGCAAAAAAATGTTTAAGATACAAAAATGGATTATTTGTAAGAATTAGCTGCATTCTTTCACATTAAATGACAAAACCGATTTTATTTTTTTTACTCTCCGTTGAATGAAAAATGTCAAGTCATTTCTATCTTCAAAATAAGGAAGAAAATAGGTTATTAAAAGAAAATGATATTAAAAAATAAGAATTCTTCTCAGGAAAAAGATTTAATGGAGAAAAGTTTGGTTCATTCGTTATTTGTTGTGCATGATGGAACATCTCAAAAAAAATTTTATCTTGTTGAGTGGTTCGTTAAGAAGCGGAAATTTCTAAACAAGAATATCTGTACAAAATTTCAGAATTGTTAGTCTGAATTTTGTCCTGCTTCAACGAAATTTGGTTCGGTTCCTCTGGGGATCAGAATTGAATCTTCTGAATTGAATCTGGATCAATTCTATAATCGATCTTCTGCCACCTCAAAGAAGTTAAAGAGGCATAAAATAATAAGTTACTGTCCGAATAGCCTGTAATCGTACGGAAAAAAGTAAATAATCAATAAATCGACTTTGATCAACAGTGTGAAATCAAGCACAAAACTGAAAAACATAAACCGACACAGTTAAAAACTCCACTTTTTTCCTCATATATTACAATTTCTTACCCTTCCCAGTATTTTTACTTTATTAGATTAAGGAAAACAAATTTTCAGCAGTACATTCCATCAAGAGAAAGATTTACCGTGTTCAGTTACATTTAGCATGATGCTGGAAGCCAACGCAGGATAATTAATATTTACCATAAACAAGCAATTTTCTCCAGTACTTATTCCTTTCGCTGATGAATGTATAAACCTAATACCACAAGAAAATGTGAATAGTGCCTATAGTAGGTACCTCAGTTCCTACATAAGTGTATTTGGTACCAATGCAAACAGCATCAATTACAATAATAACAGAAGTATTTACTATCAAAATTTACCTCTGCATCATTGGCGTTAATAATAGTTTGGCTGTTTTTCATGGTTCTTCTAAACGTCCTTCACCTGTTCTCCCTGATTATTTTCATCGTTAATTGATTTTAAAATATTAAGTTTTATAGAAAAAAGTTTTTAAAGCGTATCTATAAACAAAATAAAAGCGTGATTTCAGATAACTTTAATTTTTTTTCGGTGATGTCCGAATTTCAGGACGCTAGTACCAGTGGTTCTGGAGTAAGAAGAGAAACACATACACACAAATTTTTATTTATTATAGATAATTCTGAATTTTTATGTAAACATTGTTAAAAAATACTTTTACTAAAAAAACTTTTTAGCGCTAATAAACAACAGAATCCAAATTATTTTTACATTTTTTTTTTTTAGTATTACTCATATTTTCATAAATTCAATGAATTTTTTCATTTCATTACGTATTCAAAAGTATCATAACTTTTGTACCATTGATGCTCACTTTGTGCTTTTACTTGACACCTAACCTTACAACCACTGAAATGTTTAAACTTTTTTGAACTTTTTTGACCCACTTTATTATAGATACGACATTTTACGGAAATT
Source organism: Parasteatoda tepidariorum (assembly GCF_982258835.1). Lineage (NCBI taxonomy): Eukaryota > Metazoa > Arthropoda > Arachnida > Araneae > Theridiidae > Parasteatoda > Parasteatoda tepidariorum. The sequence goes on along the minus strand of NC_141757.1, from coordinate 107,892,510 downwards.
TTGTGCAGTACACCTCAATTAAAATTATTTTATAATAAAAAAAAAGGATTTTACCATTGACCGTTAAGTACATACTATCTTCCTAGTACTTAGCCATCGAGGCAAAACAGCCTTTTCCTTCCTCGCTCATAAATCCAGCCATTATTCTAACTTTAATTTAAATATGAGATTAAATGTACCCGCATGTTCTAATCTAAGTTGGACAGGAGTCTTGATTGAATTTCCAATTATTCAGCTGTTTAGGTGATTTAATCCGTTCCACTTAAACCGCCATTTCAAATCCCTAGAAAATTCACCACGCGAATATTCTAAAAGCGTAGTGCTGGTGTAATAATCAAAACATGGGCTCTAGCTATCGTCCGTTTCATTATAAATGTGATTTGGAAAAGATTTATGGAGTATGAGTGTTTGTGAATAGAAGCCAGTAATATTTTTACTAGAGTCAAATAAATATAAGATAGAGGTTGTGTAGTGTAACTAAGAATTGAATCTCAAAATAAAAATTTATTTTGAGATTCAATTCTTAGTTACACTACATTCAATTTGGGAGACGTCATACGGGAGCAAAGGTTTAATAAAAACTTTCTTAAAATTGGAAATATTTCGGGTACCCGGTCTAAATTTCTCTCATTATCCGGACCGGCAAACGAATTTCACTACCAGGTATTGGGTACTCGGATCCTGCCAATTTTAACCGGTATCCAATAACACACATTTATGTTCGACACAACCATATTCAGATTCATTGTGAACTTTAAACTATTGATAAAAATAATTTCAGTTTTGAAAATCCGTGCATTCCATCAGCTTCTTAGTAATCAACTTGAACATATCTAACTACTCGTATATATAAAAGTCTAATGATGGTGTGGTCTCATTCGTGTCAAATAGCAACGCCCCCTGTAGGTCGTTGCGTTTGCGAATTGCTTTCCTTTAAATATTTTTGTATTCCTAATTTAAAGGCATTTATTATTATACTTTTAATTTTGTTTGTTTTCTAAATTAAGAGTTTAAGCTGGTTATTATTAGAATAAAGTAATTCTACGTTACATTTTAAGATAAAGTTATTGAAATCGGTGTCCGATCTTGTTAATCATTTTACATGCATTATTTTTTGGTCCGAATTCCATTAATATACTAATATGAATAACGTTTAAAGAGATTCATTTAATGATTCAGAACTTAACTTTTAGCTTTATGCCCAAAGTGAGGAGTGCAAACATTGTATTTAGAATATATCCGTCCGTTTGGTAAGCAAAAATATTAAATTATAGTTGTGAATTCACACATTTGTTACAACAATATACTTTTAGTTATAAAAGTTATTTCAAAAAAGGATTTATGTCCACTAATAAATCTAAATAGTATCATAAGAGAAATATATGGATGTGGTGGCACAAGTGTTCTTTTTAGTACATATATGTTTAGTAGAATAATTTCACCTGTTTCGTGACAAGACACAACAATTATTGCGAAGCAATCATCGGGATTGGTGAGAGTCAGCGAACAGGGGGCCTGGCCGCCTAGTATTACACATTTATTTAAACATATTTTACACATGTGCAGAATTTTAATTCGGGGAAACCTTTTTTAAGGAGAAAGACGCGCAAATTCAGAAATTTAATACTGATTACTGATTCAGCTAAATTAATATAATAGTTAAAAATACAAAGTTGGAGTATTTGGATATATTTATTTAAAGTTAATGAAAGCGTAATGAATAAAATTCAAAGCTAAGAGAAGTAAAATACGATCTATGTATTACTCTGATTATAAATTTGCTTTTAGCAAAAGAGTAAGTGCAGTAATATGCTTTTATTAATTGGGGATGGAAGCTTTGCCTCTTGTAGAATCTAAATGGTCAACACTTGCAAGAAAATTATAAATATTTTCTCACGAATGAAGCATGAATTAATCTAATGCTATTATACATTGGTTAAACAATCATTGAAAATTAATATCCTAGAAAATAAAAGCACATCCCAGCCAATTGTTTTAACAAAAATTACTAAAAAAAATTTAAGTAGTTCTTATTTAAAAAGAATTAATAATGATTTATTTTTTCGTTACTCAATCAAAAATTCGCTTGAAAATATTTTATGATATTTTTAGTATAAGTTGATTAAGCGTGTGATAATTAATCACAATTAAAGTGGTCCTCGATTCCTTTAAACTCAATTTTTACTCGAAAGCTTGTTAGTTACTCAAAAGCTCAAAAATGCCAATTTCCAACCGGTCTGGTAAAGTGAAACTACGATCGGACTAGCCATGAAAGGTTTTCGCGGTTTTTTTCTCCGAGTAACGCAAATATCCGTTAGTTTTTACAGAAAAAGTTTTTTTTATGCCATTTGGTCCTTTGGTTGCAGCTTGATCAAGAAAATACTTTATTTTTTGAGAGGATCAAAATGATTTGGATACGAATATAGATTCGTAGGATGAAGAACAGTAAAACCACTCTATGAACCTTCTGCTCAACTTTGGTTATAAAATAAAATGTCTCAACGTGTATCGATAAAGTTAGTGTACTAAGATAGATCTCATTACAAGTAAATTACTTTAACAGGAATTAAAAATTAATTCCTGTTAGTTAAAACAGGTTTCATTTAATATGTCATCATTTATTAAATAGTTTAAAAAATATCCTACGTATATTAGAAGCTACATTAATACACTACCGGTCAAAAGTTTGCGAAAATTTTGAAATCTACAAAGAAAAGGTCTAAATTCAAATGTTCACAGAACTGCGAAAAATCATTCAAATGGAGTGAAAATTTTATATGTTCTAAAGTAAACCCTCTACAGTTAGATACATATGATCAAATTGCAATACTTCGTTTTTTGCGAACTGAATCCAGCTTTTCATCATGGGTTGTTTCTGTGGTGAAAAAAGTTGTTAAGTTAGAACACTTGTCAAACTTGCAAAAAAAATTTTTTGTACTTTCTGCTGATAGAAAATAGTTATTTGAATCGTTCTATGTAAGTCCTCAAAATTTCAGATCGCTTTGATTTTTTTTGACGAGGTTATAGAATTTTGAAAAACATGTGTACTATTCTCGATTTTTGAGCACTCCACATATGCGGTCTTTTGGTCCATACATCTTCTACCAAAGAACTTTTTAATTTTGACGTTTTCTATATTTTCAAATAATTAATATTGGTTATAAAACAAATATTCTTATTCATTATTGTAATTATTGTTATTAAAAAGAATTTATTATGAATATGATTAAAACAATGTCTCATAGATGTCACATTTCATCGAAAATTTGTTTGTTCTTGCAAACGATGCTCTGATATTTCGAATAGAAATCAGTTATGGGACATTTTACAACAGGAATGGAACTCTATATCACTTTAAGTGATTAATGGTTTGTTAGAACGAATGCCACGCATATGTATGGCTATAATAAAAGCAAAAGGTGGATGGTTCGAGGAATATAAGATTTAAATGTTAATTTATTTAATTACAAAATACGAATAAGAATATGTTAAATATTTGACCTGTTGTAAATAAAATAGTTTAGTAAAAATGCGAATTTTTTATACTATTGTTATTATTTTTTTAGAATTATTTATGTAATTATTGTTATAACTTTTTATTTTAATTTAATGTAAAGTAAAAATATCACAACAAGACTAATACACATGAGCAATAAATATAACAATAATAATTACAATAATGAATAAGAGTATTTGTTTTATAATAATCATTAATTATTTGAAAATATAGAAAACATTAATATTAAAAAGTTCTTTGGTAGAAGATGTATGGACCAAAAGACCGCATATGTGGAATGCTCAGAAATCGAGAAAAGTACACATATTTTTCAAAATTCTATAACTTCGTCAAAAAGAATCAAATCGATCTGAAATTTTGAGGGCTTACATGGAACGGTTCAAATAACTATTTTCTATCAACAGAAAGTATAAAAAAATTTTTTTGCAAGTTTGGCAAGCGTTCAAAATTATCAACTTTTTTCACCATAGAAACAACCCATGATGAAAAGCTGGATTCAGTTCGCAAAAAACGAAGTATTGCAATTTGATCATATGTAACTGACTGTAGAGGGTTCAATTTAGAACATATCAAATTTTCACTCAATTTGAATGATTTTTCGCTGTTCTGTGAACATTTAAATTTAGACCTTTTCTTTGTAGATTTCAAAATTTTCGCAAACTTTTGACCGGTTGTGTAAATTGCATCGAAACTTTAATTAAATGAAAATTTAATTAATAATAAACTGTTCTATTAATAGACGTTTCCCATTCATCGCAAAGTTTTGCGTTAATTATTTCTACATCCGAACATTCATTGCAAAATTTCTTTTAGAAACTTCTTTTAAAATTTAATTTTTAAAAATTAAAAATATGTTTTTATTTAGATGAGCTTGTTTTTAATTTCCCTCAAACTATAGTAAATCTTAGTTCGACAGAAAATTTTTTATTGTTTAACATAAATGTTATAATACCAGGCCAAATAACCTGAACCGGCAGAACAAAGGATTCAATTTTCTTTGGGTACCTGGACCCGGAAAAATTATAGGATTCGATACATGTTTAGAATTTATCTGTTTAACAAATATTCAGACATTTTTTGTGGGTATAAAATACTATGGAAAGTACTATCATATTTTGTTCCTACACTGTAAGAATGTCATTGTACTGGAACACAAAAATTGGTGACAACTATTTTGCACCAAAAAGGCTGTAATGAAACATTAAGTAAATACCATAAATGTGTCTTTTCATGAACTTCTTTATTCTGTATTTTTCATTTGGGGGGAATTCCAGCTGATTTTTCTATTTGAATGTCTTCTTTTCTTCTACATTAAAATTCACTCATTTCGTCTCCTCATTGTCTGGACGCGTTTTTCTCAAATTATCATTTTTCCTTTGTTTCTTCTTCTTTTTTTTTCCTTTCAAGTTTTTGTCAACCGATAGTTTTAACCACTTCTTTCTTCAACTTTAACTAGCAACAGATTCTTTTGAGTCCTTTCAACAATATAAGCAAAATATTTTAACAGAATCATCTTTCAAAACGAATGGAACTGCTAGCTATGATTTCATTGTCAGAAGGATTTTGGACAATCCGCATCATAACTATCTTTACACCACATCACTCATTGTATAAGACTCTCAGACTCTTCTTACAAAATCCATACTAACCTCAACCAGAATATAATTTTCCCAAAAGAAAAAGAAAAAAAATACTTCCATCTCTCCTTTCTTCTACGTCACATGGCTGGAAGAATCCAGAATTTCGATGCAATCTTCACCCAAAAGATCAATGAGGTTGCATAGAAAAGGAAAAAAGTAAGGCTGTCAAAGATGACGAAATTGGTTGAGAGTCTTTATTGAACATGTAAAGAAAGAATTTTCCAGAAAGTTTTTTTCCAAAAACCTAACACAGCATGGCTATATTGTCTTTAGGAAATTTAACTTTTGGATACGCCCTCAGGAACTCGAAAACCACTAATCAAATTGCTTTGCAACAAAAAAATTTTTAAAGTGCTCCAGCACTATATTGACTATGCGTCAGTTCAAGTTAACTTGGCAATTTTATGGAATCTATAATATAGTTGATTACAGCAGAGAAGAAAATCGATTTCAGTTTATTCATTTGTTGTTGAATATAAATATTGAAGAATAAAATGTTATGATCAAATAATGAATTAGATAAATACGATTTTTTTTAGTTTTTCAAATAAAACTGAATTTGCAGATAACTAATTTTAGCAGCTTTTCATGTTTATTAAGTTTTAGTTAAAATTCAAAATCTTTCTTGTATCCATCACATTAGCACCCATTGGGAAAATGGGTATTGTTCTAAGTTTTCATCGATAGACATCGATAGACTTCATCGATAGACATTATGATTGCAAATTAATACATTTGAAAGAAGAAGAAAAATTATATATATATATACCTGTATGAGTATACTCCTGGGTAAAGCAAATAAAGATTTTTCTTAGACTATTGAAATAGGTAAAAGAAAACAGTATCATTTATAACATTGGTTCTCAACGGGGGCGATACATTTAGTGACATCTCCTACTGGGATCTGGCCTTTCTTGAGGACTAAAAATAAGTTAACAAACGAGAAAGAATAGGAATCGAAAGTGAAAGTATTTGTTTATGAAACGAGCTCGTCAGAATCAGAACACTTAAGCAATGGCTGACGACGCAATTGCTTGTCTTAAAAAGCGCAGAGAGCACTCATGAACATTGATTGGCAGACAGTACAAAATATGACAATTGCTCAAAAGATACGTTGGAGATTTAACCCCTCATCCACCGCATGGTGGGGTGGATGGTGGGAGAGACTAGTTAGAATGGTGAAACAAGTCTTAAGGAAAGTTCTGGGTCATGCTTTCCTGAACTATGAAGAACTTAATACTATGTGAGTGCGAACAGATTTTAAATTCTAGACCAATTACATATGTGTCCGAAGATGCAAAAGATCCTTCCCCTTTGATACATATGATGTTTCTTCCATGAACTACCATCATCAGGAGTCCCAGATATTGATGAAATAGATGCTGAAGAACTTAGTCGTAGAGCCAAGTACAGACAACAATTTCGCAACGCAAAGGTTTCGCAACGAATATCTAGGACAGTTGAGACTCTACTCCATTGGTTCTCAACGGGGGCGGTGGGACCATGCTGAGGGGCGGTGAGCTTGTTTTGGGCAGTAGGGGAGCGTTGGGCATGTTTTGTCATTCAAATTGAATTTTAAAACTTACAAATAAAATTATTAAATTAAGATTAATTTAATAAAAAAAATTTGTAATAAAGAAAAAAAGATTAAATTAATATAATAAATAAAGATTATCCTATACACTATTTGAAACAGCAATAAAACGAACTTATACGACATCTATTCTTCGATCCGAACCAACACAGCTCAGCGTATGAGTCAGTAGTTTTTGCCTCTGACTCATTCAAGCCATTTGGTGGAAATTGCAGTACATGCGCTTTCAGTATGAATGTTTGATTGGACCCGTGTTTCTTATAATGGTTTTCGTTAGCTTTTTTGCGGTTTTTTCCCCAGTTTCGATTAGATCTCATAGTTTATTTGGCCAGGTACGTACGCGAATTAGTTCTTTATAGTATCATAAATTATTTATTAATTTTGAGAAATAGTTGATTTTCTTTCATCGTTTGTATTTTGCTGACACCAACAATGTCGGTTGACAAAAAGAAGTGTCATCAATACAGTGTCACGTACTTGAAGTTGGGATTTGTTCAATTACTGTTGAACTCTCAATTACCTATGTGTTTACTTTGTAACAAAGTTTTATCTAATGAGGCAAGGAAATCTTACCGTTAGCAAGAGCATTTGCTAGAAACTATATATAGATTTTTCATTTTTGACGAACGTCTTTTTTCACGTTTCTGAAGGCACCTTCGGTCTCAGGGTTACTAGTAACGTCATCACAAAAATGCGACGATGGTTTGATCGCTTCTTATAATATATCAAAATTTATTGCTAAATCTGGGAAAGTTCAAACCATCGGAGTAGAGTTGATACTGCCGGTTGTCAAGGAAGTTTTAGAAACAGTTTTACATCATCCAATGTAATAAAAAACTATCCCATAAGCAACGATTCAGTGCGGCGACGAAATGATGAGATGGGTGAAGACGTTGAAATTTCTTTATGCAAACTTTTGATGTCCAACGAATTTTCCCTTTAAGTTGATGAATCTACCTTGCCAGGTAATGCAGGCTTTACTGTAGGCATAGGTCCGGTTTGTAAAGGAAGGGAAAATTATTCAAGATATGCTTTTTGCAGGAAGCTTGATTGTAGATATCAAAGGTAGATCTATTTTTAGTACTGTCAAAGATTATTTTAAAGAGAAAAACATTCCTCTTGCGAATATTATGTCCATTGCCACTGATAGGCTCCTGCAATGGTGGGTCGACATCGTGAGTTTATCGCCCTTTTGGAAAGGGAGGTACCAGATATTTTAGCTGTTCACTGCGTGATTCACAGACAGTATTTAGTAAGAAAAATCTCTGTGACCGTTTGCATCAATCATTGCAATATGCCGTATCTGCTGTGCACAAAATTCACAGTAATGCTCTCTGAGATCGATTACTTAGACAACTGTGTAAGAAAAACGATGAAGAATTCAATCGCTTGCAATATACACTGAAATTCACTGACTTTCCAAAAGCTTCTGTCTCAATAGGTATTGGAATCTTTTCGACTCTGTGCTTGAGTTCCTCGAAAACAGAAATGTAGCTCTAAGAGACAGATTGCTAGAATTTAAGAAAGACTTCGGCTGATTTATCTGTAAAATTTAATGGCATTAATTTACAACTTCAAGGCGACGAGCTCAATTCGATCTCTACAAAATAAGTTATTTTCGCCTTTCTAAAAAAGCTGATTTTGTTTTAGCAGAATTTTGGTTGGAATGAGTTCAGCCATGCAGGCAAAATTCTCTCTGATGATACACATGCACAAGAATATTGTCAACACATTGACTCTTTGCACATGGACATTTCTGACCATTTTAAAGATGTTTTGTTACCTCGAAGTCCCTCAATGGGTTTATGAACCCTTTTGCAAATATTGAAACAGCAGAGGTTCAGATTTACGAGGAATTGGTCGAACTTTTTACTAATGAAACTTTGAAATGGTGATCGTCGCACAGAATTTTTACTTAACACTAAAAAGACTGAAATACCTATATTGCTCAAAAGCAGTCAAAATGACTGTATAGAATAACTAATGAATAAAGAAAGCATAACTAATGTATAAAGAAATTTGTTTATAATAAAATTTAATATTTTTGTTATTATTTTCAGTTATATAACAAGTTATTTGTAAATATTAACAATAAAAAAATTATATGTTGTACAAAAAGTCACAAAATTCTAAGAAATTGTGTTATCATTGTTTTTCTAATTGAAATTAAAAAGCAGTCAAAATGACTTCCATGGGCAATTTAGTGTTAAAGGTAACAGTCGTCTCTATCTTGGACTGTAGACTATCGCTAAAAAAATTTTAATTGCCTTCCCTGCCTCCTAACTTGTCGAATGTGGATTCAGTGTTGTTACGGATCTTGTCACAAAAAGAAGAAATCGACTCGAAATTGTGCAAACGTGGGTATTTGCATCTTCATCTCACTAAAAGTATTGAACCGAGCGTTAAGAAATTACTGTCTGAAACATTAAGTACAATCCTCCCACTAAAATAGTTACTTGAATGTTTTGTTGATACTACTTTTTAGTGTAACAAAATTTTTTTGGGTGTTATTTTAATTATCTAATTTAGAATAAATTATTCTTCTTAAGCATAGGTTTCTTAGTTGTATTTTTTTTCATTAAACGTATTTATTTTGATCATAACAAATAGACGGCGATTAACTGCCGTGAGAAAATTATCGAGTTAATTTATTCTTTTTTAAAAAACCAAACAAATTCAAAGCGTAAAAAAATTGCTTAAAAAATTTGCCTCTTATAAAATCCAGCACACATCCCTCCGTCCCCATGCTCAAAATAACAGGATTTTTATAAAGGGGGGCGTTAAAATATTTTTTGCTCCTTAAGGGGGCGGCAACGTTAAAAAGGTTGAGAACCTATGATTTATAACATATTATCACCATCTTTTGAAATTCTGACAATAAAATGTGTCATTAAGTTGGGAGAAAATTTGAAAGTTACTTTTGCACTTTAAAAACCTTCTTTCGCAGGTATCTATCAAAGTATTCACTGCCTGCTTATGAAACTGCACATGAAATTGCACACCAGTGTTGCCAATTTATGTTATCTCACTGAGGAGAATTGATCAATAAATAAATAAAAATTAGTCAAGATGCATGCCTTTAGCACCCGTGTCCACTCAATTGCCTTGTCCCCTAAATCCTATAAATTATGAAAATATGTTTAACGAAAAAAAATTTCCATTAAATAAAAATATAATGATAACTATTATTGCATTTCTACTGCATAAAAAGATATGTATGATTTATAAAAAGTCTACGGAAGCACATTAATTGGTAATAAATTTCCGCAGTTGCATCTATTTTAGTTTTCAACCATAAGAAGAAAGAAAAAAAATTATGTCACTAAAGAATAAATTTATTGATGTAAGACAGTTGCTTTTATGGATGCAATATCACCAGCTGCAATAAAAGAGAATACGTTTTTCTTTTTTGCATCGAGTCTTTCACATGCGGAAGAAGAAGAATATATGAACGTTTTTCTCTTATTATCTGGTATCAAAAGAATAATCGAATAAAAAGTATTCCAAATAAATAAAGAGTTTTCGGTTACCTAATTTTTTTCTTGATATATTTCGCAGTAAAAAGATCTTCGATATTCAAATTCTTAAGCCTCATACATTTGTTGTGCTGTAATTAAAGTTTTCATATCCAGAAAAGTACAATCATTATTTTTTCGTCCAAAAAAAGCTGGAATTTCTTTTAAAAAATTTAGAAAATAATTAAAATACTTTTTTTTCTGAAAATAGCAAAAACACTATGCTTGCTTACCTTAAAAAATAATGGAAGAATTAATAATTAATATTTAACTATATTTATTATTTAGTAATTTATTTAATTTTTAGTGAGGAAATGTAATTTTTGTTGAGTAGACAAACCTGTGATGAAAATGACAACAATTTTGCATCAATTGCGTCCGTTTATGCTCAACTCCAAACCATGCTTGTTAAAAGTTAATTTAATTAATTTAAAGGAAGACTTTGATCACATGAAAATTATTTTGACCAATATTGGGTCATCCAGAAGGTTCATACTGATTTTTGTAGGGGGGGGGGAGTGCTAAAGGTGCGTTGAAATTTTTAAAGTGATAGCAAAATTTATATTACAAAATATATTTCTGGGTTTTAAAAATTTATGTGTAAAATTTCTTGATTACAAAAGAAAATTGGGAAACTTATTGCAAGTATAGAAGTCTGTATTAAATTAAAGGCAATCCGGAAGACTTCAATTTGCTTTGACAAGTAATTAAAATATTTTTGCTAAACCTTTGAGAATTCCTCCTGACGAAATTCCGAGCGGCCCAATATTTATAATTAAACAGAATTATTACTCGAACGAATACTATGACAATTATTTAAATTAATACCAATAAAAAATTTATTACTTTTGAGTTGTGTTTAATTAAATAATTGAAAGAGAGCACAAAACATTCACTAAACGATTGGAAAATGGATATTAATAATTAAATTGCAAGTAAGTTATCTTTTTATACATAAATTCCTGAACCAAATTAATGTATATAAGTTGCAAAGTTTTTGAGAAAGATATGTAAATAAATTAAATGCATTTTTTTTTGTAACCTTTTCAAGTTTATGAATATTTTATTAAGGATCTTATTTCAATTTGATGTTTATATGTGTGCGATTATGCAAGTGAAATTTTTATATTTATTTTCTACTGTTTCAGTATTTCGTACAAACGTGTTTTTTCAAAGCCATTCTTTAACCTGTTATTTTGTTAATAGTGAAATTTGTTTTCGAGAAAAACATTTTAATATCTAACCATACATAAAAAATAAAAATGCATAATTTAAAAATAGCATTTACTAAGTAACATTAGCATTAATAATATAATTACTATCCTAAAATTGGGTTAATAAAGTATTGGAATAGTCAACTTTTCATTTTGTGACCTAACTAAGTTAATTGTTAACCAAGCTTAATCCAAAATGACTCATTTACTTTGTCAAGATCTCATCTTTGATCTGAAAGTAAGCAAAAATCAGTCCTGCGAAGAGGTTTCTACTCTCCTCATAAGTAAAGCAGAACTTGTTACGTAATCGAACCCTATTTCCTGTGACTTTGGAGATCTCTTCACTAAGAGGCAAATGTTTACATAGGAAACGAAACAGATTAGAGGCTCCTCCCGATTCCAGTTGTGTATTGGAGACGAGCTCTCAGAGAAGTTAAGAGTTGTACATTTGAACTACCAATTCCCCAGCTCTGGTTTTAACCTCACTTTTAAGCTGTACTATTTATTTTGTGTTTGGTCAGGGGAAAAGACATTAAAAAATCGCTTCATTTATTTATTAATTATACATTTTATTGATTTCGTCAATTTTATACACAAATCAGCTGTTTTATTTGCATTTCAGATGAAATCGTTTATTGTAATATTTATATTTTTTAAGACAGCTGTTGAATTTATTTAATTTCAAGCATTATAGTTAATTGTGTCTATTTTTACAAGACATTGATTTTATTTTCTTATTTGCACATTATTGATATTACGTGCTTTTATTTAAAATAATTGATTTTATTTATGTTTACGCACACTTATATTTGATTCAGTTTTTGCACTCAATCATTAATTTTACTTCTGTCTATAGAGACAATCAATTTTTAAATGAAATCATAATTTTAATTTTTTTTTACACAACCATTGATTTTATTTATTTTCATGTGTCTCTGTTAATTATGTCTATTTTCACATTGAAACATTGATTTTATTTTTTCACTAATAATCTTACTTCGCTTAAAATAATTGATTTCATTAATTTTACGACACGAGGTCATTGAATATACATCATTTGAATATACATTTGAATCACATTTGACATTTGAATGCACCATTTAAATATACATTGAATATACATAGACACAGTCATTGAGTTTATTTATATCTTTACATGTATTTTACATGCATTTATGTGCTGTTAATAATTTCTCTATGATTAATGTATTTATATGTTCTGAGCATTAGTTAACATTAAATTAAACCTCTTTAAAGGAATTAAAAGAAAGAATTATCTGTTATTCAAATTTGCTTTTATCTTCTTACACAAACTTTTTTAAAAAGCTTTTTAAGAAGCTTTTCCTTAAGAAGAATAAAATAAACAGAGAGGAAAAATATTCACTTACCAGTTCTTAAAATCTTGAAAGTGTTGTAATTCTGCTCTCTCAGCCTTTTGTTCAATGATAATGGTGTTAAGATCCGAAAAAAAGCATCCTTAGACATTTTTATTTATTTTTTCTTCCGACTCGCTTAACCTGAAGTTGAACAAATCAGCGAATTTTGTAACACTTCAGGCATTTAAAATAAAACACCTCTACTTTATTCTGCGAAACTTTTGTTCTTGAAAATCTTTGTACATTTTTTGGAAAGCTGAACAAGATGTTTTTATAATATCATAAGTTGTCACACACAGATTCTTCTACAAAAAAATGCTTTAGAAATGTTTCACCTTGTAGTAACTATTTTAGATACAATCACAATTTTAAAGTTCTCAAATACGTCTTAAAATGGATTTCGAAATTATGTTTTAAGACAATTTCTAATTTATCTTTGGTCTAAACTTACACACATATTCTACTTATTTATTTTTTTCAATCTATGCTGACATACTTCATATTCTTTATTTAATCTAAAAACTTCATTATTTCTCAACGAATTTAAATATGTTATTTTTAATTTCATTAAATAAAAAGAATTATTGGCGAGTTGCAATTATATTATCAACAAAAGAGAGACTTATACCAATAAAAATCGATCCAAATTCTACCAATCAAATTTGTATCAGTTCAACAATTTTAAATATGAACTCATTTTAACCATTTTTTTTAAAATAATTACTCATACTTTCTGGCTTAATTTCTTTTATCTTGCTTTATTCAACATATATTAATCCAAAACTCTCTTTCTAACATTTGCTTCAGAAAAAAACATTGTTTTTTAATACCTCTATATCGAAATCTATTTCAAAAATATTTATCTCCTTTGAAGTTATTCTTATTTTCTCTAATAAGTTCTAGTATGTAGAAATTCCTAATACAGAAGACACTAAATTATATAAAGGTATGTTGTAAGTCAAAACATTTTTTAAGATATTCCTTAAGTTTTTATTTCAATAAGATAGTTCTGCTAAGTAAATAAACAATTTATGATGTATTTTAAAATTAATATATTTAGAAACATTCGTTTTATTTAATTTGTATATCTCAATGCATAATTTAATACAAAAAAATCTGACTTAAAGATTTATCTTGAATGGAATTGTTCGATAAAACTGCGATAATTTAAAAGGAAATATTTTCCATTTTATCCTCTGTTTTTACGTAAATAATAGTTAAAAAGTTTTTTAATTAGTTAAGATTTGAATTCTGATAAATTTAACTAGAAAAACTACAATGTATGTATTTAGCAAAAAAATAACTAGACTATTCTAACTTCAAGTACTAGTTTCTAAACTACATATTCAATATTATTATTTTTTCAAATTATTCCTATGAAAATCAAAATTTGAAAGTTAATCACATTAAACTATGGCATGGATTTTTTGAAATTTCACTTCCACATCTTTACTGAAAATTGTCTCATGATATTAAATACCACACCTCAATTTCTAATCTTAAATGCTTCTCTCGAAATAAAATAAATTTTCAAACGATTAACAAACCAAAATTTGCGACCACCTTTCACGGATACATTCAAAAAATCGTTTTCAAAACTGCGCAGACGATATATTTTTTTTAAGAAGTTTTTTAAAAAATAAATCTTGGAGTCAAACACTTGACTTAAAAAGAAGATTCCACAGGTGAATGTTGATGGAACGCAGAGCACATGAAGACTCAGTCATCTGTGTTGGTTGTATTCGCCGCCCCGAAATCAAAGCCCCGTATGCTATGACGTAAATGTTATTTTTCATCAGACCTTGTTCAGGTAAAACTGGGGCGTTTCACTTTACTCCGCAGGGATGTAAATCCTCTCTTCACATGAATAGTTCATTTCTTATTCACTTCATTTGTTGAAAGATCAAAAGAATATTCTTTTTCTTTTGAATTGATCCTGAGTTTTTCAATTTCTTTTTCATTCCATCAATGAATATTCTTCTTTTTTGGGGGGGATTCTTTTTATCAATTTTCTTTTGATAGATTTAAATTTTAGTTCTCTGGTTTCTATTATATTCAGTATTTATATTGCTTTTTTAAGATTAATTATTTTACTGCTGCAAATATTTTCCAATTTTTTAAACGATTTTTTTTAGTCTTTTTTCATTAATTTTTTAATTTCTTTTATTTTATTTGAGGCGTATTATAATTTTTTTGTTGGAAAATCAACTTTTTAAAATGTAATTGAAGGATAGAGAGAAAGCTCTCCCTTTTTTAATATTTAAGGTAAAGTTTGTATTTATTGTAAGTATGGAACATTAATTCATATTGTCAAGTCAAATTCAGTTGGTTTTGCTAAGTATTTAGATATTTTTTAACAGCAAAAATATGTTTGTAAACAACTTCCTGATATTTCTTTAATTCTTCCAGCTAATTTTCTTTCTTCTACGATCCCTTCTAGTGCTAAATGCATTTAATAAATTAATATTATCATTTCAAACAATTTATTGAACCTTTTTATTCCTTATTCCTTTTATTTATCATTTTGCTAACAAAATTTAATTTTTGCTCATGTATTTGTGTTTTTACTAATCAATAATTAAAAAAAGAATTAGAATGAAGGCATTTTCAATAAGAATCAAGTAATATTCTTTTTTGAGATAACTCTCTGTAGTACAACCGATATTTCCCCTTTCTTTCAAATGTGCTTTTATCGAGTATTTTTATTACTTCTCTTTATTGTTTCTTTAAATGAATTTCAAATATTTCTCTTTTACAACTATTTTAATTTTCACTAAGGAAAAAGATTGAAGAAGAATTACATCAGAAGTTTTTTTTGTTAGATAATATTCTTATCAATTTACTTTTGATAACTTTAAATTTCACCCCTTTTGTTTTTTATTGTATTACGTATTTATGTTGCGATTATAAAATTAACTCTTTTTTTATTATAAATATTTACCACTTTTTTTTTCAAACTTGCTTTGTTTCAGTCATAAATTTTTATAACTTATTCCCTTTTTTCATGAATTCTTTAAATCAAGCTTAAATATTTATCTTTTATTAATTATTTTAGTTTTCTTTAATCAATAGCTGAAGAAGAATTAGAATAGAAGAAAATTCTAGTAGAATTCTTTTTGTTATTCTATATTTTTATCATTCTCATTTTGATATCTCTAAATTGCATATCTCTTCCTTTTTGTTATATTACGTATTAATGTTATTATTATGAAATTAATTCAAAGAGTTTCTTCAAATATTTTTCTTTTTTCTAAATAATTGATTGCGTTTTTCTGATGCATAGTCACTTTCCTCATTATTTATTTGACAGAATTCTAAATAATTCATTTTTAAAACTTCTATCTTTAAGCAGTAATCTTTTATCTTTAAGTTCCCAGTTGAAGAATATGAGACGTTTGAAGAATGTTTCTTACACATTTGAAAAAACGAATTTTTGTTTACTGTAAAGATAGAACATTAATTGTTTTCCGTTAAATCTTTTACTATGTTTAATTTTAATTAGAAAATATGCTCTGTTAAAAGTATTTTAATATATTTATCTTTTCAACAACTGATTTTATTTCTTCCACTATTTCTTTAATTGTTAAATACTGTTAATAAACTAGTAATTGACTAATTTTCAAATGATTTATCGTGTTTTTTTATTACTTAATCCCTTTTCTTAATCTCTTTTTTAATAGAATTTTAAATATTTCTTATTTTAAAAATTATTAAATTTTTCGTCAATCAAAAATCGAATAACCCAGTAGAGGAACATTTTAAAACACTATTTTTTAAAAAATTTCCGGAATTTCACTTTTCTGTACGCGTAGCACATTTTTTTTTCATATGGTAAACTTAAAATTGTTCATAAGTTCGAAGAAGGAAACATGTTTTGTAAACAATTTTTGATATTTCCTGCATTCTGTCGATGTTTTTCTCTAATTTACAAAAGCTGATAATTAGCACGTTTAAATTAGGCTATTCAATTATTAAATACAACATAAAATTTTTTAAGCAAATACTTATGATTACATAACATAATCTTTTAGAATAAGTATAAATTGATTAGTTTAAATATACGGCTTCTTTAAATTATCGTCGAAATTATCGTCTGCACCAATTAATAAACATATTTTAGAGTACCCCCTCAAACCATTATGTTTGATTCCTAAAACTTGAAGATTCGATCATTAGATCAAAAGTAATTCAGTGTGGTCTGTTGTTTTAGCCCACTCTACGTATAATATTTACATTTCTGATGTTATGATTGAAATATTTTATGTTGCATACAAATATTAAGATTTACCTCTCACCACAGTGATCGAAAAAGAGATATTTTTTTTATTTCTTTTACTCGATATTTATTATATCTTTGATTAACTCCGGAGACCAATTTCCGGGAAAATTAGAAATGTAACATGCATTCATTAGAATTTGAACAAATTTAACCAATTTTTAAGAGTATAATTTTTAATAAAATGCATTAATATTTTTCATATATTAGTTTTCTCTTTAATAAATAAATGGCGTCTCAACATTTAAAGTCACTTGTAACCTTTCGTAATATTGAGAGAAACAATCGATAGGTTTTCGTAAAATTTACGAAACAATCGGGGAACTAATTGAGCATCGGTAATATCTATTGGTTTGATATGTAATTGTACTGAATCTGTTACTACGTATAATAAATTTAAATGCTGACCGGCCTGTGTAGGGGTTAGGGAACTGCCCTTGCATCAGAAAAGTTCTGGGTTCAAATCCCGGGCAAGGCATGGATGTTCTTTCCTTCTCTGTACTATCTGTCCTTACTGTGGGAGCAACGTTGGCCCACCTAATATGGTAGAACGTAGATCATTATCCAGGTGGGCATTGGAGAAAAAAAATAATAATAATAAATTTAAATTCTGCTTTACTTGCAAATTTACTTTTTAAATAAATTGTATTTTATTTTTAAATTATACTGGATATATTAAAATTTAATTTACTGTTTAATAACAGTCTACTCTTTTCTACCTCTGTTTCAATTTTCTTCAAAAAAAATTTTTTTACTTAATGCATACTTAAAGAAGCATACCAGGGAAATGGAATAAATTCACTAAACGCATTTAACATATTTTAAAAATATAAAGAACATTAAATAAACTGCAAATACCATTAATAAACAAAGATAAAGTTTTTTCACAGAAACGATGAAAATTTTATTTCTTTTTACGAGAAAAATAGCGATAAATTTGTGCATTTTTTTTCTTATTTAAAGTAATATGTTTTGCAAATGGTCTGAAACTGAATAAACGAACTGCATAACATTTCACTGAATGGTGAATATTAGCTGTTTCAGAATTTTATTTATTCATCGAGAAACACTTAAAATTGAAAATGTTATTTTAAAACCGTTCTTTGAATGCATTGAATGCTATTTTCTAAGCATGTATTGAATATGAATCTGTAAAATAAACTCTCAAATTGTGAAGCATTTTTTTTTTATATTCTCATATGCCCAGCATTAAGGCTGCATTAATTTTGGTTATGAGTTTACGTATGAAAGAATTAGTGAATAATTTTCTTCTTTTTTCACTTCATGTAGATAATATATCTAATTAGCTGAAACAAAAGGAATGAGAAGAAAAACAATTTGTTTTTAAGGGAGGAGGATCTCACATTGAATTCTAATTTGCAAAAACTCTGCAAATCTTTGAAATTTATTCTATAGTCAATATTATTTTTGTTTTATTATTTATTTAATTTTGATAAAATTGTTCTATAAATTATTAGTATTATAAGTTTGAATTATAAGTTATGTATAAATTATAAGCATGCTTAAAAAGCAACCTGTCCACTTGTTCTATCTTTTAAATGGTTTTCAAACTATATAAATATATATTTATAAAAATATATATAAAAATATGTATAAAAACTTTAAAAACTAGGAAAAGAAAATTACCAGCGATGTTTTTCTTTTCGAAATTCTAAGATACGGGAAATTTGAGAAAAAAGAGCTTTTTATATTAAATTTAACTTCTGAAAGTTTCGAAAAATAAAGATAGCAAGACGATATTTCGCTAAATTGTGGAGAATTCAATAGATTGTTACTTAAGGAAGCAAAACAGATGAATAGTTCCTATAGTTATGATGTTGGGGGTGATGTAATAGTTGCAGAAAATGAACTTAAGAAAATTTTCTACATTTCATTATCCCAATGATGAAACTAAACAAATCATAAATTATCAAATCAGATCGATTAATACAACTTTATTTTGATGCCTGAAGCTCCAGTTACAATTTTTCAATTTAATGCAAACTAAACTCTAAATTACTTGTGATTTAATGATCAGATTTTCACACTCTCAATTTTTAAGGTCCGAGCCTCAAGTTTTTAAATTTATTAGAGCAGAGGACAGTTTAAACTCAAATTTTATAATTAAGTGCAAAACTTTTTTGACAGCGTTAAAAATTTCTTAATTTAAAAATGAAATTGACATGAAGGGGATTCCAAACCTTCGATTTCTTTCATGACCTAACTATTCGGACCATATTTTCTAGTTTGTGACTACCCCACATGTTTTAGGGTCAAAAGTCCAAATTCGTTTAAAAAAAGCTACGTTTATACAGAGAAAATACGTTTTTATATCAAATTTTGAAACTTAAATTATCGTCTGCATTAGATGATTTGATTTGATTTTATAACCGTCGTTGAATAGCAGACCCAATCTTTAGGGTTTACGACTACTAATGTTCAACTCCGTAGTCTTGTCATTTTGAACTCAACCCAGAAGACAAGGAAACTTCTAGATCAAGTGTTGATAGAAATTTGCCTTCGTGGAGGACTTTTTGTTGGAACTAATCCCCATTTGCATTACATGGAGAGGAAAACCATGAAAATCTCCCACGGTTTGCCTCTAATCCTTGATCCGTCTACCACTGTGGGTATTTTACGTCGGCACTATGGTCGGTGCAAGCCGGATGCGGAATTCGTATCGACCAGCCATCGCTGGGATCAAACCCGGTTCACCTCATAAGAAGGCGAATGCTCTATCCCATGATCCATCACGGCTCAGCACTAAATGATTAGCATTTTTAGAATTAAGCACTCGAACTATTAAAATTAAGTCTTAGTATGCAAAAGACATTAGACAAAAATTATTCAATGTGTTCTCTTTTTAGCGCAGTATACATGCTTGTAATTATTTTAACAAAAATGAGTTTAAAAAAATTAATAATGAATTTCGAAATAGGCCCGTAAAGTGTGACTGCAATGAAAATATGAAAGAGAGAAGAAGTAAAATGCTAGATTACTTTTTCATCATAGAAAGTTTAGGATTCCGTGAAACTAAGAGGCGTTAAAAAGTTTAGTCTAAGCTTTACCTAAAAGTTAAAATTAAAGCTTTAGATAAAGCATTAAATAAGCTTTATCTAAATGTTAAAAGCGAAATTCTTCGAATTTAAAATGTGTTGATGGGAAAATCGAAAACGATTTTTTTTTAAATCAACACAAAAGAATAACCCAGCTTCAGTTCTTGAACTGTATACAAATGTTAAAATCTCTAAGAATAGGCAGTGGTGACTCAGGGGATAGAGCGCTCGCCTCCCAATGAGGTGACCTGGGCTCGAATTCCAGCTATGGCCGGTTGATACGAATTCCGCATCCAGCTCAATCGAAATGCTGATTTAAAATAACCGTCGGGGTAAGCGTAGGAGTGTTTTGTGCTTTTAATCTCCATGTACATAAATGCAGATTAGTTCCACCAAAAAGTTCTCCACGAAGGCAAATTTTCTCCCAGTACTTGATCCAGTAGTTTCCCTGTTTTCAGTATTGGGTTCAACGATTCTTCGGAGTTGAACATTGGTAGTCCTAAACTCATAATTCAGTCGGTTGTTCAACGACGGTAATAAAATTAAAATAAAAATCTCTAAAATGGAATGATTTCTGCTCGCATGACTTAATTACTGGATAAAAATTAATTAAATATTTACGTTTCTTTTTGTAAGGATTAAAAGAAATGATAATTTAGTTTTTAAAACATTGTGAATAAGTTGCGTATGTTTGCATGATTGTAATGATATCGTAGAAAACTGCAAGAATGCCTGGTGTTCATTGATCGCTGCCTTGTCAAAGCCAAAGAGAGAATAGCAGCTACAAAACCTTTCTTTGTAACAAAAATTATATGTAAACTTACATAAATTATCGTAATTTGTGACCTGTCTCTCATTATCTGGCTTTATGCGCATATAGTATGAGTGCAATTCGTTTTCAACCACAACCATTCATTCCTACGTGATTCTTATTGGAACAATAATTCGAATTCACAGTGTATTAAATTACGAGGGCTGTTTTTAAGTAAGGGCCGTTTGAAAATGAAAACCAAACGAAAGAAAATTTTTATGAAGCAAATTTATTTTTTAATTCTTCATACTTCTCTCTTTTTTTTCATAATGGTTTCCAAGTTTGCTTGAACACTTATTATACCTTACAACTAGATTTAGAATACCCTATTCATAGTAACATACCGCTTGCTCCGATAACGAGGAGATCACGACAGTTTTTCAAGTCTTCGTCATCATTGTACTGGTTGCCGGCAAAATGACGTTTGAAGCATCGGATATGATGAAAATCACTTAGCGCAACATCTGGGCTGTATTAAGGGGTGGTTCAAACTTCCCAGACAAAAGAGTTCAATAAAGCTCGAGACTGAGCTGTGAAGAGGGTCATTGTCATAGAGAAGCAAAATTTCTTGTCGACATGCCAATAGAAAACTTCAAAAACTTCACAAATCTGCCGGTGAATGTATGCAGCAGACAAGTTTTTTGCCGACAAAAAACGCATCAATGCCCGTACCTCATACGCGGTGAGTGATTTGTTAAACTTGAACATTTTAAACACACAGAACTGACAGTACAGATTCCTTACACAACTGTAACGGAGCACAGTTGTTCCCGAGGAATGTCAAGACACGACTCGAGCACTAGTTGCGACTCACGCGTCACCTATTTTAGTGTACACAGCAAAACGGCCCTTACTTAAAAAACAGCCCTCGTAATTATTTTAAGTAATAAAACACGTTTTTTTAAAAGAACCATTTATATAAAATGTATATTTTTGGAATCATTTACTGAAAATTATATGTTTAACTTAGTACGTTTAATCCTTTTGCGTTTGAATTAAGTTTATATATAGTTCTCATAATGGTCAAAATTAATTTTTGTTGGAAAATGGTGACATACCATACTGGGACATTAGAAAAGCTTTGGTAGCTGAGAGCAAGCCACGAAGGGTTATTTTAAATATATCACTTTTTGATAACAATTTTTTCGAAAGCAATATTTCAAAAAATATAAGCACATTTTTTATTAATCTACTCATAGTTTTTTTTTTAATGTTCTAACATTGACAGATATTATCATTATCTTTTCTACAGCTTTTCAAATAATAATTGAGCTATCTGATTTTGTATTTCTGGAAACAGAATGTTCTTTTGAATATCGTTCACATTTGTTTGCAGCCCTTAGGTCATAAGATGAGTGCAATTTATCGATATCTGTAAAAACATACTTATTCCATAGTCACGAAAAGTATATGGAGCATAATTTTAAGAAAAATGACGTTGCCAATAGAATCTATGAATGTTATAAATCCTTCTGGAAATTTCCAGTCCATTTCTTTACACATTCTATGTTTGAATGCTATTCTTACAGTATACATTAAAAAAAAAATTAAACTAAAATTAGTCCTTATCGTCATAAAAATTAACTCATCAAGGAAAAGATGTTAAGCGAAATTTAAGTACAACGTTAATATAAGTAGGTGATTAAAAAAATCAAAGAAAAACAATAATTTATTGCAGGAAAAAATACAAATGAATAAAGGTTTTAATAGCGCACTAGTAGCGTAAACGCGGGTTGAGATCCGGTAGGGCATTTTTCTTTTTTTACAAGTTCCTTACGATTCAGGACACCACACTGTATAGCTGGACACCACGTCACAGCGGCTAATATTTAAAAGAAAAACACTTACAGTAAATTTATGTGACAGAATATAAATCTTTCGTCTCGAAATTCAAAACTTGAGCAAAATTGATTAAAAATCTTGTGAGTTACAATTTTTTTTTTTTTTAAATTCATATTTTTCAAAACTTGATTCCTCAAAAATTATTAGACCTACTCTCAAATTTTTTACTCGAAATTACTACGTTTGAAAATCTGAAACAGCATAATCTTTTAAAACCTATACGCGTTTCGGTATCACATTGGTACACTTTCATCAGTAGAGTAAATGACAGGTATGATTTTTCTCGGACCATCAAAATTTGCTTTCTCGAACCCCAAATAGCTTATTGGTTGCATCATTAAATGAGGAATTTCATGTCACATCAAACTTTCTTTAAAGGAACATCACCCTTAAGTTATCCATTAATAGGTTGAAGGTTTATTTTCCTTGTGTTATTCATAAATGCGTTTACCTAGATTTCCGAGAGTGTTTTCACATCATCAAAAATTCTGTTGTTAATGGTCTTTCTGCTATACTATAATTTTGAAATATTTGGGAATCGTTATTTTTTTTTTCAATTTCCTTACACTTACTGTTAATTTAGTGTTGTTCTGTATATTTATTTCTTTAGTGCGACGTAACCTCTGTCGAATTGCATCATTTGTGTTTTATCATCCCTGCCCGTTATTTTACTGGTGAAGGGTGTACCAATATGACACCAAAAAAGCGTATGGAAAGATTTTAAAATTTGTAATTGTTGTCTTTAATTAAAATTTAAAATTACATAGCTTTAAATAATAAAAAAACTTTTCATTCCTTACAAACCAAACGACTTCTACTAAATACAGTAATAAAAAAAATAACAAGCAGTTAAAAATAATGAGAACAATTAAAAATGATACCAAAAAATTTTTAAAAAAATTTTGCAGGAAATTTTCTTTCGTTAAACGAAATTTATGATTGTGTGCAATTCTTTTCTTTTATTCTCTTGAAAAATTAAAACATGGCAAAATACACAAAAAGTGAAACTGAATGGGCCCCACATGGGTGAGTGAGTCGACTGTTTTCCTGACTGGAACCATATTTCCCTGATGACTGATACCCACTTCATTTTGATAGTAAAAAATCTGAATCTGTCGAGGAAAAGGTATATTTATTCAGAGAAAGTCTGATACTGTAATTTAATTCATAGTTAGCATTAATTAATTAGCATATTTGAGGTTGCCCTCTTGAACTATTATAATCGACTACAAATAAGTCTGGTGAAAATCTGTTCATTAGAACAAATATTATTCAGGGTGATAGCTTTTTTTAGGAAGGCTAGATAATTCAAGAGACTAAGGCTGATACAGCAAATAAGGCATTTTATTAATTATCTGAAGTTATTTAAAATAGTGTTCGTTGGATATTTGCATTGATTACATTGGTGAGATTTCCATAGCAAGGATGTTGGGTTTTGGCACAGACTTATCTAGCCATGAAAATATTAAAAAACCACGAATTTTTGGTGCTCTTGATATTTAAAGGGGGGTTCTGAAAAGGGAGTTGGTTGCAAGAGTACCCTTATCTTAATGAAACGTCATTCAAATGATAAAATTTGATTCGCTAAATTTTGAGATTTTGAATCGCTAAAAGGATGGCGCCACTCTGTCTCTGGGGAATTTTTGGAACTATCTTAATGCGTACTTTATCTACGAATTATTGCCCATTAACTTCAGAAAATAATCTTTTATCTGGCGTTTTGACTTTTTATGGCTCTTTGCGAGAGAACGATTTCTATATCTTAAAATTGATAAGAGACATTTGTTTTAAGCTTATTATTTAGTGTAAAAAGACTCGTATGAGGCATTCTATATTACATACATATAAAGCAATATGATGCACATAAAGCTAGAGAAAAATTAGTAATAGTGAGAGAAGCGAGCTCGAATCTCAAAGCAATCTGAAAGGAACTGCGAGAATAACAAGGATTGACACTACGAGCTGTGGTAGGGATCTCTCTTATTTATTTATCATCCTGTCTTAGTATTATTCTCAGCAATTACTATATTTCTAAATTTACTTATTATTGCAAATTAGAGGCTTAAATGTAAAAGCGATATCCCTTTATTATAAAATCATCCTATGGTATTAGTTTATTACGAAAACTTTTTATGATAAACTTTTCATGATAAACATAGAGTAAGTCTAAATTGGATGGCAATAGGGTAGAGATGACCATTTAAAATATTCTCGATATTTTTTTAACTTAATGCAGCAGATGCGGTTTAACTTGTTTATCAATATGAATAAAGCATTGCTTTCCGTGACAACAAAAAGTAGTGAATTTTTAATGCTTATTTTATTTAGGGATCAAATATTTTTTGGGAATTAGGTAAACTTTTGTTCTTCAATGCGTATGTTATGTCTTTGTTTTGCAACTAGCTGGACCCTTAAGGCACATATATATTCCAAACTTTTTTTGTCTGAATAAAAAATAGAGGAATGTATTATACTAAAGTGACGGCTATAAATTCCTTGACCATCTCATCATCCACTTTAGGAGAAATGACCACTTTTCACTTAGGATCGAAAGGGACTCAAAAAATTAAAAATAGGTATCAAAGTTAAGAAAGAAAGATGTATTTTAATAGATGAGTCTTCATCACCACGATTAATATCTCCAAATAAATAAATCTAGTTGCGAAATAATTGCGTCCGTTAAGGGTTTTCCTGTAGTTTGGTTTAGTTTCGTAATTTTAAGAGAATTAAACCCTCACTTTTTCAAATTTTTCAGGACTGTATGAAACCTGCATATTACATTCCGATTTTCTGAACCAAACATATTATCCGACAGAACCCTATAACATAATTACTACCAATAACATTAATACTTATATGTATATAGTATTATATGCCTATAATATTAATTCTACAGACTCAGAATTTGATGAATATCCGTCTGTTACCTGTGTAGAACAATGGTTACCAACTGGCGGCCCGCGAAGCCTTTTTTGTGGCCCGCGAACTTAAATATATTAGTGGTCGTTTTTTTGCGGACAATTTTCGTAAAACATCTATATGAGTTTAAAATACCTTTCTTTCGTTTAAAAAAACCTAATTTCTTCGTTTCTGTGAAATTTAACATACCAACGGTGCAAAACAATTTATTTTTCAGGTTTTGCACCCAAGAAAATATTTATTCAAATACAAAAATAATCGTGTATGTTGCTCTTTTTTATTTCGTTTTTTTTTCTTGTATTTTGTGAATATAATTCAGCATGTGCGTAACAGAAATTTCCGCGAAGAAATTCTCCCATTTAACTTTTTGAAACCATTCATTATGGACGAAATTATTTACATTTGTAAATTTTAAAACACATAAAAGAGGGAATGAATATCATGTTTTATTTAAATCCCTTGAATTGAATATTGCATGAGCGGAAAAGAAAAAGAATTAATTTCAGATGCTCGAGAATTTTTTTTGTTCGTGCTATAATTCCTAATACGTCAAAAAAAAATTTCAATTTATCACAGAATTAAATTAAAAAGAAAAAAAAATCTTGTCACTAAGTTTCTTATTAAGAGAAAATTTAAAATGATACGTAATAAGCATTATTTGTAATGCTTGTTATTTCGCTTTTTGATATTAAAAAGAGCGTTGATAAAAATCTGACAGTAATATTTATTGTTCCTTCAAACATAAAAGAGTCCTATATAAAATTTTGATTAAGTTTGCACCCCGCCATTTGACTGGTGTTTTTAATTGCTGCCCCCGGCCACATGTAAGTTGGAAACCCCTGGTGTGGAAGAATTCACTACTAAAAATGATGATTGGATGAGTTGAGTAAAGTGCATGGAATAGTTCCATGAAATATACAAAACTTCGAAAACCTTTGTCAGAAATGAAGTAAAGTCTTTTGGAAAGTGATGGGTAAATCTGTGAATTAGACTTGGTTTTTAGTGTTTTTTTACTTCTTATTTTCTAAGATAAAATTTATCCCTTAGAACTTATTGTAACTTTTTCATGATTAGCTGTAGGAAATATGCTATTTTCCAAATTTAAACTTGACTTTTTCTTTATTGTATTGGATGGCCATCTCACCTCGACATTAAGGGGAGATGGCCACTTGTTAGTTTAATTCCATACAGTTTTCGCTTCATTTTTAGCTTTCAATACTCCATTATTTTTTTGCTCAAAATATATTGAGTACATGTATAAGAATTTAAAATATGCACAACCATTTCTTTGTGTTTCTGTTCTTAGTGCTTTTGTTTCGATTTGAAAACACTATGGCCATCTATCCTAGAAATACCCTATGGAAAACTGCCTCTAAACTTAACCCTTTTTTTTGATTATTAAATAGTAAAAAAATCAGGTTTTCCTTTATAATGAGTTTCATGTAAAATTGTGTTTACTAACTAAATTCCTCTCCGCAACAAAATAATCTCCATAACGGAAAACCTTTAACGAGATAGGAATTTTAAAAAAAAAATTGCATTGGAAATTGCCATAGTAACCGGGCAAAATGATTAGGTATAAACTTTATCCCTGTGTAATCTGTGTAATCTAGTCCATACATACTATAAAATATTTTGCGACCTTAGAATAAAATATTTTTTAATTTTGATGTAAGTATCTGTTTATTGTTACGACAAGAAAGGTGATTACGTAGAAATTGTGAGGGTTGGTGAACAAAGCGAACTGGCGCAGAGTCCCATTAGTGATTAAATAGTTCACAAGTGCCAGTGTCACGTCTGAATCTAAATCAAAATGGCACTTCTGTGTTTAATAGAATTAAATAATAATTTAGGTTAGAACAATTACATGACTTCATTGAGCATAGTAAGCATTGAGACACGAAATATTTTTTTTGATGAATTTAATTTTTATTTACTTATTTTTGCTTCTAATTTTATTTTATAGAGAATACTTCCATTGATATAGTTTATTATACATGCGCCACGTTCTAATAATTTATGTTCAGAAATTTGCATTCTTTTTTCAATTTAAAAATTAAAAGGTGCTGTAACTTTTATCTGTAAACCGTTGACTCTATAACTATATTTACCAGTATCATTCATTTATCATGCAATGAAAATGAGGAAAACGCAATAATTATTCAAGATATTGCAAACCGATATTAAGAGTTAACTTTTCGCTTCATTTCTGAAACAATTCTTAATAATTTCTAAATATTTACTAGTTTTTATAATAAAAAGAAACAAAATACAAATTTAAAATACGTGGTTAAAACTGATATGGCGACTGAACGAAATAAGTTTTAAACTTTATTCTGGAAATAAATCTAGAGAACCTAATTAACGTTAATGCAAAAAAAAAATTTGGATCTCCTAATTTAATAATTTTTAAATTTTTATGTGAAGATCTGCTTGACGTCAATAATTACATTTGTGATTACAAAGCATTCCTGGTTGTTGATGAGTAAAAAAAGGGGATCTTACAATATAAAATGAGAAAAATGAAGTTATTTTGGAATATAAAAGTAACTTACTATCCGTTCCAGCAATAAATTTTGCAACTTTCTGCACATTCCGATCTCTCCACAACACACTCCCCACAAAGCCATCGGCAAATGTCAGCAACAGTAAGTCTACATAATATTGTAAGTAATGTGCCGAAGATCAAAAATACTATGTGCATAACAGATTTCGTCATCGTAAATTTGTTTTAAAAAATGAAACTTCATCGACGATTTTTTTTTCGGTTAGGAGTCCGCAAAAAGACTTAAATATGAAAAAGATTGATCTATTTTTTGCAAGATACACAACGGAAGGGATTATAGTTCACATGACTTATGGGTGCGCAGCTGTTTCTAAAACTTTTGTCTTTAATCCTAAACTCATGCCAGTGTTCAGCTGTATCATATGTAATAAAGCGATGGTAGATTATGTTTCGAATTACAATGTGTCCCAATTTAGAACGGGAAAGATACAAAATATCTAAATTTGCCGTTGTGATCCCGTATCAGGCTATGTTCGGCAATAGGACCAAGACATTGTTTCACGTAAACGTTTCTGAGTGATTTATTTCTGTTAAAGTTTACCATTTTCGTCTCATAAGTAGTAAGACCAGATGAGAAAAATCACACTCCCTTTTTTAAAAAAATTGGATCTCGATGGATAAAAACTATATTGTTTTCTTTTTCCAAGGAAGCTGGCGTTTTCCTTTTAAATAATAGACAAACTTCAATAATGGTCTCGTAAAATCATCAACGCCTTTGAAACTTTTTGAGCGTTCAGCCGTGGTAGCTTAGAGGATAGAGTACTCGCCTACTAGTGAGGTGAAACGAGTTCGAATCCCAGAGATGGCTTGTCGATACGAATTCCGCATTCAGTTTGCACCCACCACAGTGCAGACGTAAAATATCCTCAGTGGTTCAAGGATCATGGGTTAGAGTCCCCTTGCCGTCAGGCTAACCGTGGGAGGATTTCGTGGTTATCCTCTCCATGTAGCGCGAATGTGGGTTAGTTCAATCAAAAAGTCCTCCGCGAAGGCTAATTTCTCCCAATACTTGATCCAGAAGTTACCTTGTCTTCTGGATTTGGTTCATAATTGCAAGGCTATGGAGTTGAACATTAGTAGTCGTAAACCACCCCAAAAATTGTGTCGATACAATTGATTGTTTTTTTTTTCATTTGAAAATAAAAATTTAGTCAAAAGGGAAAAAATCAAGCTGGATGAAATTTGAGGAAATTTCAGTGCATTCTAAAGATTTAAAAATGCCGTATTGTTTTCCTTTAGACAGAAAACAGGATTTTACTTTCTCCGCAAAAATTGTATGAAAGAAACATATAATGAGACTGAACTAAACATAATTTAATTTTACTACTGTAACTAAACATTATTTAATCAGCCACGCTTTATAGATATAAGCAGTAATATAGTAATTACGTTTTAATAACCTACTACTCGAATTAATTTAAATGTATTCAAATTTAGGAAAATTCTGAAGTGGAAAAGATGTTTTTTTTAATCATTGATAGCTACTTTATTAACATTATTTTGATCATTAATAACTTTATTGTTAATATAATTTTCATTGATAGCTAAATTATTAATATTATATTCATGATTGATAATATAATATTAACTGTTTTCTTGTTATTAATATGACTGTTTTACCCATTGATAACTACATTATTAAGAAGAGCGGAAAAAATCAGTTCAATAAATGATATACTTTAATATCGTAGAAAATTGGGATAGTTAATAAATTAACAAACTTTAATGATAATAACAATATAAATAAATTATTCAAATCAAATTCGTTGACTACACATTTTTTCTGCGACTTCTTAAGAATAAATTGAAACAAAGCGAATCTACGATCTTTTTAATAAAGAATATTTCTAATTGCCCCATTAAAAATAATTATATACTTCCGTTGTTACAACTTATTGGCGAAAAAAAAAAAAGAAATTTCTTTTCAGCACTCGTGAATCAATGATAAGTTCAAACATTCTCCTTTTTTTTCGTATTGCCATACAATGCAAATCGCACAGAATAATAATTAGAAATGAGGAAGTGTAACGACATGAGCGTACGTGACGAGATTGCAAAGGTCGACAGCGAGCAAGGTTTAATTCTGTTGCATTCAACAATGAAACTTTTAGCGTAAATCAGTAAAAAGTAATGTATGTATAAGCACACTTCAATGTTATACAATTTACTAAATTTATTTATTTCCGTATTATACAAATGAGTGGAAATATTCAAGCACAATGAAACTAGTCGTAACCGTTATTTTTTAACTGACTCTATACCGTCATATAATTTATGGGTCATAAAAGAAGATATTAGGTCTTACCTTACATACCTTTTTAATATTATTTTTTTATTTAAATACCAATCGGTATAGTATTTAGACATATTTTCACTGTTTCCCGTAAAATTTCAAAAATACGTTGTCCATTTTTGAGGCAGCAAATTAAGACATAAGTATAAATTTAACAGCCTCGAGATTTCCCTCTCTTTATCTATCACTCATTCTCTATTCAATCTATTTATCTCCATATCCATCAATCACTCCCTGTAAAAGATATTCTTTCATTATTTGTTTTCCGGCTTTTTCATATATATATATATATATATAGATATATATATATATATATATATATATATATATATATATATATATATATATATATATATATATATATATATATATATATATATATATATATATATATATATATATATATATATATATATATATATATATATATATATATATATATATATATATATACAGTAGTGGCCGAAAGTGTGGACATTTTTTGAAAGTTTCATGTTATTCAACTTTGTGTGCTTGTAGAATATATTAATTTTCACTTAAATACAAACGATTATATATCAAATTGAAGGTAATTTAATGTAGAATTTAATAATTAATACAGTATTACAATAAGTGTATTACAAAAAAGTTATGCAACCAATAGTAAGATCTATCCCAGATTTGCATTTTTTTAAAGTGATACTTACACAATCAATACTTAGTGGGATAACCCTTATTTTTTAAGACAGCTTCACAGCGTCTTTTCATCCAGTGAACGAGTGTTTAGAGTTCATCTTTCGTAATCACATGGTGCCAAGAATCAATTATAGCTTCAATAAGTTGTCTTTTATTGGATGGACGTTTTTTTCATACAAGAATTTCCAAACGTGGCCACAAATTTTCAATTGGATTGAGATCAGGGCTGTTTCCTGGCCATGGTAATGTATCTATGCCTTTATTTTGAAACCATGCTTTGTATGCTTTTGCTGAGTGGCATGGAACTGAATCCTGCTGAAAAATAAATGGTGCGTTGTTGGGGAAGAGATCCCTGATGGAAGGTATCAATTTTGGCTTCAGGACAGTTTCGATGTATTTTTTGGCATTCAGGAAGCCTTCAATCACTTGAATTCGCCCCACACCATCTGCAGACATACATGCCCAAATCATGATATTTGTTGGTTTTTTTTAGTTGCTTCAATGCTATCAGGATGAAGTGCTTCACCTACTCTACGTCTCACGTATTTTCTACCATCACTATCAAGGAGCGATATTTTACTCTCATCGCTCCAGATTACTTGCTTCCATTGAGTTTCTGACGATTTAATGAGTTCTTTTGCCCTCTTAACTCGTTTTTCGCGCTGCTTTTGATTTAAATATGGTTTCATCCTTGGAATTTTAGCTTGTAGTCCAAATCCTGATAATCGTCTTATTGTTCTTGAATTTACTGCAATACTCGCTGCATTCATTTCACATCTAATGGCATCTGATGAAATTTTTCTATCTTGAAGGCATAGCCATTTAATTTTTCTATTGGCAGTAGCACTTGTGCATTTTTTTCGGCCTGATTTGGCTTTATTTTCCAGTGATATCGTTTTCTCATAACGTAAACAGAACTTTCGTACATCAGAACAAGTCACTGAACCACCAACTTGTCTTGCAATTTCAGCATAAGAGTGGCCATTTTCTCTCAATATGACAATTCGGCTTCTTTTTGTCGATGTCCAATTAGTTCTTCTTGTTGATGACATTGTTTAAAATTTGTTTAATTAAAAAAAGGAACTTTAAATATTCTTGTACGAAAAAAATGACCATTCAATAAAAGACAACTTATTGAAGCTATAATTGATTCTTGGCACCATGTGATTACGAAAGATGAACTCCAAACTCTCGTTCACTGGATGAAAAGACGCTGTGAAGCTGTCTTAAAATTAAGGGTTATCCTACTAAGTATTGATTGTGCAAGTATCACTTCAAAAAAATGCAAATCTAGAATAGATCTTACTATTAGTTGCATAACTTTTTTTGTAATACAGATATTGTTATACTGCAATTTATTATTAGATTTTACATTAAATTACCATTAACTTGATATATGAACGTTTGTATTTAAGTGAAAATTAATATATTCTACAAGCACACAAAGTTGAAAAACACGAATATATATATATATATATATATATATATATATATATATATATATACAGAAAAGTTTGTGTAGTTTTCTGTATATCTTTATCCTTGCTTGTTACCTTGAAAAGTTCCCCTCATTTCAATAAATGTGAATATATTTAGACATTGCAATTTTCATTAATGATATTATAATAGTTTTCACTTCCTAGAAGATTCCATGCACTTAATCTGAATTTCATTATCCTACGAAACATACATTCGGCCTTCACCGATTTGAAAGGACATTGTTAGTAATTTGAGCTTCAAATGGTTGAGAACTGTCATTAGAATCGCAGACAATGTTTCTTCTAAATGAATATACCTTAAAGTAAACTATTATTTTTATTATACTCCTCGTGCTTTTTGCCCGCAGCAATAGTTTTGGTGGAAAGTCAAATAGGCCTTGACCACAATTGCTAGCCAGACTTAATTCTTTCGATAAATAAATACAATTTATATCGGTCCGAATGGAAATAATGATTATCATTGACTTGAACACGCGTGCTAAAAAATAAGTAATCCTCTTTTTTAGATATAAAAAGAAGTGTTATTAACTAAATTATTAATTAATTTATTAATTAATATTGCAACCTTAGTAAATAGATTGAACCTTAATGAGGTGCAAATTTCCTAAAACCATAATATAAAAACCATATAAAGTATTAAACTGTATCATGTTTCCATTCAAGTGCATAATATTTTGAAATCAAGTTTAATATGTTTGTAAACTTGCACGATATTGTGAGTCAACGCCGGTTCACAATTTTTAACTGTGCATTCCAACTTTCTCAGAAGCATCGGTACAGCATTGGACCGTGATATCGGTACCTTGAACCATAATACGACTCTAACATTTAGAAACCATTATAAGGCATTCAACTGAACCATATTTTCGTTTAAGCTTAACCATAGTATAGAGTAAAAGATTAAGAAGTACAATAGCATATTTAGCCCACTCTTAAGATTGCAGTTAATTTTCCCGATAATATAGTTCAACACGCTCCTAATTTCTAACAATAACCATTAACATTGATAACAAACAGGGAATAATGACTTCATTAATATTCCTTACTAAATTCCGCATTTTTTTCTGTTTTCAAATTTCTGGTTTTATTCAAATTTCTAGTAGAAACCATTATAAGGCATTCAACTGAACCATATTTTCGTTTAAGCTTAACCATAGTACAGAGTAAAAGATTAAGAAGTACAACAACATATTTAGCCCACTATTAAGATTGCAGTTAATTTTCCCGATAATATAGTTCAACACGCTCCAAATTTCTAACAATAGCCATTAACAGGGATAACAAACAGGGAATAATGACTTCATTAATATTCCTTACAAAATTCCACTTATTTCTGTTTTCTAGTTTTATCTATTTCAATCTTATTTCGAGTGATGAAGCATGTTTAAAATGACGTAAGTATGGAAGTATTGTATATTAAACCTTTAATGAAAAACGATGAAATCGCAAAAACGCTAATTTCAGCGGCTATTATAAAACTTCTTTTAACAAAGTTGAACGAGAAATTTAAAATTAGGCTATGATCTAAAATTAAGACCTGGTAAAAAAAAACCTTTCGCAATGTAACCGAAAGTAACAAAATAAAATAATAATGATGAATGAATAAACAGTAATTAAGAGTTCTTTAAGCGCGAAGGCTGCTGTAGCGTAACCGGTATTCTCAACTTTTCTTTACCTTACTGAATCAACATTCAATCAAATATACCCAAGCTATAAACATCGTGATATTTTGTATATCTTTTATTTCGCAATGGATTTCACCGTCGCTATTGTTGGAGCTGGTTTAAGTGGTGAGTGCCTTACATCTATCAATTTCAAATTTGTGGATAAAAAACTATAATTAATGAATTTTAGACAAAAATATAAAACGCTTTTCTTGTTGGTTAGATTTATTTCCAATAAAAATAAAAATCAAATGTTACCTTAGAATTTTCAGAGTTAAATTTAATTCATTTTTCCTATTTTCTTCATTTTTCTTTTTTTCATTGAATAAAACTTTTTAAAAAATATGTGACTTATCACTTCTAAATTCTTGGGCCCAAAAGACTATTTTTATTTAGTTTTATTTTATTTATATTATTACAGTTGCATATTATAGTTATAGTTATATATTATATTATAATAGTTATAGTTATGTATTATATTATAATAGTTATAGTTTTATTTTATTTATTTTATTTAATTTATTTATTATAGTTTTCTTTAGTTTCTAAATTAGATTTTCATTACCTTTACATGATTTACGTACTTATTATCCCATTACAGGAGTTGGACAAAATAATGGAAACAATTCTTTACTTACTTATTTCTTCCTATTCCTCAATAAATACTTAGAGAATTATTTTAAAACTTTAGAAGTGTTTAAATCATGCGATTTCACATACATGTCAATAAAGTTTAAAGCTTTTAGAGTCTTGAGGGACCATCAATAAATTACGAGCAAATGTTTTTGAACACCCTTTGCCATTAAATACAGAGATAAACTTGTAACTGATGTCAATTATTTTGGTTATCACATGAAATAATTGCAAAAAATTTCGTAAACCTAGCGTAAATATTCATGGAGATATTGGAGATTTTTATAAAATCTAATTTTTTGACCTACGCTTTCTTACTATAACTTCTGAAATATTCAATAAAATTATACAAAATTTTTTGAGTCGTATTTGGTAAATTATAAAAAAAAATCCAATTTAAATATTTGAAAAATTTAAAAAAATTCTAGGTAATTTCTAAGAAACTTTTTTATTAGAAGCTCTAAATAATAAGGTTGTTTTTCCCAAATTTCATTTTGTATCATAAAACAAATTTTCATAACAAAAAGTACCTTAAAATTATGGTCCGAATACTGTGATAGTATTCGAAAATACAAAGCTATTTTCAACTAACTTTTTCAAATTTCATTATGATATATTTTTTTATAAATCTTGTCAATCTGATGCAAAATTAAATGTGTAAAAAAACCCTTGCCATTCAAAGCTTTTTTTTTTCAAAATGAACAAAAATTACTTTGAAAAACGCTAGAAAACTTTTTAAATTTTCCGGATGCTTAAACCAGATTTTTTCAATAAGTTATCAAATACAATTAAAAACAAAATTAAGAAGAAAAAAAATTTAAAATGTTTTTTTGTGTGAACTTATGAAATTACAACTTTAACCCCTTAACGCACAGATTTTTTGAAAAAAAACCAGACAAAGAAAATCAATTTTTTTTAATGTACAAGAACACACTTTAGAATAAGGTTTCCATTTGTTGCCGCTTCTGGTTCAACTTTTCTTTTGGGGGAAAATTTTGATATACTGCGTTTTTGCTCCATGGAAAAAGGCTATATTTTATTCTTGAATGAATAAGTGTTATAGCTTACTGTCCTATGTTAATGATAAATATCAATAAAACGTTTTTTTTTTCTTAGCTTTCGCATCATTTTCAATTCTCGATTATATTCGAGTGTGAAAAATTATAGCAGCATTAAATACAACGCCGCTCGAATTATCTCGAGTGTGCACAGTTTGGCCTGTTCAGCGCGCTCGAGCGCACAAGTTAAGGGGTTAAATACTCATATCTTGTGCAATTTTTAACGAACTTTTTAAAATTTAAAATGATATTTGTATTATTAATTCAAAAATTACTATAAAATTTTGTTTAATTTTATTAAATATTTCTGCAGTCATAGTACTCAAGGTAAATAAAAAAAACTGGGTTTTTTTTAATAAATTTTTTTCTCCATGAATATTTAAACTAGGTTTACAAAATGTTGTGCAGTTATTTCATAGGATAACGAAAATAATTTACATAAATTACAAGCTGTTTTTAATGGCATAGGGTGTTCAAAAACATTCATTCGTAAATTATTACCGGTCCCTCAAACCTGTAAAAGCTTTAAAGTTTACTGATATGAATGCGATATCGCATGCCTTAACCACTTTTAAAGTTTTAAAGTAATTCTCTAATCATTTACTGAGAAATATGAAAAAATTAATAAGTACAGGCGTGTTTCCATTATTTTGCCCAACACCTGTATCTTAGTCCACGTTATAATATAGTGAAATAAGGTTATTAAATATTAAGATGTTATTGGTTGAGTGTGTATTAAAACTAGGTTTACGGGACGCGTCATTTTGACGCATTTCGAGTTTTGTAAGGAAAATTATAAAACCCGTTTGAGTTTTTATTTTATCTCTTGAAATGACTTTTAACCATTGATCGAAGTAAATATATATTGAAGTAAAGCGTTGAAATAATGAAATTTTCTTTGTGTTATACCTATCTCTATGAATATGCGTCAATTTGACGCGATCGTAATTTAGACAAAATTTTGAGTAAACTTGCAAATATCACATCAATAATAAATAGGAATGTACCGACAACGTTATCCGATATCGTTATCTCAAATGAAACAAGCAATTAACAACTGCTGCCAATAAGATATAATAGAAAGAACAAACGCAGAATGTCAATTGATGCCAGAGTGACAAATTTTGAAGGTTTCAGTTGCTTAGTTCGAGTATTGAAAAATAAAATACTAGAATATTTCTTAAATATATATTTCATACTTTCATTATTTTTCTTATAGTATATACGTATTTACATTGCTTTCTAAGTGCAAATATGCCAACTGCTCCGGACACGCCAAATTAAAAAAACGGTAAATAACTACCAAGTAAATTTTTCAAATATAAAGTGTTGAATTATGTAAATCCACGAATTATTTAGAAATAGTGGTGGATAAAAATCTACTAAATTAAATTTATTAAATTAAGAATCACAATTATATGTATTCGTTCATGAGTCAAATTGCCGTGTGTTCGAAGAGATAGGTATATAAGAAACGTCCGTAAACCTAGTGTTAAGATTAGTACCTCAAATAACTTCAAAACAAAGCATGTAAAAAAATTTTCGTATACCATAAAAATATATTAATCATAAAACCCATTTCCATTGATCTCTGCGAATTTTTATTCGCCAAAAAGTCGCATGGTATGGTTTGTGAATTAAGCGAGAAGATTCAGATTTCTTTGTCCATCATCTGCATAAAATTAATAAAAATTATATATTATGTTTTTAAGAATTTATCTTAAGAATATTTTTTAAGAATTTATTTTAGAAGTTAAAAAGGGGTTTAAGTTTTGAATCCCATGTTACTACTTTTTTTTTTGCTACATTGGAGGCAACTAAAACAAAGTCAATAGAGGAATTCATGGGAGAAAATTACAGTTTTCAATTTCATTTTACGCGTCTAGACGAAAATCATTGTCTCATATGTTTTTTTACTCTAAATCCAATAAAAATAAAGTTAAGTCAATAGAAATGAATGCTTTGAAGTTAAAAAGGAAAAGTAATCGTAAAGAAAGTATTTGCTCAAAGCTATAGTTTTCATATATAAAACCTTCATAACTTCTAAATTATTAGTTCTATCAGCTTGATATTGGTCTCATTTGATTTAACGTGATACAATACATTTCATACAAATCCTCGCTTAAGAGGAATTTTCAAATTTGAGGCATTTTTGAAACTAAAATCGTTTTAAAAATAAAATTAAAATTGATAGATGATTAACATTGATTCCTTTATATGTTTTCAAACATTTCAGTAGTCAGCATCAAGTTGAAATTTAGACTTATGGGGGTTATAAGTCATAAAACTAAGAAATACATTAACAGGTAACATACCGGATAATTTTACATAATTGAATCTTTTTACTTCCGCGTGCAATCTTTTTAGGCTTAAGACATCATGTCTCAAAAAAAAAATACTCAGTTTTTGAAAATCCAAAATTCTTCAAAACTAATGTTTCATTTCAAGATTTTTTTGAAAGATTTTTCTTCCATACATGCATGATATTAAAAAGTGGTAGTATCATTTACTGAATAATTTTAAAGATTTTTGGTAACAGACTTGTCTTCTCTTGGGCAACACAAAACAAATATGTATGTATCAAGAAATTTTAAAACAAAATTCAAAATTATTTTCAAAGTTTATTACAAAATAAATTTTATAAAATACGTGAGTGTTTTGAAGCATTTTTACGTATTGAAAATAAGTAAAATATTTTTTTTAAAAAATAAACTTTTTTGCTTTGGGCAGCTTATTTTCTAGCATCGCTCTTTGTTAAAAATGTATAAAAAATAAAAGGTTTGACAAATTCCTATAATATTACAAAATCTGATACTTAATTGTATTTTTGCAAAAAAAAACATGCATCTTAGCAAACAGGTTCTTTAAAAATAAAATAAAAAATATTCTTTTGCCATCAAAAATGCATTAAATTTGAAATCCACCCCAATGTCAAAAGCATGAATAAGTATAATAAATAAAAGAAACTGTATTAAAAACTTTCTTAACTTCTGAAATTTTTGTCCTACTTTTTTCAGTTTCATTATATTCAGCGTGAACAAAAATAGGAAGAAAATGATGCATCAATTGTGTAAATAGTAATATGTCACAAGCGTTGAACTGGCGTAAGTCAAAATGTGTACCATTTTTAAAATAAAATTAGAATATTTCTTCCTACCTATTAGTCCTATCGACTTGGTTCGATTTTACTCCATTCAGAGAAATTTTAAAAAAATACATCGTATACCTCATACCTCACTTGTCAAAATAGCAATATTTTAAATAATCCCCTTTCAGTAATATTAAGATGGCGACTCAAGCTCATTTAGAAAGAGGGAGAAAACTTAAAGCATTTCTATAGAACAAAAACCAAAATTTTTATAAAATGCTTTCCCGCTTTCCGCTAATTACTCTAATATTTCCCAGTAAAGTATTTTTAAGTGTCTAGTGGCCGATTAATACAGCAAAAATTAGTAGTTTTAATTAAGTACGAAAGTATATATTTTTTTAATTTCTAGGGTTGAGTGCTGCGAAGTGGTTGTGCGAAAATGGCGCATCTGTTACAGTTCTAGAGGCCAACGATAGAATAGGAGGACGTTGCTTTACAAAACTGGTAAAGTTGGTTTCAGGAGAAATGGATTATATATTTCCTTAATGAATTAACATGTATATTATCAGTTAATATTTTCGTTAATTTATTGAATTATGATTAATTTACAGGATCCTAAGGTGGGATATGTTGATCTTGGCGGATCTTACATTGGCCCCACACAAGACCATATTCTTCGATTGGCAAAAGATTTGGAAGTCGAAACTTATTTAATTAAAGAAGAGGAAGATTTACTTCACTACAATTATGTAAGCGGTGAATTTATAATTCAATTTATTTGAAAACGGGTTCAGAGGCACCAATGATCTCATAACTGTAACTGATTATATATCCTGTTTGTTTTAAAGTCTCTAAAACGTACAGAAATCTTTAAGTTTAATAATAAAAATACCGCTTTTCTTTAGCCACTATTAAAACTTTTCATCTATCTTTTTGTAATATGTTGTAAACATTACAAATAAGTTTCAAATGCTACGCCATAAAAATGATAGGGGTGCCATTTATTTATTAAGAAGAAAAATATTCTATTATTTTATTACTAAAACAATATGAGAAAAATCTTGACTGCATATTATTTCACAAATTTTAGCTCAAAGTACAAACAGCTAAAATTTGTAAAGGGAAATAATATGTCTAAATGTATATCTCTGAAAAGTTCAATACATAGTTCTTGCCTCCACCGGGTTTTAAAACTCAATCTTTCTGTTGAGTTTTAGCTTATAATTATTAAAACCAAATTCGTTTTTAGACCATCAAATGAAATCAAACATATAGTTTTGACAGTTTATTTAATATAAGAATTAAAAATATGCTACAAAAGTTCGTAATCTACTTTTTATTGCATGCATTACTTTTAATTTACTTTGCATCTAATTCTTTTTTTGTGTAATTTCTTTTCTGCTGGATTAGGAGTTAAAAACTACCAAAGGGGAAATAAACTGAAATAAAAAATTTATTAACTCTTCTAGAAAAAATATTTGCAAATTGGAAAAAAATCTTAAGCAGAGCGTAATCATTTTATAAACATTTAATTAACCGTTTTTTTTTTTAAATTTTATTCATTATAAAATTTTATATATTGTAACTATTTTTGTACATATTATTTATTTATTTAGGGACGACGAATTCGATCAAAAGTTGATAATTTCAGGCATAAAAATCCTTTCGCTGATATGGAAATAAAGTATATTATTAGACTTATGGATAAGCTAAGTAAGGAGGTAAGTTTCTAAACAAAAAATTATTTTTCAGAAGTATTTTTATGGAGAGAAAAGCTCTAAATATAAGAATAGGAGAACACCCTTAAAATTATCGATCTATTGTTAATCAGCATTTTAGTTCTATTTAGCTATAAAATATCCCTCAGTGAACTGATAGTAAGACATCAATGGCAGTGGTCAGTGAGGGAGTGGAAAACCACTTTAATCACCCTGAGAAAGGACCGAGGGTGAACATTATCCGTCTTCGTTGAACTGTTTTTTCCATAAAGTGCTCAACTTGACGCACAAGTCATCTGGCTGCCAAAGTGGAGGAGCCATCCCCTTTGCAGAGGATCAAAGTTTTGATGGCATGCCCTCAGACCAGAAAGTTTCCCAGACATTCCCGGTCATTGAGCAACTCTAGTGCAACGTAAATAAATTATTACTTCTTATATAAGTAATCCTAGAATTCGAAATTCTGTTTTCTAGACCCCCACTAGATAGAAGATTATTAACACAAAAAGTTTGGCCTAAAGTTTTATAATATATAAATAATAATTATAAATATATATTTTTATAATTATTATATAATAATTATAGTTATTATATAATAATTATTATATTATAGGCAAAATAATTTTTAAATATATATTTTTTATTTTGAAAATTTTTAACGTTTAAAATAAGGAAAAAAATTCTCAACTATTCCTTCTTATACTATTAAAAGTAATTTAATATTGTCTTTGAACGCAGTTCTGCAGAATGAACACTCGAGAAAAGTTTCCTAAAATAAGTAATTAATTATATTTTTTTATTTTATATCCGTCGTTGAACAGCCGACCCAATTTTGGGTTTACGACTGCTAATGTTCAATGCAATTTAATTTTGAACCAATCCAGAAGACAAGGAAACTCCAGGATCAATACCCCCAGAGGTATTGATTTGTTAAGGGAACATGGAAGACTTTGCGACTCAACAGATTTAACGCGCATCAGTCACCATTAATACACGGAGAGTCTTCAACCTGCCTGGGATCGAACGCACGAACTCTTGGACATAGAGGCCCAGTGCCCTACCAACCAGGCTGTCCCGGTCAAATAATTTACATTTTTATTCTATTTTATGACAGTCGTTGAACAACCGACCCAATTTCATGGGTTTACGACTACTATTGTTCAATTTCGTAGCCTTGTCATTTTGAACCCAATCCAGAAGACAAGGGAACTCCTGGATCGAGAATTGGGAGGAATTTGCCTTCGTGGAGGACTTTCTGATGGAACTAACCCGCATTTGCGTTGCATGGAGAGGAAGACCACGAGAAACTCCCACGGTTAACCTGACCGTAAGGGGATTCTGACCAATGATCTACCTACCACTGAGGATATTTCACGTTAGCACTGTGGTCGGTGAAAGCCGGATGCGGAATTCGTATCGACTGGGATTCAAACCCGGTTACCAGCATTGGAAAGCGAACGCTCTATCCCCTGAGCCATCGCGGCTCAAGTAATTAACATTTATATAAATGCACAGTAAAACATTTTAGTGCATCTTAACTCCAAAAATTATACTAACTACTTTACATCGAAGTGTTGTAATAAAACGCCATACATAACTCTTGGATCTAGTGTTTTACCTCGCAAATGTTCTTTTTCACATTGTAAAAATTTTCGTGCATCTAAACAACAAACACAGCGGCTACTAAATTACACCGAAATGATGTTCCATACCTGACAACTCTTCCGGATTTTCCGGAAGATTTTATTTTCATATTTAAAGTGGTAGTAAATATATACTATTTTTTTCTTTTATAAACTTAAATTTTAAATGATTTTGATCACCACTATTCTTACAAAAATAAAGCACATATATTAATATGCGTTGCTATCATGGTTGTCAACTTAAGATTTTTTAAATGCAACGTATTTGTTTGCTTAAAATTGAAGTTTTAATTCCATTTTAACACCACTGGGAAAAATGATAATGGAAGGGATTAAAAGTTGGCAGGTATGATGTTCCACTACGCCAAAAATGTTTATGACAAAAAATGAACGAAATTTAATTTTTTATGAAAATTATGCGCAAAACCTAGAACTAGCATCAAAAGGTTCAATCTTTAGACCGTTCTTCTGACTAAACTGAAGTGACCACATTTTCCAGATTGCTGTTACCCAGCTTTTTTAGGGTCAAAAATCCAAATCCTTGCGAAAAAAAGGTATGTTAATGCAGGGAAAGTACGTTATTGTGTCTGATTTCGTATCTTAAATCATCGTCTGTGCTGAATAATTAGCATACTTAAAGTTACACTCTCGGACCATTGAGTCTCAGCACATGAAAATCCATCAGTCATTA
Source organism: Parasteatoda tepidariorum (assembly GCF_982258835.1). NCBI lineage: Eukaryota > Metazoa > Arthropoda > Arachnida > Araneae > Theridiidae > Parasteatoda > Parasteatoda tepidariorum. The sequence continues at coordinate 107,849,225 of NC_141757.1, read as the reverse complement.
CATCAAAAGTTATTCAGAGAGACATCTTTTTTTTTCGTTCACTTTAGAGTTAGTTTGAAAATAATCTTGATATTTCGAGGGTCTAATCTTATTATGCTAAATAAATAATGCAGATTTTAGGTTACAAGATTTTACGTTACGAAATCACACACAAAAGTCTACTTTATCAAATAATCAAACATACATTGTGAGTTTAAGATACGGGTAGATTAAAGATAATATTATAACAAAATTCGATCAAGGCTTAACGGAATGGAAGAGGATAGAAATTATACATTCTAAAATAATTTAATAAAGTTCTCAGAGATTTAAAAATAAAAACATAATTATCGCTATTACACAATTTAAAAAATGCATACATATTTAACGACGAATTTTTGCTTCCGTTGCTGAAGGTCTGCATAGAAAATAAAAGCAAATTCTCGCCAGCTTATTCCAGATTGCAAACAAACTACTCGCAATATTCTATTTGGCTTGTCGTGAATTTTTGATGTTCAAAATGCACGAATCTCGATGTTTTCGAGAATGAAAATAATTCTGGTATAGCGTGAAAGCTTGAGAATTTGATATAGGATTGTTCACTTTTAAGTGATTAGATTTAAATTACAACCTTTAAATCATATACGAGGGTTGTAAATTAAATAGTGACAACTTAACCTTTAAACTCACAGAAGGACGGGCATGCGCAAATTAGATATGGGAGCTGTGAGGTGGGGCTGTTGTCGATGTGTAGAGTGCAAAAAACAGTCGATTAGCTTAGAAGGGTAGTTGTTGTGTGGCGTTAAAGTGAGGAGTTTCGTTTCCATCGCTCTAAAGCATGTTTTAAAAAGGTGATCAGCGGTCGTGGCTTACAATCGAGGTTGCCCGTGGCAAAAATGCAACAGAATGCTATCGAGGATTAGTGGAAGCCTTTGGAGCAAATGCTTTACCATATAGGACAGTAGCACGATGGATTCAAGCATCTCGTCTTTTGTCGTCATTAAGCCTTTTCACAACATACTTTAGAGCGATGGAAACGAAACTCCTCACTTTAACGCCACACAACAACTACCCTTCTAAGCTAATCGACTGTTTTTTGCACTCTACACATCGACAACAGCGCCACCTCACCGCACCCATACCCTATTTACGCATGCTCGCCCTTTTGTGAGTTTCAAGGTTAAGTTGCCACTATTTAATTTACAACCCTCGTTTAAATAAAATGTTAACCCGCAATAAAGTGTTGTTTCACTCATTTTAAGTTGTTCAATGTTCATATTCGGAGAGATATTACACAAGTTTTTACAGTGTAAGAAAGATAGGAAACATATAAACACATAAATATGAAAGAATAAATATTATTTCATATAAATATAAGATATAAGAGGCGTTTGAATAAATTATCCATATGTTGAGTTTATAAAAGTAAATATTGTACTGATTTTTTTACACTTTCTTCATAATATTCGAAAAAATTTTAATATTTGCCTTGGCCCTGAAATAAATTTCTATTAAGCAAACTGAAGTAACTTTTTGTACTTTGCAAGTTTATCCCAACATTTATTATAAGACCATTTAGTTAAAAAGTCATCGCGAACTAGTTCTAGAAATTTTGTATTAGACGGGAAAAAAACTCTTTTAACCTATATGTTTAAGTTTGTGCAAATATTTCTTCTTTAAATACTTAAACATTTGGTTTGTGCAAATATCTCTTTTTTTAAGATAGAATGTGCATCGACATTCAAGTTAGTTATGAAAAAGTATCTATTGCAATAAATCTTTAGTTTCCATTAAGTAAAAGAAATCTCTGCAAAAAGCAGGTTTCGATTTTTGATAAGTTTATTCCGATTTATTTATTTAAAAAAAAAAGAACGCTATATGATTACTTTATTAAAGTGTATGAAGTGAAGTAAAATTCTTCTCTATAATTAATATTTTTTTGTTTTTTAAATTTGGTTTGTAAAACAGATTTGTAACATTTATTTATGAAATTTCTTTGTTGTATCCCCTTCATTTTTTCATTTATTTCGAAAACATTTTTGCAAGAGTAAGAAAAAGTAAAACAATTCTTACTTAGATAATAAGTTTAAACTTCATTAGAAGTTTTTTACCAATTAATTTTTTCTCATGATAAATTCTTTTTATTTAATTTTTAAGGTTTTTTCCTGTTATGTATTGCCTTATTTATATATTTGAACAAGAACAATTGGCAATATTGCAAAAATGTTATTAACACTTTTTTAATATACTGTCTTATTTCTCTTATCTTCATTTTTTCGGTCTGTGTAGATTCCTTATGATTCCCCATGGAATTCCCCTCACGCTGATGAATATGACACCATGACTTTCAAGGAGTTTTTGGATAAAAATTGCTGGACAAGGTAAATCTATTTCATTTCCACCCTGTAAAACCCATAGTGTAATATTTATTCTAATTTGATGTTAAACAATCCCACAATTTATGTGAAGGAACATTTAATTGTATGTTAACAGCAAATTGAATTTTCATAAACATTATAAAAAAAATTCATGCATCTGAACATTAAAAATGGTAACAACTTATTTACAACCAAGTGCTGTTTCACCAAGTGTTCCAATACACCTGAATTAACGATAGTTCCTGGTGTAGTAGAACAATTAGAATGATCGTTATGAAACTCTCTCTATTGACAATTTCAGTGATATTTATCGGATCTCTCCGGTCCCAGAGAAAACTCGCCAAAAATATTAATGTATAATGAACTTATTGAAAAAAGAATTCTAAAAAAATTATGAAACAGCAGCGGTCGCCATAGCAACGCATGCAATGACGACGCATGCGCACCGTTTACTGTTGCTCTTGAACAGATATGATAACCATAAAAATCAGTAAAGCTACTTCTACGTTACAATCTGAAGCAAGAATCAAATTTAGGATGCATACCTACAATATTTATTAAATTGAGATTTGTTAATCAAGCATACACACGACGCAGGCAGAATATTAATATGGATTTAAACGAAACCGAAGTGCATAGAGCAAAAATGTTATAAAATTATTTTATACAAACGAAATATCAATGTAAATCTTACGAGAACATAAATATCATTATTATGCAACTAAAAACAAGTGGAAATTTAACCCAAATGGATAAAATAGAAATGGATAAAGTGGAAATTTAATCCACCCACTTAATCTTAATGGAGATAATTCTTGAAAAGATTAATTAAAATTTTATAGGATATCCTTCGAAGAAATTAAGGACACGACATAATACGAGTTTTTAATTGAATATTTGAAAAATATTTAACCAAGAATATTTATTTAATTTAAAAATAGGTTTTTCAATACCTTCAAATTACAAATCATAATGCATTACAAATTGTTCTTATCAGAGTGAAATTTTAACAAAGTTTTTAAAAAAACATACATTTTATTATTTGTTTGAAAATATACATATCTTATTGAAAGATAACTTCTTATTAAAAGGCTTCCTATTTACAGACAACTTCTTATTAAAAGATATTTTTTTGTATAGGAACATTAAGAAACACAGAAAAATTCTATAGTATACAAAATTATAGAGAACAATATATTTAAAAAAAAAAAACTTAATTTATAAAGAAAAAAAAAACTTGTCGGTTCTGAAAATATTAGTTCAAAGATAATGAATAATTTTGTATACGATAAGTATAATTACAATAAACATAAAATTGTATATTAAATTACCAAAATAATTTTAATGGCGAAATATATTTTAAAAAAACACAAAACAAATAATATTTAGTAAAATTATCCAGAGCATAGTATAAATCAAACGGATTTTTATTAAATTTAATTTTCATATACTTTAGTGAAAAATTAAAGTAATTTCATAAACCTGTTCATATTAAATCGAAAAATTATAGTTTGTTTGTTTGTTTTTGTCACATCGAAGCTTTACTATTAAACAAGAAAAAAAAATTAAAACGTTTAACTAATATCTACAGATTTTCAGAATCTGAAACAAAAAATATTCTGAATGCTATTAAAAACCCAAAATTATATAACGTTCTTGCTATAAAAAAATTTCTAGTAATATTTTAATTAAAAAGTTGGAGAAATAAACAAACAAGCCTTGTTTTCACAGTATTAAAAATTTAATTATGTCCATCATACCTTTATTTACATACTTAAACTTTTAAAAACCATTCTTTATTAAATTTTTGTGCACTGTTTTCATTATACAAAAGAATACAACTAATTATTCATTTATTAATTTATAATAAATATTTCATTACAGTTTGATTCACTGAGAAGGTTTGTTCTAAATTAGAGTTTAAGAGTTAACACAGTTTAACGATGTAAGCATTCCCTTATTTTTCTCAAAATAAAGTAAAAGTACTAACAGTAGAATTTTAAACTCCGTGCTTGATTGTTTTAATCAAAAAAAGAGTAATTTTAATTGGGAACTAACGTACACAATAATAAAAATCACTTATTCCATTTTACTTATACAAATCCGTAAAACAAGCTTATTGTATAGACTGTCAGTGGTAACATCACAATTGCTTAACAAGACGTTGCAACGACTTTGTATTTATATTCTGAAAAATATTATACACCGTTGCAAGGTATGCACCGTTGCACCTTGTAATCCTCCGCAGCTGCATATAGTTCCGTTTTATTTCCTTATTAAATTATACAAATATGCTTTCAAAACAATATAAAACCTTTTAAAATTTAATCACATCAGACAGAAATTTAATTCGTGCTATCTTTTACGATATATATCATAGAATTATAGTTTCGTAGCCTTATTGAAATAAGGAGAACATTCGTTCTTGAAAAAGGCACAGCTACATGATATTGCAAGAACATTGGATTTGATAGGACCACTAACAGTGGCGCTTAATGCTTGCCTTAAAAAAAAATCAAGTACGAGATTAAAAACTTATACTTTTGTTTCACTGTAGAAGAAAATCGTCTGCAAAAAACAATATTTTGGTTTTTTTTTTCAGACGTACGCCTTCGCGGGCAAACGGAAATGATTTGTTGATTCAGTAAATGTTAGTAGTTGACAACCTACGATCAACCTACGTATGTATTGTCTCTGTCATATTTTTATTTTCTTTTGTACAACATTTGTACCATGAACGAATGAATAATGATTCTTTGTGATTTACTGTTTTAAAGCTAAGTTTTATACCTCATTTCAATCAAAATTATTGAATCATGATTGGATTGCATGAATTTATATTAGTGTTTCGAAATTTCTTCATATTGAACATTGAGGTAGAAACATATTTTTTTTAATCAACTTCAGATCATTTAGTCTATATTTTAGTTTTATAATGCGGAAAAAAAGATTTCGGTTTTATTTTTATTTACCGATGTTTACTTCAATTTCTCATATAATGACTATAAACTAAGAAAATAAAAATATCTATATTTCTAACGCTCTTCGGAATTTGTTCTTCAGTTCAAAAGGAATAATGATACATGTCATTCATATAAATATGTATTTTATTCAACATTAAAATGAATATAATAAGAAAAACGGTAAGAAATCAAATTATTTAAACTAAATACTAATTTACTTAGCAAAATGTATTTTTGTCTTTATTAACAAGCAACATCCTTATCGAATCAACATCTATGCATTGAATAAAATAAAACAAATGATCGGTCAGTTGTAAAGAACTTCATAAATTCTATTAAAAATAATAAAAGAAAACGATAAACTGAAAAGAAAACGATTAACTCATCAATCTAACTGACAGTTAAACATTTTGCTGTAGCTCGGCGCTAAAACCGTTTGGTACACTGTTGCCATTTTAGCTCGTATCCATTAAAAAAAACTTGTCATCTTCTTATATACCCTAGCATTAGAGTGAAAACTCTTTATATTTCTCTGTGGCCTGCTATACGCAGAATATTAATACGCCAACTTGTTTATAAACAACCAGTTGGCGCTGAGGTCTTAAGTTAGACGGTTGTGTATCAGTAGTCTTCTTCTCTAGTTGAGAGTATTCCTTTAAGAATAAAGGAATATTTCAGTATCACATCATGAGCCGTGATGACTCAGGGGATAGAGAGTTCGCCTTCCAATGAGGTGAACCGGAATCGAATCCCAGCGATCGCAAGTCGATACGAATTCCACATCCGGCATGCACCGACCACAGTGCTGACACAAAATATCCTCATTGGTAGACGGATCATGGATTAGAGTCCCTTTGCCCTCAGGCTAACCGTGGGAGGTTCTCGTGATCTTCCTCTCCATATAACGCAAAGGTGGGTTTGTCCCATCAAAAAGTCCTCCACGAAGGCAAATTTCCCCCTATTCTCGATCCAGGAGTTCCCTTGTCTTCTGGATTGGGTTCAAAATGACAAGGCTACGGAGTTGAACATTAGTAGTCTTAATCCCAAAAAATTGAATCGGCTGTTCAGCGATGGTTATAAAATTAAAAAAAGTATCATTTCGTGTGATTTTCTGGCCAATAAGAATGCGACGATAACAGTGAAAAACAAATTTATGTTACTAAAAGTATATGTTAGATAAAAAAATCGATAATTATTTCATTGCCTTATATTTTAGCTATTTCTATTTGCCTTTAATTTTTTAGCGCTATTTTTTTTTTTATATTTTCAGATAATTTGTTAATTCTTGCCTTTCTTGTAATTGTTTCCCTTATAATTTTTAACAAATCCTCCAAACTTTTTTTTTGCAATTTAAATTATGATATTTCGACCTTAGATTTGTCATCAGCTCCTTTAACACAATAATTTACACTCATTGTCATAGTTAAATCTATTATTGTCGGGGTTTCTTTCATAATAAGTGCACTTTTGAAATTTGGAACTCACTCGATTACTATTGACATGAAAAATATTAATATGACAGGCAGTGTCATTACCTGTCATTAATTAATGAGTTAAAAAGCAATATTGGATGATAAATATAAGATTCTCCAGACTTCACTGAACTAAATTATATAAGAAGTATGTTTATATTATTTTTTTTTATTTTTTAGTGAAGCCAAAACATTTTTTAAGAATATAATGAATTTGAGCATTACATCTGACCCATATGAGGTATCGTTTTTGAACATGCTATTTTACACAAAACAATGTGGTGGATTTAAGAGATATATGGGTACTGAAAACGGTGCGCAGGTAAGAACAACAACTTTTCTTTTTTTGGTGCCTGTTCCCTTATGAAAAAATTGAGGTATAAATGAGGTACAAACGAGGTATATTTTAAAGGTATAAAGGAGGTTGTTGTTTAAATACGTCGTAAAGGTTGAAAAGGGTGCAAATGAATACCTCAAAATCAACCTCAAATATACCTTAAATATACCTCCAGAGGTATATATGTTTCAGCCTGAAGTATATTTTTTTACACTTGTGGAAGTATTTATTCAACAACCTAAGGTGTGTCATTTTACACTTCAGGTTATTATAAATCAACCTCAGGTGTATTTTGTTCGACTTCAGGTAATTATTTTTCAACCTCAGGTATCCAATTTTATGCTTGTAGAGGTAGATATTTTTCAACCTATGGTGTGTAATTTTACACTTCAGCTTATAATAAATCTACCTTTAGGTGTATTTTGTTCGACATCAGGTAATTGTTTTTCAACCTCAGGTATATAATTTTATGCTTGTAGAGGTATATATTTATCAACCTGTGGTGTGTCGTTTTGCACTTCTGGTTGTTATAAATCAACCTCAAATGTATTTTGTTCTACCTCAGGTAATTATTCTTCAACCTCAGGTATATAATTTTATGCTTGTAGAGGTATATATTTTTCAACCTAAGGTGGGCCACTTTACACTTCTGGTTGTTATAAATCAACCGGAAGTGTATTTTCAACAATTGGAAAGGTAATTTTGAATTAGCGCCATGTGTTCCATGTTCTACCTTAAGTTATTATTTCGTAACCTCAAGTATATATTTTTGTATTTTTAGAAGTATTAATTTATCAACCAAAGATGTTTTTTTTAGCACTTACGAAGGTGAGGTGTTATACGGACCACCTAGTTTATTAATTTTTACACTCACTATATAAAAAATATAATATATATAAAAAGATATTATATATATTATATGAAAAATAATGAACATTAAATTTTTTTCATTAGTAGAGATCATTTATCAACCTGAAATTTTTAATATTAAACCTTCGGCAGTAATTGCTTCTTTTGTTAAGCTATAAAAGAAAGTTTCAAATGCATAATTCTTCTATAATTTTAATAGATTGATTTTAATTATCTTAAAATAACACTTATCCAAATTCTACAGATAGTAAAAATTATTTATAGGAACTCATACTCGTATTTTTAGAAGATAGTTGTCTAAGGTGCTTGAATTTTTAAAGCTATAAAACTACAAATTTAAATAATTAGTCAGCTGAAATTCAAAGTACTTTTATTTAAAACTAAAATTTCACTTTTTTTACAAACCAACAAAATTATTTTAAATACTGTTTCCGTCTACATGTTGAAACTTGTAATTATTGGAACCTAAAAGGAAAAAATATATAAATTAGTAAGAAAGTCATATTTACAATAATAGTGGCAGTACTTAAAATATTAGAAAGTATTTTTTTTTTATCATTTAAATTAACTGGATGAAATTAATTTTCCTTTTCAGATAAATATCTTCTACCATTTCTATTCAATCCTCGTAGCTAAAAAGCATGACATGTATCACAGCCACAAAATAAAATTCACTGAAGACAGTATTACCATTAACAACATTTACAGAAATTCAAATATACAGGGTGTTTATAAAGTCTCGGACCCATTTTGATGTTTAATAACTCATAAAATAATAAAGATAGATTAAAATTAATAACATAAATGGTTAGATAGACTCAAAAACTTTCATGAACCTTGTCAATGAACTTCCACGTGTTCCCCCTTCGTCGCACGAAGAATATCAAGTCGATAGTCAATTTCACGCCAGGTAGCGGCAAGCATGTCGGCATCCACAGAGGCTATTGCGGTTGTAATTCTGGCTTTTAGGCCATCAATGTTCGACACGATCCTCCTGTAAACATTGTCCTTTATAAATCCCCAAAGAAAAAAGTCCAGCGGCGTTATATCAGGTGATCTGGGTGGCCAAGGAATTGGACCTCCTCGCCCAATCCATCTTCCTGTAAAATGGTCATTCAAAGAACTACGAACGATGATACCCCAATGAGGTGGTGCACCATCTTGTTGCAAAAAAACATGTGGCTGAAGCTCTTCTAGTTGTGGAAATACGAAGTTTTCCAACATGTCTAAGTATACGACTGATGAGATTGTCTTTTCTGTAAAAAAGAAAGCTACCTCTCGTGAAATTGACTATCGACTTGATATTCTCCGTGCGAAGGGGGCAATCGTGGAAGTTCATTGACAAGGGTCATGAAACTTTTTGAGTCTATCTAACCATTAATGTTATTTATTTTAATCTATCTTTATTATTTTATGAGTTATTAAACATCAAAATGGGTCCGGGACTTTATAAACACCCTGTATAATTCCAATCTTATTATGCAATTTTAACACTTTTTATTTTTCTATACGTCTGTAACATTATGGTACTTGTAAGTTTAATAATTGAATTTCTTTCCCTTTCTTTTTTAAAAATCTTTAAACTCAATAAACCTAGTCTATATTTTTCAACTTTTTGTCAGACTTCATGAAACTAGCAGCTTTTTTTAAAATTTTTGACGCGGATTCTGTAAAGGACTTATGTTATTGTCAATCACATCAGAGTTTCTTAAAAAATAGCTATTTTAATAATTTTTAATCAATGTAATCAAGAATCTACAATCGTTTAATAAATTAAAATTTTGAAGTTATGTACCAATTTTTATTCTTTTTTTACACTCAATCGAATAGAACAAATTACAAGCTGATAAGGAGCATTTATTTTAAAGTTGTGAGTAATTTTATGTGAGGAAAATGTCTAAGAGAGAATGATTTGAAATAATACTTTAAAAATAAGTTGAGTATAATATCTCCTATATAACTTATACCGAGCAGAATAAAACTAATAGTTAGTTGTTACAAATACTTGTTTAAATATAAATACACATCCTATAGGATGAAACTCAAAATAATGCATATTACTTTCAACAATAAATGTTTTTATTTGCAATTGATTTTATTCAATTCCGGATTAAAATTGCATACTATACTGACATATTTCTAAAATATTTAAGATTTCCGAAATTCGCACATTTTTGAAGTAGTGAACCATAAACAGCTGCATGAAAAAGCTCATAACCTTGAAACAAATTGTCATATAAACTTGAAATCGGATTTAATTTCATTCTGCCCAATATTCTAATAAGTAATAACAATCTGCTTAGTAAATAATTAACGTGGGTAAAATGCGAGAAAATAACATGTAGTGTAAAATAGCAGTTTTGTGGTCAAACATGAAGAAGTGAGCTAGTACAGTTACTAGTTTTCAATTATCAAATATCTAGCAAACTATTGTTATCAACAATTACATAAATTCTGTAGTTTATTAAGAGAGATTACTTTTTCTTTTTGGTATAAATTCAGAACTATATCCTAGGGGAAGCCTGAGCAGTAGCTTGCTTGTCTCTTCTTCTGCGCCGCCGCGCATGTGCTATTTACAGCCTAGGCCATCACAGTAATATCAGGGAACTGTAGATAAGCTCTGTAAATATATATATATATATATATATATATATATATATATATATATATATATATATATATATATATATATATATATATATAAACTTTGCAACAAATATCCAAACGATAAGCATACAGCTATAGTAGAATTTCAAAGCAAAATTGCTATTTTAAAAATCTTTCAATTTTCAATGATTTATTTATAAGAGAAATTGTGAACATTTTTCTCAATTAATCAGCGTGCATACTGCTACGTTAAAACATATACATTTAAGCAAAATAAAAAGAATAGTTCTATTTGACTGAACTACAAACAATAAAATATACTGTGCATAACCTGCTGTAACGATTCACCAGTAATGTTACCCAAAACAGTGACGAGAAATATTTCGGTTATTCTCTCTTATTGCTAAGCCTACAACGATAGCCAAGAATATTCTCCAACTTAAATTATTTAAGATCAGGACGCGTCCTTAAAACAAAAATAATAAAATTTAAGTTTCAAAATCGAAGCATATTTGATTAAAAGTGATAAAACTAAATTAATAAATGTCAAGCACACTTACCGAATTTCGAACAGACTTTCGATTGTCAACACACACGCCATTTGCCGGCTCGCATGGAACTCTGGGAAGTGAGTTAGTTAATATGAAGTGTACTTTAAGCAACCTTAAAACAAGCTTAGGTATAAATAAAATGACTTCAACACCTCAATAATTACCTCACTCTCTTTAGTTGAAATAAGGTATATTTTTTTATGCCTCATAAATACCTCAATATCGTTAGTAGAAAAAAGGTATATTTTTTATACCTCGTAATTACCTCACTCTCGTTAGTTGAAATAAGGTTGATTTTTTTATACCTCATAAATACCTCTTTTGTTACAAGTGTAAGAGAAACAACCTCGTATACCTTAAAAATCATCTTATCAGTCTGGATGATTTGAAGTGAATATAAAACAACCTCAAAATAAGCTTAGGTATAAATAAAATGACTTCATATGCCTCAATAAATACCTTTTTATCGTTAGTTGAAATAAGGTAAAAATTTCTATACCTCAAAAATACTTCTTTTGTTACAAGTGTAAGAAAATAAACCTGGTATACCTTAAAAATCTCCTTATCAGTCTGGTTGATTTGAAGTGAATTTTAAACAACCTCAAAACAAGCTGAAGTATATATAAATCAACCTCGTACACCTTAATTACAACCTTTACGAGGTATAATTTTTATTGCTGTTTTCTCTGCAACCCTAAATATACCTCAAATATACCTCAAAACAACCTTATACCTCAAAAATACCTCAAATCAACCTTAAATATACCTTAAATTTTCATAAGGGTTAGCCCCAATGAACAAAGCGTTGTAAACAACACGCTTTTAACCACAGCCCTGTGATGCATATCATGTCTTGAAAATTTTACGTTTTACGAGTAAAACTAGCTCTTACGAAAGTGTATTACTTTGGCCGAAGAATGGTTTAATACGATTCCTTTTACCGAAAGCCTTTGCAGTAAAATCTGAGAGCTACCAAGCCACTTTGGTAAATCTTAAATTTCCCTGGTAAAAGCTTCTACCATACTGGCTTGGTAAAATTCCGAAGCATGATTTAAAAGGATTCTATTTCGGTACTTTACCAAGCTTTTGAGGTAAAACCTAAGAGTTACTTGGTCACTTTGCTCGATCCGGGTTTTTATTGATAAAGCATAAAATTTACAAGACTTCGGGCTTTTACAGTAACACATGCACTAATTATTATAAAAAAATTTCCTACTTTGAAACGTTATTTACATTTCAATTGAAGAAAACTGCATGAAAATAGTAATGTATTTATTTTAAATATTTTCCTTTATTTTATTTTTAGGAAATTTATTTAAAAAAAATTTACAATTTTGCTTTTGTTTATACTTTTTCAAAAAGAATTAATGAAAAGTAAAAAAAAAACAAAATTTATAAACTTTTTTTGAAAACAAAACAGCAAAAAACTCATGAAGAGAAAGTGTGAACACTTTTATTCAAAATAAACACAACTGGTTTAAATGTTGAAGCATATTATTTTAAGCTATAAAAAGTAAACCAAAAATTAGCCAAATTAAAAACATCAATTTTTTTAAATTTTAAATATTTGTTAAAAAAATAACTCGCAGTAGACTTTCGGGCAATTTTTTTAAACTCAATTTTTTATATTTGTGGTGCACCAGTATAAAAAATTCACAATAATGAATGCATTTTTAAAAAAGTTTTAAAAAAATAATTCCAGGATATCTTTGAAATTAATATTATTTCCAAAGAACTGCCCTTTAGTTAATCATTAAGTATGAAAATAAAAATATAAATAATAAAGTATTCATTTTGTTTTAATCAAATTCAGCATATCAAAAATAAACCTTTTGGCAGCTGCAAACCATTCAATACAATTTGCCACCCAAAAAGTATATGATATCCAAAAAACTAAAGTTTAAAATTTATGAATAGAAAATTTCAAAAAAAAAATAATTCTTATATTATTTTGCTCAATACTTTGAATTCTTTTTGTAACTTTAAACTAATTATTTAACTTCATTTTATTTCATAACAGTCGTTGAACATCCGATCCAATTTTGAGTTCACGACAGCCAATGTTCAGCTCCATAGCTTTGTAATTTTAAAACTAATCCAGAAGACAAGAGAACTCCTGGATCAAGTATTGGGAGAAATTGCTTTCGTGGAGTCTTTTTTTATAACAAATAATCCACATCTGACGTTACTTGGAGAGGAAAATCACGAAAACTTTTCATGTTTAGCCTGATGGCAAGAAGACTGTAACCACTGATCCATCTACCGCTGAGGATATTTTACGACAATATTGTGGTTGGTGAGGATCGGGTGCGGAATTCGTATCGACCAGCCCACGCTGGAATTCGAACCCAGTTTACCTAATTAGGAGGCGAGCGCTCTATCTCCAAAGCCACCACTGCACAAACTAATAATTTGAAAAGTTAGTTGCTAAAAGTTGGGCGTCTAATTTTAACATTTGCAGTTGGATATTATTTGTTTGTATCATAACTATGTTTTTTACGCTCTTAACATCTTAACAACGTTTAAAATGAATCATTTAAATTACTCGCTAATTAAAGGGGTGTAATTATAGGTTTTTCATGTTCTCATACTTTTCAGCTAGATCAAATTTTACACTATAATAGTAAATAAAAAGTTGTGAGAGCCTCAAAAAATAAGGCTAGCGTAAACATTAACAAAGAAAACAGCACGACAAGGTAAAATTAAAAAAAGGTGACATTAAATTTAGAGCTTCTTGGGGTGGATTGTTTTACATGACTGAGTTTTTATTTTCACCAGCATGTGTTTTTAATATTTTACATGATAATAATTTAAAGTATTTTTATGTTCGTGTTATGATTTACTTATTATTACTGGCTTAGCGACGATTTTAATACAAATATGAATACTTAAAAAGGACGCCATAAATAACATATATTTGCTGAAATCGAACGACAAGAGGGCATCTTTTGATGCAGTTTTTGTAACCGATTACTTGAAATTTTGTGGCATTTATGAAAGTTTATTCGAGGAAAAATAGAAAGAAAATATTTGACCAATGGGTCATCAGTAATCCGGATAATACGATCAGAATTGTTTTCTTTTTTTATTTCCCTAAAGCTGCTTTGTAAAAACTAAAATCAAATTTTTTATTTATTCTTTTTAAATATATTATTAGGAAAGAAAATTCAAAGGTGGATCTCAACAGATATGTGAAAAACTAGCTTTGAAAATTAACGCCTATAAAGGTAAGTAAGCTAATCCAGACCAAATTATCAATCTTTTATGACTCATTCAATCCCAAGGATATTATACATATTATTTCTTGACAAATAAAGATCAAATGAGAAGAACGGTGTATCCATGAAAACTGATTCTTAAAAAAAAAAAGAACAATTTTCAAGGAGCATAGGAACTGTTTTTTCTTATCACAGCCCATTTCCACTGCGTAATAACTCTCTTGGAGAACCGATTTACCATGTTATTGATTTTTCAAAACTAAGTAATCCACAAAATTCTTCAGATAGCGATTCAATCGTCCTTTATGGGGAAAATGTACTTCTCCGAGCTGCTTTCCTTCCTTGATTTTCCAGCATGGAATTATTTAAGAATATTTCATGCTATTGGGAAAATTACTTTATTTCACGCTTGCTTCTTAAAATAATTCTTAATTTTTTTAAAAATAAATATGACCATGTTTTAAAAAGTGTCTCTTATTAAGAATTCTATAACTGACCTGTAACAAATTTTCCTAATTTTGCCATATTCTAGATTTAAAGCATTTTTAAGGCGTATTACATTTCATGAAAAATGCTATGTTCGAATCACGAACAAGGCATTCATTCTCTGTGCTATCTGTCTTTACTGTGGGAGCAATATTGGCCCACCTAATAGGCTGCCCCTGAAAGAGTGGCCAACAAATATGCCCTTCGTAAACCTGAATGGCTAGTGTCAATTAGGTGGGCATTGGAGAGAAAAAAACATTTTATGTGCAGTTATATGAGATGCAATTAAACTAATTTATGTATTGTTTTAGGTTCGCAAGTTATAACAAATTCTCCAGTCATAGGTATAAATCAAGAATCGACAGATTATGTCACGATAACAACCCTAAAAGGAGAAACTTTTAAGGTAATTGTTAGTATTAATTGCTCTTAAAACATCTTACGAAAATATCGTAATATTTCCCAAGGTATTCACATTTCTCGTAAATATAAATAAAATGCGCAATTCAAGTTACATTGCTTCTAAATTGTTCTGGTGCTTCCCAAAGCGATTGCTGAAAAAAAAACTAAAGTTTTCTTACAATTAATTTTTAAAAAGAATATTAGCCTGACGATGCATTTTAATTAGAGAACAAAAAAAATAGTGAATTGCCGACAGGCGAGTGCCTATTTCACGAAACTAGCTTCAAACATTTTTCATAAAGTTGGCATTTGCATAAAAAATTGATCCTGAAAACTTGCCTTAAGGAAGAAAAAAAAACTAGACGTTTGAAAGGTTTGGGGGGGACTTCCTTTCTGCTTGTTTAGAGAACAATTTGAATTTTATTATTTTTGTTTGTGACATAGTTTGATTTCAGCTCGCCTTTGTTGATTAATTTTGTTCTTCTATTTCAGGCAAAATATGTCATTTTAGCTTGTCCTCCAGTGGTTCAAATGAAAATTCATTTCACTCCCCCCTTACCCCCTTTGAGAAACCAACTCCTGCAAAGGCTTCCAATGGGCACTACTTTCAAAAATATACTCTATTATGAAACTGCATTCTGGAAGGAAAAAGGTATATCTAAATTAAGAATCGCATTCACTGTTATGTAAATTTAACGTCCGATTCGATTCAGGCTGTTAAACCCAAATTGAATGTGATTTAGTAATGACTCGATTTTTTAAAGGTACTTTTTAGAAACGTTTACTAATCTATAGAGTTAAATTGTAGTTTAACGAAAGAAAGTTAAATTAAAGAAAAATGAAAAATCAAAGTTAAATTAAAGAAATTTTTGATACTTTTTATGTTCTTTTTATCGCATGATAAGTTAATAAGATGAACAAAAATGATAAAGTATTTCAATCTAATATACTTTTTTAAAAAATTAAAATTGTTGAAAAGCATTATGTGTATGCAATTATTAAAATTTAGAATAATTTTCGAACTGATTAAGAGATTCGATTATTTTGTCAAATAGTATGAAGTGGAGATGGCTCCTTTCCGCAAACTTTAAATTAATCCTGATTTTTTTTTAAAAAAATATCTAATTATAATCATATTTTTAGTATTCGTTTTTATTTAGGTAGTGACTCTGGTTCAAAGGCCAGAATTGACTCGACTGTTAAATTCCTATAATTACTAAACAGGTGCTTTTTTACTGTCTGACAAACTATTTAAAAGCACTTGATATTTTGAATCATGTTTACATGGATAAAAATTATCCAGACACATAACAGATAGGTTGAGACATGTTTTTCAACCTTTTCAGGTCTGTGTGGAACCATATACATAGAAGGAGGCGATGAACATCCTATGTATTTAGCAATGGATGACACAAAACCTGATGGTAGTTATCCTGCACTTATAGGGTGAAAATCTTTCATTTCTTTTATCTTTTTTCCCTTCTAATCATATTGCAGGGTGATAAAATTTTATATACAGACTACGTGACTGAACAGTAAACTTGGAGCCTCAAGCGAAATGAATGACAGCCGCTGATAAGGTTTAATAGAATTTTTAAATTATTGTAAATTTCATAAATTTCATTTAATTCATTGTCTAAATTTTAATTTAGTTGAATAGGAGGAGCAAAGGTATTTCGCAAGTTAGGTGTAAGAAATGACGACTGGGTGCAATTTTCTAAGCGCCAAATTTAAGTTTTTCGATGCAAATTACGGCTGACGATCTTGATCGAACCCAGTTTAATCAATTCCTTCGTATTTACTTTCTTTTTGCTATATTTAAAACGAATTTTTAAACTAATATAGCTACTTTGCTCTTCTGATTACTATCCTTTTCACTGTAACTTCTTTTAGCGCTTTGTTATCTGAAGAACATTTTCTGAAAACCTTACTGCTCAGAAATTAGGGAGATGCTTCCATGTCAGTATTTGTTTGAGCCACGCCAACTTTTTTTTCCCCTCCTAGGTAATGATCTACGTCATGCAGGCATTTGAAGGGCAGATTTGTTGGCCACTTTTCCAGGGGAACCTTATCAAGTGGGCCAACGTTGCTCTTTCAGTAAGGACAAATAGTACAGAGAATTAAAGAACATCCAAGTCTTGCTCGGGATTCGATCCCAAAACCTTTCTGGTGAAAGGGCTGACCCCGATACAGTGCAGTAGGCTCACCGCGGCAACTTAAATTGCCAAATTGCACTTCCGGTACTTGCACTCCCAATTTAAACATAATGTATACATATGTTATATGTATGTTACATAAGCTTTAATATGTTATTTCTTTATCCAAATTCTACTTCTTAATTTATTATTCAAAATTAAATGGTTCCTCACATTTTATTATTCACACATGGCGTTTAAATTCAAGTATGTAAGAATTGGCGCTTTAAGTTTTTCCCTTTACTACGTGTGAGAACCATATTATTCCCTAGATCTATTTAACGAACCAAATGTAATTACTAATGTTTCCCTTTTGAATTGAGGCGTAACTTATCATAGAGACAAACTTGTGTTACTTTCTCTAAAATAAAAACTCAAGTACACCCATTTCCCGGGTGCGATTTGAAGCTCTGCCAAACTAGAAAAATAATGGAATGAAAAATATTATGGGAAAAGGCAACGACTCTAACTAATTTAGCAAAACATTTATTAAATAAACACAGTACAGGACAATTAAACAAATGGTGAGGCCATCTGCCTCGTGAGCAATCAATCACCATTTGCTGCACTGGAAGTATTTAGTACAAACTGTGGTACACAATGGGATGCGTAATGAGATGCGTAAAGAGGGAAAGAAAACTTCCTTTATTTGTATTAAACAATGTACGATCCATGTGTTTTTGCTGCTTGGCCACCCAGTAATATGTCATGTTTATGTAAGACATATATGATTTTTGCTTTAGTTCTTCCTATCCTGTTATGTTTTTTTTTTCTTTCTTCTGAAATCTTGGCGCCCATTTTGGTGTTATTACCCACAACGAAAATCACCTTTGATTAGGGATACATTCAGAAGATATCTCGTCATTGCGTTTTTTTAGTTTTTTTTTTTTTTAGATAAAATTTAATGTATATTTCTCAACAACAAAAAAAACCGAAAACGTGCTTTAATAGAGAAAGTATCGAAAATAATAATATTCGTTCATTCATGAGGAATGGAATTAGATGGAATAATCTAAGGAAAACTTAAAAATAAATCTAAACATTTTCTTTACGCTATTTTTAGCCATGTTATTTTAAAGAAAATGAAAAGTTAAAAAAAAACATCTCCAAAAGTAATTCAATTGAGCAAGGGTTAAGGTATTTTAAAATAGTTGTGTATATTTTCTTAGTTTACGTTAAATAAAATTGAAATTTTAATCTGGCTGGAAAAAGATAAGAATTGTGCAGAATATAAATTCCTGATAAAAAAAAAAGAAATAGATTCTCCATTACTTGAAAACTTTGAGTTACTCTCTGCATTTTATTTACTTTCCCTTTTATTCTTTTGTTTTTGTGAGATTATTTGTTTAATTTTAGTTAAGGTTTAATCACGTGGCTTTTTACTTCGGAAATGAAACTGAATTCAAAAGATAAAAAGGTTTTCGAATTTCTTTCGAGTTGCCGAAAAGTTTAAAAGATATTACGAATTTAGTTTGTTTTTCTATAGATTGTATTAAAGATAAATATCATTTTAAGTTATAAGTTTAAGAGTATTTCTCTAATTTAAAAAAAATAATCGAAATTTAATGATCGTATATCTTTTATTTTCTTCTTTTTTTTCAGTTTCATTCCTGCAGACCATTGTCGTAGCCTTCTTGATTTAACTCCTGAACAAAGGAAAGAAATCCTTGCCCGAAGTTTAGCTCAAGCAACTGGTTTAAACGAATTTTTACACGTACGTAATATCACTTTGTTTCTGATTAAATTAATATTGCCCACGCACAAAAATACTTCATTTAGTATTTTCTGTGTATAAATTTTCTTTTTATGGAAAAATGATAGGAAATTTTTTTTCAAATTAGAAGTCTTGGAAAAAATATTTTTTAATTGCTTTCAGCACACTCGCTAATATTTATACAAAATTTTTAAAAGTCAATGAAAAATATTTGCATAGTTACGGTATCATTTGAACCTTGAATTTGTATTTTTTTTCAAGATTAATGACAATTTATAAATTTATGTTTATTTGTTTCTGTAAAAAAAATTTGCGTTCTATAATCAAAGTCCTTTATTCATATTTTTGAATTCTTGTCGAAAATGAAATTTGAAAAAATTGTGTATTATGGGTGGTGAAAAATTTTAGAGCACTATAAAAAATATTTACATAATTACGGTATTATTTGCATCTTGAATTTTAATTCTTTTTAAGATAAATTTATGCTTATTTATTTCAGTATACGATTTTTCACTTTTCGCTTTCATATGCACACTGTTCTGCAAAAAATATCATAATTTTTAAAATTCATATTAAAAATATGGTTTGTAAAATATATTTATGAAAGGTAGTAAACTAATATTTGATCGAGGAAGATCAAAAACGCTATCGAAATCTACCGAATCACTAGTGAGAAAGACGAATATTTTGATTGTCTGATAAAAGTGTTTTACTGCTTCAAATAATCATCATGTAACTCCTCTGTTTCCACAAGGTAATCAAACAGGATTTGATATTTCAGTCTCACTTTCCGCAGTAGCGATTCATTATATTTCATTATATTCCTAGTTTGAATATCAATTTTCAGCCGCTAATGTTATACTTTTGTGACTTTATTTTTGATGAGGATCTTAAAAATATACATTAAAGGTGGTCATTAAGTAAAACCTTACGCATTAACTATTCTGAGAATTTGTTATATTTCACTACGAAGAATTTAAGTACCAGAGAAATAAATTATTTATATATTTACGAAGATTAATTGGCAATTTATTTTCATTTACTTCACTAAGAATTCTTGTTAACTTGTACAGCCTGTTCATTACGAGGAGAAGAACTGGATGGCAGAACAATATATCGGAGGTTGCTATACAGCTATATATCCTCCTGGCTTCTTTACTAGATATGGCAGGTAATTTATCAAGTACTTTCTAAACATTTTCTACATAGTTTCGGGTTACATTTTACTCTTTATCTACTGACCCGCCCCGAAAATATATTCTAGTTAGTAGTTAGTTTATTCTTCATTTACTGACCCCAAAATCATTTTCTAGAAAGTAATTTACATTTTACTCTTTATCTATCGACTCCAAAAACATTTTTCTAGACAGTAATTTATATTTTACTCTTTATCTATCTACTCGAAAAGCATTTTCTAGATAGCAATTTATATTTTACTCTTTATTTATCTACTCTATCTAAATTTTCTCTTTATCTACATTTTCTAGATAGTAATTTACATTTTACTATTTATCTATTGACACCGAAAACATTTTCTTGACTGTAATTTACATTTTATTCTTTATCTATTTACCTCAGAAACATTTTCTCTACATTTTACTCTTTATTTACTATCCTGAAAATAATTTCTAGATAGTAGTAAAATACAGACCAAATTATGATTGATTTGTAAGCATGCTTTATCTATTAAAGAGTGACCTCTAACATGCATGGTTTTTTTACTTCACGCATTTACAAATATTTTATAGATGCATATAAAATGTGCATAAATATGTAGTAGAGGGTGATAATACAAAACACCCTCTTATTTTACGTTGTGTTGTTAGGTGTTGATAATATAAAACACCTTCTAATAATTTTTTTTCAAGAATTTTTTTTTTATTTTCATTATTTTACGTAGTATTATTTTCCTTCGAAGAATGAGATTTTTAAACTTATATAATTAAAACTAATGTTTCAAATTATTCTGTTTTTAATTTTCTCGCAGACTAAAAGTCCGTAGTCTTTATTTATCTTTATATGCACGTTCATCTGATCTGAGGTATATTAGACTATATATTAGATATATTAGCTGAGATGTATTAGATTATATAACTATATTAAGCATTACATT
Organism: Parasteatoda tepidariorum; assembly: GCF_982258835.1. Taxonomy (NCBI): domain Eukaryota; kingdom Metazoa; phylum Arthropoda; class Arachnida; order Araneae; family Theridiidae; genus Parasteatoda; species Parasteatoda tepidariorum. Next base: position 107,827,940 of record NC_141757.1, on the reverse strand, counting down.
TCAACTGAACTTTTCCATATATTGTTTTGAAACAAAAGTTATTATCCTTTCTTGTGAATTATGAAAGGCAAATTGATCCATTGATTCATTTTTTCAACTACTTGTAGAGCACTCAGACAACCTATCGATAGACTGTACTTCGCCGGCACTGAAACTGCTATTTATTGGTCGGGATACATGACTGGTGCCGTTGAAGCTGGTGAGAGGGCGGCTAGAGAAATTCTGCACAGTCTGGGGAAAATAACGAAGGACCAGATATGGATAAAAGAACCAGAGTCCAAGGTTTTTATTCTATAGTATTCATCATAAAAACTACTGCTTTAAATCAATTTCTTTACACAAAATTTCGAGACGTGTATTTATATTAACTCTCATAGTAAAAAATATGCATGTTGTTATTGTTGTAGTTCATTTACGTCGCACTAGAGCTACACAATGGGCTATTGGCGACGGTCTGGGAAACATCACGGAAGATGATCCGAAGACATGCCATCACAATTTCGATCCTCTGCGGAGGGGATGGCACCCCCGCTTCGGTAGCCCAACGACCTGCACGCGAAGTCGAGCACTTTACGGTAGCACAGTTTAACGAGGACCAATACCGCACACCCTCGGTACTTACGCAGACTGATCCAAGTGGTCACTGACAGTGGTCCGCACACTCACAGCAGCCAGTGATGCTTGACTTCAGAGATCTGCTGGGAACCGTGTCTTAACGATCAGTCCACTGCGGGACGTAAAAAATATGCATAAATAAACTTATGATTGGAACGATAGTTAACTTGCGTTTCAGTAATGCAATCCTTTGAGTGAATTTCACACCTCCAGTTTAATACGGTTGTATAATCCGCCTGAAGAATCAGTACGCAAATGTGCTGAGGCACTTATTAAATCTCTGCGAGGAGTGATATTCCATCGTCTAGTGAATTGTTAGAACGTATTTGCAGCTGAATCATTGACAACATCGTTTGAGCAGTTTTACTATGTAACTCTAAGATTAAGTGTTTAGATTTTAGTGTATTGTAATCGCAGGTTCTTGAATAACTCTTGGACATAAATCTGAGACTTTATCAACCATAAATGACTTCAGCCTTTAAGCCAATCAGTTTTCATATTTCAAACTGCCATTCTCCAAGTAACTGTTAATTGCTCTATCTTACAAAGAAAGGGAACCAAATATAGCACAAAATTTTGATATCAAAGAAAATCTTTCCTTATTGATTTTTACTTGCTGTATCGGAAAATGTTATTTTATTTGAAGCAACTTGTAGCGGTCCCAAGGTATCCTCTCCTACTCCCTCCATTAAAAAAAATGTTTTGAGTTGCATTTAACTTGAGGAAAAAAGAGTACAACTGAAGTACCTTAATGTCTCGAGAGAAAGCACTCGAATCTTTCATCTAACATTTCTAAAATAAATAGCTCTAACACTTCTCAAATAATACTTCTTGTTCGTTAGGTAGTTATGTTATTTTCTAGTGAAAATGCTCTACCGAGATGTTCCTATCGTAAATAAAGTTTCAGTAAGAAAATCTTTTAATGTGTCTTATTTGATTTTTATAAAAAATAATAATTAAAAGAGACATCTTACGTGGGGATAAAATGTATCTATCTTTTTATGTGGCATTTTTTTACATCAGCAGATAAGTTACTTAAACCGTGAGTGCTAATTTAAATGCATTAGTCACATAAAATATGAATGCAGAGTTTTCACGCACTTTAATTTATTGTGGAAATAGTTTGGATGGCTTAAAATATTCAATGTTTTTTCCATAGCAAATTTATGAATTCAAATAAGACGTAGTTTAATCAAAGTATTTAGAAGTGGAAAGAAAATTTCATAGATTTGTGCCAATATGATATAAATATCGCAATGTTGTTCTTCTTTTGCAGGATATTGTGGCGAAACCATTTACATATACTTTGTCAGAAAAGTATTCTCCGTCTGTTGGACAATTTCTGAAATGGTTAGTTTTCTCGGGCATTTTAGGAAGTGTCACAGTCGCAGCAGTGTTTGTAAAACGTTTCTACACATGAAATTATAAAATCACATCTCACATTTTACCCTTACAGTGTCAAAAAAAGATCTTACATGTAGTTGAAAATAATAAAACATTTATAAAACTAAGAAAAATAACTGCTCATTACTGGCTTCTGTAGTTTAAATATTTTCGCTTTATCTTTTTCCGTAATTTTATCATAAAAGTGTTCAGTGATTGAGGACTATATTCATAGTTTGTATTAGATTACTACAACAGCCATTGTAAAAAAAAATAGTGATCTGTCTTTTCCACATTTATATTCCATTCATCGTAAGCACGCAATTGATTTCATCTTCCTTTGATTCCTGTACATTTTTCTCCTTAAAAGCGTCTCTACTTAACTCCTATTTTAATTTACGGAATCATTTTATGATTTGTCTTCTCGTGATTTCAATCAAGTCTCCCAAGGCTTTTTTTTCAGTTTGCAGTATATTTATTAAAAAGTTGTATTATTTACATTTTTAGTTATTATAAACATTTATTCTAATTTAAAACTAAATAAATAAACTCAAAAGATTTTTTAAAAAGAAATTACCATCATTTTATTAGAATAACACATCAGCGTTATCTTGAATAATATCTTTGTATAATGAAATTGTATTAAGAAAAGATCTAAATGCATGTAAAGGCAACGATTCTATGTATTAGTTAAGTGTCAAAAAGTACATGGTGTCAAAATAATGTTTGATATGAATTGTCAATCAGTATTTATCAATATATTTCAAATTACGGCTTGATTTTTTTGACATATAAATTACCCTTTTGTATATTTCAATTACAAATTAATACAATCAATTAAGTTCAAATATTTACAATCAATCAATTAGTGGTTGCTAAGTATTCTTCAGAAAATTTTACAACAGATTTTATATAACTACAATCTATCAATCAATTTTTATTCAGTTTTCTTAATAATATTACTTGATAAGATTTATGGCAGAAATAATAACACAAGTATAATAAATTAAAAATGAACTAAATTTTAATCACTTATTTCCTGGATCTGAACTCCAAAAGTTTTTGACGAAAACAACAGTTAAAAATCACAAATATTTTAAAAACATTCAGTTATAATTATGCATCTTCATCATCAAAATCTTCATCGCTCAGAGGAGAATCTTCATCATCATCCGGAAGACAAACATAACATTTACCCTGATTAATAAATATTTCGAAATAAAAGATTATATTTAAATGATAGTATTCTGATGGTGCGATAATTGTGCGAATATTCATAATACCACATTCGTAACACAGTATTCACAATACCACAGACGTAACACAGTTATTGGAGGAGGATATACCATAATCCTCCTCATAAATAAGCAAGAAAAGATATCACTTTTTGATGAATTATTGTTGTGGTAAATAAGAGAAAAAGTATATTTAAAATCCACAAATTGCATTTTTTGTATGAATTTTATTAAAGATGAACACTGTAGGTCGGAAACACTTAAGTATTATTTTTATACGATCGGATTTAAACAAAAAAGCAATCAGTTTTAGCCGATAAATAAACTAATGTTTCTGGACATTTTTTTATTTTGACTTATTATATTATATTATTACCAATAATATACACTAAAAAATTGCAAATTAGAAAATAATTTTAAAAAACACGTGTGTGAGAGCGTCATTTTCAAAATAGAGAGGCATTTAGAAAAAAATTTCTTAAAAAAATTAATGTTCCAATAATTACTTCCAAAAAAAATACTAGCTACAATTGGAATGTTTCTTATTCATAAATTCTAAAACAACAATACACTTTTTTTATTGGAATATAAAATAAAAAAATAAATGAACATTAACCATTCTGTTGCATATGTTGAAAAGTACTTCAATAAAAATAAATTATCTGAAACAATTAACAATTTACATTTTAGTCAAATTTATACAGTAAATCACCAAAAGTGCTTTCTGTTAAATCATATAAGGAAATTAAAACTTAATTTTGAAATGGTGGATAACAGAGTGGAAAAATGTAACAAAAGGGAAAGATGACAGTGGAGCTAAATTTAAAATATTCTTTCATTGCAAATTACTGAATTTTAGTCATACAAATAACCTTAACCTACCTTTATTTCTTTTAATAACCTTAATATTTAATGAAATACTAAACTTAAAGTCAGAGTATAAAGTTATCATAAACATGGTAATATTGGGGAAGAGTAACTAAGAAAGGAAACATGTCAATTTACTTTCACCGGCTCAATTAAAAAGAAAAATATTTATATAAAACTGAAGACCATAATTTGATCTTAGCATAAAAAAATCAACTGAACATTAAAATAATAAATTTAAAGCAATTATGCTAGTAACAGAGAGAAAAGTGAATTTAAACATCTTTACCTTGCCAAAGCTTTATTATCTTAGAACACAGCAAATAAAATAACAATTTTTAAAATGGCTACCTTATCTATCTAAAAATAGACTATTCTGGGAGTCACGCGACTGCCATTTCGACAGAAATAATTTAATACAATAAATATGGTTGCAGAGGGGAAAATATCCTGAGACAACTCAAAAGTAGTTTTAAAACTATATATTAGTTAAAGTGTGTTGTATAAAGAGATAAGCGCTACAAACTATTAAAAATAGAACTTCGCATGGGCTAATGAGATAGTTTTAAAATAGTCTTAAAATGGGATATTAATGGGTGTAATGTACGAGTACAAAAAATAGTGAATGGCGAAAAAAGCATAAGCTTCTTAAATTAATCATTGATGAATTAGCGAGAGAAATTCAATGTGAAGGAAAATTAATAATATCGTTTAATATTGTTCGGGAAAAAAAAGTGAATGATATCATTTAATATCGTAAAGAACTTGACTGCTATTGTTTCATATTGTTGGGGAAAAAGGGAATGCATCGTTTAGAGTTGTATGGAAGAAAGTGAGTATTATCGCTTCATATCATTGTGAAGGTAATAAAGTTACCATTTCATATGATAGGGATAAAGAGAAGATCATTTCAGATTGTTAGGATCAAAGTTAATTTCAAAAAAGGGAATGATATCGCATCAAAAGGAAGTGAAGGAATATTATTATTTAATATTGTAAAGAATGTCATTTTCACCAAAACGATGCTTAGTTAAATCTTCAAGTAACAAGATGTTCTACGTACCTGCATGTCCTTCCAACATTCCGGACAATAACAGAAGGGACATTCTTTAGAACATACAATGAAGGGTCTCTTTCTTGATTCCACTTCTTCGCATACCAAACATTTCTTTTTACCAAAGCCTAATTTTCCCAACCAACCGAAATATCTTGGATACAAAAGTCGTAAAGAGAGAAACACCCCACTGTCGAGCTGGAAAAAGAAAACGTGCAATATCCGTAATTACGTTTATCACAGCTAAAAAAATTTTGTTAATTAATCCTTCCTTCTTCACATAAACATGATTATCCGGAACCTTCCATGAACTTTTCTTGGGTTTTCATTCTTTGAGCCAGACTTAGTTTAGAGCACTATTCAATCAGCTTGTTTTAATCAACAAAAAAAGTCTCACGGGCAATGCGAAAATTTCTAAATGTATTTACTTAGTCATAAATGTCACCAGTTAACAGTTAAAAAGTCTTTTCGATGAAAATTGGAAAATTTCTTTAAATATTAAAACTTTTTGCTTGAACACATTCAAGCATATCAACTTTAAGCATTGTGAACGTTGAACATAATTTTGGTTAAAATCATTTTTCCCTTACAATCTAAAAATCCAAAATATCATCATTTACTGATGCAAGAGAGAAATAATGACAATTCAAAAATATCTTATGACGGCTTAGGGGATAGAGAGTTCGTATTCCAGTGAGGTGAATCGGGTTGGAACCAATGTCTGCACGATTTGAATTTCGCATCAAGCTTGCACCGACCACAGTGATGGCGTGAAATATCCTCAGTTATAGGCGGATTATGGGTAAGAGTATCCTTGCCGTTAAGCTAACCGTGAGATGCTTTCGTGGTTTTTTCCTATCCATGTAACGCGAACGTAGATTAGTACCAACAAAAAGTCTTCCACGAAGGCAGATTTTTCCCAATATCCAGAAGTTCCCTTGTCTTCTGGATTGGGTTCCAAATTACAAGAGTACGGACTTGAACATTAGTAGTCGTGAACACAAAAAATTGGGTCGGCTGCTCAATGACTGTTGAAAAATAAAAATAAAATGTCAGTGAGAGAACACTCGCCTCCCAATGAGATGATCTGGACTCAAATCCCAACGATGACGCCTCGATTGGAATTCTACTCCCGGCTCGCACAGACTATAATACTGACGTAAAACTATCGTCAGCGATAGTCAGATCATAAGTTAAAAACCACTTCAAATTAACGCAAATGCTGGTTAGTTCCATGAAAAATTCCCCCTCTGACTAGTTTATCCAATGCTTAATTCAGGAGTTATCTTGTCTTCTGGGTTAGGATAAAAATTAAAAAGCTCCGAAGTTGATAGACGTGAACTCAACATTGTGAGTTCGCTGTTAAACGTCAATTATAGAATATAATGTCAGAGAGAAATAATGATGTTCTACAAAAAAGTTTAATTCACTGTGTTGAATTGCAACATTTTCCGTCGTCATGTGAAAAATAGTGATTGTAACAAATACATCGATATGACAGTGAGAGTATATGTGTCGACAAATTTTAATTACTATACTTTTAATAATATATATTGGATGTTACATTTTTTACTAAATTAAATAAAAACTGAATGAATTGTAGAGTGCAAATTTTAAAAAAAAAATGCTTGAGTAAAAAACTCCATTTAAAACTTGGAAAAGTTTATAGCATCCGTTCGCACATAAATACAAATCAGCTATATATATCTTGTTTATATGAGTTTCAGTCACAGACAAATAATAGGATCCACTTCGAAGCAAACACAAAACAAGTTTCTTTTTGTTACACCAACAGGAGATTCCCGTATTAACTTAGAAACCGTTGAGGTGATGCTAAAGATTTAAAGAGTATGCACTCTAAAATTGAGTGCATTGGTCATATTGGTTTCTGTCATATTATTACATTATATTCGGCATCGAAATTTAAATAAAAGGATATAAGTTTAAATATTTAAGGTGCTTCAAAATGCAATTGTTTTAAAATCGAAATATCCTTTCAAAAACATTCATTTTATAGAATTGAAACAAAAAATCAAACAATATCATGAATTCAGTTAAAAATATTGAAATAACACAAAAGAATCATCATTTAAGCCTTAAGTTTATTACCGCTGCGAGCACAGTTGGTCGAAATGTATATCCATGTAGCCATTGCTCTAAAACGCTTCGCCCTTTTAGATGCTCTACTATTAGAGTGGAAAATCTTAACATATTTCTCTGTTTTTAACTTATGCTCTTAGAATAATATTCTCGAGCATAAAAGGTATCGAATTGTGCAAAAGTACGAATTACACATCAGAAATTTTTTTTAAATTTTAGATTGGCATAGTAAAGTAAAAGTTAAAGGATCAAAATCTCACCGCTAATGCCTGATCTCGTGCTCTTTTCCTAACTCGATGGCGCATGAATCGCATGTAGGCGTTCCTCTTCTTTAACCAGTCATTGTACAAAAAAAGTATACGTTTTTTCTCTCTCTGAAATGAAAACAGAATAATGAATTCATCTCGTTTTTACTAAACTGATCGCAAACTATGTTACTTTGGCGTCCATATTTTTTTTTTTTTCATTTTATAACTGTAGTTGAACAGACGACCCAATTCTTTTGGGTTTACTACCACTAATGTTCAATTCCGTAGTCTTGCATTTTTGAACCCAATCCAGAAGACTAGGGAACTCCTGGATCGAGCATTGGGAGAAATTTGCCTTGGTGGAAGCCTTTTTGATGGAACTAGCCCGCATTTGCGTTACATGGAAAGGAAAACCTCCCACGGTTAGCCTGACGGCAAGGGGACTCCAACCCATGATCCGTCTACCACTGAAGATATTTTACGTCGTCAGCACTGTGGTCGGTGCAAGGTGGTCGTATGCGTATCGACCAGCAATAGCTGAGATTCGAACCCGCTTCACCTCATTGAAAGGCGAATGCTCTATCTCCTGAGTCATCACGGCTTCCATAATTGTAGCGAATTGGACATCAAAACAATTAGAAAAAAAAAGTCCAAATCCACTTTAAATTATTCCCCAAAACTCACTAATGGCCGTACATCGGTGATTCTCTCCCTGGAGGGGGAGGGGATACCCATCTTGGGTGGTGTCAAAAAATTTCAATTGAGACGTGAGTTCTTTTTCCAAGTAAAAAGAAGCAAAACTGGCTATAATTTAGTTACGGGCCGTGATGGCTTAGGGGATAGAACGTTTGCCTTCCAATGAGGTGAACTGGATTCGAATCCCAGCGATGGCTGGTAGATACGAATTCTGCATCCGGCTTGCAGCAACCACAGTGTTGGAGCTTTCAAATGCAGTAACATTAACTTTAGATTTGTCCCAGATACTTGATAACTGAAATTTGACTTGTCTTCGCATGTAGCCAACATTAGCTGGGGATTCAAAGGCTTGAATGTACAAATGTCTGGTTGAAATTACTGGAAGTTTTAAAGTATCCACAAGATTAGAAGAAACGAAACTAGATTGACTTCCACCATCCAAAAGACAACGTGTTAATTTTGTAATGCCTGTGGGCCCAGTTATGAAAACTCGTGCAGTTTGCAAATGAACGAAACTGGAAGACGATACATCAATTTTGTTTGTATATGTAGCCGCAGGCTGCTCATTGGTTAGAGGTTTGCATATTGATGTATGGTGTTTTCTCTTGCATTTGGAACAGCCAAATTTTTCTCTACGGGGGCAATTTTTTTTGGTATGTCCTCGGTTAGTGCACAAAAAACATCTATTACTAGTCTTCAATTTCTGTATGGGCGCGTCTATGTCCGTTACAACATTGCACTGTTGAGGCCAATGTCCGACAGTTTCACAGAAAGGACAAAAGGGTGACATTATTTTACTTTTGGTAACTGGTTTAGAATTCACGTTAAAATTTTCTAAGGAAGATTTAATAGGATAGTCTGGAGCAAGTGAACCTTTAATATTACTTGCAGTAATTGATCCCTCGACCTCTTCTGATAAAAATTTCATTAATTTTGAAATATCGCTTTCACCAAAATTTTCACGTTTGGCATGTACAATCCAGTTACGACAGATTTCATGAGGAAAAGCACGAAGTATTTTAGGAGCCAAAATTCTTCCGTATGATTGAGTTTTTTCTCCTAAAGCATCTAAAGCCTGTATTCTTCGATTACAATCAATACACCGATTATTCGGCACCAAATATTGGACTTTGTTGAGAGCAAATCAGACTGAAAGTCACGTAGAACAAACTGAAAACTTAACTTTTATTTACATCAAAAAGAATATAAAAACAAGAAAGATGTTGCCAGCACAGGAAACTCAAAACTATCTAACTAATCTCGAACTCAAACCTCAACTCACAGTGTCGACGCAAAATATCCTCAATGGTAGAGTCCCCTTACCTTCAGGCTAGCCATAGGAGGTTTTCCTCTTTATGTAACACAAATGCAGGCTAGTTCCATCAACAAGTCCTCCGCGAAGGCAAATTTCACCCAATACTTGATGCAGGAGTTCCCTTGTATTCTAGATTGGGTTCAAAATTACAAAGCTACTGCGTTGATTAGTAGTCGTAAACTCAAAAATTGGGTCGGCAGTTCAATGGCGGTTATAAAATAAAATATAACTTACATACATGAAGTTTAAATATCCGGAAGACATTTAAAATGATCTGAGGTTTTTTTTTTTTTTTTTTTTTTTTTTTTTTTTTTTACAGTTGCAATATAAAATTCAATAGCGTGTCAAAGACAAATATGATTACCTCATCTAAATCCTAAATATATTTACTACTTCGATTTCATATGTTTTATTGATATGCTCAAAATAAAGATCTAAGTAATTATATTAAATTTTTCTAATGTTATGTTCGACATTTTTTATTCAATTACCAGACACTATTTTAAATTACGATTGTGGTACTTGTAGAGACCACATAGGATTATAATGGTGGAGATCTATCAATGTTGAATAAGGGACTACAGAATGAATTGAGAATCCCTAGCGTGCATAGGTTAAGGCTTTTGTCCAATTAGCTAAGAAACGATGAACGTAAATCTTATTAGCAAAGAAATGAAATCAATGATATAAAAGTTAAATCAATCAAAACGGACAAAATTTGAAGTATCTGCTAGCATTAAAAACCATATTTCAAGAAAACGCCATTCAACTCTTGATTGGCCTTATTCACTGCTGTGATTATGTTTTTGATTATTATACCAAATTAAATTATTAAAACCAGTATTCTTTTATTATTAATTAATCCTAGATATTACTTTGTTACGCGACAGTTTTTGGTTAAGATATTTACAAATCTTACCCATTTACCATTTATAGTTACCACACTGGAATTAAGTTAATTTTTACACTAAGCTAATAACAAAAGTAATTATGTGTCCAGTCAACGATTTCAGTAATGAATACGAAATTATTCATAAATAACTTTTAACACTATTGCTAAACAATCTCGAAAAATATTTAACGAGTTCTGATAATTAAAAATATTTGGGGGTTTAAACAAAAATTCCACATGTGGATCAGGATAAAATTTTATTTCATTAGTATCGATACTGGATACATGACTAAATTTTAACGTAAATACGTTTCTGGGATCTTTTAATTGAATAATTTTTAGTTTTGATTTATTAATTTATCCATAGTGATAAAAAAAATTGATAGTATTTCCATCCTGGGGGTTAATGAGCGCACCAAACAGGGATCAGAGCTCCTTAGTCATAAAATATCTATCTGTGACTGCATTTATTCAAATGAGGAAAATAGTCGATATTTCTATAATACACTGCATAATTCAAACGTTCTTTGCTCAATGCAAACTTTAAGAGCAAACCTTTCCTGTTTCTCTGAATAAAACATTTTCCAAAAAAAATAGGTACTTCAGTAAAAAATGACAGAAATCTTTTTGTAGAATTTATGTTGATGATATGAAAAATTCAGTTATTGTTTTACTAAGGTTTAAAAAAAATTTTAAAAATAGCTGTTTATTATGAGATGAGAAAAATATTACTTTTCTTTAAAATGATAAAGTAAACTGTTTTTTCTTATCTCTAATCAGAGATAAAAATTTGATACTTTTATATCAAATTTAAAAAGTTTTAAAGATAAAAATACATTTTCTGGCATTAATTAGACATAATTTTTTTAAAGCATTATTTTCCTATTAACTTTAAACATTTCGATAAAATATCATGAGTGGGATCGATTGTGACATTTTTATATGCGACTTGAATGTAATTTCAATAACTAGAAAATATTAATCTTTTCTATTAATTTGTATTTAATAATTAATTAATCCTGAGATTGCTTTAATTCTTGAAATATAACATCATTTATTAGATTATGATAATTTTTGACATTTTATACAGCATACTTAAAAAACTGTTTTAACTATCGAAAGTAAAAAACAAAGTAATTTCAAGTAATTTTTTTTTTTAATTTTCTACTCATTTTCAAGAAATTTAATTAAAGCAAAATAAATATGAAGACATTAATTGGTTCATCACAAGCAAACAAATCCTACACTCAATTCAATTCAATCCACAAGCAAACAAATTCTCTACGAAACATAATTCTAAAGATTTTAACTTAAATATTTACAGCAAAAGCAGTTTTCTGAATTTTTTAACTTTATTTTTGTATTAAGCTACGTTGTTTTTTTTTGTATGTTTTTTCTATGAGAATAAAAGTTTTAATAAAAACCTAAAGAATGTTCAAAATTCCAACAAGCATATGAATTGATATTTCGTGCTTCGGTTAAAGTTTCAGGATGAATAATCTTTATACATTTTTTATACGCACATTTATTAAATTTTGTTTACATATATTTTTTGCCATTTAAAAAATGAAGTGTATAAAAAGTAGTTTCAGAGTATTTTTCTAATTTTCATCAATTTTGTAGATAAATAAAAAAAGTTGAACAAAAACATTGGTTTTTGAGGAAAATATATTTTCTCCTTGTCAGTCAAAATAAAAACGAATCACTTTGAATAACTTTTGATCGGATCTTCACTTTCCGAGACTCATTTTTAATGGTTAAAGGGGGTGACCTCAAATATGCTAATTAATTAGTGCTGGCAATACCTTAAGTTACAAAATCAGACACAAAAACGTACTTTCTGTGAATGCCTTTTTTCAACGAATCCGGATTTCTGATCCCAAAATATGGGCCGCAATCTGGGAAAAAGGGTCTCCATAGTTTGGTCAGAGGAGCGATCCAAAGTTTTGACTCCCCAATGTTAAATTAACTTCTTGCGTATAACAGCACATCCCAAAAAATATCCCATTTTTGCACACAATTATGAAATGCAAAAAATAAATGCAAAAAATAAATTTTAGACAATATGTATTTTTCATTATTTTATTAAATGATAGTCGAAGAAATTTTTAATTGTAAGGTATACAATTTTTTACATTATTTTAAATTATGTAATTTTACATGTCAAAATACAAAATTTGAGCAAAATCGGTTGAACAGCTCCTGAGAAATCAAATTTTAAATATACGACTTTTTTTAAAAATTCGATTTCTCAGGAACTATTCAACCGATTTTGTTGAAATTTTGCCATGTGACATTCAAAAAAAATTACGTAATTATAAAATTACGTATAAAAAATATGTAATTAGGTTAAAAGTTGCATACATTACATTTCGAAAATTTTTAAACTTTTATTTAATAAAATACATATATGTTTATTAAAATTTACTTTTTGCTTGGAATTATCTTCGGATAAACGAGTTTAATAATTGTAGGCAAAAAAATTTTCAATTCGCTTAGAAATATCTCGAGATATGGCAAAATACGCAAAAAAATAATATGAATATTTAGATGTCCAAACTTTGAATCACTCTCCTGACCAAACTATGGGGACCATATTTTCCAGATTTCGGCTTCCCCTATATTTTGGGTATCAGAAATCTGAATCTCTTGATAAGAGGTTTGTTTATTCACAGAAAGTAGATTTTTGTGTCTGATTTCGTAACTTAAAATATCGCTAGCACTAATTAATCAGCATATTTGAGATCACTCCCTCAAACCATTAAGATTGAGTCTCAGAACGTGAAGATTCAATGATTAGATCATAAGTTATTCAGGGTGGTCTGTTTTTTTTTTTTTTTTTTTTGTGACTCACTGTACATGTACTGACAAGGAAAATACATTCTATATATTTTCTTCAAAAACCATTGTGTTTCCTCGTCTTTTTTATTTACCCGCAAAATTGATAAAATTAGAATAAGACACAGAAACTATTTTTTATAAACTTCATGGCAACAGATATATATGAACTAAATTTAATAAATGCGTGTATAAAAAATTTATCAAGCTTATTCACCCTGAAACTTTAACTGAAGCAGATGTTCATTGCACGAAATAAAAATGCAAACATCCTGAATAAATTCTGATCTAATGATCAAATTTGTACGTAAAAAGAAGCGATCTTTGAAATGCTGATTAAATAGATGATCGAATAGAAGAAGATCGTTCAAATAGACGATATTTTAAGTTACGAAATCTGACACTGAAATCTGAATCTTTTCCGAATAAACTTATTTTTTCGACGCATTTAAATTCTTCGTTTTTTGAGCATAGTGAATAGCAGCAATATGGAAAATAGGCTTCCTAAAGTTCAGAACTTTAAGCAGTTGAAAATTTGAGCAGTTTTTGCATGTTTCTGTAACTCATGAAGCGAAACTAAAATGTTTTACTCTCTATTATAAAAAATTTTGATTCGAAAAAAATTTCATGTAAAAACTTTTTTTTAATGATTTTAAAAAAAATAAATTAATTGAAAGCATTTGATAATATTTGGAACAGTCGAGAAACATTTGACTTGAAATAATTGAAATGAAAGACTTGATTGAATGATAAAATCTGAAATCTGAATTTAGACTGTTAGACTCCCAAAATGGAGATAAGCAGGCGAAAATTTGGATCCTTAAATATTAATTTCACTTTTTGCATATTTTTCCATAACTCAAGAACTTATTAAACTAATCTTAAAGTTTTTGAAAACATTTGTAAAGTTTATTTATTTAAAGATAAAATAATTTTTCATGCTTACTGATTATTTTCTTTATTATTTAATTAAATAAAGGTCGAAAATTTTTGAATTGTAATGTACATAATATCTTTCATCAATTCAATCTACATAATTTTAAATGATAAAATTTGAAATTTGAATGGGTCTAATAGTTAATGAGAAATAAAATTTAAGTGTACGACTTCCTTGAGATGACTAAATAAGCAAAATGTGAAATTAAAAAAAGATCCAAACTTCGAATTCTCTCTTGCCTAATCTATTAGAGAACTATTAACCCAGATTGCAACTACCCCCCTTCAAGAATTTTGAGGGTCGAGAGAAGGGAGATTCTTAACTTTTCTTTGTAAATTTCATTCTTCTTCAGTTCTTAATCTTCTCGTTATTGAGTTACACACACTGCATACAGAGATATAATATATAGTTAAGCAATATTTACTTTGGGAAAGAAGAACCTGCAGATTGCTCGGCGCAGTCTCAACGCATAAGTCTCTATGAACATCAGAGCGAAAATGAGAAGAAAGGTTGAATATAAAATAATGATAGAGTTGGAATGCAATTTCGTGGGTCGAGGTAAACATTCTGAAAGAAAAGAAAAAAAGCAGATAAATGAGAAAAAGAGTAACATAAAATTTCTTCCCCAACGACGGCATATTTGTCAAAAATGAAGTTAAAAAAGCATAAACATTGGAAGTCATAAATTAATATTAAACCTTTAACTCGTTGGATATTTTAAAACGTTTATACCCTCCTATTTAGTAGCCATTTTATTCTATGATTATTATTTATTATATGAAAAAAATTATACTGCGTATTTAAAGTTTTTTATGATTAAATTTGTTTCATTAAAATGCCTTATGTACTCAGCATACAAAAGGTGAGGTAATAAAAAATAATAATGTTATCGAAATTTAATAAAACATTAATTAAGACTGTGGAACTGAAAGTATTAAAAACTGCTTTATTGCCGCAAAAAGGAGAGAATAGTTGAAAGACAATTATTTGCAACATTTCCTTGCATTATCAAGAAATCAAACTAGGTTTGATGTGTTTCATATCACCATCCATACAAGTGATTTTACGAACTACGATATTTTTTTTTTGTTTCTTCTTCACTTGAATATCAATTTTTATGTACTTTTATCTTACTTTACATTAAACAAGAACTCTAAATGTGCATTTTAAGGGTGATCATTACTAAACACCCAATATATATGCACTCTAAAATTACAGCAGAAAGTAGTTCAGGCCAATTTAAGTCTAACTAAATCTGTAAAAAGAAGTAATCCTGTCAGCGAACAGTGGTGGCTCGCGATTAGCGAGCACTCGTCTTCGAAATAGGCGACTCAAGTTCGAATCCCAGCGCTGAATGGTAGAGAAAAATTTTGCTCCCGGCTCGCAACAACCACAGTTCTGACTTACAAATATTCTGAGTGGTAGACGGATCAAGGGCTAGAATCACCTTCCCATCGGGCTAACCATGGGAGGCGTAAGTTTTGCTTTCCATGCAACGCAAATGTCAATTAGTAATAACGACACTCTTCACGACACTAACGCCGGTATGTTATAACGTCACTCTTCACTTCGAAAATATAGGATGCGCATAAAATAACGCAAAGGTGTTAAGGGCCCTTATTACGCGATTTACTAGGCGGGTTACATAAAACATAAAACGAAAATCACCGATAGAGGAAAATATAGCGCTTCAAGCATGATATGAGTAATAAAGGAATACAGATTTGTAGAAATAATTGAAATGAAAATTTGTAGAAATAATTGAAATAAAAATTGAAATGTGAAGAAATAATTGAATAAATAACTTTTTATTAGCAAAAAGCACCACCTTGACCAATAAATACCTTTCTGATGTTAATGCTTCAATGGTGTGCCTTAAGATTATGCTTGTCTGACGAAATTTTGAACTCCCGTTGAGTTTTAGATTAGGACATTGCTCCCATTTTTTTTCTCATTAAACTGGTACATCACGCGTTATTGGACTCTTAACTCCTCAGTTCCATTTCTATACGTTCTGCTCCTCTTAAATGTCCATGTTTAATCAGATTTTATAATCACCGATAAATATATTTCATTTATTTTTTGACATACTATTGAATAAAAGAAGGTATTTCGTGGATAAAGATGTTTTGCAATTTTTTTTTTTTTTTTTTGACAAGAGTAATTTTTTAGTGGATGTTTTAAAACTTTTTCTAATCTCACTTTGCATACAAAGTTGTTTTAAGTGAATAACATGGTTGTTCAAACAGCTTTTTGATGGCTCTAAACATTCCAATATAGATTTTTGTGATTTTACCAAAATGTTGCTCAAACCTGTTGTTTCATTTAGTTATTCAAATATTAGATCGATAACATTAGTGATAAAGTACCTGCCGTTGTTGTAAATTCATCAATCTTATGTTTCTTATCGAATCCCTTCAAAACACTTCGCACCATTGTTCCCACAAATCCATCGCCAAAGACTGTCATCTTTATGTGGTGGACGCCTAAAGGGTATTAACATCACTCAACTTCAATCTTCTGAACACCATAGATTGTTTAATACCATCTTTTCAACCATTACTGATACTAAACAACACAATTCACTTTATTTCTTTCTGGTTTCAGTGAGGTTTTCTTTTAAAACTGACTTTATAATGCTATCTTTTTGTTTACTACTTTTTTTAATGTTGTTTTCGTGACAATAAAGCTATTTTTGAATAATAGTACTTTACTTCCGTCCCTCTGAAGCTGCACAACGGACTATTCGCGATCGCAGCGCTCGAAATACGGCATCTGGGGAGAAGACCAGTTCCATGTCCTCACTATCCCCCAGTCCCTCTCCTCCTCGTCTCAGTTGTACAGGAATGTACAACGATATTTTCCCTTTTTTAAATATTTTTCGTATTTAATTGTCACAAATATTTTTTAAAAATTCCATAACGCTTTCCTTTTGAACTATGCTTACTGTAGTTTTCAGTTCCATAAAGTTGTCTAACTTAAAAGTTTTTAATCTATTTAAAAATCAAAACAGAAACTAACGTACTTCCTTCCTCTATGACTCATCACAGGCTAATGGTGCAAGCAGACGAAGTCTAGCCATAGGTATAGAATTCTGCTTTATACCCTCTGCAGTCCATTTCAATTGCCAATTATCTGTAGTCTGGGAAGCATTCCTGAAGATGATCCGAAAACATGCCATCGCAATGTTGATCCTCTGCAGAGAATGATTGACCAGAGAATGAATACACCCAGGAGAGTCGTGGTGGCTCAAGGGATAGAGCGCTCACTTCCGAAAACCGTGAACTGGGTTTGAATCTCAGCGATGGCTGGTCGATTTGATTCCGCACCCGGCTTGCACGGACCACAGTGCTAACGTAAAACATCCTCAGTAGTAGACGAATCATGAGGTTTTCATGGAAATCCTCTCCATGTAACGCAAATGCGGGTTAGTTCCATCATAAAGTCCTCCACTAGGGCAAATTTCTCCCAATACTTAATCCAGGAGTTCCATTGTCTTCTGAACTGGGTTCAAAATTACAAGTCTATGGAGTTTAACATTGGCAGTCGTTAACTCAAAATTGGGTCAGTTGCTTAACAACGATTATAAAATTAAAAATACACCTACGACCTACGCATGAAGTCGAGCATTACGATAGTTTAACGAGGAATGATACCGCACAAACCCGACCCCTGTATCTTACGATCAATCCACTGTAGGACAACATTTTTGAAAGATAATCATTCAAAGGTTAGTCATGAGCATCAACATATTTTTTTTAAAGTTTTGTAGATTATTTTCTTTCAGTAGAAAATTGAATCTCTCTGTTTATGAAAAACTGAGGTAGAAGAAAATTCAAAAAATAGTAGATAGATATTCAAAGAATAAAAACTTTTATTTGTTTTTGATCTATACAAAACCGAATAAGCCTTTTTCCATCTCAAAAATAATTCACTTTAGAAATGTTCAAACAAAACATTGTGAGCGTAAAATTGATTTTTTATCATGTTGTAGAATCCCATAAAAGGGATATTGAGTTAACTTTTATCTACGAAAATAATGCTTCCATTTTCTAGCAAAATTAACAAGCACAAAAATTAATTTCAGTATTTGAATTAAAATTTTAACACCAGTTTTACATTAAGTTTTGCTTTACCTTGAAAACTTCGTATTCTTTCAAATCTGTATTTTGGTATAAAATACTAAAATAAAATACAATACAATATTCACTCCGCTATAATTTGTAAAATTATTACACTTCAGTATATATAGATAATTCCGCATTCCCCTGTAAATGCATTTCCTCAATAATGCCTTATAATCTCTATAAAACTTCAAGCTAGCATTCTAAAAACTCACTTTTAAATTATTTATTATTTTATTGTTATTGCTATTTTTTTAGGAAAGAAGAAATAAAAAAAACTACATACCAGTCTGATAATATGTAATCTGTGAATGTCTTTGTATAAGCATTAGGAATTCATAGAATATCCAGTCAAATGTCAAAATAATCGAAGCAGTCAATAACTCTCCAACCAACAAAATTGAATTCATAAGCTTTCAATAAATAAAAAACACCATTTTTAGTTAGTGTCTATAAAAAAACTGACAGTTTTAATTTACAACAAACCATGTAAACTAGACTTGTCTATCTTCTATGTTGACCGATGAAGTAAGTCAAATTTTACTAGGTGACTATTAACTATTGATATTAAACACTATTTTTATTGATATATTTGACTATTGATATTAAACACTATTTTAAACCCTTCATAATTTTACCGGAAGAATAAACTTTCTCCGGAAATTTTATATACTGTATTCTTTTCCTTAATTTCACTGAATCAGTAACATAATGTGAAAAAACTAATTAAACCTCTTTGTAAGTTGACCGTATGAGAAAACTACTAAGAGCTTTTCCCGTATAGTGAATGGTGACAGGTGCACATTAAATATGTCGGGTCACAAAGTCATCCGTAACAAATTATATCTCTGTGTGTACTGGATTAGAGATTGATCGTTCTCTGGTTGAGGGCAAAATTACGATCTGTGGATGAATGAATGGATGTATGAATGTGTCCACCCTATAAACGGGTGTGACGTATGGGTGTGGAGGAAGACGTATTCTAAGCCATAGATGACACCACTGGAAAAACAAGAACAATCACACCCCTTTCCTTAATGGCCAATGACAACAACAACTAAGGGTTTCTGTAACAAATATGTTTATAAATATAACAACATAAACTTTGAAATCTCGAAATAAATATGATGTAAAGATTTCTATTTAAATCTATGTTCGTGTGTACTGATATTTTAAGAAATTATTCATAATCAATAATCGACTTTCGTCATTAACAAAATATGCATAATAGCTGTTTTATATTAATCTGTCTAGTATCAAATATGTGCTAAAAAATTTCTTTTCGCAATTAATTACACTCTTAAGACTTATGGTATATTTGCTAAATAAAATGTTAAAATCGAGTTTTAAAAAAACTTAAGTACGTTTGTTTTTATTTTGAATCATTGTATGTAATAAATATACTGCGTAAAAAATGTATGAATAACATGAAGATTTTAATTTATATACAAAAAGAAATGAAGCCAAAAAAATTGATCCCTCAAACCCCTCTATAAGATGACCTCGCTACGTACAGAAAGTAGTCAATAAGTTTTATTGTATAACAAATATTTAGAAATCTAATCGGAGAAAAGAGCGTCTGTATGAGTTATCTTCATTCATTATCGCTTTATCGATGGGCAATACATGAAAAAGATTTGGAACATTCATCTCAGTATTTGTGATTTACAGAAAGCAAAATATTTCCTTACAACAGAACGAATTCGTCATAGTGAAACTTTTTAGAATATTTGCAATAACTAATAGCATTCTCAAAATTTACTTGTGCACAAAGTATCAAAAAGTTTAAACATAATGGACATTTTTGTTCAAATTTTACTTTGTGTGACGTAGCTGAGTCAACTGTTAATCGACCTCAAAGCCAAAGCGTAAATATTTTCGCCATTGCTCTGAATATAAACAAAAACTGGTTTTCTGTAGCGTTCTAAGAGGTTTTCCTTTTCTCAAACATACACAAAGCTGTTACGTTTTAGAATCGGTAGAACCTTTTACCTTGCTTTTGAGGCAAATATAAGTATTCAAACCGAAACAGTTAAGAGGTTCTGCCCCACAAAATGTTATGTTGTAATGTAAATGCTGCATGCTAAAATTATGCTTCTAGGTTAAAAAAAAACTTGCTTTCATAAAATCTTGAATTAAATTGGCTACTTTCAATCATATGATTGTATATAATCACGAGGTTGTGCATGGTGTATTAAGGTTACAGCTTTAAGTCTTGAGTTTATTATCACGCTAAATCAATTTTTGATTCATATTTAATTAGATACGTGCGATTTCCTACGTATGTGGTAAACCTGTGTTAGCTGATCCAAGTATGACGTCGCTTGCAAGCATCAAATTATCCTCACAATAAAAATTATCGTTTTAAATTCTTATACTAAATTTTTTAACTAGCATTTTCTCTAAAGCATTGTTCCTAAACCGCTAAATTCAATTACCGTTAATTTGTTATTTATTAAATATCGAATACAAAAAATTTCCCCCAACCTATAAGCAGAAGGCTAAAAATTATTTTAATTAAATCTGATTCGTTGCGTTCTTCGATTTGAAGATATCATCCATCAAACATCCGTGAAAGATATGCATACCAAGGAGGCAGTGTCTGTGTCTAGAGTGGTATCTGTTTGGGTGGAAGCGCAGACCTGCATGTGTTTTCATGCGGAACCGTGATATATAAGTTCAAGATACGTACTAAAAAAAGATTATATGTAAGTTCGAGATAAAAACTAAAAAATATTATCCCCATCTTTATGCTAGAGCAATTAACATTATCTTTCTCTATAACTTATTTGTGGAAAACTATATTTTTAGTCATGGATGCTATTAAAGCTAAACAACGAAATCAGCTTAGTCTTGCTTTTGCTTTAAGTGTTGCTTTAACTGGTTTAACACTTAGAATTGACATGTTAGACAGCAACAACAGAAACCCAGCTATTCATTTTCTTGATTGTTTATTATTTCCTATTTACTTTTACTACCTACACATGGTTACATAATTTGGTTTCGCAATTTTGTTATTTGAGTAGCAAAACTAACATTCGTATTAGAATTAATATAAATTTTAGTTGCATTTAAATAGGTTTAGACTCAAAATAATTTTTATAGTCGTGAGTATGTAAATCATCAGAAAAAAAACATTTCAAAGAATTGTTTGTTTAAGTGCCACAATTTTTATATGCAAAATTTATATCCTTAGTCCCAATTTCTAACCTTACCGGTCCATGATAAAACATGAAATATTTCATTGGTCTTTCCAGTAAATCAGGTTGAGAAACACTGCCGAAAAGAATCATTATCTTTTTTATGCTCGTTATAAAGCTTCAAAATTTTTTTCAATCAATGCTAACATAAATTCTTAATGATTGTATGGAAAAAAATGATGAAAATATAATTATTTACTAGTTTGACTTTCTCATCCTTTGAGATCCTGACTTTAAATGGCTCCACCAACTCTATCTTTTCACCTTTTTTAAGAGGCAGCAGTGTCACTTTATCCTAAAAATATAGCTCATCTACAGGGAATCATCTCAAAATGCCGTCTTATGTACTTTCTGAGGGTAGGATACTGATCACCTTTAATGCTTAAAATCTATACATGTTGTCATCGTCTAAAAATATATATAAACTCTTCTCAGGGTTATACCTTCCTTTTTCAGGAAAAATCTCTGAAGATGATCCTTCACAATTTTGATTCTCTGCAGGGAATATTGCTACTCTGCTTTGGTAACCCAACTCAAGCTCTTAACGGTAGAACAGTGTAATAATAACCGATACCTCACACTTTCAGTCTCTTCGTAGACTGATTAAAGTGGCCACCCACTTGCTCACTGTCCATTGCCAGTGACGCTTGACTTCGCTGTTCTTTTGGGAACCATGTCTTTAGGATCTCTATGGGACTCTAAATGAAGTAGATACTTTATTCCAATATTTTTTCTCTATTTTTATGTTCATTGGATTTACAAAGATACTCTAAGTTTATGTATACATTATACTAAATTTATGGAGCCTCCCTACCCGAGTGGTATCTCCCACCAATCACTGTGCAAAGAGTGTAGATAACGGGTTCGAATCCCGCTATTACCATGGATGCATCTTTGTGCAGGCCTTCTCTGTATTGTGCTATCTATCCTTCTATTTGACAAAGGTTTATGAGCATGAATTGAGCACACAAGCCTGCAAATGTATGTAATTCCAATAAACAATAGTCCCGCAGTGGACTGATCGTTAAGACACGGTTTCCCAGCAGATCACCGAAGTCAAGCATCACTGGCTGCAGTCAGTGTGCGGGTGGCTGACCACTTGGATAAGTCTGCGTAGGGACCGAGAGTGTGTAGTATTGGTCCTCGTTAAACTGTTCTGCCGTAAAGTGCTTGACTTCGCGCGCAGGTTGTCGGGCTACCGAAGCGGGGGTGCCATCCCCTTTGCAGAGGATCAAAATTGTGATGGCATGTCTTCGGATCATCCTCAGGGATGCTTCCCAGACCGTCGCCAATGGCCCATTGTGCAGCTCTAGTGTGACGTAAATGAACTGCAACAACAATCCAATAAACAATAAACTAAATTTATGCTTATACCACTGCTCACTTCGATTGCCAACTTCCCGCTGTTGCTAATGCTATAAAAAGTTTCTTGACGACGAACAGAATATGCTTCGTCCCAGCTCAAAATTAAATATGTTTAAGAAAGAATAAAAATTTGATCACACATATAAATTACGTTAATGCAAACATTGCAAAATGAAAATTTTAGAAAAGTTACACTTTCCAAAATGTGTGGTGGAAATGAGTAATGCTGTGTTACAGTCGACAAAAGTATTATTTAACTCGTTATATTTTACAATTTATAGATTTTAACGACTTCATCGGCTCGGTGCTTCGTGTATTTATTTTTAGATTGTATTAAACTAAAAATATTAATTCTCTTTGTAATTTCACTAAGAAGAGAATGATTATGATACTTCTTATTCTATAATATACTAGTTTCTGAAGAAAAAAAATAGGACTAGCCTCTTGAAATTTCAAAGAGCTTTAACCTATTTTTTTTAAATCCTTGATAGACATCTTTAAACCATATTAACTTAAATCTTTGTAGTCATCTGAGTGTATTGAAAGACAACGGGAGTTTCGAATTTAAAAAAATAACACTAAAATCCAAAATTCTGAATTTTTAAAAAGTATGGATATGCTTAGTATAAAAATATTTCTCTCCTCTTATAAATATATATTGAAATTCATATTATGAAAAAAAACAGGTGCTTACCTGTGCTTTTCTTCTTTCATCAATATGACGAAAATATGAAGTTATGTACCTATTGTCGAACTCTATGTTCCTTAAGTATTGATCGCAGTATTTAACGAGAGCTTTAAAAAAGAAAGGTAATTAATCACAAAGTTTAAAATCATAATGTTACTTAAATGTGAAATCTTTCGAAAATATCGGTTTCATTGACAAAAACTAGAAGCCTCATGCTCATAAGAAATTTTGCCAGCAAAAAAACATTGGTAAATTTTGAACGAAATGGTTTAAATCCTTAAAACAAGCTTCATTTTTTAAATAGAATCTATTGATGATTATTTTAAATGTTATTAGTTAAAATGAGTAAGTGGCTTAACAAGAATTGTAAAGCTATTTAGTCTAAAATTAAATTAATTTCATTCTAATTTTAGTTCGCAGAATTGTTATTATTACATCAGACTTTCCTAAGCAACTATAAATGCAGTAGAGAAAAAAAAATGAGGTTTAATTATGACTTTTATTTAAGTTAATAACAAACGAAAAGTTTTTTTCATAGTAAGTTGCACAAATTCTTATATAATTTTAAATTGTATAGTTTTTAGTTACAAAATCCAAAATTTAACTGAAGTGTTAATTTAGGGAAATTTAAAAAAAAAAATTTTTTTTTGCTCATAAACTGTTTGATTAAGATAAAATTTTGATTTTGGTACTTAAAATTACATGGTTAAAATTAGGTACAAATTTATCGATTTAAATGTTCAAAAATATTAAAATCATCGTTAAAGAAAATAATAAAAATAAAAAGTTTTGAATTGTTTGATTTGCTTAAAATAATTTCAGAATTGTAAGGAGATGCGTTAAAAATAAGGTTAAAGAGCGCAACCTAATAAATCTCTGCTAACTAAACTATTGGGTACATATTTCCCAAATTGAAGATCCTAATTTCCTGCCGGTGAATATTGTGTATGTTGTTTCGGAACAACAAAATATTCCATTTAGAACAATAATTCTGTTCTATCGATTTGCAGTTAGAAATATGTACTTTTGCTTACTATAGCATGAACAATAAAATACTGTTTAAATTTAACTAAATTTACTCATTTTTACGATTTCTATTTCATTTTATACACACGATAACGTGCAATATTCGGGATTGCGATTACGTGCATAATTTCATTAAAACCAATGACTGACAATCGTGATGCAATGATTAAAATGATTAATATTTGAACATACGTCTGGAAAACGAAGATAAATGTAAAGGTGAGAATTCTGGTTGCGAGATTAAGAAAAAATTCTAACGTTCGTTTCTTCTTTCGAACTGATATTTCAGAGAATGTCCAATATCTTGAGGTGTAATTTGATCCACTTTTTCCGGCGGGATATCTAACTGTAAAAATAAAGAGTAGTTTTTTTTCATATTATAAGAAAAAGGCATTTTTTAAATACATATTCAATGATATTTCACGAAATTGCGTTTCCTAATATAATGAAGAAAGATTGTATCTGTGAGCTTTAATGTGATAAAGAATAATTTTAGGGATACTATCTTAGGGTTTTCTAGTGT
Organism: Parasteatoda tepidariorum; assembly: GCF_982258835.1. Classification (NCBI taxonomy): domain Eukaryota; kingdom Metazoa; phylum Arthropoda; class Arachnida; order Araneae; family Theridiidae; genus Parasteatoda; species Parasteatoda tepidariorum. The sequence goes on along the minus strand of NC_141757.1, from coordinate 107,802,834 downwards.
AATTAATAATTTAGAGAATTACGTATTTGAAATCTAATGAGATATGATATAATTTTGAAGATTATATTCTGCGGGGTCTAATATGGTGAGTGATTAATAGGATTGTCCTAACGCTTGGACCCTAATATGATAGAAGAGGAATCAAATGTAGACATTGATTAACATATTTTTAACGTATATTAGACATTTTTTAATGATGTCTAGTAATTAGCAGAGCTATCTGTGTGAAATAAATTTTAAATAAATGGATTGTTTTGTAAAAATAAAATAATATTTTATTTTCCCAGAAGTTGCACAAATATAAAGAAAAAAAAACAAACGACAATTTAATCCTCAGTATATTTACTTTGATTTCATAGAATAATATTTTTGATCGATTTTTAAACATGTTTTTCTTGAAATCGTGCTTAAAATTAGCGTAGCTGAAATATGCTTTTAAAGCTTTCATATAAAACAATCATCCCGCAACAGCCCGTTATGAATCAGATGGTTAAGGCTCTATAATTTCGTGACCATGAATTCATATTGTCGTTGAACAGTCAACCCGATTCTGAGTTTACAGCTACCAAGTTCAATTCTGTAGTCTTGTAATTTTGAACCCAATCCAAAAGTCAAGGAAACTCCCGTATCAGTATGCCCAGAGGTTTGATTTGTTATGGGAACATGGTGACCCGACAGATTTAGAGTGCACCAGTCACCATTTATTACAAGGGAAATCTTCGGCCAACAGAAATGGAACCCTCAACCTCTTGGACATGGGGCCGGTGCCCAACTAAACCCAGGGCTAAAGAGAATAGAAGGGCTAGTTCACTCCGCTCTTAGAGCTGAAGCTACGATTTCCCTCTTCATGACGTCACTGTGTCCATAGATCTCGGAGATCGCAAGCAAAGATATGATAACTTTGCATCTTTCTCTTTGTAAAAAAAAGTTATACTTTTTCTTGTTATTAGCCTTCAAACTTTACGTAATTAACACATTATTTCCGTTCATAAACATAGTTTAAAAAACACTTTCTTGGTTATTATATTAAAAAAAATACCATTTTAAACTTATAAAAATATTTTGCTAGTTGGTGAAAATGACACGATAAATATTTTATTTTAAAAAGTTCAGTTTTAACTTTAAGTATTAAGAAAAACGACGGCATATATCGACACTTTTTTTATCTACATATTCTTTTATAACGATAAGTTAAGTTAAATTTAGAATCCCTGATTTTAAAATATGTCGTTAATAGCAATTTGTTCTTACTTAATCATTAGGAAACATCGACCTTAAATGCTAATTACTGAAACAAAATAATAATTTAGGTTCATAATGACATAAGAAATTTTACAATTGCTTATAGACATTTTAATTTACGATGATATAATTTATAGATATTTAAATTGAAGAGAATATAATTTTTTAAAAAAATCATAAATATTTAGAATAACTACATTAAAAAATATGTTATGAAATTAGGAGAATTTCAACTATATACTATATATTTTATTTATACTTTTTATTTACATTTTAATTTTCTTTGACTTTATCCATTTTTTAATTCTTTTCACCTGCCTTTCTTTATGAAGTAACGAGGCGGTTTCTATTTAGATAATGAATTTTTATAAAAGTTCTTTACGACAGAATAAACGTATTGCTGTTTTATATTAACTGCGTCATTTCGGAATCCATTCTTTACATAGTTGTTCATTTACTTTAGAGAACACGCGAAAAATTATACTTTTTCCTTTTGTTTTTGTATCAGAATTTTTGCAAGTTGCAATCGCGCAAACTGGCATTTCGATAATAGTTTTAAATTCTTGTAAATTCACATCAAAAACTGAGGAAAGTCATTATAGAAAATAACAAATGTCCTAGAATATCTCGCAAAAAGAAATGATCCAATATTAGTTAGAGCTAGTAAGGTCAAACGCTCCGTTCTTAAAGTAAAAGTGCGAGCTTTGCGCCAAAGTGACGTCACTAGAGTGACGTCGGAGGATCGGCGCGGCGAGAGATACTTCAAAGGAGTGAACCAGCCCTTCTATTCTCTTTAGCCCTGAACTAAACCAGGCTATCCCGGCCACGTGACCATGATTGTGGAAATGTGGCTAGCATGAGCCGTGGTGGCTCAGGGGATAGAGCTTTCACCTTCCAATGAGGTGACCCGGAATCGAATATGAATTTCGAATTTGGCTCGCACTGACCACAGTACTGACATAAAATATAATCAGGGGTAGATGGATCAAGGGTTAGAGTCCCCTTGCCATCAGGTTACCCGTGGGAGGTTTTTGTGCTTTACCTCGCCGTGTAACGCAAATGCGGGTTTGTTCCATCAATTAGTCTTCCACAAAGGCAAATTTCTCCCAATACCTGAACCAGGAATTCCCTTGCCTTCCGAACTGGGTTCAAAATTACAAGGTTATGGAGTTGAACATTGATAGTCTTTAACCGCACAATTAGGTCGGTTATTCAACGACGGTTACAAAATATAAAAAAAATGTGGTTAGCATTGCGCGCAGGTCGCCTTCACTTCCCTGATGAGGCATTGATTTGAAGATGAGTGGGCCTAAAGCCGCCATTCGCAATTGATCCCTAGTGCTTTAAATTGACATTTCAGTGCCTCAACCACTAGACCATGGGTAAAATATGGGTAATGTTTTCAGTGACTTCTATGATATGCATAAAACAAAATCTGAGTTAAATGTATGAAGTAAAAAATTTCCTTAGAGTTCAATAAAAGTTTTTTCATAATGCACTGCATAGCATTATATGGATCTTAAACAACATTTTTCACTCGCTTTATTTTGTAACTAAGTTTTGATCCAAAAAAAATAATGCGATATGAGCTTATTTAATCTGTCTATGCGTTAAAACCGACAATAATGCTGCAGCTACTGGAAGTAATTCATGAATTAATAAATTTTTCTGTTGCGTATCTTAGTTTTTTTAACGTTGGAAAACATCAGATATGATGGAATACTATCATTTTCTCGTGTAATATATTTTTCAGAGGATTATTATTTTTTTCTCAGAAGAAATTTTATTCAGACTAAAGTGGAAACAACGAACACCCTCAAAAGTTGCCCATGAGGCACGTAAGTTATCCTCAAGTTCAATTCTAGCTAATTATCATAAATAATTTGACTTTCAAGCATTTATTTCTTACTCATACTTTGTAATGTACTTGAACACCGAATTCTTTGTCAAATTCTTTCTGAACTTCATCAGCAGTGTCCATACTTTCTCCGAAACCGGGACTCAAAGCATCTTTTGAATCACAAGCTCGCTTTCCCATAAATGCTACGATACAATTTGAAACTATATTTAGATAGTATATAAGAAATTATAGAAAAATATGTGTACACACTTTGATTTTAATGAGAGAAACATTGAACATAAACTTTAAGCAAGTGCTAATTAGCTCTAACTTTTACTTTATGTTTTAAACTTTAATCAGCGCTAACTTTTTAAGCGTGATTAGTGTATTATCTTTTAATGTACTTTCTTTAAAAAAATAAATACAGATTTTTGAAAAGAAGATTTTTTGTTTCGTTTAAGTCAAGCATATCAAGGAAAAAAATAATTCCATTTATTTTTATCCTCTACGTTGTTACTGAAATAAATTAAAAAAATACATAACCCAACAACAAAATTAAAAAGTCTATGATTATCTCTAACCTAGCTCTAAAGGAAAATCATTATAAGTGATAAACTTAAAAATCAAAATAAAAAAAAATTACCAGAAAAGAGTCATTGCCATATTAGTTAAATACAAATAAAATTCTCTTAAAACGAAAAAAAATATAAATAATCCATCAAAATAGCATTTCTTAAAAACAATAAGACCAGAAAATGTTTATTTTGTCAATATTTTATGAACTCAGTGTACTGAACAAGCCTGATTATCAGGCATAGTTGACTCAATTTTCAAATCTAAATGTCAAAATTCATAATTTAAAATGCAAAAATTTCAAACTGAAGCGTTTTTTAAAACTGGTTTTGTAGTTCCTGATGGAAAAAATGACCTGAAAGTAGGCCATGTGAAGTAGAAGAAACAGCCGTGACCCTTTAGGTGATCCGCATATAACAGATGCATCAACTAAATTTAAAATTATAAATCAAGCACTTTTTCTTACCTCCAGCAATATCACAAATGAAAGTGAGCTTCATGGGCCAACACAAGAGATATCCTATGACTGGTAAGTAACTGTGACAACGATCATAGGCTGCACCAAAGCTGTTATAGCATGCTTTAACGCCTTTCGTGAAAATCCCTAAAGATAGGAATGAAAAAGAAAAAATATTATAATTGTACCGACAAAAAAATTAACTTCAAACTTTAAAATAATGACACTGTAAGTCTAATCAAAGCTATTTAGTTGTATACAATACTCTGGTTGACTCTTTGCATCAAGAGATGGTGGGTAGTGTGTTGGCCTGCAACGTCTTTAGCCTGTCTAAGTACGATTTTCCGTTCAAGAGGCTATATGACTGACCAGACTCTAATCTTGTATCAGTTTATAGGAATCCTCTCGGGTGCTATCTATCTAGTGATTATAAAATGAGAATAGTCCATACCCGTTTGGATGTGATGAGGATGCTGAGTGATTACTATCACCCTATATTTGTGCAATCTGGAAATATTGTATTTGGATCATTCTTAAGGATGAATCCCAAACCATCGCATCAATGTAGCTTTAGTGCAAAGTTTACTTTGCAGCAAAACTTTGCATTAGGAGCAATGACACTGCTTCATTTCAGTTGGGTCCCGCAGTGAACTGATCGTTAAGACACGGTTCCCAGCAGATCACCGAAGTCAAGCATCACTGGCTGCGGTCAGTGTGCTGGTGGGTGACCACTTGGATCAGTCTGCGTAGGGACCGAGGGTGTGCGGTATGGGTCCTCGTTAAACTGTGCTACCGTAAAGTGCTCGACTTCGCGTGCAAGTCATTGGGCTACCGAAGCGGGGGATGCCATCCCCTCTGCAGAGGATCAAAATTGTGATGGCATGTCTTCGGATCATCCTCAGGGATGTTTCTCAGACCGTGGCCAATAGCCCATTGTGCAGTGCGACATAAATGAACTACAACTGCAACATCATTTCAATTGGTAATTTGTAGTTTAAAGAAAAGTAAATTCACGTGACGTAAAGGGGAATCGGATGTTCTATCACAGTTCTTGCCAAATTTTTTGTAACTTATCGAATAGGTTGTATAAAGCTAAATTTTGTAAATAGAGAAATGATATAAAATATTAAACATTGCATTAACAATGCTTAAAGCGCTTTTTTTTTTACGGCACGCACTGAACTTTCGTTCTTCACCTCGGTAGATGCCGAAAGTGTTGCGGATTTAACGTTACCCAGTGGGCACCTGTCACGGAAGCGAGCAACATTGTATTGGCTTAAATGATTAACATGCCTAAAGCGTTGTACTGGCTTTATTGAACTATACCAGGGGTGGCAAACCTGCGGCTCGCGAGCCACATAAGGCTCTTTGAAGGATTATTTGTGGCTCTCGATTAATGTACCCGAGTTCCCTTTTCAATTTTGTGCTATTATATTTTAAAAAATTATTATTGTTCCGTAAGTTCCGAATTTTGGAAATTTGTACCAGAATCGAAGTATCTTGAATTAAAAAAGGCTGCTTGTCGAATTATTTCAATATTCAGAACAACGTACTTATGTGAATCATTTTATTCCACTTTAATATTCGTGAAATCCAAACACCGATCAGTCCTAACTAACCAGCATCACAAAGAATTACTGAGAAGTGCTCTCACCAATTATTCACCAAATTTTAAGCAATTATCAAGAGAAGTAAAATAAATGTGTTCAATTTTTAATATTTAAATTCAATACACATATTTTGTACTTTTATTTATATGTTTTCAATAAATATAATTTCTGTAAAAAAGAAATTTGATATCTTTTTTGCATACCTTTTAAATACGTATTTAATTGCGGCTCGCGAAAAATTTCAAAATTTGAAAATGGGCTCGACTATCAAGGAGCTTGGCCACCCCTGTACTATACCGTTCGTTACCTTACGCTGAAGTGCACAAACATATTTTTGTGTTGTTTACACTAAAAGGTTTCGATTTATATGAGTAACACATTATATTTATACAAAAACAACATCGTTCATTGAAGATTATTAATACTTCGTTGAACGTTTCTCTGAGTTTTCTCGCATCATTCTTAGCGTATTTTATCTCGTGACTATCCCTCAAATCCGAAAGCAACCCAATCACACAGTTAATTAATTACGCAATTATCAATTAATAATAATAATTAAATAATAATAATTAAATAATACTAATTAAATAATAATAATTAAATAATATTAATAAATAATAATAATTAAATAATATTAATTAAATAATAATATTAATTTAATTAATAATTAATTAATTAATACAATTATTTAATGTAATAACAATGAATTTTGTTCTCTCATTCCTCTTGGAACTAAAAGCATATTCACGCTAAAAGACCTTTGAGGATTTTCACATCAGATCATCTATTGCTATTAAAAAGTTTTTCACTTCCATTGCTGTATTTTAATGTATAACAACTCTTAAGAATTTATTCGGTGAATTTAAAAATTTTTTTTTTACTTACCTTCACACCGGAGTTCGTTTTTAATGCCATACTTTGATTCTGTTAAATCACCCAGTTTGCCTTTCATTTTTGAAAATTTCTTCTTCACTGTATCAACCCGCGACTCTCTGCCGAGTTCTGCATCCAGCTGTTGAGTTTCTGCTGCGGCCATTTTTACTTCATCTTCATCGTGTACCTTGAAATTAATAGAAGATTACCTTTAATTCCGTATCTAAAAGAATTAATGTGCTTAAACAAAAGGCTTAGCCTATATGTTTTTGTTCAAAGAGGAGCTCTGTCTCATTACTACTGTTACAAAGAAATCTCCTATAAGAGAATATAATAGTCACTTTTAAACCATAATACCACGGGATTGCCTGTTATTTATGTTACATATAATCAATAACAAATCGGATAAATTTAGCAACAATAAAATTATTCCGAGATCTCTTCGTCTATTTCATGAACAAATTGCCAACAAGTAGTTAAGACTATTAATACATCTGTATTTGGTTGAAAAATGTTACCATTTCGCCTCGCTTTGAAACAATATATATATATATATATATATATATATATATATATATATATATATATATATATATATATATATATATATATATATATATATATATATATATATATATATATATATATATATATATATATATATATATTGTCTTTTTACATACTCTAACATTAGAGTGAACCATGAAGATATTTTCCAACAAGAAATTTTACCTGGTTCTAGAAATTTTCAAGATGTTTAACGCAGTCGTAATAAACATGGCTGAGCTTGATCTTATGATTCTCTCTTTGCTAACTGTTAATAATAGAAAAGATTATTTTCCAATGCCCACCAGATTGACACTCGTCATTCAGTTATCAGTAGGGCAGTTTTGTTGGTCACCCTTTCCGGGGCATCCTATTAAATGGGCCAACGTTGCTCCCACAGTAAAGACATATGGTACAGAGAAGGAAAGAACATCCATGCTTTGTGCGATATGTGAACCCAGGACATAATAGAAAAGATAAAATGCATGAAATGAAGATAGTGACTCCTTGAAAGAAGAAAAATAGATTCAAGTTACATATGCAACATACCACTTCTGCATAGTACGTCAACATAGTACACACGTCAGACAGCATACTACGTCAACATTGGTTTCATAAATATTAAGTTTGGAAAATTTTATTAAATTTGATAATTACTATCGAGGTACAAGTGTGGAATTCAAATCATTGCAAACTCAATTATTTGGTCAAATAGAACTGAAAGAAATTTTGAATAGAAGAAAAACTAGAAGTTTAAAAAATTTTGTCAGTTATTTTTTTTTTTTTTTTAGTATTTATACCTACTAGAAGTTATTAAGTTCAGTTTCTACCCTTCAGTTTCAACTGATTAATTTTTATAGCTAACCTTTTTAATTTTAACTCTATTTTTCTCGAGTCAACATTCGAGCTACAACATTGCTGTATATGTCACTATTTTATTCATGAACGAAGTTCTTTGTTCAACCCAAGATTTAATCAGCTCGAAATCTGAATAGTAAACTTCTGAAATTTTAAATGAAAAACTTCAATTGAGGGCCAGCTCAGTAAATGATATAACTAATTTCAGTCATAAAAGCCTCTCAAAATTAAGCAAAACATGAGTAACTTACCTCTTCTTCAATTTCTTTGTAAGCTCCTTCGAATCCTTTCGTACCATCTTTTAATTTATCTCCTGCACCCTGGAAACAAACAACAGACTATATTTAAGAATATTCTTAAGCTTCAGTTCATATGTTTTAATAACATTCAGTCAACATACCACGAGATCCCAGACTATTTCTTTCACCGGTTTAAACATGAGCTTAAAGCGTTTCACTGTATGGTTGTAATTTAATGATGCTATGCAACTTATGACACGGGTCGATTCCTTTGCATTGCTAATAATATTTTCTAGAGGGCCTGAAACACACAAAAAATACAACAGCTCTTGACACTGAATCCAAGAATACCCAATCTTGAAATTGAATCCAAGAACATTGAATCCAAATGACAAAAACTAAAAAGCTACATTTTGAAAACGCTACATTTCTTAGATTTAAAAAAGGCAGCAGAGAGAAAAATGGAGCATTTATAACCTGCACATTACTAAAAGAAAATTGACCCCTGAGTGATGAGTCCCGCAGTGGACTGATACTTAAGACATGGTACCCAGCAGATCACCAAAGTCAAGCATCACTGGCTGTGGTCATTGTGTGGGTGGATGACCACTTTGATCAACATGCGATGGGACCGAGGCTGTGTCGTATTGATCCAAGTTAAACTGTTCTACCGTAAAGTGCTCGACTTTGCTTTCGGGTCGTTGGGCTACCGAAGCGAATATCAAATTGTGAGATCAAAATTGTGAAAGCATATCTTCGGATCATCCTCAGGTTCCCAGGCCGTCGCCAATAGCTTATTATGCAGCTCTAGTGAGACGTAAATAAATTACAACAACTACCATCCTGAGTGAGGAAAAAATAAAATATTATCAAAACATAACATTTCACTGTCTTATTTTATTTTCATTCTATATTTATTTTTTATTTGAACAGCCGATCTAATTTTGAATTTACGACTACCAATGTCCAACTCCGACGTAGCCTAGTAATTTTAAACGCGATCCAAAGGCCAATGGAACTCCTGAATCAAATATTGGGAGAAATTTGCCTCCGTGGTGGACTTTTTCATGGAACTAAGCCGCATTTGCGCTACATGGAGAGTAAAACTACGAAAACCTCCCATGGTTAGCCTGACGGCAAGGGGACTCTAACCCGTGATCTGTCTACCACAGAGGTTATTTTACTTCAGCACTGAGAAGGTTGCTAGCAGATTGCGTAATTAGTACAAAACAGCCATCATGGGATTCGAGACCGGGTCAACTCATTGGGAGTCTATCGTTTTATTCCCTGAGACGTATTATTATCAAGAACATATAAGGGGGTGTTAAATACTCAAAAACCAGTTCATTTATGTAACAAATCGTAAAAACACTCGGGATACACCCTTAATAGCAAGATTGTTTTAACTCCACCTTTGCTGTGAGAATGAGTCGTCAAATTCTGATAATTTTTATTTCACTTATACAAATGATAACAATTATACAATCTTCCAATCTATAGGACCTCGTAATTTAATTTTTAACAAGATTTTAAAAATATATATTAAAAGTATTGATTATGTGTATTTCATGCATAGAATATTTCTCATTTTGTACTTTTCAGAAGTCTAGAATTAATACTTAAAAAGCACTTTGGTTACCATACGCAAATTGAAAGTCTTACTAATACCTTTCAGTTTTCCCCAATAGGTATTGATTATTTGATATAACCTACTTTCTTAATGATTAGTCAGGTTTTAAAAATATTTTTGTTTTTCCCTTTATTTAATATAATTATAAAAGTCTTAAATTCATATTTCAACATGAACTATTTTTGAAACACAATTCTAAAAACATGTAGTTACTGATTTAATTATGAAACACCCATTCTAAATTTTCCTGATGCAACCAAGAAAAAATAAGAAACAAAATTATTACTTAATGAAGTCATTCATATCGATGTATCGTCATTATCAAGATTTCTTAAGCATAACAATAACACTAGATTAAAATGAATTTTCGTGATATGATTTTCGTACAATTAACATCCAACGTACGTTATTTACCGACAATGATAATATCACAATCGTTATTGCAATCGATAAATATCTAAAAGGATAATATCAGGGGTATAATCGAAAAAGGCAGTTATTGAACACATTACCTTTTGGTAACGGTAATTATTGATATTATCATGTGTGTTGATAAATTTTATTCGACTTACGAACATAGTGACTGCTTCATTTTATAACTGTCGTTGAACAGCCGACTTAATTTTAAGTTTGCGATTACCAATGTTCAACTCTATAACTTTGTAATTTTGAACCCAATCCAGAAGACAAAGGAACTTCTAATACAAGTATTGGGAGAAATTTGCCTTTGTGGGGGTCTTAATGATCGGAACTAATCCGGTTTTTCGTTGCATGGAGAAGAAAACCACGAAAACTTCCCACAGTTAGCCAGACAAAAAAGGTACTCTCATCCATGATCCATTTATCCCTGAGGATATTTTACGTCAACACGGTGGTCGGTGCGAGCCGGGTGGAGAATTTGTATCTACCAGCCATTTGTATCTACGATTGCACTATCTCCTGCACTATCTCCTGAGCCACCATGACCCACTTAGTGACTAATGCTAAAATAACGTAAAGTGGAAAAATATAGCGATATATAGTGAAATATCAATTTTTTTCTAATGACATACCGCAATATTACTCACCTGTAATAATCATGGTTAATATAAAAGTGTTGATGTATGCTCTACCAGTTTTACCACAGAGGGATGGAATGGTTAGGAAGCAGATGCACCTGACTTGAGTTGAAATGGCATAGCCTATTCCCATCCACAGCATCAAAATCATTCCCGAAATGCGAGTTGAAAAAGGATTCAGGCGAAGTCTTTCTATAATTATTTTTTGTAAAACTACAAACAAAAAGAATAAATCAATATCCTTTTCAAACGGTTTAGTACCGTTTGAGAAATACTAGTGCTTCTCATTTTAAGAGAGAGTGGAAAATTTTTTAGTGTCTTGCGTTTAAAATGAAAAGGGTTGTTCTGCTTTAGGCGGTGAGTCTTGAGGCTACCATAATTGGCTTATGAGCACGCGCATCTGTAGCTACAGTAATACCTGGTTTGTCTACAGGTCACCTCACACGTCTTCACACATCAGTACTTTTTTTCTGTATTAGGCCTTGGGGAGTATTCTTCCCATCAAACTTCATTCATTTTTAGATGTCGGCGGGAGGCAATTTTCCAGGCTATGGTTTGTGCAGCCATTTTCTGATAACTTCATAGAATAAAATAAAAAATCCCAAGGAAAGGCTTTGCTTACATAAATAGGGGCAACAATAAAGATTTGCGAGGGGTCTAGAACAGAAATTAACGCTGTCAAGCTATTTACTCTTATGCGTTGCACGTTCGTTCACTTGATAATTTTTCGTCGAACTTATTTTTTCGCTGCAAAAACTGAGGGACAATATCTCTCCGAATAGAATGTTGTACAACACAGAAAACTGCGTGAAGGAACATTTTTTCAAGTTAACACGAAATCAAGCTTCCATATACAATTTAAAGGATGCTTTTAAATCCAGAAAACTTTCAATATAAAAAAAAAGCCGGTTTGGCGATCAATGTGCCTGCCTGTTAAGCCAATGTTTACGGGTTCTAATCCCGCTCAGGGCATGGATGTTTCTTATTGTATCTTGTTCTCTGTTGTATAAATGTGGCACACCCTACCAACGGTTCCGGGACAGTGTCGTGCGGGTAATTTTTCTCACTTTCACGACGAAAGTTCAAGGTGTCCACCGGGTAATAATAAATCAGCAACAGGCCCGGCATTTTCCGAATCAAAGAACGAGAGGTTCAGTGTCTACCATTAGAAAAAATAAACAATCTAAAAAGTTTAAGCCAGACTCACGCGCATTCACACCAAACGTTAAATATTTTCGCTACATTGTTAGCACATTTTCTACATTATCTATGGAATGATTGCAATTGATTGAGGAATTGGCGTGAGTTCTGTTGTTTTCTTCAATTCTGCTATCTACGAACGCAAACAAATATTCGCCTTTAAAATATGTATGTTTTTAGTCGAGTAAAAAGGATAGTTATATCGTAGTTTTTAAGTCTCTGTAAACTGCATTAAGTAATTTTATAATGCATAATTTCTATCCGCTTCTGCTCTGTTAAGCCTAATTCGAACTCGTCTTAATATTCCTTTTGTGCTGCGTGAATGTCAGATCTACAAATTAATTCTATTTTAAGAATTAGTGCATTCTAAATTTATGTTTCTTTTTTTTAATTGTCTCGTAAATATAACTTGACTCTTGTACGTATCGTATCTTACTATAAATATAAATATTCATGTAACTGAAAACCAAAAATAGTGGCAGCTACCTTAAACCAAGTAGTGTAAAAGAACATTTTTGGGGTTTCACTACGACAGGAAGTGTTCTTCGTTCTACTCCACTTTGGTGTCAAGTAGTTACCACTATATTTTGTCTTAAGAGACAAATTTCTTAAGGTGCTGTTATAAAACACGGGATTTATAAATTTTGCTACTTATGAGGACAAGAGTTGATGTTTATGGTCCCTTCTTTACAGTACGTAAAATTTTGAAAATTTCTGACACTTTCTCATGAAAAAAATGTTCTTAAATATCAATTTAGTATTAGGTGATAAGCTAAATTAATTTCTTTTCACAAATTAAGCTCAACTCAAAAAATACTTTAATATAACATTAATAGAATAACAAGAGCCCTGTAAAGGGTTAAGAGTGCTGTTTTTCGAAGCTTTGTTACCTAGAAAAATAAAATTGACTCACTTTAAGTCTTTAAGTTCTCACTTAAGTCTGGAAACAAATCTTTACTTTTAATATATATAATTTTTTTTTTAATATCAATAATTTGTCAAGATTTTCTCCTAAATAAAAATCTTTAAAATAATCAACTGCCTCAAATTTGTAAGCTGAAACAATGCATTGTTGGAGTTACTTTTCAAATATTAAAAAGTTAAATTTCAAACGCTTATCACTTTCCTGAAAGTATCATACTTTTCCTTATATTGACGTTTTAGGTCATTTTAACAATTAGCATATAAGGCTAACATATATGAAGGCAAATCTTGACCTTTTAGATAATCATTACTAACAATAGTTAAAAATATATATTTATTATTATTCGCTTGAAAGACTTTTCACAAATTGACAGTTAAACTGAAGTAAAGCTTTTTCATTCTGCAACTGCTTCTTCAGACATACTCTGCTTTTTGAGTAAGCTATCAATCAATAATGCTACATTATCATAATACTACATTATCAATATGCTACATTATATCAATATCAATAATACTATATTATTCTAATTGTAATAAAATAAATTATTTTGGATTATATGAATAACGAATAAGGATCCGAAAACCTTAGCTTCGACAGGAAGATCTTTTCGTTTAAATAAAATGCAGGAATAAGAGCAAGTATTAGCCACGCAGATGCAATGGAAACATAAATACTATTTTTGATGATGTCTATAATTATAATTGCTAATGCCGATGACGTTTTTCTAAATTATACTTAAGAAATATTGCATTTAAAAAATTTATTTTTATAAAAACGAGGCACAACGCAAAATGGGAGGAATGTCTTTGTTTCATTTTCTGAGAAAATATTTGCCTCAACTTCTGTTGCAATTCAAAGCTAGAAGAGTAGTTTAACCAGTAACAAGCCTGCTTATTTTTTCGTGTGCGAAGGTGAAAGTAACTTCAAAATCGGTATTTGTTTAGATTTGGAACTTAGTTGTTGTTGTTGTTGACGTATGACTGTTTATGCAGAGGGGGTGAAATTGTTCTTGTTTTCCAGCGGCGCCATCTATGGCCAAGAATTCGACTTCTGCCACACCATACATGACACCCGTTTATAGGGCGGACCCATTCATACATCCATTCATTCATCCACAGATCGTAATTTTGACCTGAATCAGAGAACGATCGATCTCCAATCCAGTACTCCCAGAGGTATTGATTTGTTATGGGAACATGGAGGACTTTTGCGACTCGGCAGATTTAACGTGCATCAGTCACTTTACTACACGGGGAGTATTCGGCCGGCGGGGTTCGAACCCACGAACTCTCGGACATGGGCCCAGCTCCCTACCAACCATACCGGCCCCTGGAACTTAGTTTCGGCAAATAAATACTTTTTGACTATAAATTCGGTTATTAGTTTACTTCACTATGACAAATTTCAATTAGAGTTTCTTTAGATTTGGTGTGAAGTTGTGGCAAATAAATACGTTTTGGCTATAAGTTCGATTAACCAATTTATTTCACATATGTTCCAAAATAAAAAGATGGCTAGTTGTCCATTATTATTGCATTTCATATTACGTTTCAAACCTCATGCATGTTATTGGCATATTAAATGTATAATCTTTCGGTAGAAACATTTTTTGTTTTTTTTTGTATTTACTTTAGTTTTAATTTTTTCTATAATGTTTTATTTCGTACTTTGCTTTTTATAAATATTTTGAGGAAGTAGACCCGGGATATTTCAAGTAAATAAAGATAAACCTCTTTTAAAAAGATAAATAGAGGGATATTGGTAACATTGCTAAAAGCTTACAAAATTTATTTTGCAAACAAACTGGTTATTAGATCCCCAAATATTTCTTTTACGAATTTCTCTCTCCAAGAAAAGTACTAAAACCACAGTTTTTACACTTGAGGGAAAGTTGAAATTTTTTAACTATAAGTGTATACCATTTTGCAAAGAATTATCTAAAATTTAGAACATACAAATTACCTAACACTTTTGAATTTGCTAAGCTTTTTAAAAATTTCCAATTTGGCGAGATCTTACCCTAAGATGAAGGGTTTTTAATTTTTGCAAATTTTTTAGAGCCCAGATAATGCAGTATTGAAGTAATTTTTTTAAATATTATATATTAAAAAATTTATTCATAAAAATATTACTCGTAAAAAAGAAGCGTTTTTTCGCATGGCGTCAAAGTCTTCAAAAATCAGTGGGCCCAGGAAGTTTTTTCTTTTTCATCAACCATCTCAATTAAAATACCATAAATAGAGAAATAACATTTCTGAGAGTGTCTTTATAAAGAACTTGATATTTAGCCAACCAAATTTATAATCAAAAAATGAATACTTACTATATCCGAAGATTAAGCCTATTGGAAATCCGAACATCCCCTTAATGGCTCTGTATTCTGTTCTCTTGCTGAATAGAAGTTTGGAAATGCACGGACTACATCTGAAAAACCATTTTAAAATACCTGCAACAAATACATTGTTTAATTTTAGGATATCACAAGTGAAATATACAAATCAATAATATTCTTTCCTTGTTTCATTTTACTTTTTAAAAAAAAATAGAGTATAAGCGTAGAAAAGCATTAAGTTATTCAAATATATTTTTCGAATATATTTGAACTAGTTCAACGTTACGTTAAGTCGAATATATTCGGCGTGCCGTTTATTTAGCAGTCGAAGAGAAAACGTCCAAGCTCTTCTCATAGTACATTGGCTACATAAAAATAATATACTAAATATATGACTGTATAAAAATAATATTTTAGACCTTTTAATAAAATTTCATTGCATTTTTATTATTCTTAGCAGAGACATATTGTACTATTCAGACAAAAATAATAATAAAAAAACTGATTATTTCGTTAAAAATTATCAAAATATAAAAATGTAATATTGATAATAGAGCTATTATATAATGATATTATATTTTCAGATTTCTTTGATTATTTCCAGCATCAGGATTGATTTCGATGAAATTAAGAGGAAAAATAAAATATTCTAGTACAAAAAAATATCCATTCAACAGTTATAATACATACAAATGATAGTGCCTGAAACTTTATTGGAATCGCAAGGTATAAAGCAGTTGTTACATAATCGAACAAAAAAATTAACTCATAAAGAGTTTAGTCCTCTCCTAGATAATTTACAGTAGTATACAAGCTGTTTGTTTGTTTATATAGGACATAAGTCAGTTTATTCCTTCAAGGAATAATTGGTTCCATTCGCTTAGCAACGCTATTTTCAAGCCATAGGTAGTTGTTGGAAGGGTTTGCTAGTTAGCATTGCCCTCCCTAATGTTTATTCAGCGAATGTCACCACTTGGAGCCCTGAATTCACCTTTTCATAGGTGAAACTGTCCCTGATTTCACCTTCACGGACGAAAATGCCACATAGAGCAGCGTCTTTACAATAATAATCTTTTTCAAAAAAAGGAGATGTTGACCAAATAGGTTGACCATTCAGATCTGCAGACTTAAAGAGTCAGTAAGTGTCTAATTCATTCTGGTGAGGAAACTTACAGCAAGTAAATCAAATCAAGATCATCTAAACTAAAAGCCGTGTTGCTTTGCGAAATCCATGAGTGGACCCAATTAACACAAGATCACCTAGCTTCTTAGTCTTATTTCTAGCTAGTCTTATTTCCTTCATAAAATGACGTATGCCTGTATACTATTGAAAATAGACAGAATAGACAGACTGAAAGTAGAATTCATCTCTTTTTTCTTCAATTACAGAAAACTGTTATAAATTGTAAAATTACGCGTACATTTAAACACAAATCACAATAATAACTTTCATTAAAAAAGTTTTTATTATTACATCCCGGTTTGACTGTTTAGTTTCTAATTGCATTAAGTTTTATTTAGGGTTAGTTTATCATCTGATAACAAATATTTCAACTAATTTTTTTAATTATTAAAACAGGTTTTGCATCATGTTTAAGTTATTCAAAGTCTTTTTTTCTATTAAACAGTAGTATAGAATAAAACCGAGATTTAGTCAATCGGACCAATACGGGTAGTGTAAAAGGCTATAAGTTAAAAAATGTTAGAATACCAGGAAGATTAGATACAGTACCTCAACTGTAAAAAAAAAAATAGGTACAAGATGCCTGAAACAATGCAGAAAAGCGTGATCAAAGTGATTTTTGTACTTGAATTGGATCAACTAAATTAAATTTTAAACTATTTATGCTCTTTGATTTAAAAATCCCTGTATGTATAAAGGTTATACATAGTATTAATTGAATGCTATAAATAAATATTTCAATCGGAAAAAAAAACTTTAAGACCATTCTTTCAATATATACTTCGTTTTATCCGACCAGGTCTCAGCATTCTCTCAAAAAATTATTAGTTTTCCTACCAAAATAATTTTTTTTGTACTAAATAATTTCTATTTTTATTAATTAGATAAAAATGTAAGCATATTCATTAACGTAGTTGCTTGAAAAAAAATTAAAGAATCAAATTCGACCAAATGTTCCCTACTATCTAGGAACAAAGATATGTTACTAAAAAAAGATGGAAATATTAAGAAGGAAATAGCTATAAATTTTTAAGTTTGTAATGTATTTAAAATTGTCGGAAAGAGTTGTAGAGTAGATATGATGCTTTGCTTAAGTTCATTATTTAAAATAAAAAAATAAAAAAATGAGATAATTGTTTTTTCAAAAAAAGAAATTCGTAAACAAAGTGCCTAAAAACTTCTTTAGTGATCGGGAGCTCGCTTAATGTGTGATGATAACTAATAGATTATTGAAACCCATACCCAATATTAAGAAACTTATATTTTACATATCTATTAATGATTTATTTTAGAAAGTGTTTTCAATGGGTGATTGTTATGGAACTTACCTTTCTCTCTTCTTCTGTATCCATCGACTCTATGACTTTCAGATTTAAATCTTTCTCTTATAAGCTTTTCTGGAATCTGTATTGAAGAGCTGCTCTCTTCTAACAAGGAATCTATCTCTAAAAATATCACATAAATACATTAAATTCATTCAAAATTCTGCCACGCAATTGCAAAAATCTGCGTAAGTGACCTAAGATTCAAAATTGAAATTTTTATGCATTTTGCATCTTTGTATTGCGAAGAAAAAGTTTTCAAAAATAAATTTTATTTTATTAGTTTTTTGAAATTCTATTTTAGAGTTCATAGCATTGGCAATAAAAGGAAAATAGTTGTCAAGCCACTTCATAATCAGTCGTGAAGCACTTACGTTGTTTTGGTTATTGGTTATTGCAATTACATAAATTTTCAGGCTTGTGTGCTCAAAATAGGCTTATAAACCTTCGTCAAGTAGAAGAGGACAGATAGCACAATAGGAGAGACAGCACCAAGTAGTACCGCCCGAATTCACAAATCTCTACGTTGTTTTTTCAATTACACGGCAGAATTGATTAAAGGTTACAGACATGGTTACAAATCACAGCATTCACAAACTTGAAGGGGAGGGTTCAATTATTTATCTGACTCTAGTTTAAGTAGATGAAACTTTTAAAATAGTTTTATGCTGAAAATAAATTTTATAATACTTGATAAAGAACTTTATGTTTTATGATTATTTTTCTTTCATTTAATAATAAGCTTTTAAGTTTCTATATGTTGCGTATCTATAACAGCATTGAATTTAACAAAATAAAATGCAAAATAGAAATTAGGTTTATATTCTTTTTTGAATAAATCATGAGAGATGTGTTTATTCCTATTACAGAAAGCAGACTTTTTTATTCTTGCCCCTTTTAGCGACGGTGGGAAGAAAACGATATTTTCGAAAAAGGACCGCGGAGGACCATTCACAATGGATGCGAAAAATTTTCGTATGCCGATTCGGAGATGCGGACGAGAACTTTATTGGTGAAATAAATTTATCCACGAAAAAAACGAGCCAATCAAGTTCTCGCTCAAATCTACGAATTTGCATTCGCGATTTTTCATGTATAGTTTTTCATTATGTTCATTCAATATATGGTAGTAGTAGCTCTATTTCATTGTAGTTGCTTTATGCCGAATGGAAAACTAGATAAATTTTCATTGCGAGACTTATCTAAGTTAACTGTTAACCGAGCTTGAAGTCAAAACGTAAATATTTTCCTCATAATGCTCCTTCATCATTGTTCTGAATATGAACAATAACTGGCTCTGAAGCCTGCAAAGAGGTTTTCCTTTTCTCAAGCATACACAAAGCAGAACTTGTTTTGTACTAGAATCGGTTAAACCTTTTTTCCTTGCATCAGAAATCACCTTACTTATGAGGCAAATATAAGCATTCAAGCCCAAACAAGGCTCCGCTCCATTCGCGTTGGGAATTGAAAATTCGTAAAAGTTGTTTCCAATCCATTCACATCTGGATCGGTTCACAATTTCCTAAAATATATATTAATCTAAAATTCGCATTTCTATGCAATAAATTACATTGTAAAAAAATGTTGCTTGATATAGGATGAGTCAATTATATGATGAGTCAAATCTTAAAAATATTTTTTAATGCTGACCTTTCTCACTCTCTTTGGTTTCTGTTGATGAGCTCTCTGAACTCTCTTGCTCACTTGACTCGGAACTTTCTAGCTCACTGTCATGTGGTCTTAGTGGTTGTACTTCACTTGCTTGGCGTTTATTGGGATCGTCATATGTCCGTTTAATCTCTCTCAAATCTTTCCGCTTTTGGGATTTTTGTTTTTTACTATCCTTCTTTGCTTTTCTTTTTTTGAGAAAGGAGAAGAAAGGTATTTTTTTCTTTGGCGCATCAAGTGTTGAAGATTCTTCATCCGAAATGGTATCTTCTTCTTCTTTGGGAACAGTAAGATCAAAACTAGACTGTTTTATCTTAAGAGGCTCTTCAGCTTTGATGTAACCGCGAAACTCTCTTCCAGGAAAACCATCCTCAGCCATTCTTATTTGTATTCAAGTTCAAATACTAACACTTAAGTTCTAAGAAAATTGTACTATGCTCTATGATTAGCTTATAACTCATGTAGAGGAGCTTTACGTTAAGTTTTATCAAGGCTATGCTGGATCACAAGATTTGTGAGCAATTTACAAATAAATCAAATCCGTTAAAATTCAATGTTATTGACTGGCAACAAATTATTTCTGTTGTTATATTTGTGTTGTTGTTGCTTATGCCCACTTGACCAAAAGAAGCATTAAATCAAGTCCATGAACTCATCCAAAAAGCTCCCAAAGCTATGTACTATTGCAGCAGGGTTGGAGACCAGGTGGCTCTTCTGGCAGCCAATACACGATAGGATGTGGGCAGGAGCAGACTGGTTCACATTGCACTTAGGGCAGGGTGGATAGACTTTAAGGCCCGCAACGTGACGTTGGGATCGAGTGTGTCCGCTTCTAAGTCTGGCAAGCGCCGTTTGGACACGCCTATTGCTTGCCCTGATCAGAGCAAGACCAGGCCGGCCTCCCCCATACCAATCATGCACAGGAGATTTTTTCCAACAGGAACCAATATCTTGCCTAGTCCGGGTTGCTATTTCTGAGAAAGAAAGAAGGTCATCGCCAGCAGTATCTCTATGGCTGCCCTCACGGTTGTTATATTTAATATACGATGTTGCTCATATTTTTTCGTTAGATATATAGCTCCATTATTGTAACCAGCTTCGATTAAAAAGACTTCCAAAAACCGTTGTGCTTTATACTGTAAAAGGGTAGCTCAAGATTGTATGGTTTATCGTAGTTTTTTTTTTCTTTCCTAACATTATACATTTTTCTTTTCGTTTTTTTCTACCAAAAGTACGCCTTGGGTAATTAATAAGCTATCCTGCGTCTACCTAAAATTAAAAAACTGGTAGCAAAATTTTAAAAAAAAGTCTGAAACTCTAATAATTTTTTTAAAAAAATAGTTCTGTTTGAGAATCTCTACGAAGGATTCTGTTCTCAAAATACTAAATTGAAAAGGAAAAGCAATAGGTTTTCAAGGATCTGTATCAAAAACAATTTATTTTAGATATTTTTTTCAGTGTTCTTTTTTTTTAAAGTTTCAAATGATCATTATCAATAATATTGATTAAGCTTATTATTAATAATAGTACAAAGAAAAAGCCCGTTAGTATAAAAGTAGGGGGCTTCATCACCACTCTCATTTTATAAATAAACATTTTCCACGCTACGATACAAAAGTAAATGATAATTTCTCCATGTTATGCTACCCACATTGCTATCGTAACTTTCACCATTAGTAGAGGACAACAGAAATTGTTGATCAAAGTCAGCTTCCCGTCTTGATTGTCACATAGAGTTATAATTCCCTCCTAATTCTAACTCAAACGCTATTTGAGTGAACACGATTTAAGATTTACAGCGCATGCTCACAAATTTCCTATATTTTATGTCTCTAAGGGATTAAAAAAAACGAAGTTTGCATTACGGTTGACTTAAGCCTAAAGCAAATTAAGCCTAGCAAATTTTCTTTAATTGGGTACTTACAACTCGGAAATGAGATTACTGCTGAAATCACATGGTTGTGCATGATGTGTTAACTTAACAAGGTATTTTATCACCCTAAATCTGTACTGATCGTACTGATTGCACACAGTGGACTGTTCATAATACACGGGTCGCAGTAGATCATCGAAGTCGAGCATCACCGAAAAGGGTGAACGTTCGGATCAGCGACCACTTTGATGAGACTACGAAAGGACAGAGGGTGTACAATATCAGTCCTGTTTAAACTGTTCTATCCTAAAGTATATATCCGGACTATTAAACTGCTTAAGTCATTTCTTCCGCAGTGGATCAAAATTGTAATGGTATTGTCCTTAGATTTTACTTACTCCGTCGTCAAAAGACCATCGCGCAACGATAAAAAAACTGCTACTACAACTGGTGAATGCTTAAGTTTAGAAAATGAATAAATAAAGAAATTAAAAAATAATAATAAAATTTAATCGCATTATTGCGATCACAAGTATCCCATTGGTCAAATGAGTTACAGTTTCATATTCTCTCATATTGATAAAGATGATTTGCCGTTTTTTTTCCCCGCAAGCACGTGACTATACAGCCCTTGTAAGCCTGAGTTAATGCATCTTTCGTTGATTTGTTTCAATTCTTACCTTTTCAACATACTTTCATCATAGTATTCTGAACTAGAACCCTGAATAAGAGAGGCCGACTCGTCCGCCATTTCGGAGCAAAAACTTTCACCAATGCGGACGAGCTACAAGATTTGGCAACCTATCGCTACAAACGACGCTAACCTCAAATAGGATACTTCTTAAAGAAATGACGTGTTTTGTGTACAGTCCGCAAAAAAAAAAACGAATCACCCTGAATAACTTTCGTTCTAATGATCGGATTTTCACGAACTAAGTGTCAATCTTAATGGTTCCTGGGGGTGACCTCAAATATGTTAACTAATTAGTGCTAACTATTAATTAAATTACGAAATCAGACACAAAAACGTACTTTCTCTGAATAAACATATAATTTTTTTTACATATTTGGAATCTAGACCCTTGAATTAGTGGGGGTAGACAAAATTTTAAAAAAATTGGGTGGTAAATTGGGCCGCAATAAATGTTTATATATTTGGCGATAGTCCAGAAAACCGCCAAAAAAAGTCGCCTGCGCAAATAAATATTTTAAGATAACCCATTGACTAATTCAAAAGAGGAGTGCTTAATTTTACTAGGTTGCTACGCAACCAAACTCTGATAGTAAAAAAATTGAAATAATGTTCAGTGATTGCTCGGAGGGGCTTAATTTATTGTTAATAGAAAATATCTCGAAGTTTCCAGGCCATAAACAATTTTTTTAGGAGATTTCTGTCCAAAAAGCAAAAAAAATATTATTTTAATCTCCTTTGAAAAGTAAATTTGAATCGATTTATAAATTATTTATGATAGTTTTTAGAATTTAAATACTTGAACTTTTTATCTGATATTATTTAGATTACACTGTTTTTACTATATTTATTCGAGGATTTTGTACTAAAATAAAATGAGCATAACTTATTATAGCTATATACAAAATTTTAGGGATAATCATTTTTACAGTTTT
The DNA here is from genome assembly GCF_982258835.1 of Parasteatoda tepidariorum. Taxonomy (NCBI): domain Eukaryota; kingdom Metazoa; phylum Arthropoda; class Arachnida; order Araneae; family Theridiidae; genus Parasteatoda; species Parasteatoda tepidariorum. The sequence goes on along the minus strand of NC_141757.1, from coordinate 107,779,779 downwards.
AATCGAGTCTTCTAGGCAAGAAAATTTGAAGAAAAAAAAAGTGCTTGAAAAATAAAATGTAGATTGTATAATAATTCTAATGCACATTCACAAGGCTTTCTATAATTTACGATATTTCTTTTTTCTATAACCCAAGGAATTGCTGAATGTTTAGTGGCATTTTAAAAAGATTGAAATATGTTATGTTTAAGAATAAGATATTGAAATAATATGTTGCAAATTGTAGGATTCATTGCTTAAAAAATCGCTTCATTCTACTAGATATTTAGGTTACATCATTTCCTTTGGATAAAGATGATTAGGAAATAGCATCCTCATGTTTCGATACATTCTGAAACTTATACGTTCGCAAATTCACCATAAAATGTCGCACAGCATATTCTTCAATTACGATAAGCTACATTTACCACCAAATACTGCTACTATGGTTATTTTTGCTTTCTTATATATATCTGATGATCTCTTTTCAAACAGGGCTCGTAAGATCCTTAAGATACTGAAATGGGGGCACAAAAACTTAAGAGATAAAATATTTAATTTCATTAACTCAAAGTATCTGGTATCAAAATGTTAATTTTTAAGTTAAATACAACTTTTACAATATTGATGTTCTTACATTTTTAAAGACCATATGAATCTTGATAAAATATTAAAATGCATATGTTTACTTTAACAAGTGTAAAATCCTTATCAAAATAATGATCAAGACCCAAATGTAAAACAGTATAATTGACGATAAAAACTCAACTGGCTTCAAAACATATGAAGAGGGAAGTAAAAGTCGACATGTTTCGAGTTTTCAAATATAATCGCCCATTCTCAAGACTTGTCAGGCTTGGATAACTTGTGACTTTTATTATTGAACGCTCAAAACATGTCTAATTTTATTATCATCTATTATTTTTTTAAATCAATGAAGTTTTTATATTTTCGATTCAGTTTCTTGGGATTATCCATTTAGTTACACAACATATTAAATTATTTCACTCGATATTAAAATAAGTTTTACATATGTTATAGGCACAGGTTCTTAGATTGAAAAAATAATAATTCACTACTTTGTAAAAAAATTAATGCAGTAAAAAAAAAAATTTTTTTTTTGCTGCAAGCCTTAACATTTTAGTTTAAGGTCATAAAAAAATTCCGTTTACAATTGAAATTTCAAAAGTCGAATGTGAAAATGGAATGTCCCCTAGTACCAGGAATCGAAATTAAATAGTAACAAGGACAACTTTTTTAAACAAGTTAGCGTTTCCGTCCTACTCGAAGTTGTTTGAAAAGGTATTTTCTATATATCGATTCCAAAGTTTATTCTACATATATTTCAGGGTATACTTTCGGAGTATTTCGATCGAGTTTATTTTTACACCCTTATTTGCTTAAAATTATTAAATAATTTACTTAAAATAAATTATTCAAGCTACATGATTTAATGCATTTATAGTATAATAATAAACGGAGCTTCCGACGCATATCCTTAACCTTAATACCGCTATCATTAAATAAATGGAATAAGCTTAGATAAATAATAAAAGTTAATTTTTCCCTCGTGTAATTTTCAAGGAATAATATGTTTCGATCAAACAGATTTAATTCTGGAAATAGCGAAATTATTGAGTAGGTCCCTTGGAGCAATATCATTCTTATCCTCTTTTGACGAAATATAGGAAAAATTAGTTTTCACAGTTTCTGTAAAAAGTATGTTAGCCTACTTGCCACGTTTTTTTTAAAAAATTTTTTTATTTAAATAAGGTCGGAAATTGTGTATTGTGTGCACAGCTTCGGAATCCTTACAAATTTCAATTTTTAGTATTTCCTGATTAACAAAATAAGGCATTTTCCTGATAACAAATTATACTACAATAATATCTTGGAAATCATGCTAAAGTAAAAAATTAAACAAAATAGTTTAGTATATTATCAGAAAAAAAATCGACTTAGTATCATAAAGAGTAAAAGATATAATGAAATAATTAGTGAATCACACGTGGTCAGATAATTAAAAATTTAATTTCACAACTAAGATAGTAGGACGACATTTAAGATACTGAGATATTTTAAGACACTAAAAAAATTGGTTACGTATTCCACAGCTTTTTATGTTCGGTATCTTTAGCCACTTTGTAGTGACTTATAAAACATCAACACTATTTCAGATAATCTAAGTTGAAGCCACAAGAAACAAAAAAAAGAAGACAATCAATAATTTATATTCTTTTTTCAAAAAAATAGTATGCTAAGTAAATAATCAGCTGTTTTGCATTAAATAATTTTAAACAGCTGAATGTTTTTAATTTCTTAACAAGGTTTTATTCTTAGCTAGCAGACAATAACTCTTTAAAAAAACTTGACTATAATTTGAAAAGGAAACCTAAATTAAAGAAAATCTAAATTAAAGTTCTAAAAAACTTATTAGTATATTAATGAAGAAATAATAAACGTGAAATGGAAAAGAATAAGAATTTTAAAATGTTAAAATTTTATTAAATAGTTGGTAAAATGGTTCTGCGATACACTTCCGGAAATTTCTTTTAAGATTAGGATGATATAGGGTAAACCAACAAATGAAGGAGCATTTCATAGATATTTCTTAGAAATAAGATTTTAAACGTTTTAATTTAGATTGATTGGTAAGAGTAGCTTACTACCTAACAATAGGAAGTCCTGTAACAATGCATTTAGTTATCTGGTCTTTGAGTCTTCTCTGGAAAAAGTTTTGAATTTGTTAGTATCTGTTCAACGCCTTGTTTTTTTGACAAAATTATAAGGTCAGTGTTTGTTGTTATCCGTTTAAACTACAATTAATTGCATATAATAATGCTTTTTCTTTTCATTGTGAAAAAAAGAATTCAAAATATGGTCATTGAAGTTACTTTTTATTTATTTTAAGCATCATAACATAAGCAAGTACTGAGATTAGGGGGTGTTTATTAACTGGATTACAGAACGATGAAAAACCAATGTATAAACAAGTGTTCCTTTACTGGGATTTTTTCAAGTTAATGAAAATAAAAGAAAATTTTTAATTTTCTTGTACCTTTAGTCATATCTATTATAAATCAAAATTATGTTAAAAATAAATAAAAACAACTTCTAACCAGTGAAGGAACAGGCATGTTCCTTCACTGAGAATAGATTTCCCAGTGAATGAATAGTATGTGTGAAATATGATTTTATTTGGATAATTAGTAGTTCAGCGACATAGAGGACTCCTAAAATTCAGTTAAATGTTGTATGAATAGTTCCTATAACTATTTCATTTAAATATGCAAATTTAATTGCTAAATTTATTTAAAGAATTATAATAATAATTAATTTATTATTTATCTTTATAAATGTAGTTATTAGTTATTACATCATACCTTAGACTCCTTAATAAACTATGTTTATTAACTAAATATAACAACTAAATATAATAATAAAAGCTTGAATGGAATCTTTGCAGGATTTTGTGCCAATAATTAGCTAAATTATTATCCTATTGCCGTCTTTAATGTCCTAACGGGAACTGGTAGGAAAAATCCATTGAAAGACAATTATCTAGGTGAAAAATGGGTGAAGTTTTTTTAAGGTGACATCCACCGATAACTCAGTGCAATGCGAAGATAATTTCAAAAGGCAAAACTTCCCTTAGAGAATAATATTCGAAATACTGGTTTTAAGAACTTCAGAGAATCTTTAGAAGGGAAGTAGCCCTGGCATCCTTTTATAAAGTGATTGCATTTACAATGCGAATGAAACAAGAGTTGAATACTGCCCTTAAACGGGAAAAATCTGCGACCTTAAAAATTATAAGGATTTATATTCTAAAGTACCTAGGAAAGAAAAAGTACCTCCATTGGTAGTTTTTCCTTACAGAAGAATTCGTAGAGATATTACAGAATCAGTCCCTGCTACATATTTCATTGGAAAAAGCTATTCATGAAATGAAACGATGACCGCAGCAACATTTTACAAATATATTGCAAATGTTTCTACCCATGGCTAATTAAAAATGCAATCAAATTCCTAATTTTGCTTCTTCTGGATAGGTATAAATCTCATATCAATTTGAAACTGAGCAAGTTTTGTTCCTCAAAACAAATTTTCTGGTTTAGTTTTCTACGTAATTCTTGGAAATCTCGTTAGATCTTGAAAAAAAAAAAGAATTGTAAAACAATATGTCTAGAAAATTTTACATCCATTTTTAAATAAGATTTGAGGCATCAACTGATGAAGTTAAAATGCTTTTATGAAATGCGATATTTTTTCATTCGATGTAGAAAACGTTGACTGTAACAAATGCATGCAAAACAGACACCAAGAGTTAATGAGCAAGACAACTTATCAACAAAACACATGCTTCGAGAGTAACGATGCGCTATTTCTTCAGAAGCTTGAGAAGGAAATCTCACAAGTTATGTTGCAAATTTTTAAAGGAATATTGACAGAAAAGTTTAATATCCCAAATATCCAATAGCCTGCGCTTTTCTCAATATTGAAGAATTTATTTCAAAAAGAACAATTGTATAATCAAATTTTGGCTCTGAAGCTGAGACAACTAACAATAATAATGAAAGTATCTTGAAAACCGATTTTGAGATAAGTCCTCTTGAGGCATTGTTAGTTGCAAAAACGATTGGTTTCATAAGTAACTACTAGATATAAGTCAATGAGAGATGGGTTTTACTCAAACTTCGAAACTCCTTTTTCTCATTTATTATCCAGTGAGGAATTCTGGAAATGGAACTGGAAAATCAAAAGAAATTTCGAAGATACATTTACATTGGCCAAAAATTTGGAAAAAAGAGGAAGGTTAAATCAAAAGAAAAAGAAATAAATTACTCATAACGAAGAGAAAAAAAATGCTTTAAAAGATTTAAAAAAAAGCTTAAAAAATATGAGGAAAAGATTAAACAAAAAAATGATCGAATTATAATAATAATAAAAACATCATCAGATTACACAATGATAAACATTCATAATTTAGAACGGACTATTAAACTGTGAGAAAAAAAATGAAAAACATTTTTTTAAAATTATGTATTTAAACATATTTTACTTTCCATTCCATGACTGAAAAAAAAGTAAAATTTTCCACATTAACTATGGTTATATGTCGTAATTCCAAGAAAAATCCTGTTTTTAGACATTTGTGTGGCCTATGGATTCCTAACGAGCATCAAACATTATCAAAATTAAGTGTTCATTCTCTGGAAAATTTAGTGTTTATTCTCTGGTAAGAACTGTTCCTTCACTTGGTCATCTTACTACTTATTATTTAAACCACTAAAAGCTTAAAACAATATTATGTAAGTTATCTAACTTTTTTTACATAATTTGCATTTAATAACAAATATGTCGAAACCATCATTTAGCTAAAATTACAAATTTTGAAATTTTTATGAATTTTTTTTAACGGCAAGCTAAGCTTAAGTGTTCTTTCATTGATTAGTTTACCCTATAAGATGTTGAGAAATTTGCGATGTTGTGAGAGATGTTTAAAAATGTTGACTAAGTATTTTTATTAATATTTATAAAATATATATTCAAGAAATTGATAAATATATTATTCCAAATCTATGCATACGTATGTATATTATTGAAATTGTATCAGTTATTGAAAAACAAAATAAAAAAATAAAAAATAATCACATTAAATAAGCACAATCTGGTGTATTCTATCAGAAGCACGCTTTTTTAAAACTAGACATTTGTTGAATAAAGTGTTTTTTATTCAAAATTCTTTACTAAATTGCAAATAAATTATTAAATGACTAAAAAAGAAACATCGTATTTTATAGTGTGAAAGAAATAAAAATAAAAAGATTAGCAAACGATTATTAGCGAAAAAAATATGAATGAAATTTTACGCTACGCGCGCGAAGTCAAGTTCCTCCCAAGTTTATCACATTTTAATATTAATCGCCCCAATTAGTTATTTCTTTATTGTCGCCAAATTATTTTTTTAAAAATAATTAATTTTTATTTTTCTTAACTTCTAATAAATAAAAACAGTTGAAACTTTAGATTTTTCAATTGAAAAATATGTAGATTAATATGGTATAAAAAAATTCATACCTTATAATTCAATATTTTTTCATTCTCACTTTAATTAAATAATAAAAAATAATAAATAATTATTAAAAATTATTTTTTGCATGAAATTATCTTTGGGTAAATGAGTTTTATGAGTGGGTGCAATTTTTTTTGAATTGCTTCATTAGTTTTGAAAATATGACTGAAAACGCAAAAAGCAAAATTAACATTAAGGGGTACGAACTTTGAATCGCTCTCCTGACCAAACTATGGGGACCACATTTCCCAGATTGCGGCTACCCCCTATATTTTGAAGATAAGAAATCCAAATATGTAAAAAAAAATGCATGTTTATTCAGAGAAAGTACGTTTTTGTGTCTGATTTCGTAACTTAATTAATAGTTAGCACTAATTAATTAGCATATTTGAGGTCACCCCCAGGAACCATTAAGATTGACACTTAGTTCGTGAAAATCCGATCATTAGAACGAAAGTTATTCAGGGTGATTCGTTTTTTTTTTTGCGGACTGTACAACATCGATTTACATTGTTCTTCGGAGACTTTTTTTAAATACTTGAACAAATTCATTACAAATTTTATCATTATTGTAATTTAAAATAAAAATATTATTCATTACTAGGTAGAAACAGTTTGTACGCATTTTTTGTTCGTTAGGAATTATAAAATATAGAAGAAACAAGAAAATGGAGAAGAATCAATAAATTTATATTTGCATTAGATATAAGATCATCTAAAATTCATCCCAGTTTTTCGATTTCAGTCTTTTTGGAGGATTTAGAATAGCATCAGGTCTTATTTTTTTGTTACCATCTTTCCTATTTACTTTAAGTTAAGATTCTACAAAATGAACCTGCAAGAAAATTTAAAATACTGTCTTATACTTTCATACTTAAATTAAATCACATTAAAAGATTCAGAGTATAAATTTTGTAAAGATTCTACAACTTAAACTAATTATTTCAGCAATTCAAAACAAGAATTTTGAAGAAAAAAAAGCAAAATCTATAGATTTAAAAACGTATGAAAGATCGTATATTAAATAGATTACTTATTATAAATGTAAACAAGCCGTTTGAACTTTGAGCAATATATTACCATAAGTAACATTTAAAAAAAGGTAAATGAGCCAGGATTAAAAAGTTAACTATCCGAGATATTAGTGAATCAAAATGAAATAGAATTAGAAACAAGTAAATATTTATTTTCAACTAAACAAAAGGAAATACTTAAAAGTGAATACAAAACTTGGCGATTCTGAGATAAGTTTGGCGAATACTTATTCAGCCAATCCCTTGCCTTTATTTAGTTTTACACTACACAAACACTCAAAATTGTTAAATAAATTATTGAATGTTGTTTTTGAAAGGTCATATTTTAAATAAATATTTACTTAATAAATGCAATTTTCAATCAAAATTCTTATATTTGATTTATAGTTAAAACTGAATAGTTCATATGACCCCCGAAAAGTTATTCGCTTATCTATTTTTAAAGAAACAGACAAAACAAGCATTCAAACACAAATTCTAACAATTTGAAATCGTTTATGTTCTACATAAGTAAATAAATTCAATAAATTATAAATAAATGAGTATTTACCTCACATAAGCGAGCTCCATTTCTACTACTATAGCCCTATTCTGAATTCCTATGTATTGGTGATTATTTCTCATTATTGATGTTAAAGATAATCCATACTCGGGACAAACCTAATATTTAAACATTTATTTTACTACGATATGTTATGTTCCGCCACTATAGAATAGTTCTCATTAATATACATATATATTCATTTGAATTCGCTACTAGCTTTATAAATTTCGTGTTCTGTTTTATTCTGTTTTTTCTTTACATTTGATTTTCTGTTTTTTACGTGATATATTTTACTTTGGCTGTATTGATACAATATAAGAAAGTACTCCTTTTTAGCGGATATAATAGTCTGAGCTGATAAAGAGATATATCTTTTTATTTTTCTGCTTTCTTGCTTTTTAATATGTATTTTATAGTTTTTTTTTTAATTACTTTATTTTATTTTAATAATCTTTCTTCTTCTCTTTTCTTTCTATATTCAGGTATTTCTCTATCTGTGGATAACACAATAGTTATTCATTTTGTTAGGTTATCTTAGATAATAATTTAAGTAGTTAATAATTAGTTATACGTTAAGTATTTATTGAGAATAATTTTGCATTTTTATAGAAATAAAATCTTAATTACGAAGATATTATTTCTTTTTTTTTTCTTCATCCTTTCTAAAATGGCTGTAGAAATTTTAAACATTACTGTCATACTGTCATACTAATTATCGGTGATGGAGCTTGTTTTTTAAGAGCAATGGCATAGATATATGAGCCATTGGCTCAGGTGATAGAGCGTTCGCCTTCCAATGAGGCGAACCGGGTTCGAATCCCAGTCGATACGAATTTCGCATCCGGCTTGCATCGACCACAGTGTTGAAGTGAAAAACCCTCAGTTTCAGACAGATCATGGGTTAGAGTCCCTTTGCTGTCAGGTTAACAGTGGAAGGTTTTCGAGGTTTTCCTTTCCATGTAACGCAAATGCGGGTTAGTTCCATCGAAAACGTCCTCCACGAAGGCTAATTTCTCCCAATACTCGATCCAGGAGTTCCTTTGTCATCTGGATTAGGTTCAAAATTACAAGGCTACAGAGTTGAACAATAGTAGTCGTTAGCCCAGTAATTGGGTCGGCTGTTCAACGACGGTTATAATATAAAATAAAATAGCATAGATGTATATTATACGATACTCAAGTTAGAAATCGAAAGGTGCGTGAGGAAGTAGTACAGAACGTAATAGAATATTGGGATGCGTTTTCTATCTTATCGCGCGACAGAGATGGAAATAATTATAATAATTTTGCTGATTACTATACTGAAATGTCTCGAACTCATACTTTGGTTTGTGGTTTGTGTGATTTAATGGCTGCCAAATTAATCTTAAATAATTACTAAAATTCAATACATAGGAAACTTTAAAAATATCGCGTACATTTCTCGAAAAAATAAAAATTTGAAACCATTGTACTCCCGCGAGATAAACAGCTAGATGACGAAAGAAATTTAGTTAATATATTGTTTAAAACTAATTAAGGTGTTAGGACTTGAGGAGGGATTGAAGAATTAGAAAATTTAAATACTGCGCATTCGGCTTTGTTGGCATTAAAGTTTATATGTTTTACAAGATTAATTGGAAAAGTGACCAAACTGATCACCAAAGACGGCTAGTATTGCTTATAAACTTGTTAAAAGAACAGGTAGTAAACTAATACAGATTATATAGATTAGAATAGAAATAATTGTGAATAATTTTATCATAAAAAACATTAAAAACTTTAAATATGAGCCCTGGTAAAAATAAAAAGAAATAAGTTAGAGTATTATAATTTCAAGTAATGGTTTACTACAACACTTCAAAACAAAAACTCAGTCAGGAAAAAAATCATCAAGAAATTCTAAAATTATCGGCCGCTTTCTTTTATTATTAATTTGATCTTTATCTGACTTTTTTATTAATACTTATGCTTCCCTGATTTTTTATGACTGTCACAATTATTTATTTATGATTATGGTGTTGAAGTTGATCGAATCAAAAAGAACGTGGACACGAAAAACCTCGAACAATACCCATTTTCCCAATAAATAAAAACTTATTCTCATTTTTTCATCTAAGTAATAAATAGTGAAATTTGATAAATTAAAACCTTAAACATTTTCTCATCATGATAAACAATTGTAAAATAGAAGTCTTTTGCAACTGCATATCCCTAACTTTCAGATTTTTGTTGAAAGCAAAAACGTGCGAAAAACCACTTTTAGAGGCTCTGTTACGTTATAAGAAATGTTTTTCAAACCTTAACATACATAATAGTGATTCTTATTCAGATGCCGAAAGCATTTGACTTAACTGAGTGAATAAACTAGAAAATGTATTCTGTATTTTTTAGCACTTTTATCTGAAATGTCAACGCTTTTAAATTGATTTAAATAAATTTACATTTATTTTTCCTATAAGCATGTTGTACTTGTTTTTCTTTGTAAAAGATATGTAAACTGCGAAAAATAACTTGAAAAGGATTTTAAAAGAAATTTATTTCACTTTTTTCTTCAATGTTATTCAAATTCCTAAATAGTTGTCTTTATCACGCTCAGATGCAAAAAAGTATTTTCCAAAAAAAAAAAAAATTCTGATAATTTATTCAATATCTCGTTCAAATAGTTTTTTTTTAAATAGAATTGTAACTAAAAATTAAAAATCAAGCAAAAACCAAACTTATGAAGTACTTTAAAAAGGTAAGAGACAGGTAAAAAAAAAAAATAATATGAAAAAAATTTTATTTCAGAGCAGCAGTCAAGAATGCCAAAAAAATTTTGATTGCTTTATTACGATCACTGGTCACCCATTGGTCAAATGCTTTTTTTTTCTGGTTTGACTCCGATAAAAGTCACAACATTTCAAATCTGCAAAAACTTTCTCAATTGATGTTTGTTGTCGAACTGGTTTTCAAATCCTGACTATATGCGTGTTTCAAGACGTTACAAAATACTTTTCCGTCTTCAGCATTCATGTTTAGATTAAAATCGCCATCAAGACAGCAATTATAAGTTAATAATAAAAAGAATATGAAAATACTTTAAATTGTTATTATGTAAATACATTAAAAATAACTGCTGGTGAAAATAAAAAGAAGAAAACAAATTCTAAAAAAAAAAATAGTGCGTGGAGTCCCTCCGCACGCAGGAAGTTAAACTTCGTAACCTGCGACGTTAATTGTAGAAGAATCGGCAGTCGTAGAAGGATCACTAGTTCTATTCAACGACTCTTTTTCCTGCTCCACTCGCTTCCGTGCTCTGTAATCACGGTAATATCGTACATTTTCCCCTCGTGGACCTCTTGAACCAGTGGAAGGGCTTGTGGTTGCCTCATCGTCTCGCCATGGAAAATTTATTTGTATTAATAATATATGTGAATGCGTCATAATGTAATTTCAAAGGAGAAAACCTAACAATCAATTGATATTCACAAGAGACGTACCTTGGCATAACCTTAAATCCGTCGCATTGTCCGTGGGATTGTTTTCACTCATTTTTTACAATTGTTATCCACTGAATTTGAAAAAAAAAAATACTACCCTATTAAATTATATGTGTATCAAAACAAACTAAAAATATATTTATAGAGAAACAATACTTTTATAATTTTTATTATTTTTATGCTAGTGGGAACCAAAACAATATGGAAATGAATGAGGGAAAACTGGATTCTACCACGTGATTTCCCGGCCAATAAAAATGTATCGTTAAACGTTTAACGCCAGGGCCGGCCCCAGGGCAGGGCGATCCGGGCGGCCGCCCGGAGCGCAATGATCTAGGGGCGCCAAAATGATAGTTAACAAGATTGAGAGGCGGCAGGCGGAATTTATCATTTTTATTTCTAAGCACATAATTCAAATAATATAATATATTTAAACATTAAGGCAAAACCTAGTTGAATTCAATTCAACATGACGAAACCACTCAACCCCCGCCTTTCAAGAATTGATTGTATTTTATATAATATTTTTGGTCTAAATAATATTTTGGTCTAAATAATACTTTGGTTTATATAATATTTTGGTCTTTTTGTATAATATTTTTGCTCTAAAAGACATGCCCAGAAATGAGCTACTGGCTCATTGCAAAGATTTGGAAATAGTTTTAACTGATGGAAATTCAAGCGATCTTAACGCCCTGGAACTAGCTGATGAAATAAGCATTGTTTCGTCATTATTAACAAAAAAGGAAACCCCTGTTGAAGTTCTCAAGTTTATCGCTACACTTAAATTAGCACCAAACCTCAGCATAGCATTAAGAATCTTACTTACATTGCCAGTCACTGTGGCTTCAGGGGAAAGAAGCTTTTCAAAACAAAAAATAATAAAAAATTATCTCAGAACGATGCAGGCGCAAAATCGTCTCAATGGATTGGCAATGATAGCTATAGAACACCAAATTAGTGACAAATTAGATTTGAAATCACTGTTTCGTGAGTTTCCAGAAGGAAAAGTTAGAAAAAGGGCATTTTAATTACTTTGGTTAGTTAGAATTTATTTATAATATGGGGTATTAGTTTAGTTAGCATTACTACACTTTAATCTTTGTTATTTTGCCTTAAATGCTAAATTGCTTATCTTGTTATCTGATGATTGAGTTTTTAATAAAACGTTTTTTTTAATATTTTTTTTTTTAATGTTTTCTTGACTTTCTGATATGGTCGCATGAGATTTACTTAAAAAAACGGGGGGGGCGCAAAATTAAGGTTTCGCCCGGAGGACCAAAATGTCTAGGGCCAGCCCTGTTAACGCAACCTTGTTGGAAGTCGCATAAGTAGTAAAACTTCGAAAATTATCAAACAACAGCTGTCGCGATAGCAACGCATGCAATGACGACGCATGACTCCATAAAACCTAAAACAAGACGCATTTTGTCAATGGGTAAATATGAATAAATAGGGGATTTTTTTTTAAAACTTTTGTTAAAATGTTATTTACCACTGTACGGTGCACAAATTAAAAAAAGCACCATAATAATTTTTGATCTAATAATCAGATTTTCTCGTACTAACATGATGAACTAATCTCAAATATGCTAAAATTAAAATGCGAAATCAAATACAAAAAAGTACTTTCCCTAAATAATCATGACTCTTTTTCAACAGATTTGAAATTTTGATTCTCAAAATAGCCGTAATTGGGAAAATAGAGGCAGTCGACAATGTGAACCACTTAATGTTAAATTCTCTTTTTGAGTGCATTCCCAAACCTCAAGAACTGGTTAAAATTATCTAAAAGCCTTTTAATACAGTTGTAAAATTCATTTATTTAAAGATAAGATAATTTATCATTTTTATTTATTATTTTATAATTATTATTTCAACAATAAGCGATAATATTTAAAGTTGTATGTTACAGAAAAAAGTACATAGGTTTAATCTAAGTAATTTTAAATTAGAAAATCCAAATTTTCAAAGAAATCAGTGGAATAGTCCTTGAAAAATAAAAATTTTGAAATACGGCTTCTTTGAGAAGGTGAAATACGCTACCTCCTGTCTGACTTCTGCCCAAATTAATCTATTGGAACCATATTTTCCCCATTGCGACTACATCCCATAAGTTAAGGGTCAAAAATTTGCTTCCGTTGAGAAAATGGGTATATGTGTTAAGAGAGGGTATGTTTTTAAGTCTGATTTTTTTACTTAATTAATAAATCATCTGCTCAATTGGGTACTTGCAATTCGAGAAGAAGACGATCACTGATACACAGACATGTGACCTATAATCTGAGCGCCAGATGATCATTGATAAACAAGATGGCATGTTGATGTAGAGCTACGTTTTCTAGAGCTAAGTTAGAATGTTAATTAAATACCACGCCGAATCACACGTGAAATTTGTTAAAATGTTATTCTTTCTCATCTAGGTCTTTTACTTAACTTAAAATTATTATTTGTTAATGCATTTTAGTGTAATCTTGATATATTTTTGTTTTGTGTACCTGGCAGCTTCGATGCATAATTAGTTTGCTTATGTTCTACGTGGTTTTGAGTCTTAGCAAAAGAATATAAATATAAGAATTTAAATCTTTGTAAAATACTGTAAAATGTATCACTTAAGAGAATTGATTCTTACGGGCTTGGCATATAGAAAGGAAAGAACAGTTGCTAACGTTAACAAATGCCACGTTTCAACAAGCAATCAGGATCGAATTTCCCACACTACGTCATTTGCAGATATTCCATTAAATTAGCACAAAGTTTAGTCCCTCTAACCATTAATGTTGAATCCTAGCATGAGAAAATCCAATCATTAGATCAAAAGTTATTTTGGTGTTCCTTTTTTATTTATTTATTTTTTTCACTCATGTGAGTAAAGCTATCTACTTATATAAATGACAGTAAATGAATGTGTTATAAGACTCTTTCTTACGAAATACAATATGTATTAAAATATTAAAAAAATAAAAACAGTTTTTTTTTCTCCTTTTATTATAATTAGGCCTTTATTAGCAATGCTTTTTAAGTTTACAAAACATTTCTCTCATAACAAAACATCGCATATGACTTACAAATCTAATGCACTCAGTCTTCTAATGTACTAAAAGAAAGAAAGAGAGAAAAAAATGTATCAGCCTTGTAACAGTAATAATGTAATCCTCTTTGCCCAACTCACGGTTTCTATCAGAATACATCGCATACATATAAGCTAAAATATGTCAATCGATATGATATTAATATCCCATCACACTTCATTCAGCGCAGTTGGATTTTGCGCTTGAATGCTTCCTCTGGATACATAAGTCACGTGGATTAGGAAACCTGCAGAATGTTTATTAGAGATTAAAGAACAGAAATTGGATAACGTCCTCAGAATTACATGCAAATTGCAGAGTTGACAAAAAGTAATTGATCATATGCAAAGATTAACGATTACATTTTAATCAAATAACGAATTGAATGATTTACGAATTTAATAGTAATTACAATTAGTAATGATCTAAAATAACAAGAAATTATCATAACGCCTAATTTATTTTTTTTTAACCGTCATTGTACAGCCGACCCAATTTTGAGTTTACGGAGTCTCGGAGTCTCAGTAGTCTCGTAATTTTTAACCCAATCCAGAAGACAAGGGAATTCCTGGATCGAGGATTGAGAGAAATTTGCCTCCGTGGAGAACTTTTTGCTGGAACTAACCCGTATTTGCGTTACATGGAGAGGAAAATCACGGAAACCTCCCATTGTTAGCCTGAGGGCAAGGGGACTCTAACCCATGATCCGTCTACCACTGAAGATATTTTGCGTCAGCACTGTGTCTCTAAATATATTGGTCTCAGGACTGTATATTATTGTAATAAACGGTGTAGTGGACAGTTGTGTAAAACCGGGCGGGCTGATAAAATCGAGACCGAGCATATTTGATGCAGACACCACATGAAACTAGTTGCAGACAGTAGCTATGTTATTTTGGGAGATATAACGCTATTATTGAGATATTTTTACAACGCTATTGTTTTGTAAACATTTGATTTGATTGAGTAAAAAACCTTCATAAAAATTGCAATATAGATTGTGAAAATTTTCGTGGAAAAGATTCGATCTTTACACCTCCGATTTTATTCAACAGTTTACAATTACTTGAAGATTTATTTTCGATTAACTTATCTGATAATTTCTAAGGTTATTAAAATATGTTATGCATCACGCTTAAAATGTTCCAAGCCTTCTTTCTTTCTAATTGGCGCTGTCGGATAAAACCGAAATCTAGCCAGTCTCGCAAAATTAGGTAGCAGGGAAAAGTGAAGACCAGGTAGCTAAGATTAAAGGGCCAGGTGGGAACTAATTTGTCCGACCTATTAAAAAATGTGAAATTTAATCGAGATTGTTTTGTTGTGTAAAAAAAAATGACTGTCAGGTATAAATTAAGAGATTTGAAATTCACGCCTTAAACGATAGCAAAAAAATTGTTTGGCACTTTAAAAAATATATTAGTTTCAAATATTACATTACCATGAATAATTTAAATTATTACTTTCTTCTGAAAATGTAAATTATCTACCAAAAGACATATCTTTAAATTTGAATATAAAGTATCGACGTTAATAAATTAGAATCAAAGCGAAAGCTTTTCATACGTTTTAGTAGTTCGTTTCTAATAAATTATACGAATAAACGATGTTGGATGTCTTCAGTTAAATTAGTTTTTTATATCTTTTTATAACTGTCGTTGAACAGCCGACCCAATTTTGAAGTTTACGACTACTAGTGCTCAACTCTGTGGGCTTGTAATTTTGAACCCAATCCAGAAGACAAGGGAACTCCTGGATCAAGAATTGGGAGAAATTTGCCTTCGTGGAGGACTTTCTGATGAAACTAACTTGCATTTGGGTTACATGGAGAGGAAGACCAGACCACGAGAACCTCCCACGGTTAGCCTGACGGCAAAGGGATTCTGACCCATGATCCATCTACCACTGAGGATATTTCAAGTCAGCACTGTGATCGGTGCAAGCCGGATGTGGAATTCGTATCGACCAGCCATCGCCGGGATCGAACCCGATTCAACTCATTGGAAGGCGAACGCTCTATCCCCCGAGCCATCGCGGCTAAGTTAAATCAGTTTATTAAAATTAAGTCTCACCTAGAGCTCTGTGCTGAGTGATGCTTACAATTTTAATCGTTTTTGTCTACTACCCTGAGAATTTTTCGCTAAATGAAATTTATCGCCAATTGAAATTTCAGCCACTTTCCGATTAGCTAGAAGCTTAAAGTTCAACGTCACCTCTCTGTTTGATTTGGGCACTAAAAGTGTTTTAATCGCAAAAAAAATTGCCAATCTAAATTTTGCCCATTTTTCGATCAGCTAATAGACTCTAATTCCATTGCTTCTCTGTCTTTGAGGACAATACAAATTACAGTCGAATGCCGCAGTGTAGAAAATATGAAAAACTAGGAACTACTTCCAATTATTTGTCAAGGAAATAAAAAAACATTAAAAAATCTGAAAAATTCTGATTTTTAGAGTTAACTGATATGCTTCTAAGCGATTAATTTTAATCATGGATTGTATGATTTTATCAGGTGGGTGCTTTGCCATTCTTTTTATACTTTTTTATACCTTGGGTTTTAAAATTAACTACACGTATTTTTCCAAAAAATAGTATGTGTAAAAGAATTATATATAAAACGTTTTTTAAAAAATATAACTTTGTCTGAAACTGGGTAAATTGAGAACAAAAGTGTCGCAATAATCACCATACGTAAAATATAATTTAAGTCAGATTAAAACACCAATTTTTGTAGGATTACAACACGAGTATAGGTTTTTCATGCGATTATAGCACCACTTTTGCTCTCAATTTGCACAGTTTCGGACAAAATTCTATTTTTTTTTAAATATTTTTTATATAATGTTTTTACACATAATATTTTTAGAAAAATACGTGTAGTTAATTTTAAAACTCAAGGTATAAAAAAGTATAAAAAGAATGGTAAAGCATCCAACTGATAAAATCATACAATCAATGTTTAAAATTAATCGCTTAGAAACATAACACTTCATAAAACCCTAAAAATCAGAATTTTTTAGATTCTAAAAATATTGGTACTTTTCAGTTTGCCTGTCGAAGCGAAAAGTCTCCAAAAAATGTAGACCTCCACTTACTTTTTTTTCCTTCATTTCATTAATTTTAAAAACGCATACAAATTTATTACAATAAAAATTTAATTAAAAAATAAACAAAATAAAAAGTTAAACTAAATTTAAAAAATTTATAAAATGACAATAATTAAATAAAATAAAAATAATTATTTAAAATTTTTAAAAAATGAAATAAATAGTTGAATTTCTTTTCCAAAAGTATCTGGTATTCATTTTTATATTTTTGAAAATTACTATTTCAGCGCCCCTTAAAATTTTATTTAAACGATTTTTGATCTGCATTAATTTCTTACAACCGTCTGTAAATATTCCTAGGTATGCCCTGGTGCTCAAAATCAAGATACTAAACAATCTTCCTTTACCTAACATAACTGAACTTCAAATCGTATGTGTGGTTTGTCTTCTATTGAAATCATTTCCTCTGACACTGATCTAGATATCTGGTTTTCATTTTTTACATTTTGAAAAATTTTAAATAACTTAGGTAATGAGTTATTGAGCATTCCATTCTTTCCAATTGTTTTAAAATATTGTTTTAATTTCCTTGTTAGAGCTTGTTTGTTATATCTTCTATATCTCCTTGTTTCCCTCTTTCATTGAGTGTTTCAACATTAAAGAAGTTCTTATTTACTGAACAAAGACGATTGTGTGTCATTTTACGGGACATTATTTGTGCTCTTTTCAAATTGTTTAGCTTTATTCATGTCCTAGAATTTTCTAAAAATCGGATCGCGCGTACGTTGTTGGGCTACCAAAGAGAAGGAGACATCACCTCTGCAGAGGATCAAAATTCTTCGGATCATTCTCTGGGATGTTTCCCAGACCGTCGCCAATGGCCCATTGTGCAGTTCCAGTACTACGTAAATTAAATACCTACCTGAAAATATGACATTCGTTTTGTTATATGTAACTGGTTTCAAACAAATCTCGCAGTGAAACAAATTTATGAATAAAGTCGCAAATGTTATCCAAACTAAGAGCATCGGTGGCGAGTACCAAAATAATAAGTCCCGCAGTGGACTGATCGTTAAGACACGGTTCTCTGCAGATCACCGAAGTCAAGCATCACTGGCTACGGTCAGTGTGCGGGTGGGTGACCACTTGGATCAGCCTGCGTAGGGACCTAGGGTGTGCGGTGTCCTCGTTAAACTGTTCTACCGTAAAGTGCTCGACTTCGCGTGCAGATCGTCGGGCTACCGAAGCGGGGGAGCCATCCCCTCTGCAGAGGATCTAAATTGTGATGGCATGTCTTCGGATCATCCTCTGGGATGATTCCCAGACCGTCGCCAATAGCCCATTGTGCAGCTCTAGTGCGACGTAAATGAACAACAACAGCAACCAAAATAATAATTGGCGATCGAAATGGGATGCAGGTGGCGTAGAGCAGAACTCTTTTCCTATGGCAACACTTCACATGCGTTCCCCATTAGCGTGTGGAAAGTCATAGAGGAAGGAAGTACGTTAGTTTCTCTCTTGATTTTCATATAGATTAAAATCTTTTAACTTTGAAAACTATATGGAACTGAAAACTACATTAAACATAGTTCTAAAGAAAAGTATCACGGAAATTTTAGAAAATATTTTTATTAAGTAAAAAGGAAAAATATTAAGAAAAGGGAAAATATCGTAGTACATTCCTATATAACTGAAAAGAGGAAGAGAGGGAAGGGAGAAGGGCTAAAGGCATGAAACCGGTCTCTCCCCAGATGGCGTATTCGAGTGTTGCGATCGCGAATACCTATTAACCTTCTCTTTAACGGCACTCGGAGGTGAGGCAACTGCATTCGATGAGAATGCTCCTTAAGACCATTCTGCTTGTGATTTCTTCTGCATACGAAAAATAAGCACAAATCAGACTCAAGTCACTGACAAATCACAATTCACTATGCGATTTTTTTCACTTAATGAAAATGGCCATTTATAAAAAACACTGCATCCGATTCTTGCAACACCAGTAAGAATGTTCAATAAAATTTAATATACAAGCTATAAGCAAATTTATTTAACACGCCGAAAATGTTAAACTTACTCATACCGCTAATGAGCGAAATAAAAATAGCTGTCTGTAATTTAAGAACTTTCAGTTCCAAAACTTTTATTTATTTACCTTTTATTCTTAGATCTTCTCATTTTTATTTTAAACAACTAATTTTTACGAAATGAATTTTCAATGCAGTTGGAAAGTCTCGGATGACAGACCAATATCAGATGCGATATTTTACAGTCGAGAAACTGATGAGTAATTAATTATTTATTTGAGCAAAAAATTATTTAATCCATGACCGAATATATATGCATTAGTTCTAAAGAAATTTTAATTTGTTTAGTTAAATAAATTGAACTTAAGTTTTGTTTTCATTTTATAAATTTAATGTTAAGAAATTAGTAATCTAGAATTATTGTGGTAAAAAGACACATTTTAAGCTTAAATTGTTTCTTATTTCTAATTATTAAGAATATTATTAGTTTCAATTTAGTATTTATATTATTAATTTCAACATTTCATGCAATTCTCGATTTTAAGAACTGATTCTGTAATTTTTATGAATCACAAGAACATGATAGTATGATAAAAAAAAAAGCATAAAGGAGTTGCTTAAGTCTCTAACTAGAGTAGTTTTTAATAACTATACATTTAATAAAAAGTATATTTCTGTTACGTTTAATGTCATTGAAACGGATTTTAATTACTTTCTCATTTTTTTAGGTAACAGTTAATTCTGCATTTCTGAAGTTCTGCATTTTAGTTTTAAGTAATTTAGAGAAAATTTTATGTTCATCATGATGCATTTGTCTCTGTTAATATTTAAATAGAAACCGAATTTGTTATACTCAAGAATAACAGATGAAGTTGGAAAATGGGATCTAGATAATTTTCTGTGAAATTGTTCTTTATTTCATGAAAAAGTTTATGCAAAATTCCTTTTGTACATGACCCTGCATATGAAATCATTTGTTTGTGTTTACAAATTTCATACTAATCCTTTTTTTCTATTATTTTATCTGCATATTATTTATTTGCAATGAAAGCCAAGAGAACTTTAAATGAAGAGTTATCTAGCTTCATTTAAAATGCTTAATTTTTTTAAAAAAAATTTTAAGTAACACTAGTGATGCAGCCCAAAATTTTTCCTAGGTCATGTTTTGATATTGATCATTTCAGAGTTCTTCCTAGGAATAAAAAAAAGGCAGGCCACTTCCTGTCAGAAAAAGACAATTTAGAGTTTTAAAAGGACGCTCATTTAATGCCATCAAAATTTATAATATTTTGTAATAACTGAATTTGATCCTCAATAATTTTTAAATTACCCTCTTAAAATATATTATGTGTATAAATAATTCTCTCTCATTATCAAACTAAGAGAAAAATTTCTAGTTTATAAACATGTGTGAAGGCATGCTCTCAGATAATCTCTGTGCATCATTTTTTTTTTTTAAAAAACTAACCTAAAAAAAAATTATCAACATAAATACCTGGTTGCCGAAATAACAAAGTTAATACGCAGAACTCTCTTCGTAATGCCAAATGTGTCGGCAACCCCAAAGCAATTAGACAAAGTTGCAAACATAGGATATTTAAATATTGTATGCAAAAACTTTGTTGTTTAAATTTAATTGAAATTTTATAAAATGATGCTTCAAAAAAATAGAATAAATTCCTATGCTGTAAAAGTAAGTAGTCAAGTTAAAAAACAAATTTTAACTTTTTGTTCCATATGTTCTATTAATTCAGTGTTATAACTTTGATATGAAACAAGTTTAGGGGCAATTTTAAAAAAAAGGTGGGTATTGTTTAAATTTAAGTAGCTCTACTCAAGATGGGAAGGTACAAACATATTAAACACAATACAGAAATCAGAAAAAAATATATAAAAAAATAATTAGGTAATCAAGCAGATGATGATAATGTAATAAAATTTTTTCATTTCGTTGGACAAAATAAATCTACAGATGCTGACATATGTGTAAACATTTTCATGAGATTTGGGAAAGCCTCATTAGAATTTTTGATCCATAGTTGGCTATCATCAAAAAATTGTTGCATTCCCTAAACTTTGTTATTCTTTCTTATTAGCGCAACTGCAGCAAGTAAACAATTCTCGATGGCTCATGTACATTTCTTCAGGCTACATCACTTTTTTATATTAAAACCTTTTATATAAATGTAACAAGCAGAACATTAGGTGTAACCCGGTGCAAACGATGACAACATTCAAGTTAACAAGCTGTTGTTTTTTGTCATTACAGAAATATTAAGATTTGTCTAAATATGGAGGTTAAAATATTGTGTGATGGCTACTCCTTTCAAGAGGATGCTATACCACGGGAGAATTGAAAACATCAGCTTTTCGAAACTTTTCATCACAAGTTCACTTTTACTTCCATTACTAATTTTAAAGAAGAAAAAAAAGTGAGTTCAGGCAAACTAAGAGTTAAGCCATGAAGTTTCAATTGCTGGAGAAAAAAAATTTAAAAATCAAAGTGCAAACAAATTATTGGAAGAGAACTTCTCCATTGCATAATCCTAAGTTATCTTCTCATAATTTATTTTCATTTTGATGTTTGTTTGTTTTTATTTTGACTTTATTTCAGTACTTGAAACTTCATGGCTTATTCTAAGTTTGTCTGAGCTCACTTTTTCTACTCTTTAAGTTAGTTATTAATGTGAAAGAAAATTTGTGACGAAAAGTTTCTCCTGAGATATGGCGCCCTATTAAGACGTCATGGTGCCTGAACAATTTAATCTTATATTATGGACTTTTTCAAAAAATGTCTGTACAATTTATATTTACATGCTAATATGTTTTTAAAGAAATGTTTTAACTTTTCAGTTCAGACTTGGAAGATGAAATCAATGTGGAGAACTGTGTTTTTCTAAAAGCACCGGATAAATGTGAAGGATTGTACCCAACTGTTCCAGCCTGTCAGCTACTCATTTCTTGTGAACCACCCAACCAAATCACTCGTATTTCTGCTATATGTGAAGCAAGGGTGCTGGAGATTTATGGTCATCATGGAGAATATTTGAAAACTGTATTCAACAGTCCTTTGGAAGAGACTGAAAATTTGTTTGTCTATCGTGGGGATGTAGTTTTAGATAAACCACTATCCGTTTGTTCTGTTAAGGTAATATTGTATTAATCATTACGTGTATGTTTGTTAATGTTATTTGTGCAACATGGGTGTCATAACTACCATTGGTTCTATAATATTTAAAAGTGTTTTTTTTTTCTCTGGCAATCTTCTATGAATAAATACCACACTCTAGAGCAGTCTTTTAACTAAATATAGACAGTAATTTTCAACTAAGAAAACTAATTTAAATCCCTTTAAGGTGGCATTCTACATTTTTATAATTTATTTTTTGTTTTTCATTTTTTAAACACGAATTTTACATAGGTGAGAAAAGTTATTCATGACAAGCTTTCAAGTGAAGCGGGATATTGCAAAACATTTCCTAAAAGCTTTAGACAAATGATTAAATTCATTATTATGAGTTATTTACTGTGTGATTTCATTGTACATCACTAAAGTGTACCTTTTTTTTCTATTATATAAATATACAGAAATGAAGGTTATATATCATAGATAAATACACAAAAATAAAATCATACTCAAATAAAATCTATATTAAAAATTTATACCAATTTTAATTCATTATGTAAATATTTTTTTCCTTAACCATTTCTTTTTAGTCTAAAATAATTGCAAATTTTTAAGAGTACTGCTTAAATTATGAATTTTTTTTAAACTTAGTTCAATAAGATATGTTTTTTTTTTTTTTTTTTTACTTACAGTGGAAAGTTATTTCTAAGAAAAAAACTGAATTTGACATTTCTAATTGAAACTAATTCAAAAAATCAATCAAGTTTTGGAAAAATATTTTATTTAAAAAGTGACAGCCCCATCATAATTTATGAAAATAGTGAAGTTGAATCGTAAATTGTCTTGTTGAGCATTCAGTTATGTCTGCCTTCAATAATTTTTATAGCAAATTTTGTTGCAAATAAATGCTAAATTAGTTGCATCATTGACTAAAACGAAAAAAAAGGGGAATGCCTGAGTAATTTCTATCAGAGTTATCATACTTTACCATTTGTAATGCTGTTAATTTTTTAATTTTTCTAGACTGTATTGTGACATATTAAGTAATATTGTTTGTTTGTTTTATTTAGTTTGTAAATCTAGAATCGCAAAATGAAATGTGGTTATTTGGAGTCAAAATACATACTGACAAGATGTCTCACAGCCCTCTAAATCAAGCATCTTCATTACCTTTCTCATCTCTCTCACAGAGATTTGCAGAAATGGGTGACACATTAGGTGACAAAGAAGCCTTAAAAAGATTTGCGGATAATTTTCTTAAAATGGGACTTGCCTCATCCTTACCACAAGGAGCAGCTATTACATCTGTTCTTAATAATCTGCCAACATATGTACTTAATCCAGGACTTGAAATGGCAAACAACAATGAAGTGCAAAATGCTAATATTATAAACTCAGAAGGGAAAGTGCACATACTTGAGAAAGAGTCTACTCAAGCATCTCTTACCACAAATGAACTAAATAAAACTGAGGAACTAAAAACATTTGCATCTTCTGCTACATCACCTGTGATGATGACACAAACGTAAGTTTCTACAATTTAATTCGTTCTTTGCATTTAACTACCTATTGAGCAATTAATAGCTTAAATAACATATATGTGTGTTTGTTTTTTTAAAATTGTGTTGAATATACTTTATTTACGTTTTTCTATGTCTAATTTCATTTTTTGTTACTTCATTCTGTGAAAATGTATCTGTAGAATTTACAATTTAGAATACATGTTGCTTAAATATGCACTAGTGCATTTCGATATATGATTTATTAATACTTTTCCATTATGCCGGCCCAGGCGATAAATGATGCAATAATGATGCAACCTATTCCTAACTGAATATCGCCGCTGGTAACCTTTTGTCTCCACATTTTCAAAGTAAGTCGCGGCCATTTTTTTATTTATCGGTCACGTTTTTTTCTTAATATGAAAAATTAACGCAGAAAACAATGAGAATTTGGGATTTGCCCAAAACAGAGGAAGAGAAAGGCGTTTTGGATAAAGTCGCAACTTGTGATAAGAATCATGAAATGAAATTGTATATCGGATATGAAATTCAAAGATGCTGCAACCTTTCATCTTGTCGCTGTAAAAGAAGTATCCGTAAAGGCACATGGTTTCAGTCATCAAAAAAGAGCTTTTTGTGTGGTTTATTTATTGTTGCAACGAAGAATTAGCTTCAGCTAAATGGTGTGAAAAGCAGTTGGAAGTCAGTCACGGAACAGTTGTAGACTGGAATAACTTCATGCTTGAGGTTTGTGTGAATTCTTTTCTTAAACGTAAGCAACGGAAAACAGGAGGACCTGGCATGATCGTCAAAGTGGACGAAAGTTTGGTTACGAAACGAAAAAACAATGTGGGATGGATTCTACCACAACAATGGATCTTCGGTAGAGTTTGCAGGAAAACGCACCTTGTGGAGGTACCAAACCGATCCTCCAACACTTTCAAGGCAATTAAGGCAAAAGAAACTTTTATATGTTCCAATTCGTGGAAATCATACCGCACTAGTAAGCTGGAAGATGAAAGTTTCGAACATTTTAAAGTTAACCATAAGTACAACTTTGTCGATCCGGAAACGGGAACGCACACGCAAAAAATAGAGAGACTGAGGGGCAAAGCGAAATGGAGAAACACAGAGGAATGGCACACCATCATCTCGAAGCCCCATTTGAAAAAATTTTAAGCGATATTAACATGTTTATGCCTCTGAAGTATAAATAAAATTTTTAACCTTTTATTAACTGTTTTTTTTATGTGTATGCTGTGTGTTGTAGCCAATAATATCTGCTTTGTGTGATTTGTTCCGGCGACTATGTGCCGTCACCAAAAAGTCTGCTTGGCGAGATTTGCTTATAATGGAAAAATACCGATTTATTTTGATTCTTGGGAGTTATATTGTATAATTGATTTCTCTTTTAAGGATTAGAGAGCCCACAACACTTTATTTCTTAATTCATATTGCAATTAAACTTGTTTTAAAAGTCTTCCTGTTTAACCCACTGGCAGTTTAGCAAAAGGGCAAGATTCGGAGGATATTTCTCCCCGATACACTATATCCCTATCTAATAACATAAAAAAAAAACAGTTTTGCTATGCGGTGAAGACTGCAGGTTAAAATATGACTTTTTACATGCAGAATCGTCAGTGGGTTAAGTAATTTATATTCTTGTTACCATTTTGTATCCTATTTCTACACTACAAAACTAACTCTTTTAAGAAATGTTTTCTTTACTTTTTCTTGGTAAAAAGATTTTCTAAGACGGCAAGTTTTTCTTTCTACCCGAAAAACTACCAGAAAACTATATAATTGTTGATAGTAGTGTGGTGACTCTTTTAGTTGTTACACCTGTTTTAGAAAAATGTGTCATGAGAAATGGTTGAGAGAATGAGTCATCAAAACAATAATAGACGATATAGACAATGTAGATATAGATAAAACAATGAGTCATCAAAACAGTGATAGGGAAACGAGATACTGTAATAGTTTTGTTTAACAAGAAACAAGTTTTCTATAAGTATACGTTTTCTGCTATCTGGCACCTCTAATTTCAATAAATGTGACTCAATATTTATATTGTAACCTAAACAAGAACTTCTGTATATCAGTCTAATAACATACATTTATGATTACATTTATTAAAAGAATAATAATAATTTTAATATATCTGCTTGAAAAATTTTACTGTTTATAAAGTTTTTCCTTTTTCCTCATAGAAAATGTCTTAAGCAGTTTTTAATGTACAAACATTTTCAAAACACAAAAACAAATATTAAGTTGAACTAAATGCTTCAGCACAAACGCTGGAACGCACAGAATATATCACTAGTGCTTATTTATATCTCAAGCACAACAAAGATTTTATTTCTCACACTGCATCACAACCGCTTTCTTAATACAGATATAAACATTATTCTAATAGTAAAATAAAAATGTTTCACTTCCTCTTTCTCGAGAAACTTCTATTCCTTTATCCCCCCTTTGCTTGATTTTCTTTTAATATCAATGGTGTTCTCCAAATAAATAAAAAAGAATAAGAAAATAAAAGAAATAATAGAGGCTGAATTGAAAGTGAAATCTAAATTTATTAAATTAAAACATTTAAGATAAAATAATTTATGTTACTCAATAATGTTACTTTAAACCTCAATAATAACTTATTTTTAGACTTGTTTAAAGCATATAGTAGCAATTTTAAAAATTAATGCCTAATTCATAAAAATTTAATGAATGAACATTTATTTTCGTTTTAACTTTTATAAAAATAAAATGTATATATGAATTTAAACCTTACTTGATCTTCAACTAAAAATAAAAATTAATATTAATAGAAAAGTGCTTTGAAATAATTATTATTCTATATCAAGGTAGAGAATTTCTGATCGCTACCAGGCTACTAAAAAACTTGAATGGTTTAAATAAAATATTTTCAATGTAAATTTAATATATATCAAAAATATAAATTTTGAAAAACTTAATTTTTTTATTAGGGAGGAAATTTCCAGTTAAACTTATTAAAAATGTAACTTTTGTAAACTTAATAATTCTTGTTAACTTAAACCTCAATAGTATAAAATTTCCTAGATCTGTGTAAAACAACTTGTATCTACATTCATATGAGCATGACGTCCTTACAAAATGTGTTTCCCCTTTTGTAGTCTCGTCTCATAGAGCCCCCCCCCCCCCCAAATTGAAAATAAAAATAATTTTTTTAATAGTTTACAAAAGAAATAAAATATTTTAAAAATTATTTAAGGGGGCATATACACCTAGATAGGTCAGAAAAATCGATTTTTTTTCCATCTAACTATGTTCTTCGCTGTTTCAAGAATCATAATCCAAAAGATTAAAACAAAATTCGTCATAGTTTCATTGTAAACATTAATAATGATAAATAATATATTGAAAATAAAATATTTTAAAAATGATTTAAGGGGGCATATACGCCTAGGTAGGTCGGAAAAATCGATTTTTTTTCCATCTAATTATGTTCTTCACTGTTTCAAGAATCATAATCCAAGATTAAAATGAAATTTGTCATAGTTTTATTGTAAAGATTAATAATGTTGACATTAATAATAACGACGTCTCAAAACTTGGCTTTTAGAGCAACTCAAAATCAAGAACTATTAAATGGAATTGCATTATTAAACATTCATCAAGAAATTGGTTTGGATGTTGAAAAAATCATTGACAGATTTGCCAAAGTTTCTAAAAACCGCATTACATTTATTATTTAAAGATTTTGAATACTTGAATTATTTATGTATTTTTCTATTGTTCATTATGAAAAAAATAAATGAGAAGCCTCTTTTTTTCTAAAAACCTCTTTTTTTTTTAAATATTTAAAAATGTTTTTATTAAAAAAAAATTTCCTGGGGGGGGGGATCTGAGTCTATGAACCCCAGCCCCAAGGAAAAATTTCTGGATTCATCCCTGACTCTTTCTTATATTCCAGCAGAACATGAGAATGAGTTGGCTGCTTGCCTAAAATGCATGGCACAATGCAAAGATTTTTGGAAAATTTAAAGTGTTAATCTTTATTCTTGCTTTTAAATAAATCGTTTTGTTAGCTGCTTAAACATATCTCTTTGGTTTATTTGTTTGATCTTGATATCTTATTTGTTAATTACCATTGTATAATTATTTTTAAAAAGCCCCTTTACTACAAAAACTGGTGATCAGTAATTACCCCAGAAGTGATCAGGAATTACCCTAGAAATGATCAAGAGAAGGGGTAATTCCTGATCACTAAAAATTTAAATTCTCTTAAATTCTAATTTGATTTTCAAACAAAAGAAGGTAGCACATAGCATCAAACTTCCTGTAAATATTAAAATGTTATCTTGAATAGTTTTTTCACAAAATAGTTGTTTGTAATTTTTGATCAGGAATTACCCCAGGTGACCCTATATTCAATAAGTTAGTTATTATTTTTAATTATTATTTTTAAAAACTTAAATCTATTTTTTAAATCCATTTTTGTTTTATTCTTTTCAACAAAAATTTCATAAAATATTCTCTAAAAAAGGCTGATACATATATGAAATGATTTTATATATTTTTTTTTAATTATATAAATTATATTTTTTAACTCATAACCATCAAAATAAATTTTAAAAGCACAATACTTTGTTATTTCCTTTTTACAGGATCTAGGTTCCTATAAGGGTATGTAAAATAAATAAAGAAGCATTGAATTAAAATAGCTTTATTCAATTTATTTTAATGAAACAGTACAAAAAATTTTCTTTGGAAATTAAATATTTTTCTAATATATTTCAGACAAAATACTGCCACACAAACAGAAGAAAATTACATGAACATGGAAGAAAACTTAAAAACTTACATAAATGAGCAAATACAAGGTATAAGCAAAAGATTTCAAGAATTGGAAGTTAAGTTATTATGTAAATTAGATGAAATTGAATCATTTGTGAAACCTCATGGTATACAAAGTAATTGACAAAATGTATATTTATTTGGATTGTTAATGTACTTGCCTGTTAAACCATTGTTAAATTTTATTTATTCTTAAGAAATAAAAAGCTTTCAAATTAAAATATATATTTATTCAATAGTTTTTGAAAGTGCTTGTAACTGTGTAACTTCACTTGACTCTGCAACTAATGCAGCTCCTGATATTTCCCAAACTTGCACAGTCCCATTAGAGCAGCAAGTAGCTAATAAACCTGGGCTAAAAATGAATTAAAAATTTTTACACAGAGTAACGAAATAACATTAGATTTTAAGTAATTAGTTAATTTATTAGATTTAAAAAAACATTGTATGTGCAATAACAAACAATGTTTTAAAAATTCCTCTCTCATTAGAATAAAATTAAAGTTACTTTTTTTAATGAAAAACAGCCTTGATTTAAATACAGTCAAACCCCGCTATAGTGAACCGTCTGCGGACTCAGTAATGTGTCCACTATAACCGATGGTTCACTATATCCAAATTTTTTGAAGAATATTTTTTGCATAAGACAGTTGAATGATTGAAAATTGGCTTTGCAATTTTGCATAAGTTATTTAAAAAATTATTAACTAATTAACAGATAATAAAGCAAAAATTGATGGAAAAAGTAATTATGTCGCTAAATATTAGTTTTATTTTCACTTTTTATGAATATTAGTTTTATTTTATTTTTCTTATCTACAATGTGCAAAGAATGCAAGATTTTTACATTTTGAACAAGATTTCGAGCCATCTTGACAAAGCATCTTCTACGTTTTCTCTTTCAGCTCCACGCAGTTTTTTCGATGAAACCATGTTTTTGTCGTATGCCGCAAGAATTGCACTTCGATTTTTCCAAATGTTTGAAACTGTAGATTTTGACAAGGAAAATTCCTTACACAGTGTCGATTGATTGGCTCCATCATCAATACGCTTTACAATTTTAACTGAACCATGAAACCATGTTTTTGTCGTATGCCGCAAGAATTGCACTTCGATTTTTCCAAATATTTGAAACTGTAGATTTTGACAAGGAAAATTCCTTACACAGTGTCGATTGATTGGCTCCATCATCAATACGCTTTACAATTTTAACTTTGTCCTCTATCGAAAACGCTTTTCTCTTTAGAGAATTTGCCATTTTTACTGCTTTTGAAATAAAAATCTTGTCTCAAATAGATAATGTAAGAATATGAAGAGAGCAGCTGTAGAATGAGTTAAATTGTTTCCCTTCTTGATTGTCAAGGGGTGATTTGTAAAGAATATGGTTTTAACAGATAAGAACTAGTTGTAGAGCAAGTTGAGAGTGGCCAAGTTAACTAGTTGTAGAGCAAGCTTGGGGAAAAGAGATAAAGCGAGGCTTGTCAGGGAAGGGGGAGTTTAAGATAAATGATCTGTTTGACATTTATTACAGTATAGTTAAAAGTGATAAGCATAAAGGAGAGTAATATGACACATTTTATAGGAATGCATTCATTTTCAGTCCCAACACCTACAAGTTTAAAGATGGAGGACTGAAAAAGATATTTAAAGAAATGAAACTTGAGTCCACTATAACCGAGTTTCCAAGTTCTAAGCTGTTCACTATAAGCGTTAAAAAACACATTATTTAAATAGGAATACAGACGGGACCGCTAAAAAAAGTTTACTACATCCGAGTGTTCACTATATCCCAGGTTCACTATAGCGGGGTTCGACTGTAGTTTAGAATTTTTCACATTAAGTAAATATAAAATTGGATAAAAAGTGTTGTTCAAAGGAAATTATTTTTGTAATTTAAAATTCTTGTTTTTGAATAACAATTTGGCACAATTGAATCTTAGCTTTTATTGGATGAGGTTAAATAATCAGTTACACAATTATTTCTCTCAAAATATAGCTGCAATTTTTATAACATTAAGTCCATGGGGTAAAAAGATGAGCTCATAAAAAAATGTGTTATGAAATTTTAAAATGTTCATAATCTCTATTATTTGTAACGAAACAATCATTGAAATTATTACATTTTGAGTGGGGTCAGATGGGGTGAAATGGGTATATGTTAAACATCTATTTTCTTCTCTTAAGTTGTTGATAATTTATTTAATATTTTTAGAGACATTTACTGGGATTCCGGCAAGCATTTTTATTTCAGTTTTAGAAACTGATAAAAAAAATTTCAAACTGGTTTGCTTACAAACTAATTTTAGATTCACAGTAATTTTAGAACTATACCCACTTTACCCCACTCTGAGTTAAATTGGGTATATCAAAGCATGTCCTGTTGAATCCATTACTGTCAGATAACAATCAAACAAAATAGATAAGTTATGCCTCATATTAAATTTATATCAATACAATGTATATAAAATGCATCAAAATTTTCAGTAAAATAAATTTAATGGTTTGGTTTTAGAGTCTTCTGGTCTTCTTTAAAGAAAGCTTGATTTTATACCCACTTTACCCTACCTGACCTTATAATTTGTAGTTGTGACCCTATAATTTGTATGAATGTAAAACTTTTACAATCCTTCATTTCTAAAATTTTCAGTTATAATTTTTCAAAATTTGCTAACTAGACATAATTTTTAAGACAGCAGTGCATTTTTTTTACATAATTATATACTTTTTAGCTGTGGCAATGCAAAAACAAGCAAGCTAAAAGTCTATGTAACTGTTTAAAAATACTGTTCCTACTTTAGTCAAAACAACAACGAAAGTCAAACTTTTAAAATGATAGTTAATGAATGGCTTCACTAAACCGATCTAACTGAATAAACATTCAAACTTTTGTTGCAATGTATATTAAAAATTTTAAAAACTTACCTTTGAATGTTTTTAAAATGTAATATTGTTACTGCATTAAACTGGATATACATTTTATCTATACACAATATCTTTAAAAAATAAAAAAAGCTTACTTTTCCTTATTATTCCCTAAAGATATTCCTGAATCATTACTTAATGTTAGTAAGCATGATTCAGTAGGGGATCGCTCATTCGAAACCAAGTCCCAAATATGAAGTTGACCGTTGTTGCAAATACAATATATTACTAAAGGCCTGACAGTTGACCATTGAGCCCCATTTATTCCACCAGAGGGCTGTTGCAAGATTAACAATGGCTTAGGCTGAAAGTAACATTTAAACACTTTATTGCTAGAGCAGAATTTTATGGACAATACAAATACTAAGAGTACTTTACTGTTAGTATATACTAACAGTAACTTATTTCAAAAATGACTAAAAGTAAAATCACTGCATTTTTATTTGTAAAGAAATAATGTATACGCTGTCAAACTCATTTGTTTCCACTCCTGATTTAACAAAATCCTGGTTCAATGAGTAAATTTTTGAATCAATTATTTTTTTTTTAATATTAAAAAGCCTAAAAATCTTTGTTGTGACAAGAATAACTTATAACTTTAAGATTTGAATTAGTTATGATAGAAATTTCTAAAAACTATTTTATTTAAGATATCAGAAGAAATTATTTCACTTTGGGTGGAAACTTTATTCCCTTAAAAAAATGTTTTAAAACTCATAAGGATTAATAAATATTCCAATGAGAAACTTCCTCACAAAAAAAAAACAAATATTTAGTTCCTCGTCCACAAAACGGGACTATAACAGAAATTATAACTAATTTAAAGCTAATTTACTTAAATTCAATACATTTTTTACTTCAAACCTTTATCTATTCAGCTCTTTGTGTGCAATATACATAAAAAGAAACAACTTTTGGAGAATACAATGATATAATTTTGCATATTTGCAGTTTTAAGACAGCAATTTTCATTAGCCCTGGAGAAATTCAAAGCATCAATTTTAGTAATTTTTTAGTAGTTTGAAATGCCATTTGTATAATGTTAAGAGTTGTTTAGAGCAATCGTTTTACCATACATGCAATTATAATTAGAATTTAAGTTTATTTTTGATTCACTGTAAATAATTTATGAATGATCATAATTGTTTTACTCATAATTTTTATCAAGATTGATTAATAATCTTATCTCAATTGAAACTTTTATTCTTGTAACAAAAATACATTTTCTTGAGACCAAGTCTGCTATAATTTAACAAAAATGACAATAGGAGGATTTAAAATAAATTTAAAACAATTTTTAAAAATTCATAAATAATATCACCTGCAACAGACTGTATATTCTAAGTTCTCCATCACTTCCTGCACTCAAAAAAATATTTCTTGAATATGGAGAAAATTGTACCGTAGTAACTTGACCTTTATGTCTCTCAAATCCCATATTTATGGGATTTTTCAAGGATACAGAACTTGCACCAGAATCTAAAAATAAATCACCAAATAATTTTTCAATGTTAAGTCACTAACATGTCAAAAAAATTTATAATCAAAAAACTTGGTTATATCTATATTTTCATCATAATATTGTATTTTTTGTATAAGAGCATTAACAATTATCACTAATTTCTTTACATTTAAGTTATAAGGTAAAACACTTGTATTCTTTCCCCAGAAATAATATTGCCTAATAGAACTGTTTTATCCGTGTAGCAACTTTACATACTGATTGGTTTCAAAATGCAAGTAAGTAAATAGTAAAAAAAATAATCTTTCTAATATAATCTTAAAATTTTATAAGTTAAAATGCAGAAGTTGTTCAATTTTATTGACTGTTATGGGAATTAATACAAAACATTAAGAAACAAAACTAACTTTTCTAGAACTTTCATAGTGATCTTCAAATGAATTAGTGAATTATCATTTTTTTAATATTAGATTAAGAATACTTTAATCTATCATAAAGAATACTTACATAAAGTAGGTACTTTTGATTCAAATGAACACTGAAATATGCCTCCACCTTCAATTCCAATAATAAAAATAGAACTATCTTCAACATTAATTGACAAAGAAGTTACTGAAAAAAATATTACATACATACAAATAAATCTTTTTTAATTAACTGATTAAAGAAATTAAAATATTTTTTTTACTTACTTCCAACTTCTGCATTGCTTAGGCGAGCCTTAATCTGGAAATTTCTCGGCAATTGCTTTGCTAAAATAATAAAGCTGTAACAAATATTCAATTCAATTTGCAACAATTAAATGTAATATATTGCACTACTACATGCATAAAGATGCATCCTAATTATAAGGTTAAATTTTTATTAATTTTTTTCAATACTATGTTATCCATATCGGATATTCAAAATATGATTTACCTAATGACTATATCTATGTGCAATACGACAAAATATGCTATGTCTAGCTTGATATTTACAATAAAACTTTGATAACTTAGAACAATATTAAATATTAGAAGTCGAAAATACATTAAGTTCCCACTACTCAAAAATTTATTGTGTATATATAAAAGGTATGTTATAGGTACAATAGGTATTTTATTTAAATGAAATCTTTTTAAAAGATCAATACAATTTTTTAGTTCCAATATCTTTAAAGAAATTTTATTTTCCCTGGATCATATTTTGCGACAAATTAAGTTCCTAAATTTAAAAATAAAGAAAAGAGAAAACATTAAAACACTTCATGTTCTACAGATAGTTTTACATAAGTGGTTTTTGAAAAAAAATATATGTTTCCAACGAATAGAACCTTAGTGTTTTTTTTTATTTTTTTTTATTTAAACGACTTAAAACTCCTCGTGCACCACAAAGTATAGCATGAGGCTTACAGTTGTAAGTAAAAAACAAAAGGAGAAAAAATTTACAAATTTACATTAGAAACAAAATTCCGCAAGGCCGCAAGACTTTCAATACTTTTGACCAGTTCTGATAAGACAGGTGGCCAACTAATTGAAAGACGTCTCAAATCAGTCTTTAAATTCATTCGGGCACTCGCATAGAGACTACAGTGAAGAAGAATATGTTCAGCATCTTCATCAGCATCACCGCAAGCACAAATTCCACTGGTCTGCAGATGGAAACGAAATAAATATCTCTTAAAATTTCCATGGTTTGTTAAAATTTGGGTCAATTTAAAATCAGTTGCAAAGAATTTACATTGCAAACGGTGAAAAATGGATGGAAAGAACCTTTTCGTCCAGAGCGACCGAGGCGAAGCAAGAAATTCTGCATTCCAGTCCGCAATGTTTAGTGTTTGACAAAATTAATTTTCACCAAATTAATAAGTGTTTTTCACAAAAACAAAACCCTGGTAAAAATTCCTGAATTGACCCCTGATTATATATTTGCATTAAATAAATTAGGTAATATTTTTAAAGAAATGTGATATGAATTAGAATTAATATACAGACAATATTTTTTTTTTTTTAGTTTACAATCAAATTCTTAAAATCTGCACTTTAATAGATTGATTAAGTGAATTCAGAGATTTAAAATTTTGTTAACCTAATATATATTTCAAAAAAATAATTTTCTCAATCCTTTTTATCTTTCATTGTTATACAAAAAACTAGCTTCAATGACATATTCATCGGGTATTAATAAACATTATTATGGAATATTAATTTTATGCATTATTTTTATAAACAAATTTACACACCCATCATATGGCTGCAAAGTGCCATTTTCAAACTTCCAAAGTAATATTTTTCCATCTAAACTACAACTTACAAACTGAAAATAAAATAAATAACAACATTGAATAAAATTATAAATACATTTTTATCATTTAATGCAATATTAATTATGTACTTTGTATCTACTAATGAAATACATACACTACAAATATGCACAAGTAATATTTACCTCATATCTATTATGCTTCCCATAAGGAGGAATCCAGTGAATCCCTGTGATAGGCTCGCGATGATTGCTAGTGGTTGTTTCTGTTGAGCTTAATAAAGGATCATCTTCTTTAGAAATATCCCACAATAATAAAGATCCTAAAGATTTTTTAATTAGAAAATTAGTCATTTTTGAAAAATTCTATAATTTTTTTTATTTTTAATCATCTTATAATGTATGAAAGGCATTGCAAAACACTCATTTTTAATCAGGAGTCTGTCCAGGGTAAATTTACTACCGTTTAGCAGTACCTTCACAAATTCAACTTTAGGAAAAATGGTAATTTCACAAATAAAAAATTGAGCAAACTATTGCAAATTTCTTCTAATAAATAAAATTATTCTTTTTTCTAACTATTTCTTTAAAATTAGAAATATTTTGCAGAGAAGCAAAAAAATAGCCAAATTAATAAATTAATATCGTTAAATGTTTAGTTAAAATGAATTTAAATAGTTAAATTAATGAAGAAAAAAACATTTTGATGAATTTTCTTACTATTTATGCAAGTTTGTTTGAAAAACTTAAAATTACCCAATTGAATAATATTCAAATTTAAGATCATTCCATAACTAGCATTTTCAATATTACTGTGTTCACATCACTGAAAAAAAGACAAGTATTAATAATGTGTATACAAAGTTTCATCTTTGTTTTTGACTATTAAAGAAATTGTTTATTATCAAATTGCCATGAAGTTATATCATTAGATCATAATATTAAAAAAAATCTTATACATAAAAAATATTTCATTCCTTTAATAGGCAAATTCCTTAATATTCACAGTTATTTTTCCAATCATTGTAGTTTTTCTTTGCAACGAATCTCATACCATTAAATGGAATGCATCAATAAGTTTTAAATAAATTTTATTTAAGCATATTTTAAAGAGACTTGAATTTTTAATTGTTTTAGACACATTTTTAAAAAAAAATAATTTGCATCAATTTTATACTACAAGAACAATTGAACTTAACCAACAAATAAAAATAAATCATACCACTATTTGAAATACACAATTCTCTGCTTCCAACAAACATGCAATATACAAAAAATTTTAAAGATTGAACAAAAGTGATTTTATCACTATTTGAATTTAATGAATTACGTATTTCAGAACATATCTAAACATATTTGAACAACAAACTACATAATGGAGTAAAATTACTTTTATGAAATAAAAAATTTCTACTTCATAATAAATGTTGATAACAAAATATCAAAATTTATTTTCCTTATAATAAATATGTATTATTAATAGATTTATTAAAATTCTTTGTTCACAAAAATAACCAAATGCTATGAGAAAAGATATATTAATTGAAAATTTTAACTAATGTATTCGTTTAATGTAAAATTTTAGCAATAAATCACGAAATACATTTGTAAACATTCAAAATTTGGTAGGATTTTATATCTAATAGTCAAAAAATTGAAACAATAATATTATAAAAAGTAAGAGATACAGTTGTGTACTCTATACAGAATTATTAATTATATTTTGATAAAAAAAATAATTAAAAGAAACTAATTGAATAAGCATTTTTGATCACACACTTAAATTACTAAAATATTTATGAACAATTTTTTTAAAGCATACAAGTATACCACATAATCACAGTAAAAATAAGGAATTCCACAGGTGCATTGCTAAATTTTCTGCTTTCCAATCCTTAAAACAAAAATAGTCCTCAAAAGGTGGGAGAAATGAAAAATAGAGTTAAGGTGATATTCTTTTTAGAACCATATTTTAAAGCAGGTACCGATTTTCAGAACTCGCTGAATACCTTATTGACTGCTAGCAGACAGTTTTGCACTGCCTGTTCAAAGGTCCCTTTCATTTGTGAATAATAATACAAACCATTTAACTTCCCAGCAACTATAATAGCAGGCAATTCAGGATGAAAATTAATACAAGTTATGCAGCAATCTGTCTCCAGAGACATGTTTGGTTTCTTAGGATCAAAGTCTTTACGATTTAAACTCCAAATATTCACACATGAATCATGTTCACACCAGCTCATGTGATTTGAATAACTATATGTAACTACTGTTAAAGGTAAACAACACCAATCTTAACTATACAATGCTTTGAAACTAGACATAAACTGCTTTGAAATTTAAAACAAGGAAAAAAACTAATACTAAAGTGAAAAATAGATCAGAAGCATTAAGAGGTATATTAAGACAACAGGTTTGTAAAATTAATTTTACAAACCTATGAAATTTAAGCAATTATAACTTTTTAATTTAAAATCCAAAATTAGTTCATAAATGTGACATTCACACTAATATGTAAGCAAATCTGATTTTTTTAATCACATTTTCAATAAATAAAATTATTATTATTTCATGGCTAAATACGTTTATTTATTATTTCATACCAAAAACTGAAAATATAATTATAAAATGTATCTAAAATTTTAAAGTGAAACTCTTAGAAACTCTTTACATGCTTTTCTATGCTGATATCTAATTATTGATGCATTTTATTGTTATCAAATATACATAATTTAACACTGTTTTGAAGCATAATTATTGTTTAAAATATAAGAATTTTTAATTAAATATAAAAGTATTAGATTTATACTGAATTGAAAATACACTTATACTACATTTTAAATAAATATAGTAATTTTTTATTTCATGCTCAATGATAAAAATATTACTTTATCTCGTTAAAATTATGAATACATAACTTCATGCTATGATTCTACTTTTGGTTTTACAAATATAATCCTAATTATTTACAGAGTCAATTTATTATGTTTCACAGTGAAAAAATAAGTTTTAAAAAGTGCAATAAAATGTGATTTTGGGATTTTCCATTTTACTAGAATGAAAAAAAAAAGGATTTTAATAAGAAAGAAACACATAGAAGAATTATAACTTATTTAAAATAAAAACATCTGTTTCAAAGGATATGAAGCAGCAAGAGCAGTTCCAACAGAATTCCATGAAATGTTACTGCAGCAAAACTATGGAAAAGTTAGGAAAGTATTAATAGTAAATGTGAAAAGAAATGAATTAAAAATAGGTATACATTTACATAACATTTTGAAAAATGCCCTATACTAAAACACATTCATCTGCATATAATACTACTTATTCGTTTTCCACAGAATTTCTTTTTATTATGTTAAGCTATGCAGATAAATAAAATATGACTGAAAAAATTGTTAATGTAAATAAACAGAGACATTCAGATAACACATTGGCCAGAAAAATTACATTATTTTGGTAGTTAACTACATTCTTTTTTTTTATGTAGTAACTACAAACTACTTTAAAAATGTAGTCACTACTTCTTTACTTTTGGAAGATAAACTTCAAAGAAGAACTTGATTCACACCCATGTTCAAAACGATTTTAAAGAAGAAAAAAAATGACTTATTTAAACATGATGAATCACTAAAAAATATTTATTCATGTTTACCTGAGCCAGTTTTGTTTTCTAAACCATTTTTTAGGAATTTTAACCTTGAACTTTTCATGCCTTTCTCAAAAACAAATACTTTATTTAAAAAATACTAGAAAATTATCTAATATTTGCAATTTTGTATATAATGCTCCTTTATTTTCTCTAAGAAATAAAATACATTGACAATTACAAGCAAAATATTTCCCTTTCCATTGAAACAACCTCAGTAAAAAGTAACATTCAAAGTAACACTTTGTGATAAAGTGAGGACAAAACTATTAAAAAATGTGACATCATTTATGGGCAGTTCTTCACCTCAGAGTAAATTTAAAAAAAGAAACAATTCTTAAAATGAAGTTATTATGAGTGCAAGTGTTATTTCACTTCCAAGAAAGATTTGTTCCAAATTTTAAAATCTTCCAAAGTAATTTACACCAAATTATAAATAATACACACATTAAAAAAAAATTAACAAGTAATTTTATGACTTTTTTACCTCCGTTTCAGAAGAGGGATACTTTAAAAGCATATGTAAACAGGATATTGTAGTATCAGTTGTGTCAGATGATAATTTGTAACGATAAAATGCTTTACTTTTGATATTTTTTTCTAGCACAGAACAGACAAGAGGAGCAACTTTCCTGAGGAATTTCACCATTGAATCTGTTTCATATCCAGCATATGCAATAGTGACATCTTTTATATCAGTTTGAACCTATATATTTCAGGATATGAAAAAATATAAATGGAAAATGTCAAATATTTCCCTTAAAATATAGAACAAACGTAAACAACTAAAAAATGTAAATAAAATACATAAGAAATTAACAATATTTAGGTAATTAAAACAATCAGTAAAAATAAGTCTGCTCATTTGAAATAAATGAAAAAATAGCAATTACTAGAACTTATATTTATAGGCATTAATTTTTTTCTCGGATCTGCAATTTTCTCTTTTTTTTCATATTCTAATATTTTAGTTTTTTTTCCCCAACTATGCTAGAAAATAAAAATACTGCTGAAAATTTTCTCTTCTGCACTTCTTAAAATATGTAAAAACTAATCAAAGAGAACTCTAAATCCACAAATCAATGCAGATAGTGTTTTTGAGAATTTGAATTTTTTAATATGGCTTATTAGGAAAATTCACTTATTACATTTTGCAAAGTTATAAGTTTTGTAAATGAAATTGCAGTTTCTATGATCAATTTTACTATTCAATTTTCTACGGTAAATTTGCTAATCTTTTTTTTATTTCTATCAATAGTTTTGCTAAGTAAAAATTTAATGTTATTTATGTTAATAACACTTTATTATTCCAAGATGATTTGAACATATTTCGAATGTTATAGTTTTTACTTTTTGATCTGCTGGTGATATGATGTATAAACTGAGTTGTAAAAAGTTTATTAAAAAAACTTGCTGTAAATAGTTATTAAATAGCATTAAACTTAATATTTTTACTTTCACTATGCAGCAATTCAACAAACATAGTGTTAGTTAAAAAATTTAATATGCATTAAATAGTCTTCTAAAAATTTTTTCAAACAGATTCCTTTAAGTTAATTTTTCTTCTTTTTTGAAATATCATCATGCCTGTAAACGACGCATTAATGCAAATTATAGAAAATTTCAATGGAAATCATTTATAATTTAAAAAAATAGCACAAAATATAACTTGCAGTCTTGATAAAAATTTACAATATATTTAAAAAAAAAAGTAATTTTTTATAATTTATTGGACAAATAGTATATAATTATCATGTATGAAACATATATATTTCCCATATTTTAATAACTTAAAATCACATTAATAGAATTATATCTAAGTTTTATATTACTATAATTTAAAGGTTAAATAAGGAGAAAAATAAGACGCCATATTATTTTTTAGCAATTGTGTTTTCAAGCAACACCTTGGCAAATAAAATGGCATTGAAAACATATTGCAATAAAACATAATCAAAACATTCATAAATATAATAACATAACATAAAAGTTTATCAAAAATATATATTTACAAAAAAATTAGTAAAAGATAACAAAATTATTTCAAAATAGATATGCAAATTGCAATAAATGAAACATTGCTGGCTTGGTGATCATCCATGGGGCACTGCAAAATATAGACTGTTCAAATAAAAAGTTTTCAAATAAAAAATACATAATTTCATAGTCTACCTTAATTCTAACAATTTAGTTTTAAGGTGTAGAATTTAAGGTCCCTTGGTTTGGCGATAATTTTTGTTCAATTTTAATTAAAAAAAATTTTGGTTACTTGAAATTATTTGTTCTCTTTGCTTTCAATGACATCACCTTTGAGTTACCGCAACTTTTGTTCACTGTTATTTTATTGGTTCTTGGTTCACTTTCATATATATTGGTTTATTTTAAAACTAAATATAAGATGAAATATTATTTAAATTAGTTAAAAGTATTTAAATATGTATGAGAATCAAAAAAATTAGTTATAGTTTGCAATAGAGGGGTTTTCTCATTCTAGGTGGTTTTTTGATGCCAAGGCTGCACCAAAAAGTAATAGATTTTTATTCTCCTTTTTATGTTTTTTTTTAAAAAAACAACTGATATACATTAAAACATTTTATATTCGTAATGAATATTTAAAATATTTAATATGGAATTTAATTTAACATCCACATAAAATAATTTAAAAAAATTATAATTTTGTTTTTCAAAACAACGAAAATAGCTCTTATCTGTGAATTTCATAAAAATTTCTTTTCATCATCATCAGAGGAGTCTAGTATGTACATATCTTTTATATATTGCATAAAGTCCTAAACAGGAACAAAATTGAAAAATTCTGCGGATGACTAGCGAATATTTTGTTTGCGAAATTCTCACTTTATCTGGTTCCACGTGCCTTCAATTCTATTAGTATGGGTACCAGTCTTGGGGTGAACAAAATTCAAGGAATGATTCACAAATTGATGCAGAAAACCATCTTTCAGACGATCATAGGATTTCCAGCAATCTAAGATGATATTTTCCCCAAACAATATTTTCCAGGTAATAACTTCCAACAAAATCTCTTTTGTATGATCTTCTATAATCTCAAAAAAACTTTACCACTCGCTTTTTCAATCCCACCTGTCCAATCCAATTCTGCAGAAATTACACCAATCAACCATGGTTTCTTTTTCTTCATTTCATATTAATCTCATTCATAAGAATATTTGTACCAGCTTCATACAGCCACAAATACGAAAGCAATAAAATTTCGATCAGATTAATTTCATATTCTTCAAACGCAAGCACCATTCCTTAGAGACCACTTATAACGAAGAGTACCTTTCTCACAACAAACTTATTTGTAGCCACCCATTTGTTCTTTCTGTTCAACCAAATGCATATATTTCATACACACAGGATAAAAATAATGAGAACTAATCATACCTTCAAACATACACTAGTCACTAATAGCTTACTTACCTCTTTTTTCTCTGGTTCCAAAAAAAAATACATACTTATTTTTCCTGGCTGTAGAAATAAGATGCAAAGATAGTCAACAAGCGAGCATCTAATGGTGAAGGAATAATGAAGGTTAAAATTTGAAATTAAATTAATATGTAAGAAGATAAACTAAAAACCAATCGCATAACAATGAACAAAAACTGCAGTGATATCAAAGAATATCATGATAACCAGAAACGGAGTTTCGGCAAAATAGTACAACTAAAAATCTGTCACCAAACCAAGAGACTTATTATTCTACACTAGAACTCGTACTTCAGCATCTTGCTTTTTAGGAACTTGGCAAAAATTTTCAATGTTCTGAGGAGCAGCAGTCTGAGTATGACTAGATTTTGAAGAACTGCAATAAGTAAATTAGTTTTAGTTTACAATAAATTATTTAAATATATATATAGAAAATTATTAATAATTATCGAATAACTTACTTGTTCTTTGAAGAAATCATGTTAGTAAAATAAGTTATAAAAGAATAGATAT
The DNA here is from genome assembly GCF_982258835.1 of Parasteatoda tepidariorum. Lineage (NCBI taxonomy): Eukaryota > Metazoa > Arthropoda > Arachnida > Araneae > Theridiidae > Parasteatoda > Parasteatoda tepidariorum. The sequence goes on along the minus strand of NC_141757.1, from coordinate 107,736,841 downwards.
GTGGAATCAGATTGTATGTATTTAAATTTCCTGAAACAGTTGCATTCCTTTAATATAAATTCAAAAAAAAAAAACTAAAAATAGTTTCATTCAAAATTTAAATCTCTTTTTTAAAAGAGATTGACTAATTTAAGCTAAATTGTTGCAAGTAGCATAATGTGGAAAATTCATAACGTTATGTTGTATGTTATCATAATAATGGTTGCTATGGTTTCCATTTCCGAAAATGGAGATAATTCTCAACCCTTGGCAAAAATCACTTAATGCGCTTGTAGCTTAAATGTGTAAAAAAGTCGTTCCCATTGACTAGATATCCTCGATCGCAACTCTCGAATACGCCATCTGGGGTGAAGGTCGGTTCCATGTCTACCTACCTATCCATTCAGAGGCAATACGTTTTTGTGTCTGATTTCGTAACTTAAAACATCGTCTGCACTAACTTATTACCATATTTGAGGTCCCCCTTATAACCATTAAAATTGAACCCTAGTACTTTTAAATCCGATCATTAAATTAAAATTTATTCAGAGTATTTCCTTTTTTCCCCCTCACACATTGTACTGTGAACGTGTGCGTAATTCCTTTCTTAATATAATGAGAATTTGTTGATATAAACCTAAATATTTTATGTAAAAAATGCTCCTGTTTTGTCTCAATATATAATTTAAATTTTTCATCTGAATTTCAGCTGATTTTTTTAATATTTTTAAATTACTACGACGACTATCCGTTCTTTTGTAATTGTATTTTATAAAAAACCATTTTTAATTTATTTTATATGGTTATTTTAAAGAGAGTATATATTTCATAGATATTTTACTAGAAGTGGATTAGTTAAAGGTGTAAACAGTGAGTCAGTAAATAGCAGAGATTTTTTTTATTATCGAGCAATTGAAAAGCATTTTAGTGAGAGGTCGAATTAGAGAATCAGTTTATAAATGCATAAAAATTTTATAAACCTATAAATTTTGTTACAGTTGACTACAACAGTTTTTCTTTTTTTATAATTGTTTTTACCAAAATGCTGTTTATTGAATGAAAAATACCTTTAAAGTATTGTTTAAACATGAGAATGAGATAATATATCTACAATTGATCCTATAATGTTTATTCGTAAGAACAATTTAAAAAATATTTTTTCAAACTTATGGAATTGCAATCAGTAATTGTTATTTATTTTCCTTATAGGTTTTTTAAATCAACATTTAAGGTTGGTATAGATTTAATAATTTTCTGGCAAGGAAAAAAAAGCAATTTTATGTTGGAAATGGAGGAAAATTAGTTTTTTTTTATTATTCGGATTTCTTTTCGAAAATTGAGTTAAGGGTTTGGAACGTAAAAACGTCTTCCGCCAGCACTGCAGAAGTGTTAATAACTATTATATTGGCAATAATATTTTGTGGAACATGACGGATTTTGTTATGTATTCAGGACATATTGTGAAACCTTGGACAGTTTGAATTTTGCTGCTTTATTTTCTTAAAATTAAGAAAAGAAAACATGTCAAAGTTTCTTTTTATAACTATAGTTATAAAAGTAAACTTTTGTCAGAGTTAAGATAGATGTACAATCCTATTTCAAGGGATGATATATAAAAATTCGATTTTTCTCGGTTCCTAACTGTATTTTTAAACAATAATTATAAATAAATCTTCTTATATTGGTTTTTCAAACTTTTTATTCCTAGATTTTTTTTTTTTTAAATATTTACTGCTTTAAGTAAATATTAAGAATTTTTTTCATTATAGGAATTATGTTCCATTTAAAATTTCGAAAATATAGTTGGGATTGAAAAATCGTACAGAATCTAATACAAGTACAATCCTGATTGTCACTAAAAATATTTTTAATGAAAGAATAATATAAATAATAGTCTGGGTTGAAATTATTGATTCGCTTTATCCCACAGCCCCAGAAACATAAAAAGTTTTAACAGACTTAGTTATCTTTTAACTATAGATAACCCGGAAGATAATGAGAAAATCAGATTCATCATAATGTACTTTAATTTGTAATTCATTAACATGAGATTCCTTTAAGTCTAAAAGAATAACGTTTTCACTATGCGCTATAATGTACCTCTTTTTGCATTTAGTGAAGATCATTCTTCCTAGTGAAACCATTCCCTTTGTTAAATTTCTTAAAGTTATGCAATAATCAAATAAAATAGTTTAGAAGGCATTATGTTGACACATACAGAAAATTCGTACGCTAGATTTAAAAAATCAACAGTGTAAGAATGGCCTATGGAAATGAAATTCATTGGTTACAAATAAGAATATTAAGCATTCTATCAAATTATACCTAGAAATTTATATTTGGAACATATCAAATTATAAATTTTTGGAAGTTGTTTAATGCTTTAAGAAAACAAAATTAAGCTAAAGCGATATTAAAAACTTTCGACAGTTACTAAATATAAATAGTATGTTTAAAAATTTTATTAATGTTAATAGAAAATAATTTAAATTTAAAAAAATACATCGAGCATAAATTTAACTATATAATTTTTTACCACTATTATATATTCATGCTGAAATCATTAAGTAATAAACGAAATAGTTTTTAAGAAAAATCATTGAATGGTTTTCAAGTTACCACTTCATAAAAATGCTAAACGTGGAATTATTTCGCTATATTATTAATAAAATATCAGAAGTTATTAAATTAAAAATCCGTTTTTTGGTATTGCAAAAAATGTAATAACTTTAAAAAAATTCTGAAGTTTTGTAAAATTATTGATGTGCCCCCTTATTTCCTCCCGACTCTACGCCTATGTTCTGACGGACAGCAGATTAACATAATTTTTTTTCGAAAATTTTCGTGCGAAATCATAGTAGATACGTTTTTTTTACCTATTTCATAAGGATTAAACGCAATTTAAATTATTAAATGAAAACTTTATTTTATATTTGTAGTTAAAAAGTGCCTGAATTGTTTACTTACATTATTAAATAATGAAATTTCTGCTAAAATAGTTACATAAAGTTTAAAAATAATTTAAGGCCTTCAAAATGATGTTATTTATTAAACAAATGTGAATATGAAAGAGAAAATCGAAACATAAAATTGTACTGCAAGCTATTCAACAAGAAAATTAGAAATAAATTCTAAAGACGAGCTATTTGTAAAATTGTTTTGTAAAAACTTTCATGTAATCATTAAAAAATTAATAATGTTGATTTTTTTGCATTGAAATAAATGTGTAATTCATTTATTTTATCTTACAATTAAATTACAATGAATATTGATTTTGTGATAAAAAATGTTTTGTATCAAAATTTACGATTAACCTCAGCTAAAGCATTTTTAATAAAAACTTATTTAAACAAAAATTTTTCATGAAAAAAATATTTCGAAATTTCTATTTGTAGAAAGTTATTGCAATTTTTAGTGCTTTTTTTTACGATTTTTCTATCACTTTTTTGGTTGTACGATACATTTTACTTTTGCTGCACAAAATATATTAGATTTAGAAACTTGAAATTATGAGGGTAAACAGAAAAAATTGTTAAAATACCTTGTTCACTCTATCAGTAGCCCTCTGAAATGAAACTAGGGAATTAAAATTTGACGTGCAGAGAGAAACATTCTTATTTGTGAGCTCTTAATACAAATTTTGTTTCAAAATTTTAATTTGTTCAAAAGTTACTGCAACTTCAAGTTTTTTTTTCATGTTTTTCTTCTTTAAATATTGTTGTAGAAAATGTTGTCTATTATCTTTTGTTGTTGAAAATATATTTTATCCTCAAGAGATCTTCATTTTATAAACTCGCGCTTGTGCATATGCTAATCAAAAGAGAAAGATTAGGTTTGCTAAAAATAAATCTCAACATTTATTGCGAAGTTTTTAAAAACAAATAATAACTTAATAAAGAGTGATAATAACAGTTCTACATTTGAATTGTTATAAGTTTTGTCAACGAATAAATTTACTTCTTTTCTCTATATTGAGTCACATATTCTGAGTTTTTAGGTAATTTTTTTCCAAGTTCAGATCCAGGTAATCGTTAATTTCGTTGTGATTAATCATAACCTAAGACTACAACTTACATAAAACTATAATAATTACATATTTTGAAAACAAAATATTCTGTATTGTTTGTGGGAAATATCGACGTTTATGGGGAAAAACAATGATCGGGCCTTCCTAGTGCTTCAAAAACGTTATAATTGCTGAAAAGAAAACTTTTGAAACAATTAACATTTGTGTTAAAATAAAACAAATCGCAAGAGATTAAACAAAAAAAAGTGATACAATATAATTGATTTCATTTCACTGTACAATAATTTTCTTAGCGTAAAATTATTGCACCACTATTTGATAACCACATTTTTTAAACGATATCAGTTTTTTTAGCGATATTAGACTCTGAGGAAATAAATGCTGTTAAGTCATTCGTTAGATAACCGTTACGGAAAGTTGCGCAATACGTTGAAATTACGTAATCATCCGTTAGTAAGTGATAACTCAGTTCTCAGTTTGGCTAGGGCTTGCATTGATCGCAAAGATTCTCTGATATGTACAGAGACATAAGCTAGAAGCTGGTAACATACTTAGTTGAAAAAGATTGGAATCTTGTTCTTGACCGTATGACGTAATCGAAATCGTATATCAGTCTGCTTTGACTTTATTTTTTAAAGTTATTGTTAACTTGTTAAGAAGATTTTGTATTGTTTTGGTTAAGAATGACATAGTAGTATGAGAGATTTCTCTAAATTTTTGATAAAAAATTTATTTTTTAGTTTTAGTAAAGCCAATACATATAGAAAAATGTCAACTTACCGCAAAGCATTCGTTCGACATCTAGAAGCAGAAGATACATTGAAAATTAATTTCTCTTTTGGAACAGCAGAATTCACAGAAAAAAATTTCGGATTCGTTCGTTCAAAGAATGAAAAACTGGAAACTACTTTAGCTCGAATGCAATTAAAAATATTAGATGCCATGACTAAAAAATTATCCAAAAAGAAAAAACGCGCTGTCACTGATGACAATGAAACAAACAGTTTACCAAATATTACCATTGAACTATTTAATAAAGAGGATTTAGTAAGCAATTCTGAAAATTGTTTTAATGCGTGGACCTTATCTACGGAGTTAAAAATCAATGAAGTAGTGTACCAAATAATACAAAACCCGCCCACAGTTCTTCAAATAAGTTTACCAAGAAGCGTAATGGCTGGATTTCCGATCTATCCAAAAATTGGCCTAGAATTCTGTTCCAAAGAACACTGCCAATTTAACTGGTTCAGATCTATATCTAAAAACAGCATTGAAACCTGTTACCAAGATGATATAGTTAAAATCAAGGGTGAAAGTTGGCTACCTATATGTCAAAGCTTCATTTATGTCATTCAAAAGAGCGATATCGGTTGTAGGTTAAAATTAACTTGCCTTCCAAAATGTGAGGATAAGACTGGAGTGGAAGAATCTGCAATATCACCTGATATTGTGCAACCTGGTCCTAAAAGATGTCCATTTGAGGACCGTCATGAATATACAAAGGAAGTAACTAAAACTGGAAGGTAATATTAAAAAATTTTGTATAATTCTGGGGGATATTTCCGTATCTTGATCTGTCGTGCTAACCACAATCCCCGAAGATGCCAAATAGATTTTAAACTTGCACACTGTTTTTAAAACAAATATATTGATGTTTGCGATGGATACGAGTTATACCTTTAGAGTTGGCCCCTTTCTGTGATGTTTTTCTTTTTAGTTTCTTGCTGGCCACTGTCAGGAAGTTGCCTACTTGGCAATAATTCTGCCACAGATCACAATACGGAAATTTCCCCGAATTTCATGTATGCAGAATGCTTCAAATCAAATTTGGCACTATAAAATATTTTAATGTAGGAGGGCTTAAAATTGAAAGTTGAACCACTAAAATTTGACTTGAAGTATGTTTCTTTTTATATCTGTGAAATCTTTCCATAGAGAACCAACATTAGATTTTTTTATGTATGGATTAAATTTATATTCTGTGGATTAATCATGATTTAAATTGTATCTGTTATTTTTATTTGTCAGTGCCTAAACAGTTGTGACTGAAATACAGCATATTAATTTATTGTGGCACTTTTCGGTAAGCCGAGAGCAGGTAAATTCAACTATTTTTTTATTTTATTTAATTTTTTTCTGAACGTCCATTATGAATAAATAAAAAATCGTTGAATTTACTTTTGCCTGGCTTACCAAAGGGCACTCTTTTTTAAAAAAATATTTTATTCATCTTGATTTACCATATTTTCTCCTTAAAACAAGGCAATAATTTCTACTACAATTCTATATATTTATAGTGGTTATCACAGGAACATCTTTTTTACTTAGTTGTTTTAGAATTTCTTATAATCCAGTATGTATTATATTGCATGTATTTTTGAATTATGTGTTTAAATTACAAATAAATAAATTTCTCTTACAGTTTGAGATGTGTATCATATAATATACTGGCTGATTTATATGCAGATACAGATACTGCTCGTAATGACCTTTTTCCCTACTGCCCCATTGATGCATTGATGGTTGATTACAGAAAACAGTTATATTTGAAGGAAATAATTGGTAAATATTACAATTATGTTTCAAAACTATACAAGTAGATCTAAAAGATTAGTTGTTTCAATTAATTATGCAATAATTATAAATGAATTATTAAAAACTTTGTTTCATGTTTAGAACTTCCAGTTGTGATTATAGATGTAGTGGTAGATAGGTGTATGTAAAATATGTGGGTTTTTATAACTTCAGATAAATACCTAAAAATTCATAAATCACTCATATTTATATCATTCATATTTACTCATTTTATGATTTTCATTGAAAATTCAATAGGTATGTTTTTCTTTAATGTTTTACTTTCTTATATATTTATATTTAAATGGAAATTAAAAATCTTTCAAACCTTCAGTTAGATATCCTATCAGACGTTTCAAGTAGATTGTTGGGCTAAATAGATTCCATTTTAACATTAGATTTGATCATTACAGTCTTTTGAACTTCCTATTTAAATGGTTAGAAGCACTTTTATAACTGTCATGGCATAGCTTTGAGGAAATCACATGTTTGTGAAAATTTCTGCATCATTTTGTGTGGAAAATAACTGAAATAGAGCTAATAAAAAGTGAGTGTCATAATAAAAGTATTATATGTATCCTTTTAGGTTGTTTTGAATTGTAATTTGCATGATTTTGAAAGTTTATCATTTTATGATCATCTGTTAATGTTGGATACTAGTGAAACAACATGTGCCCACTCAAAAAGATTAATGGGACATTAATTTCCCAGGGGCCTAACAGCAAGAAGTGATCCAGATTTTGACATAAACTTATTTGTAATATCAATGCTTAAGAAAAAAAAAGAAGAGAAAAAACTATGTTCTGCAAAAAAAAGAAGAAAAAAAGCTTTCTTTACAAAAATTAGAAATTAGTATTAAAAGATATTGCATTAAATAGTTTATCTGTTATTTATTAAGCCGAAAAATTTCATTCATATATTTCATTCATTCAAATACCAATTATTTGTGACAGCGTTTAACTTTTTGAGCAATGGCATATGTATACATTAAACGATACTCAAGTTATAGCTCTAGAGGTACATAAAAAAGTTGTACCTAGTAGGGTGACCCGGGGTAATTCACGATCATTCTGTTTCTGGGGTAAGTAATGATCACCTAAGTTTTATTTTTAAAAAAATTATTATTTTTTAAATTTAAGACATGGACAAGAATGCTTGTACACTTTACTAAAGTATAACTACATTTACTTAATAATAATTTTTTGTTTAATCTAACAAAATAAGTATCTTTTAAACTGCCTTCTGTATTTTCCATTTCAAAGGTGGGTTTCAAAATGTGCACTTTTCTGCAAAGATAATAAATATTTGATAATAATAATTTGATAATAATTGATAATAAATATTAAATATTCTCTTAATAATAAATATTTTGAGTCACTTTCTTTTTCTTTGATATAAAAGTAGTGTAAGCTTTTGTTCAATTGTTTCACATCTACTGTAAACATGATAAATGATTATAGGAAACTATATCAAATGTTGCCCCCTACAGATGGGGTAATTATTGATCACTGGGGTAATTCCTGATCATTGTCATTTCTTCTTATAAATAGAATATAAAGTAGCTTATAAATACCTAATTGTCTTTTCTTAAATAACAGTTCATATTTCTTAAGTGGAACAACTATAAGATATATTTTAACTGTATACAAGACTGTATTCTGATTTGCACCATTTCTGATTTGTCTTACCTTGCTTCTATCTTAATTTTATGTGTGTACATCGTTAGAATAATTTTTAAGTTTATAAATTAGCCTAGTATAAATATGGTGAGAAATTATAAGCCTAAAAAGGATACTAAGCTTCTAGAAAACAAAATTAGTGAATTTTTTTTAATGATTGAAAATGAAAATTTCAGTGTGAGAGCTGCTGCCAGAGCTGTTGACATACCTCATTTAACTTTTCACTTTCCCTTAATGAAGTTAAAAAATCCAGCAAAAGTAACCCATGTGGGAACTCTCTTATATTTCAGAAGAACATGAGAATGATGATTGCCTAAAATGTATGGCACGATGCAAAGATTTTTGAAAATTTAAAGTGCTAATCGTTTTTCGTGCTTTTAAATAAATCATTTTATTAGCTGCTTAAACATATCTTTTTGGTTTATTTGTTTGATCTTGATGTCTTATTTGTTAATTACCATTATATAATTATTTTTAAACTGCCCCTTTACAATAAAAACTGGTGATCAGTAATTACCCCAGAAGTGATCAGGAATTACCCCAGAAATGATCAAGACCAGGGGTAATTCTTGATCACTAAAAATTTAAAATCTTTTAAATTCTAATTAGATTTTCAAACAAAAGAAGGTGGCATTGGACTCACCTCATATAGCCTCAAACTTACAGTAAATATTAAAATTCTGTTTCGAATAGTTTTTTTCACAAAATAGATGTTTGCGTTTTTTGATCAGGAATTACCCTAGGTCACCCTACCACACATAATGGAGCATTGAGATGAATTTTCTCTCTTATTTTACAACAGCGATGGAAATACTTATAATACTTTTGCTGCCTACTATGCTGCAATGTCCCATACTCATACTTACCCTGGTTTGTCTGATTCAATGTCTGTCTTTAATGACTAAATTATTACTAAAATTCAATACATATAGAGCTTTGATAATATCTCAAACATCTCTTGAAAATAGTTAAATTTAAAATCAAAGCACTTTCGTGCGGGTAACAACTAGACGGTAAAAAAAAAATTGTTTATTATATTATTTAAAGCTTATTAAAAAGTTTTGAGATTGGAAGAGGGGTTAAATACAGTTGGGATGTGCTTTCGGCTTGGTTACCTTTAAAACTTATATGTTTTACAAGATAATTTGGAAAAGTGACCAAGCTGGTCACCAAAGAACGATAGTAGTGAAATAATATTTGATTAGTTTTCTTAATGTGAAAGTGGTTGTGGTTTGATCCTCTTTAAATTTATAATTCTATTCAAAGTTTCCGAATATTTGAGGTTTTAAAACTAATAACAAAGTTAAGAAATTTTTGCTAGAAATATATTTTTGAAATGCAAAAATTAATTCTCATTTCAGGTTATTGATTATAGAAAGTTTATCATACAAAATGTTGAATAGATCAAATAAATGCTTTTCATTATTGCAACATTTGATTTTCTTCATATTATTAAATGTAGCAGTTAGAATATAGTTTGTTCTGATAAATTGGCATAATAAATTTCTACTTTTTGAAATTTTAAAGGCCTCATTAAAGCTTTTTTGCTTTCATCAATTTTTTTTTTTTTTTTAAAGAAACCACATCTAGATTGTCTTAAACTCAATGCAAAGGTTTGATTATAAAATATGTATATACAGCTCAGCACTAAATAATAGCCTTGAGTTTGTAGACAAATAGGTTAAATTAAAAAAAAATAATAGTAAAGAATTACTAGAATTCTTAAAATTTTATAAAATTCAGAGTTTTCCAGCTTCAAAAAATATTATAATTAATTATTAATTTTCAAACTTAAATTAGTCCAAACAACACAGCATTTCTGTAATGTTTCAAAAAGAGTTAAATCATGAAGGTTTTACACTTTCTTTTATTCTCACCTTTTTTTTTCTTTCAAACCTATTCTATTCATTTGTTATGTACTTTAATAGGTTATAATGGAGATATAATTTGTTTGCAAGAAGTTGATCGTAAAATATTTTCTGATGATCTGCTTCCGGTTTTGTCCACAACTGGATTGGAAGGGCTGTATAATGAGAAAGGTGGAAGAGTTGTTGAAGGACTCGCTTGTTTTTACAGAGCTTCCAAGTTTAAGTATGTATCAATATTTTCCGTTTAATTAACAAAAACTTCTCTATGATTTATTAGTTAGTACCCAAACTTGCCTTGAGGCATATATTGCCCAACTTGAAGTAAATATTGCTAAAATTTGATGTAATATTTTTTAGTAAATTTTAAGTCAATGACTATGTTTTCATAAAAGCTATTTTGTAGTAAATAAACATAGAAGGTTAGTCAACAAGACCAGCAAGTCTAGAGACGGCAGAGGGAAAAAACTTGTTTTAAAAACTGATAAAATTTGTGACTACTTTTTTTTTTATTGATTACACTAATGAAACATCAATATTTTCTGTTGTTTTAGTACTGTTGAAAACATCTCATTTATTCTTTATTATTTTTAACCATATATTTTCTTAGTTTCGTATTCTTTTTCGAAACAATGCATTGGAATTTAAAATGCGTAATTATCTTTTCTTGTTTGAATGCAAGTAAATGCTTTACAGCTCTAGATTTCAATTGTTCTTTCTTGATAGCTTTTGAATTAAAACACTATATATTTATAAAAACATAGATAACTTAAATAAAATTTATTATTCTTCTTTAAACTATTTTTTATTATCCTTTTTCTCTTAATTGTGTTATGTACATATATATTATTTTATAACCATAGTTGAACAGCCGACCCAATTTTTGGGTTTATGACTACGAATGTTCAATTCCGTAGAATTGTAATTTTGTACTCAATTCAGAAGACAAAGGAACTCCTGGATTAAGTATTGGGAGAAATTTGCCTGCATGAAGGACTTTTTGATGAAGCGCACATTTCCATTGCATGGTGACGAAAACCTCCCACTATTAGCCTAACGGCAAAGGGACTCTAACCCTTGATCGGATTACTGCAGAGGATATTTTACATCACCACTGAGATCGGTGCGGAATTTGTATCGAACAGCCACCCGTTTCACCTTATTGGAAAGTGAACACTCTATCCCTTGAGCCACCATAGCTCATATATATATATATATATTTATAACCATCGTTGAACAGCCGACCCAATTTTTTTGGGTTTAGGACTGCTAATGTTCAACTCCCTAGCCTTGTAATTTTGAACCCAATCCAGAAGACAAAAGAACTGCATCAAGTATTTGGAGAAAGTTTGCCTTCGTGGAGGTCTTTTTGATGTGGCCTACATTTGTGTTACATGGAGAATAAGACTACGAAAACCTCCCACGGTTAGCCTGACAACAAGGGGATTCTAACCCATGATCCATCTACCATTGAGTATATTTTTACGTCAGCACTGTGTGTGTAAGCCGGGCGCCGTATTCGTATCAACCAGCCATCGCTGGGATTCAAACCCGGTTCAACTCATTGCAAGGCAAACACCACGGCTCCACATATATATTTGAACAAAAATATAAAAAACAAATTAACCGAATTGAATCCAATTAATAACAGGAAAGCAGCAATAATCCAACTATCATTAAAAACACTTTACAATAATCAAAAAATATATATATCCCCAAAATAAAGATTAAAAATGAAAATCACTGACAACACGTCAGCGTCATCAGGGGGCAGTACAATGCTGCCAGAACATAAGTAGTTTCTGTGGTCAAATGCAAAATACCACCAGCAATAATACCCTGACCGCCTCAAAAAAAAAAAGAGTAATAAACAAGAAACTCTTTAGTCAAGTCAGGGTATGTCATAAAGATAGTCAGGTAAAGATGATATACTAAAATCTCAAAAGTAGAAGTAAATATAATCTGAGGGGGAAATCGATCTTTCGGATGAGAGTCAAATGATGTAGCAGGTTTGAATATTAAATTAGTTTATATACTAAAATAGAAAACAAAACTAAAAATTAAATATCTAAAGTTGTAAGTAAGACAAAGATAGAAAAAATAAAACCAAACTAATCAATTGAAAATATACCTATCTATCATAGGATGTAAATATAAGATTATGCTAATTTAATGTTCTTATTTTGTTTCTTTCGCTTTTATAATTGTACTATTAAATGCATTTTAATTGTAGACTTATTGAATCACACTCAATTATCTTAAGTGAAGCTTTCCCAACAGAACCAGTATTGCAGAAAATGTATTCTAAAATTAATGAAAATGAAAAACTAAAGGAGAAAATAATGAGCAGAACTACTGCTTTACAGGTTCGTGTGTTTTTACTATTATCATAACTTATTTAAATATGTTTAAGCATTATTGCAGAAATTTTGATATTACAAATTAAAAATTTCAGGAATATCGCCATGCTTAAGCAGTTATTCTTCCAATTTGCAGAATATGCTATTAAAATTTAGCACCTTTTCTGAAAACTTTAAATTGTGCTATCATAAATAAGTTTTAATTTGGTAAATACAGATCATAAGTTAGTTTTATTTTATAAGTTGTAGTTTTTTTTATAACTTTAGTTGAGGAGGAAGAGGTGCCTTATTTAAATAATGAGAGAAAGCTCATTACAGATTTTCCCCAGTAATCTTGCAAATATTTCTTTTTGTAAGACTTAGTGTACAAAACATTTTCAACTTATCTAGAGTATATAATGCCATTTATGTTTAGTTTGTGCAGTTCAGCCAATTCTGACTCATTAGCCATTTAATTTTATTTTCAACCAATACATTCTTCCTTAGATTGAAAAAAAAAATTATTTGAACCCAATTTTATGTTTATTACTTTTGAAATAATTAAATCTTAATAATTTTTTTACTGTGTAATACAAAAATGTTTTTTCATGGTACCTTTTTTAACTGGAATTTCATTCACCCAAAGATAATCTTTTAAAACAAAATGCTGGTGATTATTATTGGTATATTTGGTTACGTAACTTATAAACTAATATAAGTTAAACATTAAATTGTTTGAAATTGCTAATATTAGGTAAGAATTTCAATATGAAATGTTTTAAATTATCTTTTTAGCTATAAATTATCAGTAGGATATAATTTCTTTTGTTACATTTGAGTTATAGTCTTTAACAAATTTAAAGTTTTCTAAAATTTTAATTCCATGCAAGTAAACTTGTTGTCAACATTTTTATATTATATATTTAATTGCTTTAACTTCGCCATGTGAGCAAAATTTGTATAAAAATCCTTCGCTAAACAACTCTAAAAAAACTGGTTTGTGATGCAAAAAAGCAACCAAATCATATATCTAACTAAACTTAAGTACACCTTTAAATGAGTTTATTTTAAATGTAAGAATTTTTATTTTTTACTAAGTTACCTTTAGTCTATTTTTTTAAGCTAATAATAAATAAAATTTTTAATTTTTGAAAAGCTGATATAAAAAAACCCTAATAAGAAGCTATTCATAAATATCGTATTTTTTTCTCAATATATTAAACCCCCTTTGTCACACTTCACAATATCCCTACCCCCTTGTCATACACACTTTCAATTCAGAAACATAGCACTTCATTGTAGAACAAATTTGAAATTTTATGTTTTAACTTAATGCATTTTAGTGACTTTTTTTAACTAAAGATTTTTTGTATACTTTTGAATGAAAAAATCATGAAAATAAATACTATAAGATTATTTAATCTGCTAAATTAAACTGTTGTCACACTTCTTGTTACCACTTTCCTCGGACTCAGTTTCAAACTGGACATCCTTCCTGTCTTCCAAGAGTGACATTTGTGGATATATTTTACATATCCACAAATATATATATATATAAACTAATATATTTTATATATAAACTATTTTATTCATAATTATTTTAGATTTTTATTTATATAAAATGAGATGAAATTTTCTCACTTTTTTAGAGATGTGTTACTGTAAAATTAATATCATGAATTTATTAATAAAAAAAATTTACCCTCTTGTTTAGGTGATTCTTTTAGAGAGTACTGATGTACCCAAGAAGAGAGTTCTTGTAGGAAATACTCACCTATACTTCCATCCTAAATCAGACAACATTCGTCTCATTCAAGGATCATCTTGTATTTTATATTTAGAAAGTTTACTTCTTAAATACAGACAGCAAGTAAGCCAATTATTTTTTTAAATCAATTTTTGATAATTATTATAGAAAAATTCTATTATTTTTTTTTTAGCATTTGCACCAAACTTTCTACAGAATTTGGTAATTTCACATGAAACACTTATCTATTTTGATATGTGAAGAGACTTATTCTATTATTATAAATAACAAAGATATTTTCATCATAGAAAATATTGAGAGAAATTAATTGCCGACAGATCTAACATACATTACGAAATATTTGCCTAATTTGTCCGTTTTTACTCTTGATCTGATTCCCCATAAATGATTTGAAGTATTCCATTTTTTAGACTATGATGAATTATGTAAAAATACTGTCTTTAGTTTGATGTTGTTACGAATTTCTGCCCGACCAGAAGAGGGTGTTGTAATCACTCACAATAATTTTGTAATCACTTATGTGGCAGGTAATGGATTGAACTGGATAGCTCATTGGCATGCCCCATTTCATATCATATCATTTCATTATTAAATTTGTTTGTTATTAAATATGGTTTCTTTATTAATGCACCCATTCACCACAGAATCATTCTGCAACAGATGTGCACTTAGTTGCTTTGTGTTTTTGTAAATGTCTACATAATAAATGTACAGCTATGTCTACATAATTGGTGTGTCGTGGAGCAGTTTTTATTTTTGACAGGGTGCCACAACTGGGAAAAGTTTGAGAACTACTGTCTTTCATTTAATTATTGATATAGCTAATTATAAGTATATTGAATCTTAAAGTAAAAGTTTTTATAGATTGAAGTCATGCACACCTATTATGAACTATGGATTTATTTTTATTTGAAATGTTTTTTAATTCTACGAAATATATTAGTCATTGAAGAAATAAATAAGAGATCTCTCAGAGAATTTGGATAAATATAGAGCTTGCATAATTTTGGCTAATTTAAATAAATGAGATGTGTTCAACGTTTTTAAGTTATTAATACAAATACATATTTTTAGGACCCATCACATACAACAGGACTTATATTTAGTGGAGATTTCAACAGTTCTCCAGATTGTGGAATCTACCAATTAATTACTTCAAGACATCTAAAAAATACATTCAAAGACTGGAACAGTAGTGAGTATTCTTTCTTTTTTAAAAAAAATTGTCAAAAGATAGTTGAGTTTACCGTATTTTTTTCTTCTTAAAGAAACTT
Organism: Parasteatoda tepidariorum; assembly: GCF_982258835.1. Taxonomy (NCBI): domain Eukaryota; kingdom Metazoa; phylum Arthropoda; class Arachnida; order Araneae; family Theridiidae; genus Parasteatoda; species Parasteatoda tepidariorum. Next base: position 107,721,336 of record NC_141757.1, on the reverse strand, counting down.
TCACCATGTTTTTATTATTATCTATAAGAAATTTATCAGTTTTTGAAAATGTTATGAAAATCTCTCTCTCTCTCTCTATATATATATATATATTATTTGAAGGTAAAATGACCCGAAATCAATACTGTAAATATTTGGCATGTGATAATTAGGCCTGTCTGAAAACTTAGTTACAAAATATCCAGAAACCAATACTGTGAATATGTGGCATATGGGCAGGTCTGAAAATCTGATTCTACCAATTTCCAGGCCTATCGCATGCCATCTATGCTACATATGTAGCTGCCAAAATGTATGGCCACTGAGAAAAAAAAAATTAAGTTTATACATTAAAACTTAAATATTGTGATCACTTAAATTGTAACATTTCAATAATTTTAACGTATGTCTTAAGAAAGTCTATAAATTAAGCAGTTATAATTAGATTTATTAGCAGTTTACTTTTAGAAAATAGATCTATAGACCCTACAAGTTCACAGCCACATGCCAGAAATTTACAGTATTGGTTCCTGGACAATTAGTAACCAGATTTTTAGACCTGCATAATTGCATCGGCATGAACCTTAGATACTGTATGATATGTAATGCTTTATCAAATATCTAGAATTCAATACTAATAAGCATATAAGTGTCTGTAAATATCTGCAATTTTATTTTGTTCATCTATGTGTTGGTTGTAATCTTGGAGTCAAAAAAATTTAAAATTATGAAGTATACAAATTATTAAAATCTACTTTTTACACAAAATTATATTTAGATAAATTAATTTTATAATTGGGTGCAAAAATATTTTGATTAGTTTAAAAACTTTCCGAGGTAGCCAAACATTGAAAATATCATAGACTCAAACTTTTAACTACTGTTTGGACTAATTATTGGGACCAAATTTTCTGTTACCCCCAATATTTTAGGTGCCAAAAAGGCTTGTCAGACTAGAGAAAGTACATTTTCCTGTCTGATTTGGCGCCCTTAATTAGCATATTTTAGGTCACTCCTTTGAATGATTAACATTTGCCCTTAGTTCGTAAAAATCCGATCATTAGAACAAAAAGCTGTTTAATTAGTTGATGTATAGTAGGTAATATAAAAAAGATATCAAAAATATTGTTTGATAACTAGTTGGTTTTGCATGTGGAACAATGTTTTTTATGGTTTGAAAGCCTCACTTTTAATATGTTAATTAATTAATGCAAGCGATTTTTCAAATTATGAAATCAGACAAAAATATAGAGTTTCTCTGAATAAACATACCTCTTAGTTAGCCAGATTTTGTTGGCTGACCTTTAGAATATTCAGCATTGTTGCAATCTAGAAAATATCGTCTCAATAGTTAGGCAAGTCGAAAAATTTCATTTTATTTTTATAGCTTTTTAAGTGAATTAAAATTTTCTGCCCGCAATTATAAAATTTGTTTATCTACAGATAATTTCCTATTAAAAATTTTAAAAATTATTAATTTAACTTTTTTAAATTGTAAGGCATAAAAATTTTTTACTCCAATTTAAAGTGTGCAATTTAAACTCACTGACGGTTCTGCGCGTAAAAAGTCTTATTTTAACCTGCAGTCTTCCCTGCATTAGAAAACTGGTTTTTCCATAGTATTAGATTGGAAAATTGGTGATAAAGATTCTCCTAATTTTACCCATCTGCTAAACCGCCAGTGGGTTAAAAGACAAAATTTGGATGAAAATCTAATATTACATCGAAACTATGTGATCAATTTCTTTCAAATTTTGTCTTTTAAATTAAATATTTAAAAATTTATGTTTTCTTATATTAGTGTAATCTTATTAAATCAAGTAATAAGAATAATTTTTGGATAAACAAAATTTATAATTGCAGGCAAGAATTTTTAAATTCGCTTAACAAGCTCTCAAGATATAGTGAAATACACATCAAGGTGTCATAACTTTTGACTACTCTCTTGCCTCTAAATTAAAGTCTTCCGTCGATACATAGCTGCCAACATGGATAGGAAGAAATCCAGTAGATTTTACGAAATAATATAAATTTCATGATGATTGTTGCGTAATGTACAAAATATTTTACACATAGGGAATTTTCGGGATTCTTATAGTCATCAAAAATAGAAAGACTGCACTATTTTACAATTATGATTGACATTATTTTAAACATACTTGAAATGTTACGTTTACTCATAATTTTGAAAATTAATAGGCATTTAATTAATTTAAGAGAGATCTACATGAAAATAAATTGAACATTTTAGAACAAAAAGTTTTGAACCGATTTCTATAAATGAGATTCATTTCATTATGTATTAGTAATACATAATGTACAAAAACCAGGAGAATTTCTATTAAACCTGGCAAAATCCAGTAGAGTTGGCAGCTATGCTTCTCTATGTGTCAGAAATCCAAATAAGGTGAGAAAAAAGGCATATTTATTCTGAGAAAATCAAATTTCATAACTTAAAATATCATCTGCAAATTAAATAGCATATTTAGGTTACATTGAGATTCAGTCTTAGAGCATGTTATAATCTGATCATTAGATCAAATGTTATTCAGAGTTAGGAGGCTTCCCTAGACTTCAGCGGACACTCTGTATATCCTCTTAAATAACTGATTTACAATTCAATTTATGTTGTAATACTTTAATTTTAGACCCAGAGGAATTTGTGCCAGGCTTGGCTTTGGAACATTCATTATCTATGGCAAGTGCTTGTGGCATACCAGATTACACCAATTATACAGAAGGATTTGTTGGGTGTCTAGATTACATCTATTATGATGCATCAACTTTTAAGGTGTGTGACGTGGTGCCTTTTCCTAAGCATGAGCAAGTCATTAAAAACAGAGCAATACCAAGTATAGAATTTCCTTCAGACCATTTAGCATTAATAAGTACATTAGAATGGAAATAGGCTAGTATTTATTTTATATGAATAAATTTATTGTCATAGGTGTGTTTTTTCTTTTTTCAACTTCTTTACAGGATGATCAGCACTGGATCCTTCATCATATTTTATTTTAGAATTCTGTTTAGTGTCTCTATCTGATTTGATGGATTTTTTTACCTTCTTCATAGATGTGTTGGTGTCAGCTGCTGGCTGCTTTTTCTTTTCAACATTCACTTCACCTGTAAGTTCAGTGTAAGTAAATTTGCAGGAAAAAGGAGCATAACAAGGGTTTTCGGTAGATGATTTACTGTTTACAATATTAAAAATCTTCAAAACAAAGGGAGCTAGAAGAAAGAGAATTTTTTTTTAAACTTTAGAAGTGGTTTAGGTCATACATACTATAAATAAAGTTTAGAGGTTTGAGGGGCCGGCAATAAATCACAGTTATGTTTTTGAACACCCTATGCCAAAATAGCGATAAGCTTGTAACTTATTATGTGAAATAACTGCACGAAATTCGTAAACTTGAATATTCTTGAAGATATGGACAGTTTCAGACACATTGGGATATTGTTCAAAATCATATTTGGCAATTGGAAGAAAAAAAAAATCCAATTCTAATAGTTTCTAGCAAATTTCTAAGAATCTGCACTTTTTCATTGAAAGTTCTAAATGACAAGGGGTTTTCCAATACCATTTTATATAATACAAAATTTAATAACAAATGCTAATACCCTAAAAAGATGGTCCGGACAGCAAGATGTGATGGTAATAGGAAATAAAACATAATTTAATAGGGTGTTGTCCCATATAATGCAGATGTCATTTTTAATTGTGAAAACTGCTTACCATATAGAAAATTGCTAGAAATGTTTTGAATTTGACAGCTTTTACAATTTAAAGCAAATTTTTTACATGTTTTCTGCGCAGGTGCAATATAAAAGGATTATTTTAAATTTTAAAATATTTTCTAAAACTTTTATTGAATATTTCAGTAGTTACATTTTCTCACTAAAGGTTAAAAATTTTATTTTTTTAATAAAAATGTCCATAACTAATGCAATTGACATAAGTTACAAGTTATATTGTTTGGCATAGGGTGTTCAAAAACAACATTAGTCATTTATTGCCAGCCCCTCAAACCTATGGAAGCTTTAAACTTTATTAATATGTATGAAATGACCTGTAATCGCAGCATCTAAAGTTTTAAAATAATTCTCTAAATATTTCTCTAGAAATATGATGGGGAAAAAATTTATTTTTTAAGTGTTGCAGAAATTTTAAAATTTAGTTACAAAAGTTGCCAACAAATAATGCTATACTGTGTACAGGGTTTTTGAAAAAAATACATACACTGAGGATTGTATTCTAACCTATGATATTTCAGTTCCAGAAACATACATTTAATAGAATACCTGGCTTTAACCCTAACAATAATCATTCTGGTCATTGAGGGCTTACAGTGCTGTAAGCCCTCAATCTGTTAGTAACTTTTATAACTAAATTTTTTACAGCTTTCATAATACAGTTTATTTCTTTCTTTCATTGTCCTTTGTTTCAGTAAAAATATTAGAGAACTTTAAATGGTATTTTTAAATATTTTTTTCTACATAATTGTACATAAATTAAAAATCATATAAAACCCTCTGCCGTAGAATTGCCTTTTATAAGTGATTTTAAATTTACCGAAAGAAAAAAAACTTAATTAGTTATATGCGCACTGTTAAATATGTAAGTAAATTTGTGGAAAATTATAGGATTAATTGCATCTACTAATATAAAATGCAGTCATATAAAATTATTTATAAAATGAGTGTTGGCAGTGTAGTATTTTTCTTCCTTTTCCAATATCGAACTTTGTTTTTTATACAGTCGAGCTCGGATTTACAGAGGGAAATGAGAATTTTTGGTTGGATCAATGTTAAGTCTATGGAACAGAAGTCGCTTTTAACGAGCAAGACCCGGTTTTAGCGAGCAATATTTTTCTGTCTTGCAATCTTCTTTCTCATCTTTCTAGTCTTTCTGTCTTATCTTTTTTTCAAAATGATAAAGAAATGCGAGGGAAGGGGGTTAGTTGTCATTAAATTAAGAAAAGTATTTAATTAAATTAATTAATGTAATTAAAGTAAGTAAGTATTAATTAAATTATAAGTAAACTCAATCATTTGACCTCCCAAGCCCCCCCCTCTTCTGGTTGCACGCCTGTCTTAAGGACCCGTTTATTACGAGCACTCGGATTTAACGAGTACATGTTACGGTCCCTTTGTGCTCGTTATAAACGAGTTCGACTGTAGTACTGAGATATTAAAAATTGAATAACAATTTTTTCTTAATGTTATCTTACAAACTGCATAGTTTAAGCTTTCAGTGTTAATACCTTTTTTTTCCCATTAAAAAAATTTATGAACGATACAAGAATGAGAAAGTATTTAATTTTTAAAAAAATTCACCTTATTCCCAAATATCAAAAATAAAATGTTTTTACCTAAATTTACACAAAGAATTTTACACTAAAAATGCATCTATTAAAAAAAAAAAAAAAAACTGTACTAATAGCGTTTTTAATCTAACTGTATATATTTAAATAATATTTTTCATTTTTAAAAGGAATCGTCTCATATTTTAAATATCTTGGTGAAGTATTAATCTTAATTCTTATAAAATATTTTACTTTAAAAGTGGGCGAATGTGCACCAAAATTAATTGCCTTGTTTGACGAACTCATATAAATAATTATAACACAGCCAAATTTTTTTGTCATAATGATACTACTTTAATTTATGCATATCACTTTACCAAAGGCAATATTTGAAAATTAAATATTTATAAACAACATTATATAAATTCTAAAGTTATTTATAAAAATACTGCTTAATATATATTTTAAAAACCTAAATCATGTAACTAATGTTTTAATAATTAGTAAGAAAACCAAACAGTTTAAAATAATAATTTTGTAAAATACATACTGTTGGAAATATGTTGTAAATCTAGGATTTTCAAAGGATGAGACCTATCATTTCCTCCAATTGCTAGAACTGATTCAGCATCTGGAGCGAATTTTGCAGTATATATAGATCCCTTAAAAATAAAATTGTGATAAATACCTTGATACTGAGTCAATATTACAAGTGCTTAAGAATTTTATTTTAATTTTAAAATAATTATTATTAACTTAGTATATGTTCATAGAGAAACTAGATATAATGGTACCAAGATCAAACATGGTTTTTGTATTATTGCAATTAACAAAATTAAAATTCAGTTCCAAAACCTTTCAATTAACAAGAAATACTTTTTTATGTGCCATACAAAATAAAATCAGGTGAGATTGTCAAAAGCAAAAGGACACTAAATAAAAATAATTAAATGAAGCCACTTGAAAAGTGATTAAGGAGACCATTTTGTGTGCTATAAATTTATAACCTAACAACATTTTTGTTCAAAATGCTGTTTCATGTAGTAGAAAGCATTTAAATTGCTATTATATATTAAATAATTTAGAGCAAGTTTGGTTCAATATGTGCCCCTTATTAAATAAATCTCTGAAGCTAGGTTAGAGGTAGGACCAGATCTATTACGTTGAGGAAAGGAAAAATCTCTTTGCACGCTTCAGAATCAGTTTATGTTTAGAGCAAATATGAGGAAAATATTTACGTTTTGGGCTTTAAGCTTAGTTAAATATGACATAAAATGAACACGTCAAGTAGCTGTCTGTTTACTGGTCTATACACATAGGGAAAAAAATGCCAGCAACAAAAGTTTATAGTAGCAGCATTATAATCAATGATGCTGCTTAATTTTATGATAATGATACATTTAATTACTGCCTGAAAAATGAAAGAATTTTGTTTTTAAGAGAGAGTATGAAACTTGAGAAATTTTTAATGAATTTGAGGGGACAAAAGATTCGTAGCAGCATTTAAATAATAGAATACTTAATACTTAAGAATAAATACCTCAATGATTTATACATTCTAAATTGTTTCACTGGGTTCTTACTCAGTTTAAAAAAAAAACTGACTTTCCCAGGTTTTTCAACTTTCAATATAATTCTAGTAGGCAGGTACTTTATTTTCGCCACACTTGGGCAGCACAATAGGTCTGGGAAATATCCCCGAGGATGAGCTGAAATCATACCATCACAAATTTGATCCCCTGCAGAGGGGATGGCACCTCTGCTTTGGTAGCCGATAACCTGCTTGCGAAATAGAGCATAGAGCAACTATAGAATCGTTTAACATGGACAATCTCAGTCGCTATGCAGGCTGATCAAAATGGTCACATACCTGCTTATTGATTGCAGCCAGTGATGCTTGACTTCAGTATACTGCCTTTACGATCAGTCTACTGTGGGACAACACAATTCTGTACCAAATATTTGTTTAATACATCAATTGCGCTCTAAATTGATTTAATATAAAATAATTTTAACCTCATTACAATGAATTTTTTTACAAGAATTAATTATTAAACTTCAATGCCTTCTTATTTTCCAGGTTTTAGCAACAAAATAAAAAAAAATGCAATATATTTTGTTTTATAGAAACTTGGCATTAAGTATTTATTTTCTAACCAATTAAGTTAGATTCTTATAGAATTGCAAGTTAAATTTTTTTGTATTTAATTTAATGTTTTTAAGACTAGAAAAAAGAGTGAGAGATCTACAAAAAATGCATAAGTCTAATCAGTAAAACAATTTCAATTTTGCATTTTTCCCTTAGCATGGACTTAAAATTTTCTATACTATTTCAGATAATGATTCTACTAAATTTTAGCCTATTATCCAGTTATAGCCTTATTTCCTTACAAGTCTATGCCTCAAATCCTATTGCAGGCTGAACTATGACAACCAAGCATTATTATCCAATAACACAAATCTCAATAATTAATTTATAATAACAAGTACTATTTTACATTTTAATAGAAATGAAAAGAATGACATTTTTTAATCAAATTTGCCATAATAAGGATTGAAATATATATAAAATAAAACCTACCACTTTTAATTTTCTTGTTTCCACGTGACTTAACTTTACCAAATCCCAAATTTTAATTGTTTTATCCATACTTGCTGTAACTAATATATTGGGATGCATTGGACACATTTCAAGACCTAAATTAAATTATAATATTTAGATAATAAAAAAATATGTATTTATGGGATTGATAAACAACATGTTAATATCTTGGACTTAAGAAAGAATAGTATTATATTTAAGGAATGTGCACTTCAAAGCTACAATATCTTTTTTATTTATTTATTTAATCCAATGAAGAATATCACACTTTTATATTAACTAATTTAAGAAAAATTAGAATCACAATGTTGGATTTTTAAAATCACATGAACATGAATCACGGTATTGAATTTTAAAATCGTGTGAATATGAATCGCGATATTGGACATTGGAAATGCGAGAATAAGAATTACGGCATTGGATTTTAAATTCGTGTGAATACAAATCGCGTTACTGGATTTTAAAAACATGTGTATACGAACCCCAAAATTGAATTTAAAAATGCATAAATACAAATCGTGACAGTGGATTTTTAAATCAAGTAAATACAAATCGCAATATACGATTTTTAAATCATGTGAATAAGAAGCAACATGTTACTTTTAATTTAGGTAAATACGAAAATCAATGTTTGATATTCAAACCGTGTGAATAAGAATCAAGATATTAGCAGATTCTGATGCAGTTCCAAATATTCAAAATGGCGAAAATTCGCCAAACCAAAAGTATTGCTTGTATGTAAGCATCTCGTTAGCGGGAATTAGCAAAAGTTAAATCTGTAAAATTTTGTCGGATAAGTTTTTGATTAGCGAAAATCCGAGAACCAATGGCATTGAGAAATGTGATATTCCTAGAAAAATTATATGCTCTGCTCCTAATTTTTAGATCCAGAAGGATAATACAAAAGAAAGAAGAAGAAAAAAAACGGAATTCCAGGGTACTCCCAGAATTCAATCACCCCTGCATTAAGTAAAAGACTGTTATACTTAATCTCTTCAACACAATTTCAAAAACTGATTTGATTAAAGCTGGGGCATATTTTATCAAAATTTTAAATTTACTAAAATATAAATCAAAATATTACAAGAAAAAAGGTTTATTTTCATTCATCATGGCAAGGGCACTTTCTTAACTGTAGCAACCATGCCTGTCAACTTTTGCTCTTTCCAAGAATAATTTTTGTAAGTGGCAGTGAAATGAAAATTTAAAAATAATAAGCAAAAATATTTAAACATTTTGCCTGAACCTAAACACACTATAAATAAATCAAGCATTAACATATATGTTTAATTTATTTATTTGTAGAGGTAAGTAATATCATTCAAAATTAAAATTTATAAATCCAAGAATCAGAGAAGCATAAGTTTCACTATTATTTAAAATATAAAAACAAAATATTTTAGAAAATCAAAAAGAATTGGCAGCTTTGTATCAATCATTTCACGACAATAAGTTTAAAAATATCCAAGAACAAAATTGTCAGCAAACATACTAGCTGTTGAAAATAAAAATTTATTATAATTTTCTTTTAACATATACATTAGGCAAAAGTAATCTAACCTCCAACTATATACAGTGGAATCCCGGATCAAAGTTGCCCTTAGCCTACACTAAACGTCAATTTCTGCTGGTCTGTGAAACTTGCCTTTACGGATAATGTTAAATTGCGCCGGATTTTACATTACCTTTTAAAAAAAGTCTCCCTTAATACGTTTTTCTAAAAGATTAAAATCATATTTTCTTAACAAAGCGCGCACTAACTTTTTCCAAAATCTTTTTTCTCTTTTTTTTTAAAAAAAAAGATATTTGTTTAATAACTGTTCTGATATTCTATCTTATTGTATTTTTGCCTGTGAGAGAGAATTTACCCCTTGAGTCAACAAAATCAGAAAAGTGTTAGGATGAGCAAAGCACAAGAAGAATGGTTAAAGGAAGTTTAGGAGCTTAAATTGTAAAATTGGCCAGTGGAATTTTTCCATCTAACTTCAATCTTTTAGTCTTGGAATAATCCAATCATTTAAAACTGTTTTGGTAATCATTGCTTTTTCTTGCTTGTGATGACCTACAAAATGCTTCTAAAGCAAAATTAAAAGTTCAGCATGCTCTGAATTTGATTTCTACAGCATTGGACAGTGTCGACTAATACGCATTACAAACGGGTTTAATAAAGCAGGCTCCTTGGTACCCAACAAGAACATTGTGACTCTTCAGGGTAAAATTGCGTGGCTGAAGATCTTCCAAAATCAATGACACGTATATTGACATCCCATTTTTTAAAAAATCCTTCGATGTCTGATTTAATGCCAGCTCCCGATAATAATGATGAAAACGACAAAAATGAGTGTAAAATACTGGAGGATATAGCCACAATTGAAGAAGTTTCAAAGCACAAAACTTTTTTTATTTGCTAATACCAATATTTATTTGCTTTTGTAAACCAAAAAGCGGATTTGCAAACAACAGTAAGTATTGTTTGAGATATTGTTGAAATAAAACGAGTAAATGTTACACATTTTTCTAATGGTATCACATTTGGTAATCTAATGGTATATTACACATTTTTGAAAAATATCCTTATATATATATATTTTTACTCCTTTTTAAGGTTTTCCCAAATTGTGCAATTTTTAATGCCAGTCAAGCAAAAGATGTAAAATCGGGGTTCCACTGTATTAAAAACTTAATCACTGAAAATGAAAGATAAAAGATGCTGAATAAAAAATTTTCAACAAAGCCATGAAAACTATATAATTTGATAAGATTCAAAGGTTTAAAGCAAAGCATTAAAAAATTTTTTTTACCTGTTACTGCATCTGCATGAGCTTTGAAGCTGTGTTCCACTTTATTGCTTTGAATATCGACGCTGTGCACAAAACCTTGATCATTTGAACACTAAAATATCAAGAGAAATTGTATTTATTAAATGCGACAACAATATTAAAATATCACAACAATACAATTAAATATTTGAAAACTTTCTAAAAGAGCAAGTGAAAACGCAACCATTCAAGGCAAAAATTAAAAATATCTTAAAGTTTTTTCAACAAATTTGTGTTATAAATTTTTGTAATTTAATAAAAATAACCCCCATTAAATGTTAGTTTAAGTCCTTATAAAGTCCTATTGATGCTTTAATAATAATTCTACGAAACTGAACCACTAATTTTTTTATTTGCAATATTTTCTCTTTAAACAATAGTAATATTCTTTCAGCTGAATAATTTTTTACAAAATGATAAAACTCACCAGGAACTTTAATGGATTTGAGAGATTCCAAGCAACTTTTTCTATTTCACCATCAAATGTCCATGATTTGCATTCAGCATCAGGAATCCGACAATCAAACAATTTAACAACTCTAATGAAATTGAAAATGAAGAATAACATATAACAAAATGGTAATGATTATAGAGCAGATAATGAATAAGTTTATAAAATAAATTTGTCGTTTGTTGTAAAATATACTTCAGTCTAGTCTTGATACTTTCATAATAACAAATGCATAACACATTACTCCAACTTAAAATATTTTAACTGGCTTAAACAAATCCATTTCAAACATGAAAGTAGTAAGAAGGCAAATGAAAGCAATGGAAAGAAATTAGTTAAATAACTCACTAAACTATAGTCAGTGGCGCGACAGCCAAGGCCTACTGTACCCATCTCAGTTTCTTTGACCTTGGGCTCTGGGGTGCAGGAGAGGATGTTCCGGTTGGGTGGTCAACCGAACGAGGATCCCCCCCTCCAAGTTCCCAAGCCTACTTGGTACACATTTTATCAACCTACCAAAGGTATGAAAGGCTGAGGCTTAATAAGCTAGTGAATGCTTGTAGTAGTTTTTTTTAAAAAAAGGACTCAATGTTGTCAGTTTAATTTGCCACATGAAGAATGTGGAAAGTGCCAGATATAAAATGTTCAGCAGCTGATGGCCATTAAACAATTTGCTCTTGTATCTGTTAGATAATACAGGGTTATTGCTCAAAACTGAAAAAAAAAATACATGCGCTGTCTTTCCCTGCAAGCATATTAGGAGTAACACGCAACCACAGCGTTCACTTGTTTTTAGGAAAACAATACTCCCTCAATACTTCACTACTTGAAATAAAAATATTATGGTTACAGAATGTTCATTGTTAATATTTAAATAATCAAAAGAAGAAAAAAAAAGAACTTATGCTTAGAATATAGCAAGGCCGGAAAATGCACTACACAAGTTAAGGGAGAATGACAATATTCATAACTTACATTAAGCTCTCTAACAAATCATACAAAATTTAAAAATCTGAAGAAAAAAAATAAAAAGCAACAATTTTGCTATCATAATAAAAATTTAAAGTTACTTAAAAAAATAATGTCAAAGCAAAATTAACAATCTTTTCTTTTGGCTAACCCATATATTTGAGAATTAATTTCTATAGATTTTACAGTCATTACTTTTATTTTCTTTTTCTTAGCAACGGTTTAATTTACAATCTCACATAGATTTGTTGATATTCTCAGAGTTGAAGTACTATTTATTTCCATACTTTTTCAATACAAAATTCCATATAGATGTTTTCTGTTAAATGGTACACCACTGATTGCACCTTTCGCTAGTTGCATAGATTGTAAGTGCCAGTTTTCCCATTTTGTTGAGGCTTATAATTCGTTTGCAAAGTGAAATAGATTGTCTGGGGCTTCTGCCATCCATTTGACGATATCTGGATAGATATTTTCATCCTGCCAATCTCTGGGCTGGGATAGACTGGTTGGTAGGGCAGTGGGCCCATGTCTAAGAGTTGTGGGTTTGATCCCCGCTGGCCGAAGACTCCCCCCGTATAGTAAATGGTGACTGATGCACGTTAAATCTGTCTAGTCACAAAGTTCTCGATGTTTTCATGACAAATCATACCTCTGGGGGTACTGATCCAGGAGTTTCCTTGTCTTCTGGATTAGTTCAAAATTACAAGGCTACGGAGTTGAACAATAGTTGTCGTAAACCAAAAATTGGGTCGGCTGTTTAAGGACAGTTATAAAATATTTAAAAAAAAACCCTATTAATCTGCATTAAATATGGATTTTGAGCAGCTTGTTCTTACGATACTTAAAAACTGACACATGAGCAGCAAAACAACTGTAAACTACAACACTGCTACATCAAAGCAGGACTAAATGTAGCTATTACAGTTTCCCACTAAAAAATTTATTCTAGTTATGTTCTTCACCCATACAGCAAACTGGAGTTAAATCAAGAAATGCCACATATCTATGTAACTACCTATGTGGGATTTCCATGGGGAAGGAGAAAGAACTAACGCAAAGAAATTGTTGATTGAAGAGCTTCCGTAGTTGAACAGCTGTGATGGCTACTTTTTCTTCTTTTGTGATGTGAACTATGGCTACACTTTTTATTTTTTTCAATGTTTAAAGAGATCAGCTCTTCTTTCAATGGAAAAAAAACTGAAGCAATAGTCCCTGTATTTTTCAGTTTAAAAAAAAAAGTAGGAAATTACCAACATTTTTACTGTTTTTTTTATGACTTTTTAAATTTTCTGTATTTTTCTAGTTCTCTTGGTGCTATGGCAACCGGATAACAAGATTAATAACTTTTAAAAATATTAGATATCTACATTTCAAAGTGTTGAAAGAAATCACCAAAGGATTAAAACGGGGGGAAATGTACAAGTAGGAGTTTTTTATTGTTTTCTATTTTTAGTACTTGTTTAATAAATATGTGACGCCCGGTGCCTGAGTGGTAGCGCTTCGCGTTCCCGTGCCACAGGTCCTGGGCTCGATCTTCGGGTCGGGCAAGGTTGGCTCAGCCTTTCATCCCTTCAGTGGGTGATAAATGAGTACCAAGCATGCTTGGGAGCTAAGCACTGGGGGTTCCGTGTTCGGCTGACCACCTGACCGGAACATCTACTCCTGCACTCCAGAGCCCAAGGTCAAGAAAACTAAGATGGGCACAGTAGGCCTAGGCCCTCTATGGGTTGTCGCACCACTGAGTTTGGTTTTAATAAATATGTATTATTTACTAAAGAGAGTCTGTAAAATTCAAACAGTTGCAAGTTTTGTTTAGGCTAAGCTATAAAACTTAATTTATACCAAAGAGTGCTAAAATTCCTAAAAACATAGGATCATTAAGTATAGCACAAAATAGATTTATGGAAATAAATTATTTGCACTCCATTTTTTATAATGTTTAATATATTCATTCAAATATGTTATTTATTCATAGAAAACAACAGTCATATTTATTTATTGCTGATTTGAAAATGTAATACAAAGTTAAAGCAAAAATTACTCCAGCTTTTTCCCCTCGTATTTAAGCCAAATCTGAAAAGTTCTACCTTGCTAAAATAAATAAAAAATGCTCAAGACACAGTTATTATTATTATTCGACAGTACAATCAGCATAAAATATTAATGTCTTATTACTTACCCATCAGTGCTTCCTGACAACAGGAAAGAAGTCTCAAAAGGATGCCACTGCAGTGATTGTACCTATTCAATATAACACATAATTAATCCTAATAATTATATTTTAAAAAATAATAATCATATTATTTTTTCAACAATAATCCAAAATCCCGAAAAATTTTATCATAAATGTAAATTATAAAATAAATAAATGAAAGAAAATTACTTTATTATCATGCAAGTCAAGTTTCTTTAGTGGTTTACCTTCCTGAAGATCCCATAGAATAATAGAGGAGTCGGCTGAACCACTGGCCAGAATATTTCTGAAAAGTTCCACAACATATTTTTACACAGTTTTTAAAAGACAATGAACGTGCTTAGGACCCATGTATACAACTGATATTTTCTAAAAATTTTAGTCTAGATGACAAATATTATTTAACTGTGAAATCAACTGCAAATAGTAAAAAACTGAAAATTATTATTATTTATTATATCTATATTAATGCAAATCAAACAATCTATGTTTTTGAGATGTAAAATCTTTTTTACTGCTACTGAAAAAACACACACACTATAACTATTTTTTTACAACAAAAAAAACTATAAAATAGTAAGGATTAGTATTAAAGATACGGTACAGTATTTTTATTATAGTATTTATACAGTATTTTTGCATAAAACCTGTTTAAAAAATATCCTTAAGAATCTTAAGAATGATAACTTCGTAATAATGTAAATGCATACCTCACATTTGTTTTTAAATTTCCTTTAAGATTTATGGTCGATACTTTTTTTAACACCTTAATTAACACCAATAATTTCATATAAACAAATGAATAAAAACTAATTAAAAGTCTCACAGAAATTAATAATAGTATTGCCTAGTTGTAAATATTGCATAAATATAATTATATGGAAGAAAAAATTCATTTTCAAAGGGAAATAGAAAAAAAATTAGGACAAAACATTTTTCCAATAAAAATTTTAATATTTAAAAAATTAAAATTTTTAATTATAATTATGATTGTATTTCTAAAATTAATAAATAGCTAGAATACTGATACGTTAATGTCCAAAATTTTATAGCATACAAGTAAAAAAAGAAAAACAATTTCAGGAATGTATATTTAATGAAAGAGAAAAAAAAGTTTCAGAAAAATTGCACTCACTTTATGTGAGCAAAAAGTTTGCATTAAGTTTTTTTTTCTTCAAATTAACAAAATTGGATGTCACCTTTGTCTCATATACACATCTTTATTACTTTAAATTATATTACAGTAAAACCCCGCTATAGTGAACACGGTTTATAGTGAACTCACGGATATAGTGAACGAAATGTTCGGTCCCGTGCCTTGCTATACACGTATAATGTTATTTTTTGTGGATATAGTGAACCAAAAAAGTTAGGAAGTTGGATATAATGAACTTTTTTCTAATTTTTTTCATTTTTTTTTGTAATAATTTTGAAATTTCTACTTCAAAATAAATACATATACCGATGTTTAAAACCATCTATAGAAGGGAATGTAGCGATAAGCATTTTTTCTTGTTTGCTCTTTTATCTCACTTTCCTATCCCTAAACAATCCAAGCAGATGTTTTTAACCCAGGTAGATAATGCACCTGTAGGGTGTCAGTGGGATCAATATGCATTTTCTGCCAGAAGGAATGAGTAATTATTCATTATTGGTCAAAGGGTTGGATACTAATATGTGTTGATACGGCCCTCATTTCAACTCCTTTTTGCTCTGAGTTCAGTTAAAAAGAAGCCAGCAAACAAGTGTCTCAAATTCAACTATGGTGACCAGTAAACGTAAAACGTTCTCCATTGATGATAAAATGGGCATTATCAGAAAAATTAAAATTGGATGCAATCAAGTTGATACTTGCAGGGAATATAAACTATCCAAATCTGCAGTTTGTAACATATGGAAAAATAGGCAATTAATAATTTCTGCTTGTGAAAAAAAATTTAGATGGCATAAGAAAGTTGAGAAAAGCAGATCACAAGGATGTTAAAGAAGCATTACTGAAGTGGTTCACCATTCGAAGAAGCCGCAATCTTTTTTTTTACAGTATTTGGACAAATGTTGATGAATTTGCTAAGCGATTTTATGAGACTTCTTTTATGTGCTCGAATGGCAGGTTAGACAAGTTTAAAAAGCAGAATAACAGAAATTCAGGAAAAATTACCTGAGAGTCGGGAAGAGTGTTTCCATATCTGATGTTGACGATTGCTCATCAGCTAAAAATTACTACATTTTTTTCTGCACATAAGACGAAGAGTAATGAAAAATAACACATTTTCTGCTACTACATAATATTTTTCAGTCATGTATTTGAATAATGTGTAATAAAAGGGAGGAGTTTGGGAACCATTAATTAAATTGCCTATGTAACGAATATAGTGAACTCCCGGTTATAGTGAACCAAAATTTCGGTCCCTTGAAGGTTCACTATAGCGGGGTTTGACTGTATTTATTTTGTTATATTTTACCTTGTATGTTTATTCCAACAGAGGCTGATAACTGCATCAGTGTGATATTTCCGTTTTATTTTCTGTAAGAATGAAGAAATTCAGAGCTGAGATAACTTTTTAAAAACAAATTATTACACAAAAAATGAAAGAAATGCAAAACATTTTCAAATAGATTAAGAAATTAAGTTTTGAAAGTAATGTTAGGAAAGCTGTAATTTTATTTCATGCTTATTTTTATTTTTAAAAAAATCCTTTGATATTATTAAAACTAAGTATTTAAGTTATTAATGTATTTTCATAAAATAAACAATCTCATCTGAAAAAACTGTAATACATTTCTGTTAATCAGTTGTAAATTTGCTCATAATAAACATTTCAAATGGAATATTGCTTCATATTTAAAATTATGAATATTAAATAAAACTTAGGATATAAGTTTATTAAAAAAACGTTTTTCTCAGAATTGAATGTCATTTTCAAAAATTCCTGGGTACGTCATTTGGTATTGAATTTCAGTTCAATATTATTTTAATATAAAATAAGAAAACGCTTTTACCTTGGAGGAAATGAGAGATCGAATTAAAAGCATTAAGCCAACAAATATGTGCCTAGTAAAAAGAGTACATGATTTCTTTAATTACATCAATATTTTTTGCACGAACTTTTTTCAAAGGAAAAATATGTGTTTTGCATGCAGTAAATTAGAACCAAACCAAATAATAGCAGTAAATAACAAATAAAATACAAAAATTGAAAATCAAACAATAAATAATGTTTTCCAAAAAAAGTTTTTAAAAAAATATTTTTTTTAACAACAAGGAAAAAAATTAAGATTACCATAGTTTAAATCACACCAAATCATAATACAGTCTACATTTGCCCCCAATAAGTGCAATCCTTCCATTATAATAATCGCTATTATTATATATTTATTGCTCCATGGATGTAATATTATTTTAACATTCTTTAGAACGCCTGAACTGTGCCGTTCATTCCAATATAGTGACTGAAATTTTCTTACAGTTTTTTAAATTTTATTCCCAGGAAAACACTACAAAAACACGTGTTAGAGATTTTTACGCTATCAAAACATGCATATTTTTATCAACAACGAGTCAATCGATTAACAAAAGTCTCGAGAAAACTCTTTAAACCACTATTTCTTTTGATGCTGCTGTCAATAAATATGAAACACCTTGAATTCTCTTTGAATGGAAAAAAGAATGACAGGACCACCTATTCCCAACCTAGGGGGTCCTAGGCATAATCTATGGTCAAAAGAATTGTGAAATATTGATTACCTGATAACCATAACTTTTCAAAACTTCTTTTCAAAGGTTTTTTCTTAAGAGCCGAAATTAAAATTTTTAAATGAAGTGGGTAGAAGAATAACGTCAAAATCTAAAATTGCTAAATTATTCAAGATCCCAATAACTATAATTGAAAATCGTAATATTATTCTAATAGAAGAAAAAAGTGTTCTAATTTCATGATTCTCGTGAAGTAAAAATCATAAATTCAGAAATTAAATTAGATTTATACAAATTCAGATTTATTTGCTGAATTTTGTTCATTAACATCCACATCTTTTTACGTTGAATTAAATTCGCTATACAAAATTAGTATTATTTGAGAGACAATACCTCCATCTTATTTTCTTTCAGCTCTTTGCCTAAACAATAATCTGGTTCTAAAATCTCCACAACATCTAAGTCCCAAATTTTGATGACTGGTGTCATGTCAGCAACAGCAACATAGTTACCTAAAGTAATGAGTTATGGTAGTCAATACTTAATACAATGGACATGCCTTTTTAAATCAAATAAATAAATTAATTAATCAAATTAATAATTAATTATTAATAATAATTAATTATCAAATTAATAAATTAATTAATCAGTATTAGTTAAATAAAAAGTTTTGTTTTAATCATCTTTAAATCTAGATTTCAAAGACCACTGAGCTAGAAATGAACAAAATATGTATTATCTAATACAATTCACTATATAAGAAAATGAGAAAATAAACTTTTGAATTACTGAAATAATCATAAAATGTAAAATTTAAAATAAAACAAAGCTAATAGAAACTGATTTTATAGGTACTAACTTAATTTAACATAAGAAAGGAGATTTTACAACAAGGAGTTATAAAATAGATTTAGAATTTCAAAACATTTTAATGTTAGTTTACTTCAGTGCAATATGGGTTTTACTTTTAGCTTTGGGCTTTTACTATGGGCTATGACTTTTATAGTGGAAATTATATATTTAAGAAACTCTTTGACAAAAAGTTCACTCATTACAAAGTAACAATGCAGGAAATTATATTTGATGCAAATATACATGGTAGAGGAAAAGGAAAAAAAATGGACAAAAGATCACACAAGTGTGGAAGAATACAAAGAACATAAACCTCCTGAGGTGCATTACACGCAATTATTTGTTTAAAAAGATATTAAAAAGTGGTTTTAAAGATTTCCAGTGTTGATTTATTTAGAAATTTGTCACAGCAAGATCTGGAAAAATTTTACGTTTGGTGATTTGGATAGATTTTGGAAACTACAGGTAAATTTTTGGGTCCTTTTTTTTTAAACGTGGGTCATAATTAAAAACAGTATAAATACCCATCTTAAAGTTACACATTAAGGGTAAATATTATTTGTTTTAAATTTCTAAGGATATTTTTACTCAAAGCTAAAGTTTAAAATCTTTTAAATACAATGTCTAAAATATAAAGTTTTATGTGAAATAAAATAAATTTATAATTTAAAATATGTTTTAAAAATCCAAACATAGAAGGAAAAGAAGTCTGAGATTTCCTTAAAAAAAAAAAAAGAAAGAAAGAAAGAAAGAAATGATCTGCGAAAGTTAGCAGACAATAAATTCTCTATCCATCTAATATTAATAATAAGCACATTTATAGGTACTCCATCCTTCGATAAATGAAACAACAAAAGACCAATTTGTTGCATTTATATATGTTAGTGAACTTCAAAATGTTTAAAAAAATTGCTGATCTCGCTCACGAGACTGGTGAGTAGCTTTCTGTTGTCCATGATGGTTTGGTTGCAAAAGTGATGGTTCACAATAAGGTTGCTTTATGATAAGTGTTTATACAGATAAAAATATTTTGCATAAGATTGATGACTGAGAATCAACGGAGAATAAAAAAAAGGGACGTTCAACAGTGGCTGTTTTTGCTGCCAGTTTTACTTTTCTTTGAAGAGGGTATGGACGAGTTGATTTCCCATAATGGCAAATCTGAACAATGTTGTAGAAAACTAGTTTCAGAAATGCTCCGCCTTTTATAGGATTTTTTCCAAAACAGGACTTACTTTCCAGACACACCACAACTTATATTTTTTTCTTTTAGAAATTTCATTAACTTTGTGCTTAAACTAGAAAACTTCTGAGCTGGCCTTTTTTTTTTTCTGCTCAGGAAAATTATGTATCTCAGGAGACAAGAGTTTAATTTTTGCATCCTGCTTTAGATTTTAGACGTATTTGATGAGCTATAGCAGCGGTTTCGAACTGGCGGCCCAGGGGCCGCGAAGCCTTTTTTTGCGGCCAGCGAACTAAACGTTAATAAAAACCTAATTTCTTCGTTTCTGTGAAATTTATCATACCGACGATGCAAAAAATTTATTTCTCGGGTTTTGCATCCAAGAAAATATTTATTCAAACACAAAAATAATAGTGTATGTTGCGCTTTTTTATTACATTTTTTTTTGTATTTTGTGAATACAATTTAGCATGTGTGTATCAGAAATTTTCTTGAAAAAATTCTTAGATTTAACTTTTTGAAACCACTTTATTTGGACGAAAATATTTACACACACATTTGTAAGTTTGAAATTTAAAATGTAAATACCGTATTTTTCGTCGCAAGCGCCGCACATCGATAAAATTGAAATTTTTAAAAAAAAAGTTATTGTAAGCGCCGCAATGGCGCTAAACCGGGCATATCAGCATCCTTTTAGAAGAGACCTTTAAATTACCATTTAGAATATCTGTATAATAAAAAATTTAAATTTTTTATGCATTTCATAAAGTAAAGTTTTAATTTCTAAATTATAATAAAAAATTTCTTTTTCAGCAAAAAAAAAACAAAAAACGAAAACAACAAAACGATATAAAATAAAGTTGTTCTTACCAGTTGGCACCGCGCCAAAGAACAGAAGAACAGCAAAAAAATTATTTATATGTGCAGTAGCTACGCTGAACTGATTACAGAAATCAGTAAAACAATGTAATAAGAAAAGTAAAATAAAAATTTATTATATGAAAAATTTTAAAATAAAAAGATTTTAAAATTTATTACCGTTAACAATTTGAGGAAAAACTAATACATAATAACGAAACAGCTAATAATAACGAAATAACTAACAATAACAAGAATAATAAATAACTAAACAAGCCCCAAAAAAATTCTGAAGGAATGAGAGAAGAGGAAATAAGTTTCACTTTCACAATCTTAGGGGGTGGAATTTTAGTGGGTAGAATGCCCTCTCCTTCAATGGAAATAACCCAATGTGACTCAACTAGAAAGAGAAGAAAATGTTTAAAAGAGGGGTGTACCCCACCTCCTCCACGTGTCATTTCTACTGGAGCTGATTAGGAGAAATCAATCAGTTATATTTTAAAGGGGTTGGGGAAAAGAAAAGGGTATGGGACCCCTAATCCAGCATTCCAAAATTCAGCACTTAATCTGATCTAATTTTTTTTTCTTTTTTTTTTAAGAAATTTATATTGATAAGATAAAAAAAAAATCAGCTATATTCTTTTTATTTGGAATTTTATTCTGTTGAAGTAACTTACTTTATTTTATCTTTTAAAAATAAAAAAGAAGCTTGAAAAAAAAAATCTGTGTCAAAGGAAACATCTGTTTCTTAAGCAGTTTAAAATAAAACATCTGCATTTCCAATGAACAAAATAAAGAAATGCAAGTTGGAAAAAACTGATCAATCAATCTTGACAGCTAGGCTTGCACTTTACTGATTCGCCCCCAATTCTCCCTCCTCTGTTTGACCATAAATTGGCCACACCCAGTTGACATTGAAACTACCATGTAGACAACAAAATGAATTCTATCCCTTTTGCGGTTTTTTATTCGATTTATTAATTTTTTATTTTGCCGCTTTTTATTAGTTATTAACTGCTAATTTGTTGGGTTTTTTTTCTTTGTAAATAGTGAGCTTGTTTTTTTTCTTGCTAATAGTTGTTTGCTTGTTTCTTTTTTTTTAACGTTATTAGTTTTTCGCTTGTTTTTTGTTGTTATTCATTGTTAGTTTCTTAGCAATAATTGTTAAATTTTTTTTCTTTTTTTGTAGTTCCTTGTTAGCTTTTTTTTATTTTTTTTTTCTTGCGAGGTAAGCGTCTTTTGTTAAAACAAAATGTTATCTAAAAGAAAAAACGAGAACTATGATCTCGCTCCAAAGAAGAAACGATTATTTCTTCTTCATAGGATTCGAAATATTTCTTCTTGATTATATTATATAGATTATTATTTTGATTAGTAAAATTTCTTTAGATGGGCCAGTTTTAAATTCACCCCATCATAATCTACGATCGAAACTTGACTAAATTTATCGGTTTTTCTGAAATTAACAATGGAATTGAATTATAGTAATATTAGGGGCCCATATTGGAATTTCCGAAAGAGATCCAAAAATCGGCATTTCGTCAGTCCCGTGAGTGTCGGATTTAGGGTCCTATTACTTCCTTTTCTGTTCGCTCAAATTACAATTGCCGATGTTCTGCAGCAGATCGCGATACGGGCGAATATTTCGTCGACTTCGTTATTAATTTTTTTTTTAATAGTCTTTCTCTCAGAAAATTATTTCATCTTAAATAACTTTCCTTGAAAAATTTTTTTGCTACTAAAAAATATTTCGTCGTAAGCGCCGCTGCATCGGAAGCGCCGCATGTAGGAAAAAAACAACTTTTTTTTCGAAAGCGCCGCGGCGCTTCCGCCGAAAAATACGGTATCTATTCTCTGGTGATTGCTGCAGACAAACCTCAATTTTGTCATTGAACATTTTGTGCGCTACTATATAAGTTTTAATACCAACCTTTTCAAAGCTTTATATCTTAACAATTAGATATCTGTTGCACATTAATTGTTTAATACATAGGTTCACATTAAAGTAATTGTAGCCCGATTTTTTAAATATGCAATTAAATATTTTTAAAAATCTGCTTCTTACTTAATTTGTAATTCAATGCTTTTGTTTTGTACAACTTGGTAAAATTCTGACAGTAATATTTAATGCGCCTTCAAACATAAAAGTGTCCTACATAAAATTTTGATAAAGTAGCGGCCCGCCATTTGATTTGTGTTTTTAATTGTGGCCCCCGGCCTCATGTTAGTTGGAAACTCCTGAGCTATAGCAAGGAAGCAGAATCACTGTACACTACACTAAAACTACATAAACCTTACTCTTACTGTATTTATAAACCATATTTAAATTTTGTAAACTGCAATAGTTTTTAACTAAGTGTAAGAGCTCAGTAATAACTGTATAAATGATATGTGCAATCGCAATAAAAATAATTTTGCATCAAACATAAGGCTGGAATAATTAAAATATAATAATTATGTAGACTTAAAAAAAAGACTGAAAAATATGAGAAATCATACCTTTTTCTTCATCTGATGGACTGAAATCTAACCATTCTAAGGCCAATGGATAAGCTGGCAAAACAATATCATGATGAACATAGAACGCATCTTCCTCTTTATTATACACTAAAAAAGTTTTTAAAACGTGAAATGCGGAAATAAATTTCTTTGAGCTAAACCTAATTTAATACAACGAAATAAAAAATGCATCGAAGCACTACATGGATTTACGATACTATCGCTGTAAATTGAATGTGAAAAAAAGGGATTATTTAAATGCATAATTCAAAATTTTAACGTGTAAATTTCTGCAGAAAAGAAAACCAAAATTTTGTTTCCCCCCCAAAAAAATCTTTCTGCAAGAACTCTGCAATGCTCTGCGACAATCTGCCATGTCAACGCGATTCTGCCACACGGTAATAAAAAGGTATCCTATTAATAAATATCATGTAAGCGTTTCATTTCTATTATTAACTCAACATTACAAGAATAGCATTACTATTTTTACATTAAAGTACGATTTTTGTTATTCAAAAGAACAAAAATTATATTAGATTTCTGTTCTTGCAGAGAGTTTCTGCCTTTTCAAAGAGAAAAAAGGTAAAAATGACATTTTTTTTATAAATAAAAAAATGGATATTTCTTATTTAAATAGGATTTTTATGATTTTTTTTAAAATCCGCCATTCAAAGCTGAGATAAATAGCATTAGCAACATTATAATATGATTAAAATATAAATATATTTAATAAAGATTATTTACTCATTAAAAACTAATTATTGGAAAAATTATTACACAGTTATTTTTATTCAAGCTCAACAACTTCATGAATTAATAAGGCAGAAAGAAAAATTCGTCCATTATAGATATCAAATGAAGAAAAAATTAATTTAGACGAGAAAACATTTAAAAAAATCAATCAATTACAAGTCTATCTCTATTTATGTACAATAAATACACTTTTTGAAAATTTTTTTAAAAGGACTTGTATTTTAATAAACAAAAACTAATTAAAAAATGATTATTAAACAACAAATATTTCACATACAACAAATGAAAAATGCTATTTTTATTCACACTAAATCTTTCTCTTTTATTTACTAGATTAGTTTTGAAAATCAAATAATTTATAGATAACCTCCTCTCTTAACTTCCTTGAATAAAACCTTCATTATCACTAAAATCATACATAAGGAAAAAAAAAAACTTTTAACAATAAATTATGTTGCATAAAAAAACTAACTTAAATCCGTGATTATAAAAAAAATCAAGTGATTTAAATCTTGCAAATTTTATTATTCGCATTTGAAATTATTTTGCAGGAATTTTTATGGCCTCATGGAATTACATTACACGAAGACAGCTTTTACTCGATGACTGACATTTTGGTACAATAAATGAAGTAACATAAAATATACCTTTAGTCTTCAATATATTTAACAGCAAATAAAATATTTTCTTTTCAGATTAAAACAAAAATGTACATGTTTCTAGAAAAGTATAAATAGTAAAAATCAGATAATAAAGTACCATGAACTTCCAGAACAGAGCTTTCCTCTTCAATGTGTCCAACAAGGAGCAAATTATCACTGTCTTTTATAATGAAATCCTCTTCATCATCATTTTCATCTTCTTTAACCTTAATAATAAATATAGATAAATTTTCATGTTTGCAATTAAAATGCAACACAAAAACACATGAAAAAAAGATATACTTAATAATTAAACATGCTAGAAGGAGAAAAAACACCAAGTGTAACACTTCAATTGTTCATAGATTTTTATCAATTTTACTTTTATTTCAATTTTTATAAAATTTTAACATATTTATCATGAAAAATATATGATCTTAATATTCTATTTCCTACAAATTTAACAGAGACATTCTACAAATAGTCAAATTTTTTAATTTAAATTATTTTGTATTTCACATTAAAATTCTTTTTATTATTTTGCAATTACATTGCAAAATAATAAAAAGAATTCACGTTGCAATTTAACAACTCACAGCATCATGATCTGTTATATAAGTGTCTTCTTTGTTGTCAATAAATGTAGCAACATCAGAAATATTCATAAATGGCTGATCTTCTCCTGAAACAATAACAAAGTAGCTTCTTAAGTTTCAACATAAGTTTTAGAGCTTGTACAACAAATAATTAACATCTGTGTTCCTACATTACATTTGAATCTCAATTATCTGACACCATTATGACCAGAGATATGCCAGCAAATTAAAAGAACTATTTTTTGATCAAATTTCTAAGCTTACAAATTTTAAATTATGACGGACAACTAATTTCGATAAAAGAAAAGCTTTCAATTTCCGATCATCAAAATCTCTAAGTCTTTCAAGTAAAACTCATCAATATCTTAATATGCAGACAAATTTACATTGCCATGTTCTCATCATTTTTTTTTCTTTTAATTTAAAAATATTCAGTCATAACATCTGTCATGAATACAAATAATAGAAGAAAAGATTTATAAATTAATTACATAAGTACAGTATAATAATATTACTATAAGTTTATCTTTAATAGTTTAACATTAAAGAGCAAAGCTCATTTGGGGGAAAAAAGCTTATTCCTCACCAATTGTTTATTTATTTAATGCTAATTGATTATTATTTTCAATTGCAATTTAGCCCTTTAATGGTCACATGATTTTAAAGAAAACGGTCTTAAAAGTGTCTATATTTTATATTCAGACATTTATAAAAAACTAAGTCAGGGTACCTATTCTGTTATCAAAGCAAAAATGAATGACTTTTAAAGATTTAAAAATAATAATAATAATGATCTTAAAAATAGTATAATTTTTAATCATCAAATATACATATAATCAGTGACAGTATTACTTACCTTACTAATAAAAATAATAAAATTATCTTTACTATATTACAAGTATTAAATAAACAATTGTAATTATAACAGAACTGCGTCTACTTTTTAGCACAATTGGGAATTTTAAAAAAAAATTTGCTACATTTTAAAAATTTACAATTATTTAACACACATTGAAATATCATACACACTTATTTATTTCTTCACTGTTTTTTTTTTTTTTTAAATAGTTTTTGCTACAGACTCCAGTTTTTAAAAAAAATTCTATTTCATCTTTTCTTAAGGCATTTAATTTGAAAAAGAATGGAAGGTTTTTTTCCTCCAATTCATCAGTAAAAGTAGCAAAAGACATATGCATAATTTTTACACCCTCTTCACAGCATTTTCTTTTAGCTTGGAGGAAAATAAATTTTCTCAACCAATTGTTTTCTTTTATTACTTGACTGTTCTTTCATTTTTCCTTCATCTGACATTAAAGAAAATCTAAATATATTTGTCGTGCACATTGAACTGAATGTTTCATATCCTTGGTGTTACTCACTGTTGTCAAATACACCCTCTACCTTCTTAATAGCTTCCATAATAAGTTTTTGAGCAATGTAGTTTTCGTTAAAATTTTCTATTTCCAGAGCTTTATTTGTAGAAAACCCCACAGCAACCCAAAGCCCACAGCAACCTGGCCATGAGATATAATTAGCATGAATTTGACAATGCTCTAAGGTTTTCTCTATTTTTCTTTGTCGCCAGAAAAATATTGATAAAAAACATATCCAATCTTTGTTCTTTAGAGTAGAGGTTTTGAAATCAGAAAAGGAACATTTTACCATTTTGTTTCCATATTTAGAAATTAACTTCATTTACATACTTAGAAGGTTTTAGACTTTTATCCATTAAATATAATAAAATGCATTTAACCCACTGACGGTTCTGCACGTAAAAAGTCGCATTTTAACCTGCAGTCTTCTCTGCATAGCAAAACCGGTTTTCCCATGTTAACTGATAGGGGAACTGTGTGTAGGGGAGAAACATTCTCCCAATTTTGCCCATTTCCACCGCCAGTGGGTTAAGGGATTTTTGATATTTCACTGTTTGAAATGCTATTTTGTTTTGGTCAAAAAGCAAGGGGCATTTTTAACAATAGAATATGAAATTGGACACTTTTCCATTAATGACTGCAACATTCTTAAAATAGACCATTAACAGTCCCTTTTTATGTCTAACACATCTTTGTAAAATGTCTCTCTCCCTTTTTTAATTATTCATTTATTTTTTCTTGCTTTTTCTTCAATACATTGGTTGCAAGTTAAGTCAATGGAAATCTAGTGATACTGAGAATTAAGGATTTTTAAAAACCTTGGGCCAAAATAAAGTATTTTTAAGGGCTCTTAATTATCAAAATAAAAACTAAGCAGTTCACCTCAAGGACTTTGAAGGGAATGGTTATCAAGGACTCTGAAGGGAATGCAGAACTGACGAACAGTGGAAATTTTGTAAGTGTATGTACATGTTTGATAAATGACTGAATCTAGTTTAAAATATACTGACTATTTCTAAATACATTACAAATAGTCTAGTATGGCCACCTGGCACATAGATTAAGAAACAAACATAATTTTAAACATAAGAAATAGATTGTTTTATTCTTTTTGGTGCGTTACTTTTGAATAGTTCAGTCCAAAAAAAAAAAAAAATCACAAGTACAAGAGATAGAGGGCAAAACTTTGCCCCTTCATTTCGATGGGAGCGAGAAGGAAGGGGTCAAATACCAAAAAAGTAAGAAATAGAAGACATTTTAAATAATGATGAAAATTAAGTACTTATATAATTATAAGTAAAACAAATATGTTAAACCAATATCTTTTGTTTAGAAAATTATCAACAATCGAAGAAAGAGACAAAGAGTAATAACAAATATATATACTTCTGTCTTCTGAACTAAGATGTGAATTGAATAAAATATTTATTCATATAAAATTTAATATAAAAAATTAATATTATGCCATAATTTTTTCAACAGTTAAAAATTTTTTTTTAATAAAATTTAAAAACAATAATCCTAATATATTAAATACATTTATTTATACCATCATTATCATATGAATCTAAATTATATCTTTTGTCAAAGTCCTCCTCCTCTTTTTCAACTTTGTCCTCTTCATCATTTAAAGTCTCAGTTTCTTCAGCAATGTCTTCATGTTCATCACAAGTAGCATCAGACTCAGATGCATCATCATCTTCAACTTTTCTAGATATAATATAAGCAGTACAAAATGAATAAAGTAGTCTATGATAACTAAGCTATTTAAAGTAACAATTTTGAATAAATTTTAATTTAAAACTTTGAAAGAAATTGATAGAAAATAAACAACTATGCTACATTAAATAAAATTATGATTCAAAGTTTATTTTGTGTGTAGCATAGCATTTTATTTCAAAATGTTACTCAGCTCGATATAGGATTCCTAATCAATTTTTAGAAGAAAAAAAATCTATAAGTTTTTCTAACTTCTTAAATATACAAGGAGTCTAGTTCCTAGATATTCTTTGTTTTTAGCAAATATACAGAGCAACACTACAAATTACAATGAAGCATAATACAACAAGCTTTTACTGAATTACTTATAGATGGTCAACATAGCATGAAAAGAAAAACAATACTATTCCCTTTTGGGGGCCATAAAAAAGCTAATACTACCACAGTACCTACATTAGCATCCTATTACATAACAATGCCAAAAGTATCGATTACCACAAGTAACTAAGCAACATTTCCATAATAGCCTGTTGAATTTTAAACTGCACCCAAAGAATAGTATTCTGGGAGTAAAAGGGAAAAAATAAAATTCTGGGAATAAAAGGGAAACATGAAAATTTTCAGTGTATCCTCTCGCCAATAATGAGTTTGCAAAACAAAAAGTAAAAAACTTTTTTTTCCTTCAAATGAAGATTGTTACATCACCTATAGCATCATAAAAATTGCAATCTTATGGGAAAAATGGACTGCTTGTCTCATTGCCAGCAAAAATTGAAAAACTTTATAGTCTTTTTTAATGCTTGTATAAACATTTTCTTTTTTTAAAAAATAAACCTATTAAAATATTAATTCTTAAAACGTTACTATAACGTTAAAATTATATAATTTAGTTGTAACAAACTTTTTTTAAATATGAGATTATTTTGGTGCAAGTTTTTTTTTTTTATTTATTGTACCAAGTTAATGTATAAGTACTGATTTAAATTTCCCTTAGTACTATTCATGAGGTATTTCTATGCTTAGTACTATTCATGAGGTATTTCTAGGCTTTTAAAATCAATAGTTTATGAAATATGATTCATAAATTGCACTAAGAAAATTAAAATCAGAGCATAATATATATTAGATTGCAACTTTTTAATTTGCCAATTTAATAATATTTTAAACATTGATTTATATCTTAAACAAGACCATTTGTTTTTCACAATATACCGTTGAAATTAAAGGTTCAAAATTATACAAAGCGATAAATTAAATTTGCTATGAATTCATGACAAAATTGTTGTTAATCAAGCGAGACAAGAAGTGATAACTTGAGAATTTATACTTTATTATCTAGACAGTGTTTTCATTACAGGAAAAAAAAAAAACGGGAGAGAATTTCTCACCCTTTCACAAAATCTGAGTGAGATTACAAAAAGTTAAGTGAGATTTCTAAAAATTAATAAAACACGAATAAACTTGGAAAAAAAACACAGTAGGAAACTGATTATCCGGAATGGTCAGGACCATCGCTATTCCGGATAACTGATTTTTCCAGTTTTCTGAATCGCTACAAAAAGCCGTTTTTTTAATTGTTAAACCCAACTAAAAAAAAATTTGGAAATAATCTTAAAAATAAGAAAAAACGATGAAGTAATACACTAATGATTATTTCCAAAATGATGGTAAGGTAAACATCTTTAAAAAAAGAAAGAAAAATCATAAAATCTCACGAGGAAAAATTCTTTTTTTAAAAAAAATGGCGAGAAAATTTATCGAATTTTGTTCCGGTTTTTTGGTTTTCTGATTTCCGGATAACGGGTACTGTACTGTATTTCTTTAATTATAATGCATTTTTAACATAATCTAATTTCTAAACCATTGAATATTTGTGCTGCATCATCATACGGAAAATGTTCTATATCTACCCTTTCATTAGCTATTCTCATTAGGTTGCTCAAATGCTCATCAGTCAATCTGTTACGATATTTTGTTTTAATTCGGTTATGGGTGCTAAATGACCTTGCAACAGATGCTGAACTATTCGAAATCACTATAATTAAATTTGTAGCATTGTGCACACACTTTCCTATCCTCTACATTGGCCAGCATATGCTTTTCAATTATTTCTGTTATAGAGTAGTGAAGTTCGTTGAAGTTATTTCCCTGTTTCTTGTTAAGCCTTCCAGCAGCTTTCACAGTCTTCAATTTTTACAAATTGCTGTAAATTGTCGATGAGGGAGTTGGGTAATTCATTAACAGCTAAAAATAGAGCTAACTTTAAACAACTTATTATAAAAGACTCAGTTTTTTCCCCAGTTCTCTTCATGTCTTTTTTAAAATGGCGGAAGACAAAATTTTTTCCAAAATTCGAAAGATTCGTGTATTTTAAAATTGATTAATAGAGTGTGTGAACTTCTCACATTAATAATTTTTTAATGCGAGAAAAGAAAAAAATATGCGAGCGTTCTCGCGCTGTAGTGAAAACACTGCTGGAAAAATTGAAAGCCCAACAACCAAATATCAACACTATTTCAGTTTACAGTCCTCTAACTGGTTTTTTTTTAGTGCAGCAAAGGATACAGTTTACCTATGAATACATGCTATAAACAGAGGTAATACATAAACTGTAATTGTCAAACCTGTCAAACAATTTTTTTTTACCAATTATAAAATTTAGGTAGGCAGGTACTTTATTTACGTCACACTACAGATGTACAATGGGCTATTGGTGAAGGTGCGGAAACATCCCTGGGGATGATCCAAAGACACACCATCGCACTTTTTGGTCATTTCCTCTATTTAGATATTGATCTGAAGCAGAATAATTTACATGAACTGAAACTACTTTGTTTCTCTCTTATAGATATAAAATATACTAATAGAAATATATACATATATATTATAAATATAAATTCTTATAGTAATAGAATTATTTGTTGACAAAACGTTAATTAAGTATATACCTCTGCAGTTCTTTAGTATCACTTATAAGACTTTTCAGTTCTTCAGGAGACAATTGAAGCTAGAATAGAAGAAAATAATTTTAAAAAAATAATAATAATTGACGTTCTTAAAACTGAAACATTTCAAAAAAGTTAGGAAAACCAACCTTATCTGGAACTGACTTAGCAATTCCCTTTGCAACCCAGGTCAAACAAGGAACGAAATTCATTGCGATAAAAATTTTATAAAATTTATAGTTTTAATAACAAAATGCAAAGATTTTTTTTAATTATTCACAAGAGAAATAAGTCATTATCATCAAATAGGTCCATGTGACAATCAAACAAACAGGCTGAAAATCAAACATAAATAAAGCATCAATTCATCAATTGGATTTTGAAATGAAAAGCTTGCTTCCAACAATAAGGCTGCATTGTTTATTTTCTTTTAAACAATATCGTATGTAAAACTTGCTTCCTTCGTAACTCACTCGTTATTGAAATAGTTTTATACTTTATTTTTTCCTTGAGTTAGAAAGAAAAGTAGCAAAATTTCGACAAAAAAAAAGTTCAGATATTTTAGTGAAATTTGAAATAACGTCTTCAAACTTGTAGAAAGCAGCAGTCGGAAGCGGCTGCAAGTTCCTATTTAGGCAAAAATTAAAGAAAATGTGTAATCGCCGTAATGTTTATATCATTCTTGTATGAAATTAAAAACTCGTGCTTTGATTTTGAGCTTAAAAAATCGCAAAGATGCTATTTCGTTGTTCGCCATTGAAAGTTATCACTATTAATAGTTTTGGTTTAGTACTTTCTGTATGAAATATAAAGTTAAAATATTTGCAATAAATTGTTTGTTTGTAAAGACTCTTGAATTCTGACTTTATAAAATGAATCTTAGGAGCAAAGCATTTAAATTAATGCTAAATGTATTAAGGTATAATAGTTCTCATTCTCGAAACTTGCCGATCGTCAAAGTTTTATGCTTAGACGATGACAGCAATATTAAAGTTTCGTTTAAAATGCCACGATCTTCATATCTGAATGTAAAAGCACCGAAAGAAGAAAGTTGTCAAAGCCTTCTGTCTCGAATTAAACTGATGGTGAATTTACAGCGCAAAAAAGAAGAAATGCGGCAAGTTGTTATGAACAAATATTCAAATGTTCAAGTTGCTGTTGAAGAAGCAGAAGAGGACTTTGATGTAAATTTGATTCAAAATAATACATTTATGGATGAAAAAACATTAAACATGGAAGCTTGGGCTCAGGCCACACAACTGAAGATAGGTGAACTTAGTTTTGATGTAAAATTTAATTTCCCATCTGTTATCAGTTTGAATCTACCCGAATACATATTATCTGGGTGTAGTATAAGACCTAGGTTTAGACTGGAATGTGCTAATTTAGAGGACTGCTGTTTTATTTGGTATCGCTCTCAATCTAAAGACAAATTCAATGACCTATTAAATATCCATGGCTCAGATGATTTAATTATAGAAGAAGATAGAATTTGGTTAAAAGTTAGTGAGGGATTTATTTATACGACTTGTTCAGATGACATAGGTTGTTTCTTGAAAGTCGTGTGCATTCCTCGAAGGGGTAAATATGTGGGTCAAGATTACTCTACTGCATCAGTGGGTGAAGTTCAGGCTGTTCCTGAAAAATTACCCTTTGAGAAAAGGCAAAAATTTACACCAAATCTAACTGAAGATGATAGGTAAGAATACTAAATAAAAGTGTTAGGGTTATAATTTGTTTTTGGAAAAAAGGTATTTTCCTATTAGAAGGGGCAGTAAAAAATATATTACCATAATATCAGTTTGGTACTTATTACCACAACATCTATTTTTTTAAACATATTACCAGAAATACCATTACTACAATTAATTAGGAAACTCTGGTATCAATTGTGAAACTAATTACAAGAATTAATAATTTCGTGCACATTTAATTGGGATTTTGTGTTTGCAGAAAGTTTTCCATTTTATCTAAGTCTTATTACTGATAAAGCTTTTTTAGTGAAAATAAAGATGTGAAATATATTACACAAAACTTGTCCTGAAGATATTCATTATTGAGTGAATGAGATTTATTGTTTCAGCCACAATGAAATATTTTAATAATTAGATTCATTACATGTATATGATGTTTTAATCACTAAACTTGATGTGACACTCAAACTATAAAGTTTTAGCAAAGTTCTGTTACCTTTAGGCAATCTTGTATTATGAAAAAAACTATACAAATAATCCTTTTAGTAAAAATTAAATAAATAAAATACGCAGATTTGTATACAGAGTGAGCCTGATCAAGAAGGCAAAGCTTTACTGGGTGGTAGAACGCATCTACCAGAGTAATATTCAACGTAAAATGTATAATTGGAACACAAGCAGTTAGAATTTAAAAGGTAGTTTCCGCTATCACATTTAAAAAATTACACAAGAAGGGGAAAAGATGCTTTAAAAAAGTTTTTATTCACAAGAATATGATTAATTGATATGATAGGAACCACATTCACATCCTCAAGTTGATGAGGGTTAGAATCGGCAGCAACTGCTCAGACAACACCTCTCATATGAAAGTGTGATACAATTCTGCTTCAAGGCAGTGTGGTAAGAGATATGGGTCAATCAAATGGTCATGATAGATCCCTGCCCAAATATGTACAGAAAACTGCTGCTGGTAAGGATCTACCAAGTGCACCTTTTTATGATATGTGTAACCAGCCATCATCTGAGCAATCCATGTTAGATATGCCTGTTGTGAGAACTGGCCTTCTTATACCATTTACAATGCCACTACTTTCTATGATGAATATTGCTCGTGTAAACGCGTTCTATCACTCAGTAAAGTTTTGCTATCTTGTTCAAACGTATGTACAGAGTTATAAATTAATTAAATTCTGTCACTAGTCCGTTCACATGTTGCAACCTCGGTTAAGTGGGATTGAATATTTATATTGAAACTTCAGTTCTTTCTAAAGAAAACATTTTCCATTTACTGGAAGGGTACACCATAAATTGTTTTTAGAATAATTGAGACTATATAGAAATAATTAATTAATCTATAATAGTTATTTATTTAAACTTAACAGAATTATAATTTTTACAATTAAAAAAATAGATAAAGAAATTTAATATCCTACGCTTTTGTTTGATGTTTATCCAGTTATAAAGAAAGATGTGATAGAAGTTTCTTTTAAACAACCATAAATAAACTATAATAAAATACATAAATTTCAGCTAATAGATGACTGTCCGCTTCCGATTACAGGAAACTCTGCTTTTCGGAGAGGGTGGTTCATTCATATAAAATTTATGGTGAATTTTAAAAAATGTCCTTATTACAATTATGTCTGTAACATAAGGGTTTAACTGTTTCTCTTTTAGAAAAAAAATTAATGTGAATATAAATATAAAATTACAATACAAAGAATTTGTTATTTTGGTCAGATCAAGGCCAAAACAGCATATTATCCCATTATATTGGCTACTGAATACTGATCAGAGTTGGCAAAATTCATGATTTTTTTAAAAAATTAGATATATTTGATTGAGATCAGATTTTTTTTAAAAATTTAAATTTGATTGTGTGTATTTTTTTTATATTCATCAGCCAAATCATCTGATAAAATGTATTAACAATGCTTAATATTGTTTAAAAGCAATAATATTGCTAAAATAGTTTATATTTCTAACTAAAATGTTTCACAAATTATTTAATTCATTACAAACTAATCACAGCTATTTTTGCTCAAGCTAAACATCTTAAAGACTGGGAGACAATTTTTTAGTTAGAGTCCAATAAACTTTACTGGGAGTCCAATAAAGAGTAAATAATTTTATATCAGAATATATTATAGAAAAATATTGTTAGTTTCGCTGGGCCGAACAAGTCTTTCTTCAATGTTGATTAACTCTTAACTATGTCTTTAATGTTTAATCTTTGTCAATTCTAATTTCAGCATACGATGTGTGTCTTATAATACTTTAGCCAACACATATGTAGAGAAACGGAAATTTCCTTATTGCTCAGAAAAGGCTAGAAATAATTATTATAGGAAGCAACTACTTCTAAAGGAACTAATTGGTATATATCAGCTTATATTTTATTATGAGCTTTGTGAAAATCATAATAATTTTTTCAATAATTTTATTTTTCATAGGTTACAATAGTGATATCATATGTTTACAAGAAGTGGAAGAAAGATTGTTTAGCTATGACATTTTTCCAGTTTTGGAAAGAGTTGGTTTTCATGGTGGCTATAAGAAAAAAGGAGGACGACGTTACGAAGGGCTAGCATCATTTTATCGGACAAGTAAATTTAAGTAATTATATTTTTTTTCTTAGTATATGCGAGACCTCCAACTACTTTGTAAATATAATAGGTGCCCCTTGGGTGTGTGATCCCCATTTAACGCAATTTTCCCCTCTCCATTACCATGGTATCAGCAAATCTCACTTTTCCCTCACACTCTGTAAATAAAATATGCTTTTTAAGGCTATGCAGTTTCTCCACTTTACCTCTCTCCGTTACCTTGGTATCCACAAATCACACTTTTTGCCCTCACCAGTATGTTATTAATATAATACATTTATAAATTATAGATATACTCCTTAATTGCCATGTGAATAAAAAGAGTAATGTTGCTGCCCCTCGCATCGTTACCAAGGTGATGAAGGTAAAAAATTTCATTTTTAAGCATCAGCTTTAATTACAAGGGGTATAGCATGTTCAAGCATAACTAATTTTTATACTTAGGAATGTAATTGACCAAAGCTCGGAGACAAATTCATCTTTATATCTAAATATTATCGATTTCAGTAAGGTTTTTGATTCAATCGGGACATATTGTGGGAAATATTGAAAAATTACAAAATCCCAGAAAAATGTTTTAATATCATTAAGAGAATTTATGATGGAAGTAAAGCACACATTGAGGTGGAGGGAATATTTACAGACTCCTTTGATGTTAAGACAAGGTTGTATTTATATATATATATTCAATAAATATATATATATTCAATAAATAGCCTCAAATAAATAAATTTTAATTTTTGTTTATTCTGACTTTGAAAGTTTTGATTTATCTCTAAATAAAGTTGATTTTGCATAGCTTGCTCAATATATTTTTTTTTCTCATTTGCTCACGCTTATTAGAATAATAATAGTACATAAATTATGATAACAGTGCGTAGAATAATGAAAATTATTAAAATAAATACCTTTACAATTCAAAAATGGTATGTTAATAAAATTTAGACGAAATTATTAATTTAGTTTTAAGAAATGTTTCGTATGAGTTGCATCCATTCTAACCTTTGTGGGATTGATTGTTTATTTAATTTAGGCTTATCAAGAGTTACGAAGTGCTATTGAATGAAATTATTTACAAGGACTTTTGTAAAGATTTAAGGACAAAAGTGAGTGGTAGTAACAGAGATGTCAGTGTTTTGCTGAAACAAGATTCTGCATTTCAGGTAATATTATTCCTTTTTCACCCTTTATTATTATTATTTTGTATTGTGATCATTACAAAAGCAAACATTCTATCAATTTCTTTCTTTGCAACTGTAAAAAAAAATTTAATTAATAACATAATTGTATAAGATTATTTTCTCAATTTGTTAACTTTTGCTTCCTTGGCAATATTTCTCATTAAAATATTTATTTTAATTATTTAATGGTATGTTTTACTTAAAATACTCTCCAGGAGTAGGAAAATATGCCTCATACTTTTCCACTTAAATTATATTTTTAAAAAGATGTAAGTAAAATTTTATTACTATTCTATATTTCACTTCTTAACTTTTTAAATAATTTACTTTATTATGATAGTAATATAAATGTATACATATTCTGATATACTATGAATGCCTACTTGAATATTTGTAACCAATAGTTTTGGAATAATTTGTATATTTTGTTCTACACATCACTTTGTATGTATCTCCGACTTTTGTGTAATTACTGTCATATGTACAAAAGTGAAATTAAAACTCTATAAATGGCTCTAATTGATTAAAATATATTTTCTAGATTACAAAGAATACTCTTCTTTTCAGAACAATAAAGTTTAATTGCAGTACCATTTCAACTTATGCATCAAAATATGGATAGTTTAGTTACTTTTTTGTCAAATTTCACTTAAAATGCATTTTTATTTGACATTAACAATGTTAGTAAACAAAATGCTTACATTTAAAAGTTAAGAACAAATTTATGAATGCTATTAATATTATTGAAATTAAGTTTTAAAAAATCTACTTACAAGTTTTTAGATACTTTTGAATTCATTGCGTTTTGTATTCCAACTATAGTTTGATTTAGAAAAATCAAAATATTAACTTTGTAAAGTAATATTTATGTATACAGTTGAACCTGTTTATCTCAAATCTCAGGGGAAAGGTGAAAAATTCGAGATTATACAGGTACAAGTTATACAGGTACTTTAAAAAATTAAATTTAATTAAGAAATTCTATTTAAAATGCATTAATTGTTTTTAGTAAAAAAATATAGACATTTCTTTAAACTAATTATACCACATAAATCTATTCACATAACATTTTTGAACATACATTTAACACTGAAAATAATTTTTCCAAGATTTTTGACGTATAACCTTATTTAATTCGATAATTCTTTTGAGGTTAGAAAGATTGCAAATTCCTCATAGCTAACATTTTCCTGGGATTCAAGAGCAGTTTATAAGAATTCTACAGCTTTTTCTACTTCTTTTGCATTCACTTTTGATTCATCAATATGATCTTCAGCTTCTTCCTCTTCATCAGATATTACTTTCACATTATCTATGATTTTTTCATCTGTCAATGCCAGACAGTTGTCCACTTGTAAAAATCTTCAAAATTAAGGTCAACATTAAATCCAGATTTTATTGCATTCCATTCTAGCAAATCTGGCACTGCATTTTCAACGTTAACATTTTCTTCTTCTTTACTGATGCCTTCAATCCCTTATTCATCGTCTTCACAGCTATTCTTAAAACCATTTTGGATAGTTTTTAGAGACACATTTCTCCAGGCAAAACAGTAATTCTGATAGTGACTAACTTTTTTCATTGATGGCATTTACAAGTTTGTGTACCAACTGTTTTCTATAGTTCACTTTAAAACTCTTACTTATCCTTTGATACATTGGTTGCAATTTTGAGGTCAAAATAAATTTCTATTCTTAGCTTTCTTATCTATGTTGAAAAGCTAACCCCTGATGGTCACTACTCATTAACCCCTCACTTACTGCCAGAATCATTGTATTCTTTTCTAGTTAAGGAAGTGCAGGGATAATGATTGAAATTCCAAGAAACACCCTCAACCTGTTCATCCTTACTTCCTGTGGATTCACGAAATTCATCTCTGTCTACGAGTTCTACTGATAAAGAAAATTTTGACACTTGTGCTCTATTATTAGAAATTCGAGAAATGGAGGTTTTGAAGAGGAAAAAATTTGACATAAACATGGAAAATACTTTGATTTTAGACAGTAAATGTAGGGAATTTTAGAAATTTTGAGATAAAGAGGTTCGAGATATACAGGTTCCACTGTATATATTATCACAATAAAAACAAAAAGGATAAAAAAGGAAAAACAAAGAAAATTAATAAGTTTTATTGACTGCGCCTAAGCTGCAAGTATATAGAACTTATAAAATTGGTTAAAAATACAGAGAAAATAATAAAGATTAAAAAAAAGATTATAATAAAGATTAATAAAAAGAATAAAGATTAATGAAAGGAAGTAAAGAGTAATAAAAATAATAAAGATTAATAAGTAGAGAAGAAGAAAAATTATTGAAATAAAATATTTTTAAAAAATATATATTTAAAAGTTGGAAAACAAAATAATGATTATATCTTTTCATTATTTGGTTTTTCAGCTTTTTAATATATACATATATATATAATGTTTTGTATCTTATTATTTTGTTACCACTTTATTTTATGATTATGAGCTGTTATATTGTAATAGTACATCATATATTTTAAATAAATTAGTGCTTAAATAATATTTCAAAATACTCAGAATGTGAAAGGTTAAATTTAATTTTAACAATATTAAATTCTAAGTTTTGATTTTGTATTAGTTTTCATTTATAAAATTGTGAATAAAATTAAGAATTTGGTTAACTTGGTTAAAAAGAAAAAATTCTTAATGTAGCATAGAAATTTGTTGCAACTTCAGTTTTACTTACTCATTGAAATTTCTTAAATTTAGAATGTACATACACACACATATGTATATGTATATATGTATGTATGTATGTATGTGTATATATATATATATATATATATATATATATATATATATATATATATATATATATATATATATATATATATATAAATAATATTTGCAAATTTCTCTATTTTGTGATTTTTTTTCGAGGAAGCAAGAACATTTTGGAAATTTCTTCATAAAATGACTTCCAAGTAACTAAGTGAATTTTCTATTTAACGAACTATTCTTTGAGATCAAACTTGTTAACGCATTCAGTGAAATGACCTTGAATTGTTTTTCTCGGCCACTTTTAGAGAAATCGGTAAAATCCCTTTCCCTTTTTGTTTGCATTTCATACAGGAATCCATGCCAAAAATTAATTTATGAGAAAGCAAAACAGAAATTTCTAAGGCATGGAACTATGATGTTACAGAATATACTATTCGTAACAGTTTTGCTAAAGCTGGATTCTTAGCACCAAGGACGGGGATGATATTCCTTTAGAAGAATTTTAAAAAATGTGGGTACCGCTAAGAGAGAACCACGAAATTAAGGATGATGTACTGATTAATGATTTTCTTTTTATTGATACTAAAGCTACAACCACAGAAGCATTAACTGTAATTGAATATTTTTGACAGTGTGAAAAATAAAAACAATACAGCAATAAATTATGAGGAAGATGAAGACAGAAATGATGAAGAAATTTCCAAACCTTCATATGATGAATTGTAAGATTATTCGAAACAATTTGTTGTAGATTACAAGATAAAGGTGTATCAATTTTAATTATGTCTATTTTTTATGAATTTAAAACCTGTTTTGTGTTGTTTAAGTATTTCAAATGGTTATTTTCTATTTAGCGAATTTTCCATATAAGGAACTTTCTATCAGGATTCAGCGACTTCGTTAAATAGAGGTCCGACTATATATATATATATATATAGGTGATAAAAAGAACATGTATGAAATTTCTACCCAAGTTAAGAGTTAGCTAAAATTTTACTGAGCTTTTCGGAAGAAAACTTTTATTGGTTGCATATATTAGATAATTAGAAAATGTAACTATGTGTCATTTGAAAAATACTACTGTAGCCAATTTTCATTCATTTCTTAACACAAAACAATTTAGATGAAGTATGGAAATTTCATTTTAATATGTAAAACAATATTATGTTTTTCAAATTATTACAAAGTAAATGGTGTAGTTAAGTAAAACATGTCTTGAAATTAAAAATAAAATAAATGGAGTTTTTCCAGTTAATTGTAATTACTGATTTAAGCACATTTGAAATATCAATAAAGAGTTTTGGTTTTAAATTATGTGTTTGCTTACAAAATGTCATCTTTTTTGTGCTAATATAAAAATATATGTTTTACTAAAATGTTTTTACACTAAAAGATACAAATTCTTAATATTTCTTCAGAAGTCTCGATGTAATCTACTTTTTTGTAGAAAAAATATTTTTTAAATTGAGTGCTATTTAAAATTATTTCCTTCGTTTTATTAATTATTTATAGAAAAAAAAATTTAAATATTTCATTCATATGTATTTTTTTTAAGTGAAGGCACAGTAGTTACACTTTCTATGCAATTACAATTTGAAACTGTTTCTAAATTTCTATTTTTAAATTTTTTTCATTGCTGCTCATTGTTTTTTATACTTAATGAATGGTCTTAATGTAACAATTATTTACATTAAGTTAATTATGAAATGAAGTTTTTCTAATTGGCTTAGGCAAAAGTAAACATTTTGAGAAAATCACACATAAGCATGTCATCCCTTCTATTCTAAACTAGTTTTGAAGCTATAAAATTATTTCCCTCTTTGCATTTAAAAAATTATTTTCTCAAATTATTTTTTTATATGGGGATTATCTTTCCTCTTAAGTTTCAAATGTAATTTTATTAATGCAAAATTAAAATATTGTGCTGGTCAATCAAAAACTGGCTGATATTATATCAATTTGTTTACTTATATTACTTTAATACTCATTTACTTAAGACTTTTGGTTTTTTTTTAGATGTCTAAAAAAAAGTTTTTAAACATCTTTTAACAATCTATCTGGTCATATTATTTTCCCCACTGATTGTTTAAAAATATGGTTTCAGTTATATTATCATAGTTCTTGTTACACCTGGTTAGTGCACAAAATCTTGAAGTCTTCTTCTCCATCTTCTATGGCTAAAGACAGCCTCTTTTTTTTTCCATTTGACCATCTAAATGT
The DNA here is from genome assembly GCF_982258835.1 of Parasteatoda tepidariorum. Classification (NCBI taxonomy): domain Eukaryota; kingdom Metazoa; phylum Arthropoda; class Arachnida; order Araneae; family Theridiidae; genus Parasteatoda; species Parasteatoda tepidariorum. Next base: position 107,679,455 of record NC_141757.1, on the reverse strand, counting down.
ATTTTTCTCTTCAACTTTCAGTTTCTCTAATCAGAATTTTTTTTAAGGGAATGAGTGATATGCCCTAAGCCCAACTCCTATAATTGTCTCTTACAATTCAAGAGTAGACCTACAACCTGCTCAAGACTTGAATCTCCATAATATTCTAATAGTTTCAAGAGATTTTAAACAAAATTGTAATTTCTTAGATACAAACCCGGAAGTCCTACTTACCCACAATATATGAAATAGTAATAATAACAATTTGGTTAAGCTTAATTTTTCTTAAAATCAAATTGATTAACTCAAAAACAAATCTGTCAAGTTTATAATTTCCTACCACTGTGAATGTCCAAGAAACTTCCGTTAAAAAATAGAAGTTGGCAATGTATGTACTTCATTTTATTTTTTCAACCAAACTTTTTAAAATCATTCTTGCAAAATAGTACTTTGTCTGGACAAATACAAAAGTAATAATTTTTTCTAAAACTATTGAATGTAAATATTTGGTGCAAGTTTTTAAAATACTTGGTATATGTTTTAGTGCATAAAAATTTTGTAATTAAGTTTTAATTTATATATTATATATAAAATAATAACTTAGCTTATATTTATAATATTCATTAAAAACAACATTTAAAATTCACAGATAGTAAAATTTTTATTAAAACCTATACATGTTTTTGGTGTCATATAGGTATAACAGTGGCGGAAATTGCAAAATAGATATGAGGTGATTCGACAATGGTTACATCATACTAATAGATAAATATACATTAAAAAAAGTAACAACATTAAATGAACAATAAGAGTTCAAGTACTAATTTCCAAATATTTGGAAAATATGATATAACAGTAAAATCATTAACAATAATTTTTAGAAAAAAATATAATCAAGTTTATCACAAAAGATTCTTTAGAAAAATCTCAGAAGAAATATGAACAAAAAGTTCAGATACTCTTTCAATAGAACATAGCCAATTTAGCATGTGCTATATATATTTTTTTCTTTTTTGTACCAAAAAATTCCTGACATGGTGTAAAATTTAATGAAGTTTGAGTTATTTATTTATCAATGTTTTCAGATTTTGGTTCTGCAGCTCAGAAAATTTCCCTTCTCTATGGTTATCGTTGCTAACACCCATCTCTATTCAAACAAAGACAGTCCTGAAGTTAGACTCATCCAAGCTGCTCTTTGCACTCAGTACATTGAAAATTTAATAAAAACTGAGGTATTTAGTCAAATTTTAGTTTTTTATAAATATCTCTTTGTTATAATTGTCTTCCTTTCAAAGCCTATATGTTATTGTCACAAAAATATCATACTCCAACTATTAAGCAATATTTTTAGTTGGTAAGAGTCATACCTTGATAGTTGTGTCTCTTTGCTTTAGGATCTGAAATCTGCTGGTGTTTTGTTTTGTGGAGATTTTAACAGTATGCCGAATTCTGAAACATATAATTTTATGACTTCGGGAAAGTGTTTTCCAAGTTGGAAAAATAGTAAGTGCTTTGAAATTGTTACTTAAAGTAGTCTTATCTCTCCTTGGCCTCAGACCATTTTTTTCTGGAATGGTTTCTCTCGGTCATCAGAATAAAATAATGAAAATAAATTCCTTAAGAATTTCATTAAAATTAGAGCAATCTATTTTGAAAGTGTTGCATAACGTTTTTACCAACATAGTGAAAAAATTAAAAATAAATAATCCACTTTTGAAGTATGCATTAAGTACAGAGTGCATTCAATAAGCATTGTAAGTTTTACTAAGGATTCAACAAACCATCACTCATATTCCTCTTGCTTGAGAAACTATTTGTCAATTCATTTTTTTCTTCTGAATTATTGTAATAGCTGGTTTATTTTAGAATTAAAACATGAAATATTCAAATTTTTTTAGATTGCATTCTTTTTTTTTTTTTACCCTAGCATATATTATTAAGGGAAAACAGCTGCTCTTAACTAATGTAACGCTGTATGCTTAGAACATAAATTAAAGATTTTGAAGTAAATTAATAGAAAATAATATTTTTGTGAAAATATGTTCAGTATTTATGAAATAAGAATAAATCTTTTGTATACTTCTACCAAACTCATGATAAAGGGACCTCATGTTACAATGTCTATATTTTTTTGAACCACAGGAGTCGTTATATTGAGAATCAACTATAAATCCAACTTTCTTAATATACTATGAATGTGTGGGGAGTTGCATGTCCCCCTTCAAAAGTTTTACCTGAATGAAGGCACACTTTCACCTTGAAATTTTGAAGAAAATATAGAGAATAATATGTCTTTTAGCCAAAACATGGGGAAATAATACTACAAAATTTGGAAGTAGCCAATGGAGCTCAAAGTAAATAAGGCTAACATATATTACTGCCATTTTTTTAAACATCCTGTTTCTTTTATGAATTATTAAAATTAGAGCATTAATTTGTACAAATTGTTCTTTACATTATTTATTTTCAATTTTTTTCAATATAACCCTATTTGCATTTCAATCATAAAGCTGATAATAATTTATTTTTAATTGCTAAGCTTTTTATATACATTCATTGTGTTCTCAACCACTTGTCCATTGAAAAAAAATGAAAGTTATACATGTGACTCTATTTATAAACTTTATTGCATTGATTTTTTAGATTCTTGTGCAATATAATGCTTCGATTTATAATTTATATTTGTACTCGCGTATGTGCTAATCTATATGCTACATCTTAGTTCAAATTGTTAAACTTTCTATCAAACATTAAGTTTCATTGCTTATTATATAAAAAAAAAATGCGTTTTTGATGAAATACTGCCTTGGATATGGGTTGATAACGTAGAAGATATCTTTATTATTGTACATATAAAGAATTGGAGGACAATTGCATCAAAAACAGATGCCTGGAGAGATCTTGAAAAGAAGCTTTTGACCCACACTGGTCTGTCAAGCCAGCGATGATTATGATTGCTGTGTATAGTTTTTAAAAAAAAAATTATTATTTTCTTATGAAACCTGGAAATCTCAGGGAATTTTATTTCTGAAGTTGAGTTTGGACCCTGTTTTAATGTGTTCTTAACTATTGATTATTTTTGCTTTTAGATTCAAATATGAATGAAGAAGCTCCACTTACTCATGGCTTAAATTTAGAAAGTGCTTGCGGGACTCCAGATTATACAAATTATACAGAAGAATTCTATGGCTGTTTGGACTATATATTTTACTCTAAAAACAAATTAACAGTGTCTGAAGTTGTACCAATGCCTAGGCACGAAGATGTAATAGCACAAATTGGATTACCAAATGAATATTTTCCCTCTGATCATTTAGCACTTGTTTGTACTTTAAAATGGAATAATTTATAGTTATTAATAAATTTTTACTATTTGCCAATTGCTTTTTGAACATCTGCATAAAATCAAAATACAGTTCAATGCTCACTAACTTGAAATACCTATTTTAGTTTCACATAATGGCTTGTTATATTGATTTTATATTTTATAAAACTACTGTATAATTCAATGCAGCTTTTATTCATTTAAACCTTTATACTAATTAATAAAAGAATTTTTGACAAGGGGGCAATGAATTGTAGAATGTGAATTGTAAGTGTGAATTATTATAAGACAACTTTTGTCACAGAACAAAAACTATGACAAATAAATAAATGTTGAAAATGAGTATTCAAAAGAAATAACCTATGGCAACTTTGGAACAAACTAAAGGAAAATATTTAGCTGTAATAAGATGTTCTTCTTTAGTATTGTTAAAAGGGAAACGTCTTATTCCTCTTTAGCGTATAATTATCCTCCTTTATAATTTATATTAATAGTTAAATCATATTACAAGGAGTAGAATCTTTACTTAAATAATACAGTATATATTCTATTCTTGATTTTAATTAAAAAAATATAAGTTATAATGTAAGTGGTTTTTTTTAATTATTTAATTCACAAATGCTAATTAGTTTGATATTTTAAAACTACTTACAAAATATCTTGAGTATGTTTACAAATAAAAATTTATTTTCACATTATGTAAATAAGTAGTTAATGTAATTATGATTGTAAAAATTTATCTGTAGTACAAAGAATTGTGTTACGTGTATATTAAAGGCATAAAAAAAATTCTAACAAAACCCTACGGTTTTTGTAGATGTGAATTTCTAGTTAAAGATTTATTAGATGCTTTATTTCAAAAACATGCTTTAAAATTGAAGCATTACTGTAAGGATCAGAAACAGAAAAAATCCTTTATGTTTAAAAATAAAGTAAATTTGTATTTAAAAATATTGATAAATGTATTATCAAATTGTACACAATATTGATAAATGTATGATATTGAGTGATTTTCATGTAAGATATATTTTTTAAGAATTCTTATGAAAATGAATTGGAAAAAGTATGCAAGTTTTTAATATTTGCATTCCACCTCTCAGTTACCCTTAGCTATCAAACAAGTTTTGATTTTTTAAACCTTCTCTTTCATGACTTCTCAGATTTTCACAGAGCTTTTCTTTTTACTATTGATTCGTGACCTTCGTATATATTTTTTTAAACTTTATTTTCAAAATATATATTATATAATAAGATTCTAAGAAGATTACAGAGAAATATATATTAAAATCCTTGATTATGGAACAATCATTATTATACATATTGTGTTCAATTTATCAATATTGATAAACAAATTCTTACGACTCACAGCAAGATGTAAGTGGCGAAAAGAGATCTTTATCAATAACTTCAGTAAGGAACTAAAAGCCTTGTGTCAAGTAATCCATCAGAAATTATGTATATAGTAGGCTTAGATGAGAACAGAAAGTTTGTTGAAATATCTCAAATATCTAAAGATCCATTTGGAGCTAAAACAGTTCAGAATTTTTATTGTGTAGCAATAAAAATTCTATATTCAAAGAATACTTTCATATGAATATTAAACTTTTTTTCTCATTGAAATGCTTCTAAAGTTTAATTATTGTTGCACTCAGAAATAACCTCACTGTTTCTAATATTGATAATTTTATATTAAATTCAGGGTATCCGCGCATCTGGAAAGTCATGAGTCAGCTATCCCTGAATACCCTTCCATCTCTTTGTACAAAAGGGGTCTTCACCTATCTTCCCAGTCAATTGCTTTCAAAAACTTCTTTCATTTTCAGTAATGTGTGCACTCCAAAAATACTTTCTGTCTAGATCACAATAGAATTGATGCATTTTAATTTTGAAATCGTTTTTGAAAATATTGTTAATTCATTGTTTTAAGTTATTTTTTAAAAGAAAAAAAAATAAGGCCTTAAACAATTTTTCAAAAGAGAAAAAGCTTTTCGTTTATGCAGAGAAAATTTTGAATAGTGCTATCTGTTTTTAATTATTTTTTTCAACAAAAGAAAAAGTATTGAAATGTAAAACATGTAAGAATGAATTTAAAGTAATAGGTACTTGAAAGGCACACAAAGACTCTATGCTTGAAAGGCACACAAAGACTCTATGCTTGAAAGGCACACAAGACCGTGATCTCTGCCCTTTATCCTGTCTTGTCCAGTGCAATCTATATCAACATTCAAACCCGGCCAATTAAATTGGTTTACTTCACTGGTTACTATATTTTGCCATATTTTACTCTCCTCTTTTCCACCTGTTGATAAAGTCAATGGGATTTTGTTCCCTTTGGAATGATTTCGTAATATATAGCCAATTCAGTTACATCTTCTCTTTTTTATATCAATTTCTTATGGCTTTGTATTTTTAATTTCATATTCAAACATTGTATTTTCCATACCTTAGCATTCTGAAAGACTCCGGTGCATTTTTGTTGTTGTAATCCATTTACATGACACTAGAGCTGCACAATGGGCTATTGGTGACGGCCTGGGAAACATCCTTGAGGACGATCCGAAGACATGCCATCACAATTTTGATCCTCTGCAGAGGGGATGGCACCCCCGCTTCGGTAGCCCGACGACCTGCACGCGAAGTCGAGCACTTTACGGTAGAACAGTTTAACGAGGACCAATACCGCACACCCTCGGTCCCTACGCAGACCTAAGTGGTCACCCATCCTCACACTGACTGCAGCCAGTGATGCTTGACTTCGATGATCTGCTGGGAACCGTGTCTTAATGATCAGTCCATTGCGGGACTCCAGTGCATTTTTAATCCTGCTCTTAATACCCATGTCCAGGAGCATCACGAGTACTAACAATTGCTCCGAGGTATGTAAAAGCATGTCTCTTCAATTTCCTTAGAATTGACAGAATAATTTGCCAATGGATACTATGTTGTGCTTTTTTTTTCCATTGTCAGAATTAATTAGTTTGAAGTTTGTCTAAAATAGAAGCATGCCAGTCAATGAAAAAAGTACTTTTAGCACAATTAACATTTGATCATGCACCATTTGCAGCTATCTATTGACATTGTTGCATTTTTAATTATCTGCTTTCGTATTTGTTTAGAAGCCTTTACTTTTAAGGAAATTTAATAACATTTTTATGTCACCCTCTACGCTCAACTTGAATATGAGCTCAAAAATAAATGAACATATGCAAATTTTTAAACATAACTATTCTGAAAATCAAAAACTGCTTACTGTTGGTTAAAAAATCTTCTGCTGATCAATTTATTGGGTCGAAACAGGAAAATGAGTTTTGAATAATATGTGGGGTTTTTTTTTTCTGTTATAAGAAATATTCACTAAGCTAATCTCTACACCAAAAATTTAGTAACCAAAACACTTTAGAAAACTATAATACATTTTCAAACAAGGGTATAGTGCTCAGAGGGAAATTTTATTCAGTAATATTCTCTATTCAAAGTTTAAAAAAAATGTAATTAAAATTTTCCTAATGTGAGACAATTGAGAAGTGTTATATAAAATTCTTTATCTTTTGTAGCCCTTTTCGTTGAATAATAATAGCCACTGATTATAAGCAACTCCTCAGTTTGAAAGAAAAAGTGATTTTGCATGTTTTGGAATTATGCACATTTTGAAAATTTTCTCTTCAAAATATAAGGTGAAGCTGAAACACACAAATGAGAAAGATATAGACAGCATATGTTGATTCGAATATCGATGATTTATGCTAATACTTTTGAACCCAGAAGACAAAGTTACACTTGAATCAAAGGTACTGACAAATTCACCTTTTTTAAGTGAAGTTAACCCACATTTGCTTTCCAGGGCGCCGGCAGAATAATATAAAAGGGGGTGCAACCCTCTAACAAACTACCCCCCCCCCCCATTTTTTTAAAATACTTTTTTATTACATTTTGTTTTGTTATTACACATACTTTCATCTGTTAATTTTTTTCAAGATGCATTTCTTCATTGTTAACAAGATATTAAAAAAAAAAAAAGTACTTGAAACAGTTCCTTGTACTTGCAAATTTTGCCACGAGAAACTGTATTGATGGCGCTGGCATTGAAACACAAATAACTACACACAGTAGTTTCGTATACTAACGTGTTTGTGCACGCTTTACATTGGTATTTATTGTGTTGATGAAGTTTTACAGTTGTGAGAAGTCAGTTTGTATTATACACCTTTCTTAAACAAAATAACTAATAGAAAATATAATATTACTTATATTTTGTAAAATGAAATTTAAAAATATAGCTTAGATATCTGCCAAGTTTGTGCATAAGAAAACAATCAAAGATGACTCAGAATTCATTGAAAAAGTTATAAACAGATTTGAACAGCAAACAAGACGATTACAATTCTTGTTTGATTTTTAAAAAAATTTAATTGTAATGTATCAATAATTACTTAATTATTTGTTTTTGAATAAAAGTATTTTTAATAAAAAAATTTTATAACGAAATAGTTTTTCTGTATCTCTAATAGCTTAAAAAGAAAGTCAGGGGGGGTGCAAGTGCACCTCCTTGCACCCCCCTGCCGGCGCCCTTGTTTGCTCTCCATGTAGAGAAAAACCACAAAATCCTCCCGTATTAAACAGTATAAGTAATAATTTAAATTGTGAAATCAAACACAAACACGCTCCCTTCATACATAAACGAGCTCTTTTTCCAAGAGTTCGGATTCTTGATCCGTAAAAATATTATCGAAATTGGTACCTCTAATCTTAATTTAAATGTTTTTATTTCTTCTTTTTTACCAGACACCTGCATCTAACTACACAGCTTTAATTGAAAAGTGTTTGTCTTGATGCTTCAGCACCACTTCTTCACCTTCCACATCTCTCTTTGACGTAACATGGCAAAGAAAGAAAGGCAAACGTCATCTATTTATTCACTACATTTTTCACGTTAGTTGAAATGACTAATAAGGCTTCGATCTGTTATTGACGCTTCCACTTGCGGCGTCGAAAGCCTCCTTTTTCCGCAATGAAAAATAAGATTATCATTGTACTCGATTTCATTCCTTTTGAAATATCTAAAACCCTCCCTCTGTATAATTTCTCTTATTTTATTACTTACCAGTTTTTGTGTGTGCAAAATTAACCTGTTTTCCCTAAAATAAATAACACTTAATTCTACGTGTTATCTGCCTGTCGACGTTTGATTGGTGTAATGCAAACGCCGGAAGCTATTATACCGTGCTTAGCAGTTATACTATACATCATTGCACATAAGGGTGGGGCTATCGAGCCTTTTACCCAACAGCACCTCACGTGCTCAAGACTTTAGGAGGCCTTATGTCGAAGATATTTGAGAATTTTTTAGTTATTTTAAAGTTTTATTCAAAGCATTAAACATTAGAAAACGATGCTTTTTACTTTGAAATATAGATTAATTTTTTCAAAAAAGGCGGCAAACCTCACATTTCTCGAGGCCAAAATTTTGTATGAATTTAAAATACAGAATTAGGTGGGACCTTTTGTACTCAAAACTCTTCATTTCAAGATAAATATCGGCATTCAAAATGAGCTGAAGGTGGCGTAGAGCAGAACTCTCTACCTATAACAAGACTTCGCATGCTTTCACCATTCGCGTGTGGCGAGTCATAGGAGAAGGAAGTACGTTAGCTTCTGTCTTGATTTTCAAATAAATTAAAAACTTTTGAGTTAGGAAACTACATTGAACATAGTTCGAGAAGAAAGCGTCTTGGAAATTTTAAAAAATGTTTGTGTTGGCGCAGCATGTCCTCTTTTGGATCTTGTGCCATTAAACTCTACAATCAATCAATCAATCAAAATGTTTGTGAAAAATATAAATAAATATTTGTGAAAAATGTTACAAAAATTTCGTATTTAATTGTATCGGTACAATTAAATACGAAAAATATCAAGAAAGGGTAAAATATCATCGTACATTCCTATACAACTGAGAATAGAAGGAGAGGGAAGGGTCAAGCCATGGAACAGGTCATCTCCCTCAGATGGCATATTCAAGATAAAATCAGAAAATTTCAAGAAAAAGTAATTAAAGTTGTCTTTTTTTAGGAATTGAATTTGGAAATCAATAATTTGAATTTATTTCCGAGGGGACAAGCGATCATAGGAAGAAAGGAAAGATCCTTAGAAGGAAAATATTTAAAGGGTCTCGCAAAATGTTGTCTGAGGCTGGCTTAGTCCACCAACGGCTCTATGGTTATATCACGTTATCAAAATAAAATTTTCAAAAGCGCTGAAAAATCACTGTTGCCGTTGTAGAGTAGAGTCGTATTATCTTGGAATAGTGTATATCCCCTAATATGTGAAAGTGACACTCGAGAGTAATTGTAATCCTTTTAAATATGAATTGAAGACAATACTTGTCTGAAATAAGTGATTATATTGCTAAATTTCCATTCAGTTTTCAAATGTGCTGATTTTGTATAAGATGGCGTGATGCCTACGATTTTTCCCCGTGCAAAAACATCGCATGCAAATGAAAACCAGATTAGTGAAAATTATTCATTCTCTTAAAGCTCGCCAATCAGCTTCTCATTCGCATGCGAAAAAAAATAGCATATAGAATAAATGGTCCGTTAGAGCTGTGTAACTGCAATTATATAAATCTTCATAATTCACCATTACCCATTGACCCATCGCGACTCCTCGACTGGAATAATTAAGAGTAAAATCGTTTAGTAATATATTGGTGGAGTAGTAGTACTTTACTTACGTCACACTAGAACAACACAATAGGCTATTGAAGACGGTCTGGGAAATATTCCCGAGAATGATCGGAAGACATGCCATCACAATTTTGATTCTCTGCTGATGGGGGAAACAACATATTGTGAAAATATTAGCAACAAAAACTCTTTTTTTATGGAAGTTATTAAATAACATACTTAATTATAATTCGGACAAATTCTAAATTTCATTCGAAAAAATTGGAATTTTCCCCCTCTCAAAAATTTAAGTTCATGGCGACCCTGTGTTTCGAGACACATCAGAGCGATGTCAAGCAATGATGGTGGGTGTTTTTGTTCCAAGTGTGTAAGGATCGTTGAGTGGAGCTGAAAGATCTGCCGAGGTGATTCAAAAATCGGGTAGAGGGCGTTGAATTATAAAGACTAGCATTTAAATTTCCGACGATAAAGGAAGGAGTTGTGAGGTTGTCCACAATATTGAAAAATCAAATATCTAGTTTACCTGGAGGAAAGTACATGTTGACTAAAGTAAGATTGGTGGCCTGAACGTGAATGGTGACAGACATTGGTGGTCGAGTGTAAGAGGAGGTGTGTTACGAACTGCAACCGTAACTCCTTACGCAGAAGGGAGATATGTGTATGTATTCAGGCGAGGAAGTCGAACTTTTTCATCATCACTGAACTTGTAGACATTTCATTCATATTTCATTTCATCGTCATGATTTGTTAATAAGAACAATAAAATGTTCTATTATTATTCAAATTGGCTGTCGTCATTAGATATTTATCATTAGGTATATTGACGCCAACCCCGGACCTATATATAAAAAAGGTTGGTCGTACTGCTTATACATATAGAACATAGCAAGGTAAGTGATACCTTTCAATGATTCATTTTTGAAAGTTCGTAGTGGGACCTTCAATTAAAAGCAACAAGGTGAATTCCGTTCTTTTTTGGATGGATAGTGACTGTCAACAGCATTGAGCAACCTACCACTATGTCGTCCATCTCGGTTTTGATGGTATATGATAAAGTTGGGTATATGAAAGGTATCAGATGATTGCAAAAAAAAAAAAAGATTCTTGGATATATAGATGCATGATGAGCGTAAAAATAGAAGGTACGAAGCTACTAATTTTTAATAATAATGCTTTTGCAGTTCCAAAATAATATTTGTAATATTAGAATTGAAAGTAGAAGATAGATATTTGTGAACTTATGAGCGTTTAGAATTTCTAATGTGGCGTTTGTTCAATTTCACGATGTCACTAATAGAAAAGTTTGATTGAGGTTGTTGGTTTTTATTTAAGGTCTCTTGGATGTGTCAGAGTGTCCATATGTTTGGCTTTTCAAAAAGGATATTTTGGCGTTGAGCAATTACTATTAAGTTAGAATCAACGGACGTGACTACTACCGATAAGGCGTTCTTGACGTGAGACTTCATCTCTTCAACTTTCGTAACGTGTTCAGGATTGATATCATTGCATGAATACAAAAGGAATATTTGGATTTGAACTGATGTCTAACCTCTGAGAAAGGTAGATGGTGATTAATTTAAAATTAAAGAAATTTTATTTTTCCCAACCAATATGGGCATATCAAAGTATAAACAGGGTGATTCTCTAAACAATTTGCGCAATATAGCAGTTTACAGACACATTACGAGGGTGTATGTTCACCACCACCGTAGAAACAGCTTTGGAAGTTTGCAGGACAATGTTTGGTTGAATGGTTAAATTTAAAACATTTTGTGCACTGACGTGGGTGCACGCAAAAAAGGAATGGGTGCACAATGTTATTCCAAAACTTTACTTCAGCTGGAATTGACGTGTCATAAACTGAAACTTTTCAAGAACGAATTCTGTCCTAAAGGGGTAAAGAAAATTGCATACGTGGATAAGCTACCAGCATTCACGTATTCTAATCGTTCAGAGATAGTAACTTCAAATTCGAGATTCACAGAAGTTGATGATTTCGAAGGTCGCGACGGAAATAAATAAGTAGAAAAATTCATTTCATTCCTCATGTTGAGGAAATGTTCATCTAAGTTTCCTCATGTTAAGGAAATATTTATCTATCTTTCCTCATGTTGAGGAAAGATAGATGAATATTTCCTCAACATTCCTTAACTATCTTTCCACACGTTGAGGAAAGATAGATGACTGCATAACTCTAGAAACAATACGTAAGTTTGAAATGGCCAAAGGATGGTTCAAACCGCACAAGTGGGTAGTACTCAAAATAAGAAAGTTAGGTTGTACTGCTATTTATAATTGAAAAATTAACAAACTAATAAGTTAATAATTCAATCCTTAAACACAAGGAAGAAGATGCAAACAAGTCAACTTCTTGCTAAATTTTCCGCTAACGAAAAAGTACAAGCGTAAACCAACTTATCAAAGTAATCCAGTTTTCGCAAAATTTTATAAGAACCGTTTCGCATACAGCGAGAACGGCTCAGCCAGTCTACTGATCAATCTCTATTGTTGTGTATACTTACAGCTCACAATGTATCCGTTTTCTTGAACTTTATTTCGATATTTTTTAAAACTGTTAATCCTAATCAACCTGTCAATTGTAATAACCAATGAGAGTACGACTTGTATGAGGACACGTGTCTTGACTTTTGGGACGATATTTACATTAAAATAGTGAATACGTCAACTGTTTGTTCGATGTATTTAGCCGGTGTTTCATTTTAAATTTGGTTGCAATCAAAATCATTCTATACCTTCTCTATTTCATTCAAAGTATAATTATGAAGAGCTTATTTTCTTTAGTTTTGCTTTCTTTTACCCTGTTTAACATTGTTTACTGTGATGAATCGGAACTGGACATTGAAGTAACTCAAAAAGCCGAGAAATGTGATAGAAAATCAAAAAAGGGCGATTTATTGTCGATGCATTATCGAGGTTCATTAGATGATGGAAAAGAATTTGATTCCAGGTATTTATTTAAAAAAGAATTATTGTTATCATTTATTTCAATCAAGAATTTATTTTAGTATATTATCTGTTTTACGAGTTATTTATTTCCATTTGTAACTTTTAAAATTAATAAATGTTAGGTTCACATTTATTTTAGTAAATTTTTACTTAATGCTTATTTTTTAGTGAAAGAGAAGAGGCTAATGACCTATTCTTTATCCTATTAATGACCATGTTCAATTTCGATGTCTTGTAAACGATATTAACTCATTTTTCCCCAGTGTTTAATTATGGTTTAGGAAACTTGAATAGAAAACTACCCAAGGCATTATAATTTTTTGTGATGGCACCACCCGAAATTATATTATTGCCACTAATCCTAAAATTTAAGGTTAATGTTTAATTTTTTTAAGGATGTTATTTAAAGCTCTTTCACTTAGAAAAATGAATCTCTAAGCAGAGTTTTAATTTTGAAATTCATTTACAAGATCTTGCTGCGAAAGGACTCTGCTGTAAAATGAACTAAAATTTTATTGCTCTGAAAGTAACAAGAAATTGGAAAAGACAAATATTTTTATAGTTTTAGTCATAAGAGTTAGATAAATAGTTATAATTTTAATTCACTTAATCTTTCCTTTAGTACACAGCGGAATTCAGAAAAACCTCTTACCTAAACTGTTTAATTACAAACGTAAAACTTTTTTAAAATAGTGCTAACATGACAAGATTTTTCCACCTTGATGAATATTTATTAAAATTAAAGAACAATTTCTAATTTTTACATATTTTTATAGTGACCATTTAATCTTGAAAAACTAGATAGCAAAGGTTTTATTTTTTTTAATTGTTGTTTTTCTTAATATTATCATTTTGTCCTATTATAATAATAAAAAAAAGAGCTGGTTTAAGATGGCTGAAACTTAAAGGTAACTGACACGAGTAACTTATGAATTCACAACACTTATCAAAATAGCATATACAGTGGAGCATCGTTTATACGACGTTTTTCGGTGGTCCCTTCGGGGTCGTATAAACGATGTTCCACTGTATTTAAAAAACAGTTATTTCATTAGGACAAAGCTTTCAACAAACAGCTTTATTATTCTAGTTTCTAAAATATAGTCTGAACTTGTTTATCTTAAGAACGTAGGTATAGAGACAATTTGTTAAACCAATTTTTTATTTACATTGTTTGAAAAATGCTATATTTTTCATGAAATTGAACCTTAGCAGTATACACTCATGGCACACCCAAACATTGTCTATTTATTCTTGGCAATATGGTTGTCTCTGAATGTTGATATTGGTAGTTTAATTGTTTATTCCACATTATTCTCAAATTTTACATTCAAAGCTGAATAGAGGTAGGAAAAAAACCCGAGGACAAAATTTATTGCCGAATTCTTCATGAAATCACAGGAAAAAATCTTAGTTTTATGTTTTGTGAAACTTTTGAAGAAAGTTTATTCAGAATTGTAATTTTTAGAGATATATAAAGAAATTCCTTTTTTTTTTTCAAAAAATTTATTACGCACTACATTTTTTGTTTGAAATTAAGACTGCCCTGAGACTGTTCTTATTCTCTTGCTCTTTCCTTTGAGTATGATTTTGCTTGCATTTTAGAATGATTTGGCTAGAAAGATGAACATAATGTTGCAGGCAACACGGTAATAGAATCTGTTTGGTGGTTTTCATTACACCATCTTTAGTTATTTATGGAAATTTAATGATTTACGGTAAAATGTATCAGGAACTAATTTTAAAAAAAAGCTTTTTTTTTTTCTTCTACAATTTAATTTTGGAACAATTTAAACTAAAGAGGGAGCTAAAAAACTTTGGAAAGAATAAAATTTAACTGAATATTAATTTTTCTTTCCGATAATTTCGATTCCATGTAATAAGTTTTACATGTTTAATATCGAACCAACCATTCACTTAACATTTCCTTGTTAAATCAGGGCTAGACCCTCATTTAACAAGTTAACTATACAGATATGCTAGCATATTTATTATACAGATAGCTATTATATCATATTTGTTTATTGCAACTTTGGGAATTAAAGGTTAAGAAATTATTGTTTGACATTTCTTGTATGTTTATTCTTTTTTTTGTCCTTGTTAATTTTCTGAGGAATTTTGTGTTTTAATCTTCTAAATTATTAGTATAGAGTGAAAGCCTTTTAACTTTATTTTTTTCTTCTACATAGTTTTGAAAGGAATGAGCCATTTAGATTTCAGTTGGGAATCGGACAAGTGATCAAAGGTTGGGATCAAGGTCTAGTTGACATGTGCCCTGGTGAAAAAAGAAAACTCACAATTCCACCTCACCTTGGTTATGGCGATGCTGGAGCAGGTAAAGTTCTTACTAAACTAAATTAAACTAAACTCAGTGGCGCGACAGCCCATAGAGGGCCAAGGCCTACTGAGCCCATCTCAGTTTTCTTGACCTTGGGCTCTGGGGTGCAGGAGCAGGTGTTCCAGTTAGGTGGTCAGTCGAGCGCGGAACCCCCAGTGTTTAGTTCCCAAGCATGCTTGGAGCTCATTTATCTACCTACTGAAGAAAGTTCTTATTAAAGATGAGATTTAAGTACCTATTAGCAGTTGAAACATACACATCCACAGAATTTTTTTTTAAAAATATGAAACTATTGTAAATGGCTTTTAAATTAATCTTACATTTTTTATAAATTTTATAAATGACAGCTATGTTATTAAATAAATGCTTGATACAGAAACTGTTATTTATAGACATTTCTAATAAATTTTTTTAATGACAGTTACATTATTAGATAAACATTTGTTATTGTAGATGTAATCTCAGAGAAGGGCAATTTAAATTTTGAAAGGGCACTCACTTAATACAGAAAAAATTTATTAAAATGTGTAATATGTTATAACTGAATTTGATCCTAGAAAATTTTTAAATTAGCCTCTTATACACATAAAATAGTAATTTTATTTGAATATTTTAAAAAATAATTCTCATTATCAACAGAAAAGTTTGTAGTTTGTAAAAATAAAGAGATGCTAAATCTCTCTGCTTAAAATTTTTTCAAAAAAGGTAAAAGTAAAAAAAAGATTAATTGATTAAGCTTTTTTCATTAATTTAAATTGAAAATCATGAGTAAAGGAAAATTTAAAATCACTAAAAAATGTATTAATATCCCTGAAAAAAGATACTTATAAAAAATTAACTAGTTGAGAAGAATAAAGTTAATATTTGTAATGGTAATAAGAATTAAACCTGTTAAAACATATAATTTTACCAGTGTGTAGTTATTATTTAAGCTATAAATTTTTTTCAAAATGGAATATGAATGAAAAGGCGGTGTTTTTAAGAGACGGCTGCTTATTTGTGCAAAAAGGGCGCTTTTGTAGGGATTGCCGACAGGGCGGTTCGCTTTTCAAAAAACGCTTAGGCAATCTTATTTATAAAATAAATTGCAAAAATTTCTAATTAATTTCATGAATTACAACTAAACAAAATCTTTATATGGTAGATCTTGCAAAATTAATTAGAAATTTAAACTTATTAATTAAAAATTAGATAGTGTATACTTTTTATTTTCTGAGTTTTTCACAGTATAAAAAGTTTGTTAATTTAATTACCAGATAGTTAATTAGTTTAGGGACACTTTTATGCATATTATTTTAGTGTATTTTCAGGAACTAGAGTGATGAGGATGGGGTGTCAAATGACAAAATAAGGTGGCAAATTATTGTATTTTTTTCCCACTCTATTTTTATTATTTGGTCTTTTTTTTTTTTAAATAAAGAGAAAGAATTTTTCTAGTCTCCTGTCTAAGTGCAAAACTGATTGAGACTAATATCTAATTAACACTGTTTTGTTCTTTTGGAGCATTCTTTACTGGCTCTGTGCTGTGTCAAATTGTTGTATCTAAATACGCCCTTATAAAAATACGCCATTCATACTGTGAGGTTTATAAAATTATGTATACAACTAATTATTTAACTAAAGTTAGTTTAATTTTAGTTAAACATTTACTACCTTCTGAAATTCATGTAAATAATTAGACTATTCATATTGTATTATAACGATTAGTTTTTTATGTATTTTAGGTGATCGTATTCCTCCAAAAGCTACTCTAATTTTTGAAGTAGAACTGTTGGACATAGAAGATGGGCCAGCACCTGTTAATGTTTTCAAAGAAATAGATTTGGATGAAGACAATCAACTTTCTCGTGAAGAGGTAAATTATTTGTTGCCTTCGTGTCTTATAGTTAATGTTACATATTTATTCTGATAGTTTGTCCATTGAAGGTAAATCAAGGTCAATTCATGACATTTAATAAAGTAATTATAGTAAGTGTAGAAATTGTTTTGTACTAATGATTGCAGTTTTGACTGGTCTAAACAAATTTTGATCAAGACACTGAATAAAAGTGATTTTACCAGTCTATTGTCATTTTATCCATTCAAAACTCTTAGGAAAAGGTTAGAACTGTTAAAAATGATTTTAATTATTCAAATTAGTAGAGAGATAAAAACAAACTTGATTTATTGTAACAAGTTACTTAATATAAAAATTAATTTAAAAAATGTAAGAAAAGAATTTTAAAAAATTAAACAAATGATTGCTCTTCCAAGTGATATCTTTCTGATTTCATGGAACTACAAAAAAAAAACAAGGTATGCTGCCTCATTAAAAATGCTTTGCAACACTTGACCAGAAATGTCATTGTACATCGTTAAAGATGCCTCTCCATTAAGGACTGGTTGTTTGTGAGCATTTGAACTATTAATTTTATCTAAATTTTTATGCTAATTTTACAGTTTCTGTAAATTAAATTCAAATTTTAAAATTGCATTCAAAGAGCCCTAGAAAGAGCTGTTTTATCCAAATGTGTTAGTTGCTATGTCAGTAAATAACTATGAAACTGTATTTTGGGTCTATTTAAATGCAATTTTTAAAAAAAAAAAAAATTAAGAGAACATGAAGATAACTTAGATTAATGAGAATGCTGAATTATGTACATGAATAGAACCTGGCGTCTTTACATTTTCTGCAATGGATTATTGTGTAGTTCTGACTCTTTGTGTGAACTTTTCCCTCGAGTTTGTAACTGCTATGCTGAATCACACTGTATTTACTTTGCACGGCAAGAACACATAGTAGAATAAAACATTAAGGTTTGCTATTCATCTGAAACATTACTGCATCTGACGATTCCTCACAGAGCTTGTGGTTTTTTTTAACCACTGGTCAGATTAGTGCTGTTTGCCATAACTGTGGTATCAATGAGCCAAGTTTCAGGGTGCCTTCTCTCTGACCAAAGCTTGGTTAAATATTTTTGTTTTCTTTGTTGGTTTTGTTCTATTTAAAATATTTGTATGTTTTCAGATAAGCGATTATTTGAAAAAGCAAATTCCTGAAGCAGAAGCAGCTGGTATGCATGATCTACCAGAATCAGATAAACTTGTTGAAGATATATTTCAACATGAGGACAAAGACAGGAATGGGTTCATTTCCCACGAAGAATTCAGTGGTCCAAAGCATGATGAATTATAAAATTCTGTCTTATAATGGGGTGATATAATAGCTCAATTGTTTTAAATTAATATATTTTATAATTTTTTATACATGAATAAGAAAAGTCTGTTAATACTTGTTATTCTAAATGCATATTTTTTACAAAAAAAATTAACCTGCACAAATTTTATTGTGGTGTATGATGCACACTTTTTGAGAGACAGCTACTATTTGTTAAAGGTTATTGAAGGTTTACAATTTTACATATACTTGGTTAAGTGTAATAATTTTTCTTGGATGCTGGATATATATTTTTTATTTAAATTTACAGGATGGGCTGAAATACCTTGGCAACATTATTATTCTTTCCTTTATTCTATAATTGTTTTATTCTTATCTCTAAAATTTTATTGAAACAGTAGGTCCCTGCTTATTGGGAAGTGTTTTAGTACTTTTAACTGGTTTGTAGATAAACTGAATATTATCTAACTTTTTGAACATTTTTAACTCTTATGGAAAAAAAAATCTTTGTCTTAACTGAAGAGTCATTATGTTTGATCTTTAAATGAATTGTATATCTTAATCAAATTTATTCTTAATCACTCATTATTTTGTAAAATGCTGCTATTAAATTTGACAAATATTTGTAAATAACATTTAATTTTTGTAAGACAACCTGTGATAAAATACATATCTTTAAATTTTAATGAATTTTTTGATTCATAAATGTTATCTATACTTTAGGTGTTGCTTTATTTCCAATGTAATTCTCTAAGATGTTGTATTGAACTATGTTATGTTCATTTGCACATTTTCTTTTTATATTAATTAATATAACTTTAGAGGAATTTAAATCTACATATATTTTTTTAAATCTGATGCAATAATCTCTATTTTTTCTCCGTTGCCTATAAATTCCATTGTCACATTTCACTCAAAAATATAAGGGCTGACGATATTTTAAATCTTTTTTTTTTCCTTAAAAAAATTTCAGAACATGCTAAGTTTCACATTAACTTTGAATACCTTGTCCATGTTGATTACACATCTTGGTTTTTAATTTTGCATGTTATATTACTAAAAAGATATGTTTAAATCTGGAATTATTAGGTGTTGAACTTGTTAAATTGCTCCTTTCTTACAAGTTTTTAGAATTGTAAATTTATTTTATTAGTCTTTGTGATTGACATTTTTTATACACCTTTTAAAAATAAAACAAAATTTGTGATTTTGGAGGAATGAACAAACTCTTGCCAGAATGTAAATATATTTATATTATGACTCTTTCAAATGTTACACATTTTAAATTGCCATATAATAATTTGTGATTTTACAAATTTACACACTGAAATGAGACTTGTATAAATGTTCAGTATCTTGTGGCTCTATTCTTCTTGTAAAACTTTTTAGTATTGTTTATAATGCAGTACAACAAATCTAAAATAAACTATTTTAAATTTTTTATTATTTGTGTGTGTTTTTAAAATGGATCAGAACAACATGAACATATCAACCTGATTTGCTAAAGCACAGTTTGAGTGTGGAACTTGTAGAGATGATTGTAGTCCGCAAAAAATCCTGATTTTTTGCTAACCGTGATCCGGAAGTTTCAGGATCACATTTATGTATAAAAATTCTTGTATATTTTATTTAAAAATATTAGAACTAGAATTTATACTTGGCATCTCTTTCATCTGAAAATATTTTTTCTGGTAGAATAAGAAATGTGATTAGAGATAGAAATAAACTTATGAATAATTATTCATTTAAATTATGCTGCATATAATTTCTTTAGAATTTTTAAGTTTTGAAAATATCAATGATTTAAATTTATAAAGACATTAATTTTTTGAAATGAGTCATTAATGATTTTACTCGAAAATTTTCAGGATTTTGGAGTTTGGCTCACAATTACCCCTGAACTTACTCAGAAAATCAGATTGAAATCTTGGATTTGTCTGAGTTTTTTTTTTCGTAAGAAAATTAAATTAAAGAATGAAATAGATGTATTTAAAAAAGGGTATGTTTATATTGGTTAGTTTGTTTTTTATTTATAGCGCAAAAGCAACTGACTTTCAACTTTATTGTTAAGAATTTTTCTATTGTTAAGATGTTAGTCTAAATTGTGAAATGTTTATTGTTAAGTGTAATATGTAACATAAAATAAAAAAGAAATAGTTTTCTCAGTTTTACTAGATGTTGTGAGCACAAATATACAATTGGAGCCATAATTGTGAAAAAGAAAACTATTTTAACGGTAATTCAATGTTTTAAGTATGGCCCTTCCATATTCTAACAAACCCCAAATCTTATTTACCAAGAATGAAGAAAAATAAAATCCTAGCAAGGGAAAAAGAGCTTGATTTACCATATACCTGGGAACCTCTGTCGCACTTCTGTTAAATTTTTTATAAGCGGCCATCTTGTTTTGATTGAAGTATCGGACAATTCTGAGTCTGACAGTCGAAGAAATTAAAATGTAAATTATTCCATTCTAAGGAATTTGATAATAAGTGGATGATTCTATTAACTAGTGAGTTTACAAACCGGGGGTACTGTATTTACAGTTTCATGCGAAATATTACTTTTTTTTTTTTAAGGTATCTGAATATTTGTTAAGCATTTTATTTTATCAGACCTATTTTCAAATATGCTGGACCCAATTTTGAGTTTATGACTAAATGTTCAACTGCGTAGCTTTGTAATTTTGAACCTAACCCAAAAGAGAAAGGAATTTCCGGATCAAGCATTCAGAGAAACTAGGAATTAACCTGCATTTGGGTTACATAGAGAGGAAAACCATATTAACCTCTCACTGTTAGCCTGACGGCAAGGGGATTCTAACCCATAATCCAAATATCACTAAAGATATTTTACGTCAGTGCGATTCAAGCCTGGGTGTCCTCATTGATAGGCGAACGTTCTATTTCCTGAGCCACCAGGACTCGTGCTGGGCCATTAGTGAATTTTATTACTTTATCCACAATAAGATTCATATGAAAAAAATAGACAGCCATTTTCTAAGTGTCCGTTTTTATCTAGAAATTTTTTTAAGAAAAGGAAATCAAAATTTGTTTATATGGGTAGAATCAATGGCATAGGTTGTATAAACGGGAGCAGTTTTTATTTAAAAAAAAAAAAAAAACATTATTTGAAGACCTTTCACAATTTCTTTAATTAAAATATTTAATTTGCATTTATGTTGGTCAGTAAAATATTTATTTTTTACTTTTATTCAAGAACATTAAATTTCATTCAGAGCAGTTAATTTATTTTAAAATACTCTCGTATTTACGTGATGTCATAAAAAACCTCTTTTCCCCATCTTTATTTTTTTTTATTTTGAAAAGTAATCCGTTTGTTATTCCTCAGTTTTGAATAAGTTTTAATATTTAAAAGAATTTAATTTTATGCAAAGATATTACTAAGTTGACTGTTATAAAGAACTGTGTCTGAAACACTGATGTTTACATTAAATGTATCATAATTACCGGCAACGTGTCTAAATACTTCATTCAAAAATGTTGTATACCCATTCTATATAAATATTTTTTTATTTCACTTTACGAATAAAAATAATCCTTAACTAAACTCTAAATATAATTATCGTAAGATAATGAGCTAGTTTCTAGTATTAACATAAATTTAATTTTAATGTGGTTAGCCGTTAAATGTTTGCCTTGTTCCAATATAGTACTTTTTCTAAAATCAGCCTTTCCGTCACAATTATTTATTCCTTATTAATTAATATTAAAATAATTTGAATTGAAATTTATAAATTAAAATAAAATGAATGATTATAAATTCCCGAATGTTTCTTCAAAGTGCTCATGTTTCATATTATAATTTAAAATTTTTTTAGTCTAAAGTTAGGGTGCATTTATAAAACGTGCTGTGGGCGCACCTATGTCTGTGATAAGTTTCTTAAGATTATATACCCCCAATGACTCCCCGTGTAGTAAATGGTGACTGATGCACGTTAAATCTGTCGGGGTCACAAAGTCCTCCAATTTCCCATAACAAATCAATACCTCTGGGGGCACTGATCCAGGAGTTTCCTTGTCTTCTGGATGGTGATCAAAATTACAAGTATATGGAGTTGAATATTGGTAGTCGTAAACCCAGAATTGGGTCGACTGTTCAACCACGGTTATATTAATAAACCCCTGTGAGCTCAGGGGATAGAGCCTTCGCCTTCCAATGATGTGAACCGGGTGTTAATCCCGGCGATGGCTGGACGATAAGAATCCGCATCTGGCTTGCACCGATCATAGTGCTGACGTGAAATATCCTCAGTGGTAGACGGATTATGGCTTAGAGTTCCTTTGTCGTCAGGTTAATCGTGGGAGGTTCTCTTCACTATGTAACGTCAAAGCGGGTTATTTCCATCAAAAAGTCCTCTATGAAAGAAAATTTCTCCCAATACTTGAACCAAGAGTTCCTTTGTCTTCTGGATTGAGTTCAAAATTACAAGGCTACGGAGTTGAACGTTCGAAGTCGTAAACCCAAAATTTGGGTCGACTGTTCAACGGTCTCAGATTTATAGAAGCTTATCTTTCTGGTTATAAATAGTATAAATATATAACTTCATCTGACCTCAAATCGAAGTTTAATGCCAGTACCAAATTTACAACGATAAGAAAATATTATTAAAAAAAAAAAAAATCGAAATTTGTTTTACAAAGACTTCTCGAATTTCTAAGATGAAAAAAAAAGTGTGAAATAAAATAAATTTAAAAAGGAAACTTTATTTTTTGTCAATCAAGTTAATATAGTCTCAGTTAATTTTCATGATATCATGTTCATTTTTAAAGTTTATTTTAAAATGTGCTTGCAGGAATTTCTTATTAAATTTTTAAAGGAAGCAAATGAAAAGTTAGCCGTTTTTAACAACAGCAACGTGAAACCAACAAATTTTCGTCTGTTTTTTTCAAGAATTGTATGCGAAATTTTTGTAACACATTTTTAAGAAAAACATTGTATGAAATGAACTAAGAAAATTAGCAAAGAACTATATTAACTTGATTCTTCTAAACGAATCACAAAATTTTATATTTTTCTTTTTCGTAGAGTTCCATAGAGAAGTTTTTTTTTTCTTTTTCATTGCGTTAGTATTTCTATTATAATAGTAAGAATTATAAATACTAATATATTTATATAATAGAATTATAAATACTAAATATTAATATATTTAATATAATTTTATTTCATGTATTCAACAGCTGATTAATATTAGATTTGTGAAAAGTAGTGTTCAACTCCGAAGCTTTGTAATTTTGAATCCCACCTAAAGGACAAGTGAACTTTCAGACCAAAAATTGTGACAAAATCGCTTTCACGGAGAAATTTCTGAGTCGCATTTGTGTTGCGAGTTTTTAGGGCTTTTATTGCTGTCAGCAATAAAAGCCTTAAAAACTCTCACAGTTTGCCCGGCAGCAAGGAATATTTGAGGTTACACTCTAATCGGTGCCAGTATATAAGTCGATTAGTCAAAATCGGGATTTGAACCCTTAATCATTCCCACTAATGATTTCATTTTATAACCGTCACTGAACAGCCGACCCAGTTTTTGGGTTTACGACTACTAATGTTCAACTACGTAGCCTTGTAATTTTGAACCCAATCCAGAAGACAAGGGAACTCCAGGATCAAGTGTTGGGGGAAAATTGCCTTCGTGGAGGACTTTTTGAGGGAACTAATCCGCATTTGCGTTACATGGAGAGGAAGACCACGAGAACCTCCCACGGTAAGCATGACGGCAAGGAGACTCTAACCCATGATCCGTCTACCACTGAGGATATTTCTCGTCAGCACTGTGGTCGGTGCAAGCCGGATGCGGAATTCGTATCTACTGGGATTCGAACCCGGTTCACCTCATTGGAAGGTGAACTCTCTATTCCCTGAGCCATCGCGGCTCCCACTTATGACTTAAAATTAATAACATGTTTTTTTTTTGTTTTGTGGAAATAAGATCACTAATTAACTCGCTGTTATGCATCAATCAAAAATCGACAAACCACCCGATTAGTAAATATATTAAAAATAAATCTTGTTACGCAAGCTATGTTTGAAAGATTTTATTTAAGTATAATTATTTGAATTATAGATGAAAGTAAAGTTGAAGTTCATGTTAAGTTTGAAGAGTGTAAAAATAAATATATATTTTTTATTTTAATTTGCCATAAATAAATTAATATAGAGTAACACTAAATTTTTACGACAGTAAAATGGCGGTCCTCTTTAAAGTCATGATTTTTTTTTTTAATACAGTTATTTATAACTCTCCATAATTTACAAGGTTGTGATTATCAACATTGTTTCCAAATAAATCATAAATAGTTCGCACATTTGAAGTGTTCTACAATTAAAATTCTTACCTTTAGAATTGAAGACAACTTGATTTCAATGTCAACAAGAGGCACCAAAATAACTTTTGCAGATTCATTATTCTTATGACACACTATAGTAATAATAACTTGCTTTGGTTTGCAATAATCTGACATATTTGTAAACTTAAAAACAAAATATGTTGATTTTATTAGTTTATTTTTTACGTTGACCGTTGCCAAATTTTTGACGATATTAAAGTCCACGCAACACAGCTTTTGGGGTGCACATAAACACAGTCGAACAATATCGTCGTTCTACTAAACGTTCTAAAGAGAGCTGCGGTGACATAGTCGATACAGCTTTCACCTCCCAATGAGATGACCTAGCCTTGAATCCCAGCGATGGTTGTCAATTGGAATCATGTTGCCTCCGTGTACTAACCACAGTGCTGACGTGAAATATTCTCAGTGGTAGACAGATCTGGCTAGAATTCTCTCGCCGTCGGGTTAACAGTATGAAGTTTTCGTTATTTTCTTCTCCATATAACGCAAATTCCATTAAGAAGGTTAGCTTGTCCCAATGCTGGATTCGGGATTTTTCTTGTCTTCTGGGTTGGTTTCAAAGTTACAAGGCCAAAGAATTGAACATTGATAATCTTGAAATCAAAAATGGGTCGGCTGTTTAAGGCCAGTTATAAAATATAATTAAAAAGACAGTCTGAAGCATGGAAGTAGTGGGTTCGAATCCAGCCTTGACTTTGGATCTATTTTTGTGCTACCATTATTTCTGCTATTTGTTTCTCAATTAGCTGTCTGTTGTATTTGAAAGAACTTGTTGTTGTTGTTAATTTACGTCGCACTAGAGCTGAACAATGGGCTATTGGCGACGGTCTGGGAAACACCCCGGAGGATGATCCGAAGACATGCCATCGCAATTTTGATCTTCTGCGGAGGGGATGGCACCCCCGCTTCGGTAGCCCTACGACCTGCGCGCGAAGTCGAGCACTTTACGGTAGCACAGTTTAACGAGGACCAATACCGCACACCCTCGGTCCCTACGCAGACTGATCCAAGTGGTCACCCACCCGCACACTGACCGCAGCCAGTGATGCTTGACTTCGGTGATCTGCTGGGAACCGTGTCTTAACACTGCGGACTTGAAAGAACTTATTTTTTGTATTGAGAACACAAATCCCCATATATACTTGAATAAATAGATAAAAAATAAACTGTGCCTATTTTCGGGGTGTAATACCGCAGTAACCCTGGATTTATCGTTACACTCGCCGTTTTTAATCTGTGTCATTTATTCTTAAAGGGGTCACTTTATTTGTAATGGTAATTAACCCATAATATAGACTGGGTTTGAATTCTCAATCGACTCTTCGCATATTTTAGCAGCGTCCGAAATGAATTAGTTTGCACTGAATGTTCATGCAGCGATTGAAAGGACGGATGAATAAAACGGAAACACAAGGAAACTGTATAGTGGTAATGAATGTGACTTTTATTCCAACAAGGTAAAGCACAGGTTCATAGTAGGTGCTCAAAATTGCGACCATTTACACGAGCACAGAATTCACAGCACCGTTTCATTGACCAGCGAAGAATTTTACAAAAACGGCTGGGATATCACGGAAAATGATTGCGGCGGCCACTATTCGTGCAACAAGCTTCATTTCACTATTGGCGGAAATCTCGTACACTTAGTCTTTCATTAATCCCCACAAAAACAAAAAGAATCCATGGGTGATAAATCAGGTGACTTGGGGGGCCAAGCGATCGATCCACTGAGCTTCCAATGTTCGGTTTAGATAAACACGCGCAACAATCGTGCTATGGGCTGGAGCCCCGTCATGCAGATACCATATATCTTGGCAGATATGCGCAGGAACAGCGCTCAGAAAAGTTGGTAACACTGTCTCACGAAAGATTACGTATTAACAACCATCTGATCGTTGCGGTCACAAGTAAGGTCCTATCAAACAGTCACGGCTACGGTCAGTAAGCTGGTGGGTGACCACTTTGATCAACCTGAGTAGGGAGGGACAGAGGATGCGCGGTATCAGTCCTCGTTAAACTGTTCTAATGTAAAGTGCTTGACTTCGCTCACAGGTCATCGGACTACCAAAGCAGGGGAGCCATTCCCTCTGCAGATGATCAAAATTGGGATGGCATGTTTTCGGATCATCCTCAGGGATGTTACCTAGACCGTCGCTAATAGCCCATTGTATAACTCTAGTTCGACTTAAATAAAGTACCTACCTCAAACAGTCACCAATGATCCCAGCCTACATATTTACGACAAAATGATGTTGCGCAGCGTGACTCCTCGTACCATACGGGTTGTAGTAGCCCACACAACTGCTTGTATCGAACATACCTTCGCGACTGAAACTCAATCTGTAAAAAGGACAGAAGCTGGAAAACTGGGGTCCACGGTCCCTTTCTGCGTGAAACATTGTGCAAATTCCACATGCTTCGGATAATCGTTAGGAAGCAGTAACTGAACCTTTTGGTGATAAGGATGCACACGTTTCTAGTGTCGCCACACTGTTGATTGAGAGAAGTCAAGCTACTGAGCAATAGCTCGAATGCTGATAATTGTATTATCTTTGATGAACTGTAGGAGTTGTTCTGCGACATTGACAGTCTGCGTCAATGCTTCCCCCCGCATTCTGCATGTTGTGGTGCAGTGAACCATGTTCGAACAGATTTTTGATGCTGCTGTATCCTTCTGTTGGGGTATAACTTGCCTCACTCGGCGGCTGTCACTTACGCATGATGCCTATCCTCTAGCCCTTGATGAGTAAAATGATTCATCTCATTACTCTAGTACGTTCGTTTAGCAGCGGATCGATCGTAAAGTCACGGTTCCCAGAAGTTACTGGCTGCGGTCAGTAAGCGAGTGGGTGACCACTTTAATCAGCTTGCGTTGGGACAGAGGGTGTGAGGTATTTATCCTCGTTTTAAACTGCTTTACCGTGAAGTATTCGACTTCGCGAGCAGGTCGTCGAGAAGATGAAAATTTCGATGGCATGTCTTCGGATCATCCTCAGGGATGTTTCCCTGAACCGTCGCCAATAGCCCATTTTACAACGAGCTCTGCACCCGACACTATCACCATTACGTTTCATTAACGTCATTAAGAATTAGTGTTGTACTGCCATCTTTGGATCAATTTCATAATGACAAATAATTTCGATTAATTTCAAAATCATTACTAATTTAGCGTCATTTCACAGCCATTACTTTTTGTTTTGTTCTGTTTAAAACTCGACATCCCTACTTAGTTCATTTCCTTTTTAAAAAGAAAAAATAGTTATTTTCAGAACTAAACCTCTTTTCTCTGATTCAAATTTTTAAATTGTTTTCTTTTTCTTTCATAAGATAAAAAAAATGTAAGGCTAGTTATAATTTCAACACAAAGCTGAATATATTATGCATTTCAGTATGGATAACAGTCGAAGCAGGACCTTAAAATGTTGACTTTTTTTAATATGTTCAAAAACACATACATATTAAAAGAATATTTCTAGTTCAAATATTCTTATAATTATAACAACGTATGTTGGAAAGTTTTTTTCAATAAAAATCTAAACAAAGAGTTTCTTTAATATGTTCAAACTAAACTAAAAAAATAACATACTTTGAAATTTTTAAAATATTTAGAATAAAAAATTATGCAATTAAATTAATTACTTCTAACAACTTACCACTAGATAAGCATAAAAATGCATGCATATTTAATGAAATTTCTAATTTAAATATTCTTAAAATAATTTTTTTTTATTATGTAAAAACTGAAAAGGAGCAAGAAAACAGTTTGTCCCTAATAAATGTAGTAGGTCAGACTAAAATAAAAAAGAAAATTATTTAAATTTGTTAGTATCATAAAATATTCACTGTGTTAAACCAAGAAAATTTCTCTATTTTTTAAAAAGAAGATATCATTTTAACCGTAAAATTTTTTTTATAATCGTTCGAAACATGATTGAATTTAAGAATAAAAAAATTATATATATTTTTTAATATAATATTTTTATCAAAATATATTTAGTATAATCAAAATCCCAAAGATTACAGCATTACACTAATTTTTTGACGTAGTAGTGGACGTGTCAGGTGCACCGCTCGTCATTTTACAGCTCTAATGCGACGTAAATAAACTTCACGGAAAGATGATAGATTGAAAATAAACAAATCGATGGCCAAAATCTTGATGTGGCTTGCACACTTTTGGGAATTTTGTCTGCATTTTTATTTTTACAGAATTATGCTAAAAATGAATAATAGAGAAGTTATTCTGTTTGTTATAAATGCACGACTGATTTAGAATACAATGAAACGACATTTTTTAATGAACTAAATACAATTAAACATTGAATTTCTATTTTTAAGTTAAGGGGCAAAACTCGCTAATAAAATTCCTATGATATAAAAAAATGCTAGTGTAAAATTCAGTCATAAATAGTAACATAATCTGATATAGCAGCAACAGATATATGAACAACTTATAACTGATATAGCAACAACAGATATATGAACAACTTATAACTGATATAGCAACATATTAAAGGTGTCATAAAATATTATTAGTAAATTTTAAAGTAATAATAACCAATTTTTTTATAAATATAAATAATTGATTTTTAATAAAATAAATTTATATTTCTGTTTATGGATTAATTAAAAAGGAAAATTATAGACATATGCAAAAGGGGGGGGGGATAATAATTAATGAAAAAAATAATGATTTAAAAAATTGACTGATTTAAAATTACTATTGGAAACTAATTTAAAAAAAAAGGTAAAATTTTGTAAATTTTTTTTAATCAGTTGTTAGTTATTTTTTTCATTAATTATTATTCCCCCCCCCCTTTGCATATGTCTATAATTTTCCTTTGTTTTATGTCTTTTTGAACTTCTTGATATATATATATATATATATATATATATATATATATATATATATATATATACATATGCAAATTCTTTCATATAGATTAGTAATTTTAAATTTAAAGCACAGAAATAAAAAGTGGTACAGATAAATCAGAAGTAAACTGTAAAGTTTTAAATGGTGAATTACTTTTTTGAAACAAATTATGGCTGGATTAATTCCTCATATGGACGGAAGACAAAAAGTCCCAAGCATACACTGGAGCCGTAATGGCTCAGGGGATAGAGCGTTCGCCTTCCAATGAGGTGAACCAGGTTCGAATTCCAGCGATGGTGGGTAGATACGAATTACGCATCCGGCTTGCACTGACCACAGTGTTCAGATTTATCCTCAGTTGTAAACGGATCATGGGTTATCCATGGGTTATATGTGTTGTATGTCGGGGAGGTATGTTGGGAATTTTAATCAGAAAAATATTTTGCCTTCGCACCCATGATTATTAAATTGATGAAGTAAAAATTTTCCCTGGTTCCAAATTTTTGTTTGCCTTATGGGGTTATGTTTTAAAATAAAATGTTTGGAAATTTGGTCATTTAAAAATATACGACATTTACAATATGTTTTCTTCAGAAGTATAGTAATCTTGAAATCGCAAGTAATGATATAATGTAATAAGTAAAAATTGCATTCATTATTTATATTGGTGTATTTTTTATGCTCCTGTTATTTTATTGAGGGAAGAGATAAACAAACAGTTTTTGGTCAGTATATAAATTTGATATATTATGGTAGAGCTTTGTAGATATTTTGCATATGTGTTGTATGTCGGGGAGGTATGTTGGGAATTTTAATCAGAAAAATATTTTGCCTTCGCACCCATGATTATTAAATTGATGAAGTAAAAATTTTCCCTGGTTCCAAATTTTTGTTTGCCTTATGGGGTTATGTTTTAAAATAAAATGTTTGGAAATTTGGTCATTTAAAAATATACGACATTTACAATATGTTTTCTTCAGAAGTATAGTAATCTTGAAATCGCAAGTAATGATATAATGTAATAAGTAAAAATTGCATTCATTATTTATATTGGTGTATTTTTTATGCTCCTGTTATTTTATTAAGGGAAGAGATAAACAAATAGTTTTTGGTCAGTATATAAATTTGATATATTATGGTAGAGCTTTGTAGATATTTTGCATATGTGTTGTATGTCGGGGAGGTATGTTGGGAATTTTAGTCAGAAAAAATTTTTGCCTTCGCACCCATGATTATAATAAAATTAAATTGATGAAGTAAAAATTTTCCCTGGTTCCAAATTTTTGTTTGCCTTATGGGGTTATGTTTTAAAATAAAATGTTTGGTAATTTACAAATGTATGACAATTACAATGTTTTCTTCAGGAGTATAGTAATGTTGAAATTGCAAGTAATGATATAATTAATGATATTTTTAAAATAAAATTTTTTAAAATGTTATTTGCTTTTGTATAGATATTTTCTCCTTACTGATTTAAATAAAGCTTTTGTTCTATATATATGTTTGTGTCATTATTAAAGCGTACTTATACTTTATGATAAAATTAGTCTTCATATCATATACTTAAATACCTCATTCATAAAGTTCTAGTCTATATCATCAAAGTAAAGCTTATTTAATAAGTCATATTAAATCATTTTTATCAAATGTATGCAAAACAAAAGAACATAGAAAGAAATTAGAGGGACAGATGTTAATTTGTTTTACTGCAGTAAATAAAAAAATTTCAGAATAATTATATACATTTGCTATAAATATTTCAAAGGTTTATAAAGGATAAACATTTTTATGCTTTTTTTTTATAGAATTTTACGTCAAGTGTTCTTTCCAATAACATTTTGTTTCCATGAATGTAATGTTAAGTACTAATTTTCAATTCTTAGGAAAATATTTTTATTTTTAATCAATTGATATTTATTCAATATGATTAATTACTCTTAAAATAGTTTGAAATTGAAATTTATCCTTTGAAAAAAGGTTTGGATAAATCTTATGAAAATAACCAAAAAAAAATCTAATCTAAAATTTCTTACTGCATTAATTTACTTATTTTTTATCATGATTTTTTCTTTTATTCATTTTAAATTTATTATATGGCAAAAATTATATATACACAATTATTCAGATCATAAAAAAATTTGGATTCTTATTTTTAGCTTTTAAAAATGAAAGAAACAATAAAACTAATAAGGAATGGACTATCCTCATATCTTCACAACCTCCTCTGATCACTCTGAAGGTAGAAAACAGCAACGCTCTTTTCTGCCTTCTGATCGTGACGTCACAAACAAGCTCCCAGGCCTTCTACTCTAGGTGGTTGTGGTTAGAGTCCCCTTGCCGTTAGGCTAACTGCGGGAGGTTTTCCTTTCCATGTAACGCAAAACGCGGGTTAGTTCAATCAAAAAGTCCTAATCGAAAACAAACTTCTCCCAATACTTGATCCAGGAGATCCCTAGTCTTCTGGGTTGGGATAAAAATTACAAGGCAACGTAATTGAACATAAGTAGTCGTAAAAAGTCTATTGTTGGGAAAGTACTTTAAATCTACTATTGATTTACCTGTTATGGTTTTATTTTTACTTGAATTTTCTCCTATACTGTTTCTTTTTTTTGCATTTTAATTTCATGCTTTTTGTCGATCTCAGCCCCTATGTGATTCCTCATTTTCAATCAGTGTTCCTATTTATATATATAGGTCTATTTTGTGTCTTCAGGAGAGACTGCTGGCTTTTGCACCATGCGTCATAAATTATTCACCTGACTTTAAATGTACATTTTTACGTTCTTTTCATTATACATTTATTGCGCTTAAAAAAAAATATTTTCCTGGAACTTGAAATCTTAAGTACTGTTCTATCAGCTGTGATTATATTCTGAGTTACAAACACCTTATGTTTAACCATGTGAAATTTATTTTTATTAACTTTGCACCCCTACTGAAGATGCGACATCTCTTCTGAATGATAGTGTTTATTTTCTTTGTAATGTTTGTATGTATTTAGTTCATAACGCTGTTTTCTGGATTTCATATTTAATATTCTCTCTATTTGTTAAAACTCTAATTTGAAAATGTTTGCTCACGTGATTGAACTGTTGCGAGCACTTCGAACTTTCGGAGTGTCCCTGGATGCCCCCTTGCGGGGGGCGGGACGGGTTAAGCTAGTTATTAGTAGTCGTAAACCCAAAAATTGGGACGGCTGTTCAACGACGGTTATAATATAAAATAAAAAAAAGTATACACTTGATAAACATATCAACCTATCTAAAAGACAAACATTTTTTCTCTGTAGTCTTCGAAGTTGAATTACATTTTAGAAGTAAATGACACCACTTTTAATGTAGAAAAAACTTTAGATATGTAATTAATAAATTTATATAATGATTACGCTGAATAAGAAAAGCTGTCTAATCTACGATGAAATAAATAAAAATATTTTTGGAGACTTTCTGAAATCCTTTTCAACAGTTGAATATATAACAAATTATACATTTACGTTTATGAAATTATTTGTTGTTATCTTAGTAAATATATCACTAGTTAAAAATATAAAAAAAATGAATAAAAATATGAAGAAAAAAAACAATTAAGACAACTTGAGTAAGTAATTGAAGAGTTTAGTGTTGAGAACATGCATGGTCACCTGTGAGTACAGAATGAAAAAGAATAGGTTTATTCACCATAGACTTTAATTAAAAAAGTTTTCGATGAGAAAAAAAAAAGTTGTAAGTAGATTCCGGATGTTTCTATGCATTCTCCAGTTGATTTTCTCAAATTTACGGAACATATTCGTTCATTAAGCTGTTCAATTATGTTTGAAACACTAGGATAAAATTCACTCAACATATTCGCTTCATTAAGTTCTTCAAATTGCGTTTGAAACAATACAATAAGATTTCCTTAACACGTTTGTTCGATAAACTCTTCCATTATGTTAGATTGTAGCTGTTGTTGTTGATTTACGTCGCACTAGAGCTGCACAATGGGCTATTGGCGACGTTCTGGGAAGCATCCCGGAGGATGATCCGAAGATATGCCATCACAATTTGCCATTATGTTAGAAACAACAGATTATAAATGATTTGAAATCGAAAAAAAAAAATAATCAAGGCAACACTTATTTTATTAAAAATGTTCCAGCAAGCAAAAAATGAGCCGTCATTTTTAGCAACAAAAGAAACAACAAATGAAGGTACAATAGCAATTTCATAAAAAAAACAAAGGCTGTAACAAAGGTTTTACTCTATAACTTTAAAAATGATTTTTTTTTTTTTTACAATTGTGACTTTTCTAATAATAAGAACTTCAAAAGAAAACTAGATTTTGATTTCATTTGATAAGTAGATAGCATTTTGATTATTAAATACTCATTGTGGATTGAGTAAGAGAACTAACATTTCAATAATTAGTAATAATTATTAAAATTATTCCTAAGTATTGTTCAGTCAATTTTTAAAAAAAGAAATAATCAGAAAAACAGGATAAAAAAATAATTTAGCAATTTTGCTTCGGTAATTGATTACTTCATATTATCAGCATAAATATCGAATTATTAACTAACATAAGAACCGAAAATAAAACAAACATTTTTGACAATAAAAATAGTTCTTACGGATTAAATAAAAGGATAAATATGCAGTATTTTATAGCTAATTTAAAATATTTGAGACAGAATACATAAATTAGGAATAAAAAAGAAATTATAAGAAATACCAATAATTCAATAATTAATTTTTTGATAGTAGATCATGGTGATGATTTTGTTATTTTGTAAAATTTTCATTATCTGTTTTATTCAAATTACAAAAACTGTTTCATAAACATTTTATTTTCATATTAAAATCAGTATCATTAATTCATTGAAGATTAATTCCATTTGTAATTTAAAATGTCAACAATTTTATCATGACTTGACTGTTTTAGATTTTATAGTTTAGTTACTTTTTGTTTATAAAAATAACGTAAATAAAAATAAAGCAAATACATTTTCAGTATTAATTTAAATGCATGATAATTTTTTTTAGCTAACAGGTTACTTTTCTAATTAATATTTTAAATTAAATTATTAACTGGTTTTAATTTTTCTACTTTTTAAGCCAAATGGATTATTATAAAATAATTAATGTATGTTTTTTTTCTCTAAACAAATTGGTATATATTTTTTTATTCGAACGATTAATGATTTAATGAAGAATTATAAACCTAATTATTTACTGAAGACACAAAAACTACACGCTTAAAAAGTACATTATTTTATTAAGTGATGCGCAAAATTTTTCGTTTCAAATTTAAAATTATTTACTACTCTTTGGTGTTCTTGAAAAACATAGTTCCCAAGTTTTGTTTTGCAATGCTCAATTTAAGCGGTTAAATTTGTTTAGATACTTTACATATTCTTAAATGTTAATTTTTTTTGTACTCGAAGGAAAAAAAGTGCAAACTTCTGAAGTTTCATTTCATTAGAAAACACAATTTGCAAATGATTTACATGAATCTGAACATTTTGTACATAACACAAAATTCATTCATAACAATGAGCGAATATAATTACAGTAATGGTGAATATTTACAAGTAAAAATGATTAAGACAAACACACACCCGTTAGCTGACAGTAATTCGGTTTTTCAAGTGTATAATTTTCAAGTCATTTTTTCAGTTCAATGCTCCTGGCAACAGAACTGAAAAAAAAAAAAAAAAAAAAAACTTAATTTCTACCACAGGATCACACTGAATTTGAAAGAGGGAAAAAAAGTATGATAAGCTTCATTTATCAAGTAGTTCAAAAACTATCAGAATGAATTGAGTTTTCCATTTTCAATAAAAAAAAATGCTGTGGATTGTTTCTTAAATCCCCAATGGAAACTGGTGTTCGACCCAGGTACAAACGCGCAAATAATCGTAGAAAAAACCCCAATAAAAGTTACAACAAACTTACATTAATCTTAAGTCAAAACTAACTTTCAAACTTGGGACAGATTACAATATATATTTATGATCAACAATTTTAATCCAAATTATGTCTTGATGCGTCTTTTAGTACACAACATAGCTAGGTTCAAAACGATTTAAAAAAAGCAAATGTTTGCTCGAAAAACTATTACACTATTTATAGAATTAATATTAACTAATATTAATTTACAATGAATATTAGTTTACATATTTCATCTGACTCATTATAAAATAAAAAAAAGTTGTTTTATTTTATTCGCATCCTAATAAAATCTTAAAACTGAAAATTAGGAAAACAATCTTGAAATGGCACTATTTATGGAAAATAACGGACAAAAACTAAAGGCTATTTATGTAATCAATATTATTTTACATATTTCGTCCAACTTATTACACGTTGCTTGAAAAAAAAAACATTTCTGATTATTTATTTATTTTATCAGTGATTTCTGATTTCATTCACTGATAAAAGCCTAAAGTCAGAAATCAAAGAACTGGGTACTAGAGAAGAATTAAAGTGATTATGCCTAACCATATTTAGATCAGATTTAATTGGATACCTGTAAGCAACGTCTCGCGTGTGTGTCGAACCTGATTGGCTTCTGAATCGACAAATGCCATAATTTACCTACGATGACGTCACTTGCAAAATAAATAAGCATTTAAAGGATCGCTTTCGAAAAATTTCTTCCTTTTTTTAATTTTCTTTTTTAAAAGTATTTCATGATTATTTAAGTATTTTTCTCTATAAAAGTATTATTATATATATATATATATATATATATATATTAACTTTCTTTTATGAATCGCTTAATGAAAGACATATCAAGACTCTTTGTGGGTAGTAAAAAGAACTTTAATAAATTTTTCAAAATATTAAGCTATTTTTGAAATTTTTTAAATAGAAAATATAAATATGGAATACGGATATACATTACGATGCAACATTTAAAAAAGATCAGTTACGTTTTTTTTCTTCAAGTATTATAATCCTATATCACAAATTCATAAGAAAAAAACGATCGCATGATAGAAAGTGGCAAACATAACACTAGTCCAATTATTAAAATGTGATCATTAGATAATAATTTCATAGTGGAAGTTTTTGTAAAAGTTTTTAAAAGAGAGTTTAGAATTCGAATGAAAATCAATTAATCCCCAACCAAGTTATGAAAAAAAATTCTGCTTTTGTGAAGTGTAATTTAATTTTTCTATATGTAGTTGTTCGAAGCATGATTAATTAACTATTACTTCAGATCGAAGAAATGTGCAACCTGTACAGAATTGTACTTGTATAGGTGCTTTAAGCTTTATAAAGAACAATCCATTTGGGAAATAGAAAGAAGCCACACATTTTGTCCACATATTTAACAGGAAGTGAAATATGTAATGCTTTATTAATGTGAAAGCAAACTTTACTATTTGTACTTTTATTTAAAAAGTGTTTGTACTTTAGAACTAAGTCTTTAATATGAGGTATACATAAATATCGATGTGTAATGAATATTTCTAATTAATAATCGATAAAAAAGAGGTTTAGAAAGAATGACTAATGAGGTAACATTAGAAGACACGTGCAAAAAGAAGCAGGAATAAATATCCATCTTTAAAACATTTTACACCATTTTTGTTGATAATTATTAAGCTGCTCAGAGGCTTTTTGCTTTTAAAAACAGTTTGATTTTTGTTATTATTTTTGATTAAATAGTTTGGGAATAGTATTTCATATAATGCGAAAATTGCAAGCACTGATTATTTAAAACTATAGATTTTGCTATAGATTTATTTGAAAAAAAAAAACATTTGTTAGTTTCCTTATGAAGAAAAATATTTAAAAAAGTAGTTAATCAAGTTTTCAGGTAAAATTATAAATTTTGGGCAAACAATAAATATTACAAAGTAAAGTTGTTAAAACAAAATTTAACATAGATATTTAAATCTTTTTTTCTTCTTAAATATATAAACATGTTTTAAACAATGCTTAAATTAAAGGTTTACTGCACTTATTATTTGTAAAAAATGAAATTAAAAATAACTTAACATTAGTTTCTCGATAAAGGAAACTTTAAGAATTTCGTCTAATCATGTTCAACGCATTAAAAAAAAATGTTTTGGTATTTTTTTTAAATAAAATTAGAAATTTTGGGTCTAATAATAAAAATTACGAAGTAAATTTGTTAAAACAAAACAGAATTTAATAGAGAAATTTAGAACTTTTTTTTAATATAATATTTAATTTTTAAAATGATTAAAGAATGGGTGCTTTAAGTAATGTTTAATTTAAAGGCTAGCACAAATTTGTGAAAAACAATGATGATGGATAAAAAGAAATAAAAGTGAAATTATATAATGAAAAATGCTTTTATAATTATAAGTTTGAAAAAAAACTAATGCCCAAATTTTATCGAACAAATAAAAGTATCATAATTACATGATGTAAAATTTAAAAAAAAACAAAACAAAACAACAACATAGAATTACCCTATGTTCGTTGTCAGCGTACAATTGTTTTACATACATATTTTGATTTTATAAATGAAACCAGAACACATAAATAATTTGATATAGTTGCCAGGACGAAAATATACATTAAATGAAAATAGTATCAATGCTTAAAGCGCTTGCTATTGTTTACACTCAGCATATAAACCCTATAGTAAAGCATTGAACGAGGAAAGAATTGTGCGCTTTAACTCCTGCATTTCAATGCGCTATACATATTTTTGAATTTATTATTATTATTATTATTTTTTTCAAATCAGCTTTACGAGTCCTAATCGCAACTCTCCAAAATGAAAAAATTCAGTAAAAAGCATATTTAAAATATAGCTTTCATTCATAGATGACATAAAATATCTCTTAAACACTACACAACAGGATCACAAAGTACACTGGGAATATAGTTTAAGTACTATTCCGTTAGCAGGAAGTGCTTTCTAGGTATTTTAAATCACTAAAATATTTCTTATCTGTACTCTCTTACCACCACGAGAAGAACCTTAGACATTTAATATGATAATATCTATGAAGATAGAGTATTTCAAATATGATGAAAAGACCTGTTTTTTTTTGATTTGACGAAGGTAGAATAAATGGAGGACACATTTCGATTTTTAAGTATATTTTTCGAATCTTTTTCATCAAGAAAAATAAAAGACCTGGAATTTGGGTGAAATAAATTTAAAGTAAAGCTCTTATTCTATACTACAGTTGTATCTAATATCGAATTGGAAAGAATTGACAGAATTTAAAATAAAGGAAAAGTGCAAATTAAAGAGTGAGAAACTCTAACATTTTGTATACTTTTATGAATTTGGTATTTTTTAATAAATAAAAAATTGCACCATAAACGTTTTTAAATTTTGAAAAACAGTGAGTTTTTTTTCAAATTGGAAAATTTGCGTCATTTTCATTATCATAGTACTATAGATTGAAAAACTTAACAATTATTAATGACTGTTACGAAACACAACAGTTATAAAAAAAGGCATATCATCTGTTAAAAAATATTCTTTGCTTATAGCCATATTCATATTCGTGATGGTTGGAAAGTAATATGCGATTCTTGACAAATCGTTCTTTCGCGAAAAGTTGCTTTTCTTGGCACGCTTATGGCTCTTATTGGCTGCTCTCCGGCTAACGGAAAAGTACCATTTTTTTCCAGTTTTTAATCATTTAATCATCACCATCATCATTATCTCTATCACAATCCTCATTTGCTGATCGGCATTGAGTACATTAGAGATAAATAGGTAAGAAAATAACTTGATCAAGCAATATGAAACTGCAAATCACATCTACATATCGTATCACAAGCATCAAAGAGTTTTTTTTTTCTTACAACATCAAAGGGGGAGGGTTAATTATGTAGGTATATGTAATAGCAAGAGGCAGTGAATTCTTCTTTTATTTGTTTTCAAATTAGAAGAGAACAATTTTAACTGCTAACAGCTATTAATAATTGATTCTTTAAAAAAAGTTGTTTAGCTATAATGTTTAACAATAAGAAATATAATTAAAAATTCCGATATATGAAATTTCATACGTTTAGATGAGATTTTATGCAAGTTGATGCTAGAATAACTACATTTTTTGTACAAAATACTTCTTTTAAATATATTAAGACTTCAGGACATTTTTTTTCTTACTATAAGAGAGAGTAAAGGGTACACAGTAAAAACTAATAATTATAGCAAGTTTAAAGCACAAATGTTTGTGAAATATTTACTGGAACTGTAACCTAATGAAAACATTGCGTTCATCAAATTTAAAATAATTATGATTCAAACCAAGAAATGAATGTATTGTTAACAGAATCTCTTTGAATTACTCTAAATAAAAGTCATGTAAAAAATATAGTTATAAATTTTTAAAAACCACAAGTTGTTTGCCTCATTGTGAATATTGTACTATTATTTAAAATATTTTGTTTGTATTTATCTTTTATAAATATTTTATTACCGCTGAAAGTAAAATATTTATAAAAGCTTAAAATTAAATATAAATCTTTTGAATATATTTTATAATTGCTGTAAGAATTTAATTTAAATTCATTGGGAATATTTAACGATTGCTTACTAATTTGTATCTTTCGAAAATATCTAACGATTGCTTAATTTAATTTGAATCTTTTGAAAATATTTAACAATTGCTTAATTTAATTTTAATCTTTTGAGAATATTTTACGATTGTTGAAAAAATTAATTTGAATCTTTTGACAAATTTTTTCGGTCATTGAAGGAACTTAAATGAGCTTCTTATAATAAATGAATCTCTTTTCAGAAGTGATAAAAAATTCCAAAAAAGAGACTTAAAACATTTCGTAAATGGTCTTTTTTTTTTCTTAAGTTGTAATTCATATGTTAGAATAAAAATGCATTAAAATATAAACAATTCTTGTTACAATTGTATTTTTGTTTAAAAAAACTTAATTTTATTACATTTTAATTACTTTAAAAATCAAACATGTGAGTTTAAAAATTTTCTTAAATTCGTAAGTTATCTTAAGTAATTCAACAGAAAACTTAAACTTTAATTAAAATAAAACTCTTTGTAACTATTAGGCATTATATATATATATATATATATATATATATATATATATATATATATATATATATATATATATATATATATATATATATATATATATATATATATATATATATATATATATATATATATATATATATATAAAGTTTTTAAAAAGGGAGGTAAGTGGACTCCTATGATTTGGAAACAATGAGAGTAAACATAAATTTCAAAGAGGTAAAATTTAAAATTGCTTTAAACACGATTGTTAGTTTTTACTCTGTACATACATAATAGTTTTTTTCTAATAACACTTTTCTAATAATGGGATGGAATGGCGAAGAGAAAATTTCTGTTTAAAACTTTGTAGATTTGCACATTAACATGCATTTCAACGAATAGCTAAATTATGGTTGGCTAAACAGCAGCACCCAATGCTAAGTGTGATGGCAGTTAGCTTCGCATCATAGTAAATGTTCAAATGTATTTTACTGAACAAAATTGCATGTACTCAAACTTTCTTGAGGATTATTAAATGTAGGCAACTTAAACAGAATTTTATGTTGTAATAGACAAAATTTTATTAATTCTGCATTCAGTTACTATAAAGATGTACTTTTGTAAGAGTTATGACTAGTTCAACATATCAGTTGATAAAAATGATAGTGAAATACACTTCTAAATGAAAAAGTAAATCAACATTTCAGAAAACATCTTCGTAAGAACTGAGAGTAGAAATTACTTTTTAAAAAATTATACATAAATCATACAAACTCCAAAAAATATGAAGTAGAATCTCTATATAACGAACTTCTCCTTAAAGAATGCACCTTGACGCTTTTGTTAACAAGATGGCTACTTCAAAAAATTTCTCACTATATATAAATGAATGTCTGTCTGTCCTTTATAGGCTAATAAGTCATACGATGGGAATAGCCATAATAAGCCATAGCACTGATAGCCACACCTTTGATATTAGAAAATTTTATTACTAACCGTTAGAGTGAGATGAGCGAAAAGGAAGTGGAAGTTTCTGATTAGTTAAGCGTTAGCCATTGCTTTAAATTTAACAATAGATGATTCAAGTTTTTCAAATATCTTATAGAAAATATCAGTGATATTTGCTAGCTTGTATCTCTATTTGACAAAAAAAGAGTTTATTGCACGTACTTTAATATTTAGTAACTTTTTATAATTCAATGTAGATAAATTCAATGAACGACGTTAACGTGGTACCATGGAAGGACTACATCACCAAATTAGCATTCCTAAAGTTACATATTGAAAGGCAAAATTAATGAGAAAGTGGTACTAATTCATTTGGGAGAAGTGATATTATTTCTTGGAAATATAAAGCAATTTAGTTAATACGTATAAAGCAACAACAATTTAGTATTTTTTTTTGCTAAATAATATTTGCGTTATTTTAATTTAATTAATTTTTATCATATTTACGGCTTTTTGTGCACCTTACCAAAATTAATTATTTAAATAAATTATAAATCATTTAAAATATTTTTTCATTAAAAACTAAATCATTCATTCAGTTGTTGTTTATTTCTTCTTGATTGAATAAAATTACATTTGAATTTCATAAAAAATTAATTCTTACGTTTTGAAAGTTTGTTAAATAATTTTGATTACTCTTTTAAAATTTCCATTAATTTTTTTTTTTTTTTTATAAAAAATCGATTAACAGTTTGGGCACATGATACATCTCTGCTTTTGTTTAAAGAGTTGAATAACAATTTTTTTAATCTTCAATTGTTTGGATTCATTTCTTTATTTCTCCTCATCTTTTGGACGAATTTTATTTTCATATTAATCGTTCCTTAGGTGCTTTAGGATATTTGTTGGTTAATAATCGCTTAAATTAAACATTCGATCAATTCAATCACTCCGTGCGATGGAACGATCTGTTATTATCCATTTAATCACTGTACCCTTTATTACTGAAAATTAAATATACACCACGAGTCAATAGTTAATTACAACCCTTAATCAGTAATATTAATTTTATTTATTTCAAAACTCCCTTTTATTTAACAACTAAATTTAATTAAAATTTGATTATTGCATAATTTTTTATAAATAAAAGCTGTGACACCTAGTGCAGTCATTGGCTTTAATGTTCCCTTGAATAAGTTAAGAATTATAACATAACCTGGAATAAAATTAAAAATGTTAAATAATTTCAAATACAAGTTAGGACATTTAAACATATTTAAATAAATGTTTTGCGATGCATAGAAACACTTGCTTTGCACATTTTGAATTCATTTGTTAAAATTTTTGCAGTATAAGTTTTCAGTTACAACTTGTTATAGAGAGATTATACTTTTTCAAAATTCAGAGTATTTAACATGTAGAATCAAGAACATATATTTAACAAATTGATAGCTATAGAACTTTGTGAAGATACAGCAACAATTAATGAATTTTAGAAGTAAATAACTATGTATGAAGATTTTGTACACAACTTCTGTACTATATTCAACAGTATATATATATATAGAATCAAATTTTTTTTTCAGTTTTAATATTTACAAATTTTACAATTTCAGCTAAATAAAATAATTTTCAGAGAATAAGGATATAGTCTGTAACATTAAATGTAAAGAAAGATTATGAAAAATC
The DNA here is from genome assembly GCF_982258835.1 of Parasteatoda tepidariorum. Taxonomy (NCBI): domain Eukaryota; kingdom Metazoa; phylum Arthropoda; class Arachnida; order Araneae; family Theridiidae; genus Parasteatoda; species Parasteatoda tepidariorum. The sequence goes on along the minus strand of NC_141757.1, from coordinate 107,636,144 downwards.
ATAAATTCTTATATTCCATTTCTTTAAAGGAATATAAACTTCGAAGTATACAACAATAAAATGCTTTCAATAAGTTGTTACATAATGTCGAGTTAAAATTTGTGAAGAATAAACATTGAAAGAAAATAAACAACCAAATTTTGAAATTTAAATTGAATTAAAGGAAACTACTTTAAAAAAACAAACAACTTAAATCTAAAAACTGAAGTCTTTTTAACATCTTCATAAAGGTCTAAAAGTTCTAATGTCAACTTCCATAATTTGTGAGTAGAATTTTCAAATGAATTCATCATATAAGGTTTAAGTGTTTAAAAATGTATAACAATTTTTTAATAACAATTGATAATAGCTAAAAAAAAATTAAGAAATTTTCCTTAGAAATAAAATTATCCAGAAATGGAAAAAGAATTTTGAATGCCTCATAACAAAAAATAATTCATCCTAAATTAAATAAAAAAAATCTAACAAATAAATTTTTTTTAAAAAAACACACATATTATATATATATTAACACATTTCAAATTGAAAAAGAGAATTATTTATTTATACTTCGAGAAGAGCAGGAGAAAACAACCAACAAAGGCAATGTAACAAACTATTTTGCAAATCAAAGATTGAATAAAAAAAAAGAAAAAAACAGTAAAAGAGATCATTCGTTGAAATGCAGTCCTCATCATTTATATTTAAGACATCAGAATTTTTTAGACACTAACTTGAAGACAAAGGTTCGAACTAAACAAAAATGTGTACTCAACTTTTTTCAAAATACAAGAAACAAAAAAAAAAAAAAAAAAAAAAAACCCACAAATATTGTAATTTAAAAAATTTTATTCTACGTGAAAATTAAATTTGTTAATGTAATTTGTTAAGCATAAATAAATCTGTTATTGAAGTTGTTTTAGAAATCTAATGAATGATGCAAACTTTACGAATTTTTTGTTCTACTCTCGAAACAGTATAGCACCATTGTTTTAATGATATTCGACAGCAGGATGAGTTATGGAATTTCCCTCCACAAATGGAAATTGCAACGAAACTTTTCCCACTTTTCTATCTATTTTGTTGGTTTATTTTTACTGGATTGAAGTAGAAAAGGGAAATTTTCATCACACACTCAGACGCATTGAAAGCTCAGCTTTCAAAGATTGCACAAGGATTAACCAGTAAAAAATACAACCCACTATCAAGGAAAAGTCACTTCATTTCATTTCAAAGCTGCAGATATCGTTTGCAGCATAGTTTTTTCTTCTTCTTTTTTCAGTGACTAACGTAAATAAGTTACCCAATGAAATCACTGGCTTTAGTTGTTCCACTTGGAGTGAACACAGAAAAAAACAAAAACAAATAAAAGCAAAATGAATTTATAATGGTGGTTAGGGTCAGATCTTCATGTCTTTGGGTGCTCCAAGGGCTGTTATTGTTTTCTTAATGCGCAAAGCTGTAAGGCGGGCAGCAGCATTTTGATACCAGCATTCTTTCATTAACTTTGCCATCACTCGTAAATTCTGAAAAAACATTAGTGAATAATTATTTTAGTAGTTACATAGTTATAAACGTCTGAATATCTGAACCATATATCATATCTGAACCATATCTGTCATATCTGAACCAGAGCTTATTAAATTAACAGTCATGACCCTAAATGGGAACATATTTTGGGTCTCTTCAAACATGCATTAAAAGTTAGATAAATAATCCCAAGTATAAATAAATAATCCCAAGAAACTGAAGAGGTAAGATACTACCTGATAAAAGCTTCATTCGCTTCAAAAAAAAAAAAAAAAAAAAAATACAAATATGAAATAACAGTGTTTCAAGCGCTTCAAAAGAAAAAGAAAACGCTTTGAAGCGCTTGAAATATGCTGATTATTATTTCAATCAGTTAAAATGCATTTAAAGTGTTTTAATACTGTTAAAAAAAGCACTTGAAGCAGGCTGATTATTATTTCAATCAGTTAATATGCATTTAAAGTGTTTCAATACTGTAAAAAAAAAAGCACTTGAAACATGCAGATTATTATTTCAAATTTGTATTTTTTTTTAAAACGTTTCAATACTGAAAAAAAAAAATCTTTAAATTTTTTATTTTCATTTTTTTGATATTCTTTGAACTTAACTCTTGATTATATAGTATTATTAGACAGCATAATATATTTTTAGAAAAGGTAGAAAATAAAGTGTTCGCTCTATTTCATAAGGAGAAATAGTGTTTGAAATTTTTAAAACTTCTTTTAATTTTTACTGAAAACTTTAAAGCAATAAAATGATGCATTTTGTGTTATTGTGTAAGTCTTTAAAGGTACAAGTTCTTTAGTTTTTTTAAAAAATCTAATTTTATTACAGCTTAAATTGATGAAATCGGATTTGGATGACGCTAAAAAACTCTTTTAGCATTAATTGCATAAAAACAAATATACTTATCAAAAATCTAAAAACAGGCAACTGTATACTATTTAGCTACTTATCAAAAACTGTTAATTGCAGAATCATAATGGCATTATTTTGTCATGAAAAATGAGTAGTGAATCTAAACTACCGCAAGTTTTGTATCTCAAATTGTGATTAGGTGGCGGCCGTGTATTTTACATGAATCGAAAGATAATGTCGAATAGCGCAAATATCCATTATTAGTTTATTTGTGAAAATTAAATTAAAAGGATTAACGGCGTATTTAGAACTCCCGGTCTCCAACTACATTAAGTTACGATATCAGATGCAAAAACGCAGAATAAGCAACCTTTGATTGCCAAACAATCACAATCTGGAAGTCCCAAACTGTTATGCTAGAAAGACCGATCAAAAGTTAGGGACATTCAATGTTAACTTCAGTTTTTGAGATATTTATTAAACTACATAAGAAAATAAAATTTTTTTAAAGCAAATATAAAATTCGCCTATTTAAAGGTTTCAATGTAAAAATATTTTTTTATATCTTTTATAGACAATTTTTTTGAATTGCAAGGTACAAAAACATCTACGTAATTTTTAATTTTAAGAGTCAAGATCTAAAATTTGAAAGGAATGGGTGGATTAGATTTCAAATAAAATTTTAAAAATCGGATTTTTTTTTGTAATTTCATTACTTCAAAACTATTAATCTGGTTTTACTTAAATTATAAAACTTCTTCATTCAAAACTAAGTAGTTCAAAATGAAGTAAAAAATATATATATACTTTGCAACACAAAATTTTTTCGATCTTTTACAAAATAAAGCAGCAAAAATTATATTTTGCAGTAAACGAGATTTGCAATACAGTGCAAATATATTTAAATTTTTTTTCAACGCTCTATATACATAGCAAAACAGCCAAAAAGTGAAATTAACATTATGGGACCAAAACTTGCGTCCTCCAGCTTTAACTGTAACCATATTTTTAGATTGCGGCTTCTCCCTATATTTTGAATGTAAAGAATCCAAATCTTATGAAAAAAGATATAGTTATGTATGTGTATGGAACATGCGTAAAAAAAAAATATAAAAAAAAATGCAAGTCCTGAATAACTTTTGATTTAGTAAAAGGATCTTCACGTGTTAGGACTCAGTCTGAATTACTTAAAGACCGATAATATGTTAATTCATTAGTGCAAACGACATTTCATGTTGCAAAATCAGACACAAAACCTAATTTCTCTAAATAAACATACCTTTTCTTCGACGGATTTGGATTCTTATCCTCAAAATTGGCCCCAATTTTAGAAGTAGGGTCCTAATTATTTGGTCAGGGGAGCAGTCGAAATTTTGGAACTTTTAATATAAATTTGACATTTTGTGTATTTTGGGCAAAAAAAAATATTAATTTATTATTTTATTTAATAGTAGTCAAAAACATTTTAAATTTAAAGGTATACAATCAATTTAAAGAACATAATTTTATAATGCAAAATACAAAATTTGACCAAAATCGATCGCATAGTTGCTGAGAAATCGAATTTTAAATATTTTCTAAAAAACAACATAGGGCACATACACAACACAGGTATGTTATATTCCCTAGATTACTTTTTAAGAAATTAATATCATTGATATATTTTTTAAAGTATCACTAAATCTATTAAGATAATATGAAGGAGCTGCTACTGATTATGTTGAATAGAATAATAATTAAAAAAAAAACAGTATTTGAACTTACTTCTATAGAATGCCACCTATTTGGAACATTGGGCCTCTGCTTATCATCGCAGACAACTTTACGCATTTCTTCAATGGTGGGATCACAAGGAACCATATCAAAATATGGCATCTGGAAGTTTTCATAGATACCTAATAAAAAGAATATTAAACAAATAAAAAATCATACGAAATATGAACCACAGACTACAGCATTCCAAATAATAGTACATCGTTAGTATTTCGGGCGAAATTTTGACACTACAAGTTCTCACAAGAATCTACTACTACAAGTTATCACCTAGTCATAAGCTACGAGATTGCAATCGGAGCTGTGTAGTCAGAAGTTCGATTCTGCTTCGATATTAAGTACGATTTGAATTAAAAGGTATTTAATTCAAATTATTGTTGTAGAAAGGAATTTTAAAAACATATATTTGTATAAAATAATAAAATTGAGCAAAATTATTAGAAATGAGCTAGATATCACACTCTTATATTGCTACACATGCTGTAAATTGTTAATTAAAAGACATCAAATAACGCTAAAGTATGACATCTTCATATATAGAGACAAACGAAAGGGAAATCTTTTTTTATTTTTACATATATTACTAACATAATATTTTGATGTTAAATTTTTATTTGAATCTCAAGTTGAATTGTAACACAATGTATTTCAAATTCAAAATCTTCTATCATTCTTTTTTTTATTTTATCGTGTTAGGATGCTTATGGAAGAAACGGATAATAATTAATTGTTTATATTTTTCGATAATATTAATTAATAGCGGAAACAGTTTTTATGATTATACTTTATAATAGTTTTAATATTTTTTATTCCGAGCATAAAGTATTATTCTATTCTTTGTTTTATGTACAGAAAAAAAAAACGGTATAAATCAAAGAAAGAAAAATAAAATCTCAGGTTTTTAATTTTTTAAAAAATAAAACGGATTTTTTCCCCAACCCTGATCGGCCTTATACGAGCTTGCTAAGGAGACGACTTAGCAGTATTATACGTAGCCAGCAAAATCAAACATTAGCTAAAATTACCACCTACCCATTAACAATAACCACAGTACTGGCAATATATAAAGTTAGCAGAGACCTTAAGCACGCATAAATGATGCACAGCGATATACAGTTTGCATACCGATTCAGAGGCATTTCTATAGGAATATATTAGTTTTTGATAATAAGAAAAAGTACCTTCAATATTACACCGCCTCGCTATTTCCCATAAGACTAGACCATAGGCATAAACATCAGCTCTCTTGCAGGACTCGAAGGAGTTGAGGTTTATTGAGTTGTCCAGTACCTCAGGGGCAAGGTACCGTACTGTGCCTACTCGAGGATTAGGAGCTATATCTACAGTGTTCGTCATGGAATCGAAACGAACTGCTAAGCCAAGATCGGCAATGGCACAAGTGAGGTTTGTTTTGACAAGAATATTTTTACTCTTTAAATCTCTATGTGCAATGGCTGGTTTTCCTAAAACAACAAAAAAGAACAACATTTAGAACTCGAAAAGTTTCATACACAGAACATATATGTTACTGATACAGTTTGAAATTTGGCATTCCTATAAATCTCTATTTAGACATTTTATGGAAAACTGTTAGGCAAAGTATGAAACTATTAAACATTCCACATACTACCTAAGAATTCTACAGATCTGCCCTGATGACAAATCGGTAAAGTATAAAGACATCAGACATTCAATAAAATGCCGCACATTCATACATTGACAATAAATTGTATAGTTTTTTTTTTTAAACAACATCCTTATTTTTTGAGGAACGAATCCCTTTAAAATAATAGCTTTAGTAATTTATTTGACCTTTGATACCCTTTTTCATAATTAGCTTAAAAGGTATTTGAAATTCAGTGAAATACCAAGGTATTAGAAATGCCATAAGGCTAATTGGAATATCCAGCTCTCCGCAACATGTTGGGGTTGTTTTGCACAGCGTAAGGCTATTTGGAAAAGCTCTGTGAGCTGATTGCCTGAATTAAATCTCAGTCTGAAATAATTCAGGGTAATTGGGCAATAGTCGGATTTATTTCAGGTTATGATGTAGACATATATTCACTTATTAGACAAACGTCTACTCATTGTAATAGGCGTGAATCTCCCAGTTTCAGGCTTAATTATTAAATTGAAATATTCACTTATACAAAAAGATATAATGATATTTGCTTACAAAAACCTTGAAAATCTTACAATTTCATTTAAGTGTAATTATTATTATTTATGATTTAATTGTAGTTATTGTTAATTCTACTCATGCATAATGTTTCTTTTTGTAAAACTAGTAAGGACAAAAAAGCTTTCTTTATTTTATTACAACTGTTTAAAATTAAAACATAACAATAAAATAATAATGAAAATGCATAAAAAACAAGTATAACTATTACTAGTTTAGCAAAGAATTAATATTTGCCACTTTTTAAATTGTCTTGGTGAATAATGAGCAAAATCTCTTAGCTTACCTTAGGTTTTATTACGTGCATTTAAAGTAAAACTTCAAAGAAATTTAACAACAGTGTTTCGAGGTAACGCAATATTTTTATCGAGAGGTCAGTTTTTTACAAAAAATAATTATTACTTAGTTTATACAGACATGCAAACAGACGATCAGCTGAAAGAAACGCTTATACGCCAGAAATCACGAAATCAGCACATAAGAGAATAAAGTAAATAATTTTATGTGCAAGTCACAGTAACATGCAAAAAATAAATTATTAAAAAAAATAAAGCTGTTACACATTATGTCTAATTTAATTTCAGGATAAAAATGCATAGAATATAAAATGCTTATATGCAGTATATTTAACTGTAATTAATTTGTCATCTTTTAAATTTTAGAAATTAGATTTTCATGAAATCAGGATTATTATGAAAGCTTTCGATTTGTTATGAAACATTTTATTGTGGAATTTTATAAGAGTTCTATAGAATTATTTTACCTTTCTATAAAATTACAAACTGCATGATAGTTTGTATATAATTTTGAACTGCTATATATTACTTATAAGTTATTAACAGATATAATTCTGTAAAATTTAGAACTGTTTTCCAGTTCTATATAACTTTGCTAACTTCGGGCCCTATGACTTTTTCAAATTTTTATTCGATGTACAGTGCACAAAAAAAGAAAGTAAAAAAAAAAAAAAAAAAAAAAAAACGGAATACCCTGAATAATTTTTGATCTGAAGCTCTAGGACTCTATCTAATGGTTCGAGGGGGTGACCTCAAATAAGCTAATTAATAAGTGCAGACGATATTTCAAGTTACGAAATCAGACAAAAAGGAATAAACATATCTTTTTTCAACCGATTTGGATTTTTGACAATCCAAAATTTGGACCCTTAATGTTAATATTTATTACTTTTTGTGTATTTCGCAACGTCTTTAAAGCGAACTGAAAATTTTTTGCACATAAATATAAAATTCGTTTATGCAAAGATAATTCATTGCAAAAAGAAGTAAATATTTATTACTTTATCTAATAACAGTCGAATAAAATGTAAGATACACTTTTTTTACATCATTTTAAAGTAACCAATTTTACATGGCGAATTACAAAATTTGAGTGAAATCTGTTTAATATTTCCTGAGAAATCAATTTTTAAATATATGAATTTACTAAAATTCGATAAAATTGAACTGGATGTCCATAAAGTGTGTCGTTTATTTTCCAAGTCGGTTTTTTTAAAAATTATTTTTTTTGAACAAATTGGTGATATTGAATGAAAAATGTCTTTAAAATTAACACTTATCATTCAATAAAAACAATAAATGCAGTCAAAAGCATCTAAGTATAATCGAAACTAAATAAGTAACATACACTCTTAAATTTTAAATCGAATACTAAAAAAAAAAGATAATAAAGTTGATTTAAGCTTTTTACGGTATCTAAAATATAAATGGTTCCCTGTTAGTCCTATAACCACATTATAAAGGTGGTCATAAGGTCCTATAACATATTATAATAAATCCTATGTTAATCCTCTAGGTCTGTGTTTTTATGACTTAACACCGTTTCACATTAAGCCCTTGAGTAAAATACAAAACAAATTCAATCTTACTTCCCACAAAAACAATTGTCTGAAGAAAATCTGTCAGAATGATTTGTACACTGAGGAATAAATAGGGTCAAAACTACTACCAGGAGATGGTAAAATTTACCGTGTTTCTGGCTCTAATGGAACACTAAAAAGTTCGATACTTTTTATCGAAGCACTTTAGGAAAAATTACAATAAAATATTATTTTTAAATATATGTGATAAAATTTGGTAACTTTATCATGATACCTTAGAGCATGGCATAAAACCATTTATTCGGTTAAATTTACTTTACAGTTTTTTACTTTTTACTAATAAGAACTAAAATTTTGAAAAAAAAGAATTTCCGGTTAACCGCTACCGTATGGGGGGAAAATTACCTAATGAATGGTTTAAATACTATATTATTTAGTTTTATTAACCACAATAAAGGTTTTATTTTACCAGAATTGACGGTACACGGTATGGTCATTTTACCAGGATATTCTTTTCTCCGTATATATGAAACTTTTCGAAACAGATTTATTATACTTCAAAGTAACTTATAAAAAGAAGTGGTAGCGTGGATCACTCCAGGCTTTTTATGAAAATTTTTAAATAGTGAAAATTTACACATAATTTTAAAAATGTATGAAAATAGGGTCCAGTTTTTGGAATTTTGGGGAAAACTACAAAAACGATATATATATATATATATATATATATATATATATATATCCGTTAGTTCTTAAAATTATAACTTAAAGACTTTAAAGATTCCATTCTGCAAAAGAAGAGTTTGAGTGAGGTCCAATTTTTAAATGAAATCCTTTGATCCATTTTTAAGATAAAATTTTCGTTGAGAATCCGTTTTTCAAGATGTAGTGGGTCCATTAATGGAACCAAAATAATAAATCTCCGGGCAATGCGATTTACCTTCTGTCCCAAGGATTTCCATGTGCAGGTGTGCTAAGCCATTGGCTACGGAAAGAGCCATTTTATACATAGTGGCACTGTCTATAGAATTGTGACTGAGGTAATCAAATAAGGAACCATTTGGGTGGTACTCCGTGATGAGCCATAGCTGCGTCCACGTACCATTATCTGAAAACAAAAAATGCACAATTAACATTTGTGCATGAAACGTATCCCAAATGCGTTGACAGATAACATAAGAACAACACATAAAACATATACAAAAACTTGACTTTCCGCGTAAGCTTACCACCAGTAATGATTTAAGGCCTCACATACCTTTTAATAGGTAAAAAATGAGAGAAAACGAGCAATTTTCAATCATCTGCCAATTTTATAATAATTATTCTAAAAATACCAAATTTTGAAATATGACACTATACATAGTCTACATTTTGAAAACAATGCAAAAATTTTTTTCAAAAATTAAGAAATTTCTTAATTAATTGAAATTTTAATTCAATAAAATTTTTCTGTTTTTATTTGCGCGCAAGCTTCTGGAAAAAGTTTACATAATATTTGCTTGATTTTTTTTGTGAGTATAGAAATATATGGTAAAACTAAAATGACGAAGAATGAACAAATAATTTTACTTTTTTCTCTATGCAAAAATTTTTTTTAAAATTTATTAAAAAATTTTAACAAAAAAAATTGCTATTTCATTTTTTTAAATGTCAATACATTAATCCCACCTTCAAATGGCTTCGTTAATTTATAGAAACAGGTATTTGAGACCTGCTGTAAAAATTTTGTGCAATTCTAATCAATAGTTTTCGAGATATTGTGCGCGCAAGGTGTAAAAATAGCATTTTGAGATAAATGAGTTTAAACACAAAACAGGACATATTTTATTAAAGAAAATGTATGACTTATTTTTTCGATAACTTTTGATCTAATGCGAATTTTTTTATGCTTTTTTTCTTTCCAAATTTTCAGAAAGATCCATAGATTAGAATAAAATATTATTAAAAAAAAATCGATTTTTTGAAGCATTAAAAGGTATGTGAGGCCTTAACACTACTACTTTTAAAATAGCAAACAATATAGATTTATTGCTAGAGTTTTCTTCTTAAACTTGGTGCGATATTCTGAGAGATTAAATACTGCCAACTTAGCATGAGGTTATGATTCTCAAACCTCAGATATTATTTTTACTCTCCGACAACAAAGCTATTATTCCCAACTTTTTTTTCGCAACAGTGGATAGCATAATCAACATTAATACACAATATATTAGAATAATAAATACGCGATTTAGAACTTATGCCGCCATTTTGAAATTCTTCATTTTATATGTGTTAGCGTCTTTAGCATGCACCCCCCTCCCTCACAAAAAAACATACATCAAATTTGTTCTCAAACAATTAAATGCGTGGAGTATAAAGGAATCAAATTAGAAATCAGCGGAATTTTATCGAATAGCCTAGTAGAAGGCCGTATTTAAATAGCATTTTCAAAAAACTCAAATTTCCGTGTTCTACATGTTATGTCAATATAAGAATAGAAAACTAATTAATTCTGTTAAGTCTTTAAATAAAACCCAATATAGTTGTAAAAATATGTTTTTTTAAGGCAGCTTTCTGTTGATTACATGCGTTCTCAGAGCTTAACTATTCAATTGCCAATCGATGAAGCACGTGTATCTATTTTGCTTTTATAAGTCATCTTTACGTTATGTGGAAATCTAAAGAAATAATATCATTCATCACGTTGTAATACATAAATCTTTCAACCAGTAGGCTTAAAATAAGTTATTACTTTCTGTATATGAACCTTTAAATAGGAAGAATGTATATACTGACCTTTATTATCGGCCGCTATGAAGCCGAGTATGTTTTCGTGCCTTAGCATGACTGTCTGATATATTTGTACTTCCCTGAACCAGGATTTCTCGTCTCTCGAGGAGAATACTTTAACTGCAACTGTGTCTCCCAAGTACCTGCCTTTCCATACTTCACCATAGCGTCCCTTTCCTACGCATTCACTCAGTGCTATCGTCCTAGCTATGGTTCTTTGGAGTAGGAGAGGCAAACCTATTGGGAGGAAATAAAAGCTCATAAGTATAGAGCATTATTAAAAAAAAATTATTCTAAATAAGTTTGGCGTTAATTTATGAAGCTCCGAGACCGATGAATTTTTATCAGTGCCCAAGATTTGAGTGGGATTAAGTCCAAGATTTATTGTCTTGCCACATAGAGCATTGCGGTCTCAACAAAGAAATTAATTCTTGTAAATAAGTCAAGGTACGTAGCCAAATCTTTCAACAAAAAATAAGCACCTTTAAAGCACTTTTCAAGCACTCAAATAATATTTTTAAGCACTTTAAAAAATGTCATAATTAGGCAGGGTTGGAAAGTTTTTGACAATTGACAGTTTTATCTGGTTTTAACCATCATGTCAAAAAAAAAAAATCTTTTGGAATTTTTTTTGACGAGTGTCAAAATTTTTGAATAATATAAATCGAATGGTGTTTTCATGCGCTACGGACTGACGATGAGCCGAAATAGATTGGTGTTGAATTAATTGTGAAAATGTTGAATAGAACAATGTGAACAGTGTCTTTCTGCATAATTCGTAGCGAAAATCAACATGGTAAAGATCTCAATTTGGAAAAGGAAAAATTAAGCACTTTTTAAAAACACCCAATGAAAACAGCACCTTAAGGGCATTTAAAAAATGAAAATCAAAAATAAGCACCTTTTAGCACTTTTTAAAAACGCTACTTACCCTGTGTAAATAAGTTATGATACACAAAAATGTATTTTGTTTGAGAATTATTTATCAAGTATTATTCAAATGAGCTAATTTAATAGTCAACTCTTATTAAAATAGCAAATAGATTTTTGTTGCAATTAAAAAAAAAAAAAAATTGTTGGTTTACGAGCTGAACAATCGTTCATTGCCTAATAAAAAATGAAATATCTTACATTTACTTGTTTATCTATGCAGTTTTTTTTTCAAACAAATTTCATTTTTTATTCTTATGAACCCGCCATTTCTCTACAGATATATTATAAAAGACTATTTAATTCAATCAATAGCAATCTTAATAGACTGTTAGGTGGCGCTGACTACTTGCAATCTTCGTAAAGTCTCGTCTTTACGTGATTTGATCTAGGTTGGGTCTTCGATAATCTTTTGGGTTTATCTATGATATAAAATAAAGTAATGATGATAACAACAAAACTAGTAAAGGGAATGAGCAACAAAAAATATCCCACAATAGTTCTCTGTGGTTTTGAGATTTGTCAATAGTTATTTTAAGCTCGATTCTGGTGACTAATCCTAGTAAACGAGTTACGTGCTTTATGTGTTCAAAAAGTATTATTTGTCTGTAATGGAAGTTTTATGTAACAAGTATTGAAGAAAAGGCTAAGTAGATATCATAGGAAATTTTTATATCTTACTTTAAATTTAGTATACAGGTTGAGGCGAAAAAACCGAACAAACAATTTTTAATATAACTTCATTAAAAATAAATAGATTAACAAAACATAACGAATAATAATATGAGTAGACTTTTACTGATAAATAAATTTAATTGGTTTCAAATAGACCGCCTTTCGAGGCGATGCAGAGGCGCAAACGCTTATTGAAATTTTCAGCAAAAGGGCGCAAGAATTTTATCCCATTCCAAGACTCCGTCGGCATATGAATTATGCTTTTTTACAAATAATATGCAATTTTCATAACTGCAGTGAGTTTGCTACAGTTACTCACGACTGTTAGGACAAGTTTATTCTAAAGCCAGCGCTATGCTTATGCTGAAAATGGCGCAAAACGTCAGTATGGTGAAAAGCCAGAGTTTTTATGCTTTATTTGATTTTTTTTTATTGCCTTACCCTGACAAACGTTTTAAGAGTATTACACTCAAGATTATAAAACCAACGAACATTAACACGCACCCGTTCAGCATTACTTGCACCGTCATTGATCAAATACCAGCTACTTTGCCATAATCAATTATTTACAAGCGACGAATTTTCGCCGATTGACTGTAAAATGACGAATTCAAGGATCTATTTACAACTAAAAAATCTATTCATCAGGACACAACGGAATATCAAGCTATTAGGATATAAAAAATAATCTATTAAGCCTAATTTAAAAACGTTATTTATCACTACACCAGTGTCATTAACACATACCAATGTGTGTTTTTTTTCTTTCATTTCCTTAAATTATAAAGAAAAGGGCATTTGAGAGGAAAAAAATGTGTCATATAAAAATTGGTTAATTCGTGCAAACTTAGTAAAGCGATGTACAAGATGAAAATGGTTAATGATTATACCGTAATAAGATTGCAGCAAATTTTACAGGGTTCCCACTCTATGACGAGATTGAAATTCAAGGACTTTCCAGGACTTTTCAAGGACCTCAACAAAATTTTCAAGGACCTTAATCTAAGACCAATTTTAAAAATTATTCTCTTCTATTTTACTAGAAGCAACAATGCTTGTTGTAGCAATAATTAATTTCAAATGTAATACCTAAATGCTTTGCCTATATAGAGAGAAGAGAGTATATGTATTATGGACTAAAATTAATATTTTTTTTAAAAACAACCCTACTGGTTTTACATATTAATTCACAAAATCATTTTCAGCACAATCTATAACTAATGGTAATGAGGTGTTAATGGTGAAATCCTTTAATCCTGTGTATTTCCAAGTGAAGGCTGCATGAAAGACAGAGCTAAATCTTAGGTATTCCATATTCCATGACTATTCCATAACCCCTCCTCTACTCTATTAAACATCGTTTCTGAAATTATTCATCCATAATTTACGCAACCTTCTCTAAATGTTATGCAGCAACAATTCTTTCTGAAAATAAAAATTAGAAGGAACATATCCCATTTTCACCATGTTTAAAAGCATTATTCGTTATGTGTAATCCACAACTGCCAATGAATATGACCTGGTGGGAATATTTCTCTTTTAATTCACACTGAAGCTTCTAATAGAATTTCCAATTGACATAGGGTCCATCCATGGATAATTGAAGTATTTTAGAGAGCTTTTAACCATCATCCATGCATTTGTAAAAAGAGGACAAAATATTTTCTGCAGTTCCATGATCCATAAATTGGGAGGTAAGATACTTAGTGCAAACTTTATTATCAATTCCTTACCATAATGTCCATCTGCTTAGATTGTAGAGACTGACTTAACGTCTCATCAAAGAGTACAGTGTAGCAATCAACATTCTTCAGCTCATTTATAAGAATCCCTTTGAAGTATAGTGCCAATCCAAAGGAGCCCAAATAGGCTCACTTTGTGGTACTACAAAAAAAATTGTCTCGCTATACAGCTATCAGCAAAAATTTTGGAGAACAATTTACTAATCCCTTCACAGGAGTTACATGAATAATTACTAGTGATGCACTTCAGACTCCAGAGAATTTCAGCATCAAGCACATTCCTTTTGACCAGATAAGAAGACAATGTTACCTCGGCCACTAAAGTTTCTGTTTCACATGGGGCACACGATGTTGAAGGAGTATTTACACCAGATGAATTAGATGTTGATGTCTTTGGAAAAAGAGAACTCAGGGCATGAGACTGCTTTTTTGTTTTACCTTTCTTTGATGTGTGATTTCAGAGCAGATTCTTCCATTTTCGCAATATCGATCTCCTTCATGCATAATCGGCACTTGGCTCTGAACTTCTTTTCGGGCATCGATAAAATCCATTCTTTATAAGCTTGATTATCCATCCATTGGGGATTAAAATAGCACTTCCCAGGCATAACTAGTCTAAACTACATAACACAAATACGAAGCCGTGCCTTTGCGAATACGCTTTACAATAAAGTTTTGAAATGACGCAAATGTAAGGACAAGTGCGGATGGTAAAACGGCAAATTTATTGAAAACTACATGGTACATATTGTTACGAAATTCGAGAGTATTCCAGTTTTGATAAGAAAAAAGATCTAAGCATATGCGACAGAAGATGAAGTGGAGTCCTGCCCCGAACGCATTGATTGTCTGCTGTGCTCCGCGCGCTTGGCAGACACCAAGACGCTAGGCCCGGTTAGAAACGGTGGCGTTAAAAACCACGTGAGAGAGCTCGGGAAAAAAACAGAAAGAACGAGAAAGATCCGCGGGTGTTTTATAAAAAGGGCCGCCGGCAGTATTGGACAAATTCAAGGACCTATCGAGTTTTTCAAGGACCTAAGACGTTTTTCAAGCACTTTCAAGGACCTAAATTTAGCAAAAAAAAAATCAAGGACTTTCAAGGACTCTCAAGGACCGTGGGAACCCTGTTTTATACAAAGCTCTTAATAGGCGCTTAATGTCGAATTAAAAAAGCATTCTACAATGCTCAAGGCTAATTAGAAAAGTATTCTAATTTGGCTGACACCTTTTAGGCTTATTTCAATAAGTCTATATGCTTTCAAACTAATTAAAAAATGTGTAAAACTATTAACCAACACACTTGCTTAGGTTTATTGCAATGAACTTTTAAAAAGCCTACGCACCATAAGCCTTACCTATGCTATGCTTATTGCAAACAGTTCAAAATAAATCAGCAGGCTAATGGAGCAAGATATTTTCCGATTAGCTAAAGGCATATGAGCTCACTGCAGTAAGCCTAATTGATTTGGAAACATTGGATGCTTTTTCAATCAGCCTGGCTGTTTATAAATACCGGGATAATTTAATGAGTCTCTGCAACATAAACCAAATGGAGACGGATGAGATACTCACCAGAGCCTGAACCTGATGTTGTACCATTGATCATGTCTTTGATCGTAGGATCCATGAGTGGGATCATGTTTTCGTGGTTGGCTTCAATGTCTGACCGTGCTTGCCTGAGCTTGTCTTTTTGGTACCACAGGCACAGAACGAATATGAGAATGGCTAACAGTAGGACGACAGGACACATAACAAAGAGGGCGGTCTCGTAAACGCCGAACGTGACCTCATTCGTGACTTCTAGAAAGAATATAATTGAAATTATACATTGAGAACACCAAAGTGCATCGTACAAGTATTAAAATGTCAAGAACAATTTCTTTTCAGGGTGCGTAGCCAGATTTTTTCAACAAAAAATAAGCACCTTTTAAGTATTTTTAAGCACTCAAAAAATATTTTTAATCACTTCCCCCCCTTCCCCCAAAAAATCTAAATTAGAATCTGCGCAGTAATAAAATTTTTTTCTTCTTCTATAGTTTAAAGTTCTTAATTTATAAACATAAAATCAATAAAAATCACAAACATTTTCAAAAACTTTACTACATAATAATGATAAAATAACTAGTTTCTGATAAATATTGCAAAGAAAATTGCGAAAATTATGTATTTTTTGTAAATTTAGGACGACAATCGATACGGCAAAGAAAAAATCTCTTTTTAAAAGATATAAAATTAAGCACTTTTTACAAACCCCGAATTAAAAAAGCACCCTGAAGCACTTTTTAAAAACGCTACGCACCCTGTTTTTACGTTTATAAAAAAAAGAGAAATCAAACAAAAAATGATATGCAAATAATTTAATAGCACACTCACTAGTACCATTAGTAATTCACTAGTACCAAAATAACCATTTTGAACTTTCTTGTAAAACATATGAATAAATAAAAATAATTATTTTTTTTAATTACTAATGGCATTTTTTATTTGACAGAGGTTAGAAAGATGAATAAAATTTAAAGTATATAATTATAAACATCCAATCACCAATCTAAGTTGTATGCTAAAGTAATTCCATTTTAATTTATCGTTATTAAGCATGACAGAAAAAGAAACATTCAGGCAGTACTAAAAATTAAGTAAATATTTTCACTGGTCCAAAGAATCAGTAACTCAAGGATAATAATAGTCAGTGAATATTCTTACAGGTCCGTTTACATCTCTGAAAGGCCCGCAGTGGACTGATCTTAAAGACACGGTTCCGAGTAGAACACCGAAGTCAAGCATCTTAAAGACACTGTTCCCAGTAGAACATCGAAGTCAAACATCTTAAAGACACGGTTCCCAGTAAACACCGAAGTTAAACATCTTAAATACACTGTTAACAGTAGAACACCGAAGTCAAGCATCTTAAAGACACGGTTCCCAGTAGAACACCGAAGCTAAGCATCTTAAAGACACTGTTCCCAGTAGAACACCGAAGTTAAGCATCACTGGCTGCGGTCAGCAAGCGGATGGGTGACCACTATGATCAGCCTGCGAAAGGACCGAGGGTGCGCGGCATGGGTCTTCGTTAAACTGTTCTATCGCAAAGTGCTTGACGTGCGTAGGTCGTTGGGCTACCCAAGCAGAGGAGCCATCCCCTCTGCAGAATCACCATTGCGATGGCATGTCTTCGGATCATCTTCAGGGATGTTACCTAGACCATCGCCAATAGCTAATAGTGTGACGGAAATAAAGTACCTAACCTACATCTCTATAAGACTTTTTTTTAAAAAAAAGGTGACTGAAACACAGAATGAAACACGAAACCAAAAATAAAAAAACCGAAACAGTATACCATTCTTTACATCAATTGCTGGTCCCGGGGATCGCAGATAAATTATTTTTGTGGGTCAGAGTTAAATTTTATTGATCCCGGACCACCGTTCCATTTCGAGTTCTTACATTTATTAAAGTATAATTATAAAGATTACATAATACATTCCAGAAAAGATATCACGTATTCAGGGCAACTATATTATTATTCAGGTTAAGTTAAATTAAAATAAGTATTTTATGTTTCTAAAAATTAAAATTTGTATATAACCAAGATTCAGCATAATTTTTTTTAAAAAAATATATATATATATTTCTTGTAGAATTAAATTTCTATAGTACATTTTTTTCTCCTTCCTATTTTTTTTTCTTCTTTTTTTTAAAGGAGTACTTAGTCTTCTTCCCTATTATTTCTAGATTTCTATCCTATGATCCTTTGTTGCTGGTTTGGGTGGTGACCAATTATGCCTTATGCAGCTGTCAGCGAATGATAAATGAGGGAGAGTTAGTTGAGGTTCCAGAGACAATTACGATTCTGGGCACAAGTTAAATGCAAGAATTTTTTTAAAAAAAATATTTTCTTCTTCCAGTTTTTTTTATTATTATAACCATACGACAAAATTTCTGATTCCAGTCGTTTCTTTTAAATGAAACCGACACATCAAAAGGAAGTATCACCATCAGAATAGTTTAATAGGCAGTTTATTATTATTTTTCAAACTTACGTTTGCAACACTATAATTTAAAGGCGGCAAATGCACATTCTGTAAGAATTTTTTAGATTATAGACGAGCAAAATCTTAACTCCCCCCCTCACCCTTTCAAGTAGACCTTGACCTCTTCGGTGATGTTTTATTAAAATAACAAGCCGCCTTTGTCGATCAGCTTGATCACCTTTCAAAAATATCTTGTGCTATATATAAACTTTAAGCCAACTAAAAAGTAAATTTCTTAAACAAAAGACAACATATACAAAACACTCCTACGGCCTATGATCCTATATGGTAGTGAGTCCTGGGCTCTTAATAAAAAAGAGAACAAATTGCTGATTTTTGAGAGAGGGATACTTTTGGTGCAGTCTATGAGAATAACAAATGGCGCACCCTTTACAATCTTGAGTTATATAAAAAGTATAAACAACCAGACATAGTTCATGTTATTAAGACCAATCGCATTCGATGGCTGGAATTCTATGTAAATGTTGTGATTTATATTTGCAGACACTTTCTCTTATTTCTGTTACTTTATTAATCTATTTTATTTTGTTATTTTTGTCATCAAATCAAGTGCGAGCTTATAAAATGATTATCTCGACTGAGCTGTTCTTTTTCTTTGACAACAACGTATAAATAAAAGCACAATAATAATATACACCGAAGAGCCATTACATTATGACCACCCTGTTAATAACATGTAGGACCACCTTTAGCCCTCAGAAATGCTAGCACCCGCCGTGGCATTGTTTACACAAGGTTCTGATAGGTAGTCTGAGGTATCTGGTACCAAGCGCTCACCAACTGGTCCTGCATTCCATCACATTGCGAGGGGGTAGCGTGGTAGCACAAATTTGGTTTTCCAAGTAGGACCACAAATGCTCTATTGGATTAAGGTCAGGTGAATTTGGGTGTCAAGACATGACTTGAAAGTCACTGGAATGTTCCTCGAACCAATCCATGACGATTCGACCCTTATGACATGGTGCATTATCCTGTTAGTAAACACCATCCCCCACAGGAAAAACTGTTGCCATGAATGGGTGAATCTGGTCTGCAACTATGTTCAAGTAGCTTACAGACGTCAGGGATTGCTCTATGAAGATTATGGGTCCTAATGTGCCCCATGAAAACATTGTTTCTGGGCGAGAAACCATGAAAACCTGGGCGAGCCCATTGTTATAGATGGAGGGTGGTCATAATGTAATGGTTCTTCGGTGTATATAACCCATTTAATAATTATTATAACATTTTAACAACTTATAAACTATTGCACAAAATATCTTAGAAAAGGATGATTTTTCCAATAAGCTTACGAAAAAATTTAATAATTATAAAAAATTCGGACATCATCATTATACCATCATTTGGAATCATTATGTAAAAAAAAAAAAAAAAAAAAAAAAAAAAAAAAAAAAAAAAAAAACACGAAAAAAAAGTTGCATTATTTTTTGAGTAAATCAGAATTTTGAAAAGAAAGAAAAAAATAAACGTGTGCACATTCATAAGTCTTATAGATTTTGAGCAGCAAAAAAAAACGCGTAACATTAAGCAAAAATTTTTTTTTTAAAAATGTAACGTGAAAAATTGCTATAATTTTCAAGCAAATAGGAATATAAAAGAAAAAAATAAGCTTGTTTTAAGTTCATAAACAAACAGGGTCCTTTCATTATGCCAAATTTCAACCTGGTAGTTGCACTCACGATGCGCCAGCAGAGCGGCACGCGGTGTGTTTTTTCCTACAATTTTAACAGTTAATAATTTTCGAATTAGTTACCGAATGCTAAATGTTTTTATTCCATTATACTTCATGTACATTTTTCTGTGCATCTTCGTAATTCCAAGTTTCTAAGCTATATTTTTTGCGAAGTTAAATGAAATGTAATGTAAAAGTTAATAAAATATTATCTACACGTAGTTCAAAACACAAAGTTTCTGAACAAAACTTAGAAATCAAGATTATAATTTAAAACCCATTTATAAATGTCAGCGTGTTTTAATGACCCCGTATGCAAACCTCACCTGTATCCAAACGCAGAGGATGCAATCAGAAAAAATAGATTTGGCGATATAATTAATAATAGAAGGCCGGTACACTAAGGAGAAGTCCATAAATGGTGTCACGCTTTTATTCAATATTTTTCACAATGTCCCCCGTTTGTCACGAAGTGTCACACTTTACCATACTTCACTTCTTGTCACGCTATGTTATATAAACATATAGTAACAGTTCAGAAACTAAACACGTTATAGATCATATTTCAAATTTTATTTTTAAACTTCCAACTATGCGTCTTAGTGAAATTTGTGAGCATAACAGCCATAATGATTGAATGTGTACTTAATTAGAATGAAAAAATATAAAAAGTTTGAATGATTTTATTCACAAAATGTGCGCCGGCACATTTCGTGGACTGTCCCAAGTATTCATACACCTTTTAATAATAATTAATATAGCGAGGCACTTAAACAGTTCATTTTTTATTTCTCTCTTTCACAAAAGCGAATTTTCAGGATAAATAGAGTATTTGTTAACGCGCATTGTGCAATCGGATCAGATGCAGTTAATATTAACCAATACATTGACACCATTTTGTTCACACAGAACAATGGCAATTTTGTTTCACTCATTTACATACCTTGAGTTTGAACTAAATGAGCAACTATTTTTTTTTCCTCCCACATTTAAAATACTTCATACATTTTTTAAATTTTTGATTTCATTACCATAATCATTTGATTTTTTTTTTATGAATTTTAAAATTTTATATAATTTGTAAATTTTTAACCCTGCAGCTATAATTGCTCAAAAATCCAATTTTTAAAATATTACTACTTAAAAGCATTATAGGTATAATATAACCTTCTGTTAGGTATCAAATTCAAAATTTTATATTTTAAAATTTTAAAGTCAAATCATAAGCTTAAAACCAAATGTTCTACTTTTGAAACATTAACATTTCAAGGGTTCAATATTTATATTTCAAGTGATTTATTAAGTTATGCTGCATGTATTTCATTCAATTGCTATTATGCCACTTATTGAAAATAAATAATGATGTTTTATTGAAAAAAGAGGAAGGATGAATTAGATTCAATATATTATACTAGAGGGATGCGCCATAACCTGCGCCCCCTGCTCGCTAACGCTCGCCAACCCCCGAAAATTGCTACGCAATCTTATATGGTTTGCTTCGCAAACAAAGCTCGCTTCGCTCGCTACTAACTTAGGTACATTGCAAATACACAAAATTCTAAGAATTCAAAACAACCATTAAAATCCATATAACAACTTTTTTTTTTTAAAGAAAAATTACATCTTTTTAGTAAATACTAAGTCATTAAAATCAATTTGAATTCAAATAAATGACATGTAATTCGTTAAACCTATTAGAAATGTGCTATAGTATAAAATCTTAAGATAAAATTTCTAAAACTGATATATTAACTAAAACTGATATACTGACTATAATTAAGTCTATTAAAAATTGAAATAAGTGAATTGCAATGGAAAAACTTGTATAAACAAAAATTATGTTTTTAAAAAATAATAACCATAAATGATTCACAACTTTGTTAAAAACATAAATATAAGTCTTAGAATAAATACGTGATAAGACAAACAAATTCGTGATATAAATCAAAAATCGTCAAATAAATTCGTAATATATAAATTCGTGAAAAAAGCGCTTTCGACAAAATACTAAAATAGAGATCTATCATCTAAGACTACTCACTTCTGCCTAGCTTAATAGTATGAGATTGATTATTTCAGTTCTCTTTGGTTATTTCAATTTCAGTTTTTAAAAGAGCTATATGATGAGCCACTTCAGCTAGATTTGGCATGTGACATTTTTAGCTGCAATCATTGATCGATTTTCTAGCGTTGCCATTTGGGGAGTTGTAATGAGGCTTTTTTTTGTCACCGTGTAATATATATATATATATATATATATATATATATATATATATATATATATATATATATATATATATATATATATATATATATATATATATATATATATATAAATCTAGATATTTGTCAGCTAGAGCAGGAGTTTTAATGGATACGGAAAACATAGATGAAAATAACTTAGACCTTGTTATACCATTCAGTAGAATATTGTTTTTAAAAGTAATATTGAAGAAGATGAAGTGGAAAATCAAATCCCAGACTCAAGTGCTAGTAAAAAACGAAAAAGATCCGATTATAAAATCGAATTAAAAAAGTAAAATTTGATGCGTCAACAAAATTGAAAATGCTGAAAACAATTTTGTAAACATATCTTGAACGCATGCATTGTGCACCTCTTGTCGTATTTTAAAAACTATTATTCAAAAATATGTAGTATATCTCGTCAATATATAATCTTTCTATATTTTGAAAAAAAGTATAAAGTATAAATATATTTCACAAAATAATATTTTGTATTTTCATGGACATCATTTTGTTCTGACCGAAGACATGTAATACTTGGAACAAAGTTGAAGCGATCTTGACCATTGTCAGTAAAAAATGCCTCAGTCAGACACCATCGTTCAAACAACGAAACAGCTATAACACAATAAAATTTATTTTATTTCATTTTATTAGTTTTAGATGAGCTTTAGTGAATTTATAGCATTTATTTAGTGAATTATTTGGTTTATTCCATATTTAAACGGTTAATAACAGGTAATAGCAAAAAATGTCCAAAAAGGAAGCTTCGCTTTACTAAGAAATCTAGTTTTAAACAAACTATATTAGGGAAAATATGAACTATACAGCTTAGTATAGTATAGAAAATGGTAATTAATTCGCATGTAAAATGATAAAGCATTGCGTACACGCAGTCCAAAATACACTACCTCAGCAAAACTTAGAAATCAAGATAATAGCGGTAGGAGCGGGATATCATTTAAAACTCATTTATAAATGTCATTGTGGTCTAACGCCCCCGGTATGCTCGACCTCACCTGCTGTATCCAACAGAGGGGGACACAATCAGATAAATGAGAGTTGGCGTGGTGACGTAGAACAACTTGGAGACAGAATTCGTAATGGAAGGCAAATACAGTCCTATCTTTTAAATTAATATTGAAAGGAAATAAAAAGTCCTCTCATTAGCAAAACACTTTTCAGGATTTCTTTTGCAACATACATAGTTTGGCAATTTAGTAATGAGGAAGACGAAAAGTCATTTGGAGTTGAATAAGAGAAAGTTGAGAAACCTTTTCCACGTTTTCAAGCCCTTAGGTTAAAAAAAAAAAGAGGTATCAAAATGGGCAAGACGTTCCATTTTTTAATCAGTTCCTGATAGAAGTAAACATGCATATGACAACAGTGATAATTATATGTTACAAAATATGTTATAAAAGAAAACAAATAGAAATTGGACAAATGAATGAAAGGATTTTAAATATTTATATTTGCGAAACTATAACACACTTACAATAAACGATACCGAAAATGAAAGAAAAACATAATAATTTATTAAGATTTTTTTTTTAAAGCTGCAAATATTTGCTGAGTAACTTTTTTGATGCATAACCGGCAATTAAATTACATCATTTTGCAGTTTACACACATTTTATATTTTATTTTATACCCGTCGTTGAACAGCCGATTTAATTTTGGATTTACGACTACTAATGTTCAACTCCGTACTCTTATAATTTTGAACCAATCCAGAAGACAAGGAAACTCCTGGATCAGTACCTTCAGAGGTATGATTTGTTATGGGAACATGGAGGACCTTGTGACTCGACAGATTTAATGTGCATCAGTCACGATTTACAACACGGGGAGTCTTCGGCCGGCGGGGATCGAACCCACGACCTCTTGGACAGGGGCTTACATATATTTTGCATTGTAGTACATTAGTTTAATTCTGTCAGTGGATCTTAATGCGGCACAAATGCATTTTGTAAGTCCGTGTAGTATTTTCGGCATAGGTAATTCCTAAATAGTGTCTTGGGTGCACGAGAGACAAGTGATTTACCCTTCATCATATAGCCACCAATATCCCCAGATTTTACGCAATTTTGTTTTGAGTTAACTAACTGATTAAGACTAAAAGACGGAAAATTAATATATACCTATATTGCCCAAAAGCAGTCAAAATGACTGGATTGTGAATGCGTAAATAAATTTGTTTAAAATTAATTTTTAATATTTTTTTATATTATTTAAAGTTATATAACAAGTTATTAGTAAATATTAAAAATAAAAAAAATTAATGTTGTACAAAAAGTCACAAAATTCTAAAAGATTGTGTCATTATATACATCATTGTTTTTCTAATTGAAATTAAGAGCAGTCAAGATGACTTCCTTGGGCAATCTAGTGTTAAATAAATAAATAAATGATTAACTAAAAAATAAATAAATAGTTAAAGAAATAACGAACTAACTAAATAAACAAATATATAAATAGTTAAATAAATAACGAACTAGCTAATTAAATAAATAATTGTTGAATTTTTTTAAGCCCGGTTAACCGAAAAGTATGGACACTGCTAATGAACTATCAATGTTGCTGATGAACTGCGTCAGTGTGAAACTACAAAATGTGTGGAATGAGCTTGATGGCAGATTTAGAGTTTTGCCATGTAACAAAAAGATCACACAATAAAAATTTGCAATAGAAGGAGTAGAAAAAATATTGGTATAATTTTTCTTGAATTTTGAGTATTATTTACAGTTACATCTTACATGTTCCCACTTCCAGATCTTGAGCGTTTTGAGGAAGTTTTCAGGTTTGAAAAATCCTGGAGAAATTGTTATTAAAATGTCCAGTCCAATATATGCTAACATTAACAAATCATAAATGCTAATTAACTTAATGGCGTTTTGATAGGTAATAAAACAAATTAGCAACTTTCTTAAAATTAAACGGAGCATTTATTTGCTGATATTAATTATATTTGTGTTAGCAATTACAAAATTAAAATGTTTGATTGCGAGCCAATTAACTTTCAATCGTAAGTTGTTTTTTTTTAACCAAAAAGTTTGAAAATAAGTTTTTTCTTAGTTAAAAGAATACACAGATCTGAAACAGCAAGCAAAAAATTAATTTTAAAAAATTGCGTTTAAAAACGCGCAAAGCTGGTGTTTAATAACCCTATATATTTACGTTAAAAAGTTAATTAAGCTTTATTTAACCAAAAACCCTTTTTAAGCTTAGAAGAATTTTTTTCTTCTTTATCTTTGTACCCATAATTTGAGGCTTAACTGATCCACGCCTTAAATGTGATGACAACAAACACCCTTAATGCAAATAACCAATCTCTCGCTATAAAAATTAGGATTATTTTTAAAAAAATTATAATATTTTCATTTAAAGGGACGGTTAATAAATTATGTTAACTCTGCGTATTTGAATCTGGTACACAATTTTACTTTAGCATATTAGCTATGAGTTTAGCGAGCTTTTCTTTTTTCAATATTTCGTGTGCTTCTGTTCTTTTTTTTTTCTTCTTTTTTTTTAAATTTTGTAATTTCCATGACAGCACAATGTTGAAACAATTTAAAAAAAAACAAAAAAACAAAAACACGTTCTATAATATTGTATGCGAACAATTCAGTGTAGTGGCATGGAAAACATCGTGAAAAGATCTAAAACATACAATCAATCTATAACAAAAATTGCTGTGTCAATTTTTGAAATCATTTAAAAGATATTGAAGAACGTTTTGTCACTAGCAATGGGTGTCAACTATGTAATTTCGTTAAGCATAATAATTAATAGTTGCAAATGAAAGACAAAATATACTAATAAATGCAAACGAAAGACAAAATATAGTAATAGATGATATAAAAGATTTTCTTACAAATAGATAAAAAAAAAAAAAAAAAAAAAAAAAAAAAAAAAAAAAAACATAACTATAAAATGTAGATCGTTTCATGAAATAAATTTTTTTTTCTCTTATTTAATAATCTTACTTAAATATAACAAAATGGCATTTTGGAAATAATTAACTCTTTCTACAATAATCTGTTCTTTTAAGACACACGTCAATAAAAATCAATCTTTTAGAGATACTAAAAGTTGCTCCGCCTTTTCCTACTTCAGACCGACAGGTGTGACGACTCTTTTCATTGGATGGGAAAAGGAACTGTACTCCGATTGGCTAAAGTTACCTGTCACTTAAAAAGTATAAGGTGGAGTCAACAAAGTAAACTATTGTCCAGAGTGGTTGAATTAATCCAATCGTTAACTATTTCAGCCCGATTAATATTATTAGCTAGCGGTTCAAGTTACTTGTTCGGAAATCTAAAAAAATTTAATATGTATATTCAAGTAATATTTTTGGTAAATTAAGTTTTAGTATGAAGAATGAGTTAAATATTAAAAATGCTAATAAAGTAAAACTGGGATTTGAATTGAAAATAAATGTTTTTTATGAATCTTATTGTTATCATGAAAACCATATATATGTTACGAACGTTCATATTGAGGTCTTAAGTTAATCTCAACAGCAATCCAGGAGATTATTTAAATATTAATAAGTCAAAATATTAATTATATGTTACTTTAAAAAAATCACACATTAAATTTTTTTTTCAACTTTAAATTAGCTACACATGATTAGTAAAGTATGAGCAATTTATTAATCCTTTTAAACATATTTCACGATATGTCTTAAAACGAGGAATTAGAATATCACATGAGAAACGTTTTTAAAGACAAAAATATGCAATTAATTATCTAACTGAAACTTTTGTAATAATAAAAATATGAAATTTAAAGAAAAAAACATTAAAAAAAAAGTGTTTAAAATATTATTGAATCAAATGAAAAGTACAGTTAATCAAAATTTTAAAATAACTTAAGAAAAAGTAGAAAACGATCTGATATGAAATCAAATTAAAAATTATTAAACAATTGCGAAAAAAATTATTTTAAATCAAATGAGACAAATTTAAAAATTATCAAAATATTAAATCAAATGAGCTCAAGATTGTGTTGAGTTACTTCGCAACGTACTTTTAGAAGTAATATGATTTTCGGCACTTAGGTTATAGTATATATTTAATTTGATGTGATGATATTCGGTGCAGAAGCAGAATTTTATTTCTTTGTTCCGTGCGTAACATCTGTGTAAATTGGCATTAAACAGAAATGGTTGCCTATTCAGGTTGTTCCATAATGAACGCCCTTAATATAGATTTTTATTATCTTTATCAAAAACGAAGTAAAAAAAAAATTATCTATATTAGGAATAGAATCATTATTTAATACAAAAAAAAGTAATAGAAATTTAAGAAAGAATGGCGATGGAAAACATTTAATCAGATTTGATTGCCAGAGACAATATAAAGAAAATTCAAGGTGATTTCTAAAAACGTCTCTGAATTTCCTCATACGAATAAATTGGTTTTATTGTTTTCATCCCACTTTCTTCAATAGAGATCCAACAGCTTTCGATAACTTTTTGCTTTTTCCTCACTATAAATATTAATTTTCGAGTCTTAATTTCCTTGTTTATTCGATTTTTCACTTCGCGATTATTCCAAAAAAAATGGACTTAGGGGAGGGGGGGGGGTATAATGAAATACATTGAATGTTTCAATTATACTCACCAAGAAGAAGCAGTGTGGATTATAAATTTCACAAAGATACAATATGGAGGGGGGGACCAAACATTTAAAAATGTTTAAAGAATATGATATCAAACGAAAAAAAATTACTAGCGATCAAAATATGAAATCAAATGCAGAGAAATTAAAAACGATCACAATATGAAATCAAAAAGAAATACAGAAGAAATTAAAAGCGATCAAAACATCAAGTCAAATGAAAAAAGAAGTTAAAAACGATCAAAATATAAAATCAAAGGAAAAACAAAAATGAATATATAATCAAGAGTAGAATTACTTCGTAACATATCTTCACAAAGATATAAGAAATACCATGTTACTTTCAACACTGATGCTATATTGTATGCAGTGCACTACAAGTAGTCGCTACTTTCTTTCATAGTTTGTAGGGCAGTGTGCAATTTTTTTTTTTAAAAAAAGTAGTGCACTGAGCCAAGCGATTAAAAAAAAAAAAAGAAAAAAAAAAGTTTTTTGCGATTTTTGGGAACTACTTTTCACGTTAGTTTAGTATAGGAACAGGGCTCTAACACAACTCATTTTTCGAATTTTATTATGGGTTCAAATCTTCGCGAGTCTGCCAAAGGAAGCAATTTTAAATGTCCCTGTGACTGCGAGTGTACAAGAATTGCGAATTTAGTGTGACGCATAACTAATATTTAAGTTATCCATTTATGAATAATAGATAATTTATCTCTTTAGTCACACTTTCACGCGCGAATGTAGGCTCATAAAACATTGATGATATTTCAAAGGAAGGAAACATATTTTCGATGTACTTCATTTCTTAGAGGAAATAAAAAAAGCATCAAAAATTTAATGATTTCCTAGCATCTCTTAAATTAAATATTCGCAGTCAAGGGCATAAAAAGTTTAAGACTAAATGAACTAATTCGAAAAAAATGTTTTAGAATAACAAACTGGCTCATATATACATGAATAAATGTTTCTAAATAATTCTTCATGTTTTATATAAGCCAATTTTTTTATTTTATTGAAAACCATTTTGAACGTAATGAGTAAATTAATTTCTTCATCAGCAAAGTTCCGTTCCTTAAAATTAATCTCTACGATTCTAAAGTAGTTCGTAGTTACTACATTTAAAAAAAAGTAGTTGTAGTAACAAAGTAGTTGTAGTAAACCACAAAAATAATGTAGTTTTCTCGACCACTGGTTGTAAGTGATAATGAACTGCAGAATTTAATCAAAAGTTATTCTGCTTTTTCTTGCAATTTAGGTAATGAAGTGCAGTAAAATCTAGTAAATAAAATATATTTTTTTATAAAAGAAATTGTAGTAAAGCTACTCACCAACAGGAGGTAGTGAGGGATATAAATTTTTGTTGCAGTAGTCTTCGTCAAAACAGCAGAGGACTCCATACTTTTGTGTATTATCGTGACGACAGATAAATGGGAAATCAGGTGGTAACCACTTTTCTCGACTGAGGCAGCTGTAAAACAAAATTGGGTTACAAAGTGGTAGCAAAAACGTGATAAATTTGATTCAACTTTAACACATCTCAATTAGTAGAGTGATTTTTTTAAAATTTTAAAATAAAAAGCGTGAAATGAAATACAGTACACCCTCGGTATCTTAAAGTTGAAGAGACACTAAAAAAGCGAGTTTTTGAGAAAATAAGTTCGGAACTAAATATGTTCTAAAAAGTAGAAAAATATGTTCGAAAATATTACTCTAAAAAGTAGAGTCATTAAATAAAAGAATAACTATCATTAAATATGTATGTAATGATAGTTGACTATAATTCTAAAAAGAATTGGTTTACAATAAACTTACTTTGCGATTTTTCGAATTTTTTTGTTTCATTCGAAAAAAATTTGACATAACAAGGTTTTGAGAAGAAACAGTAGGAATTTAAATTAACATTAGGTGGATATATAATGCCAAGAAGAAAAATACTTTTTTGACATAACAAGGCTTTCGAGATATTGAGACTGTACTGTATATCAAAGCCAAGAAATTGATAACGAAATAATTTGGCTACTAATTGCATTGTACATTGGTGATCAAATAGTGTATAATTTTCAGGTGGCAAATTGAAACAGATTCATGTCTAATTGTGGAAACAGTTACATTACTTCCTTCCTATCTTAAATAGAATGGATTGCAAATCGCAATTTTTAAAAAACATTTTTGGTCAAAATTCGAAATAAAAATATTATTCAAAAAATCATTTTATAATCGATTTATAAAGCATATTTTATATTTGTAAATCATCTTTCAAATAAAAAAAAATTCTACTTCAGATGTTTTTTTTTTATAGACTCTTTAATTAAAATATGAAAAAAAATGCAACAGAACACTTTACCAGTAAAACGCAATTGGTCATTAAGTGTATTATATGTTTCTAAAAACACGTAAAAAACGATACAATAATAAATTAAAACATTAGGAAAAAAAATAATAATATTTAAAAATCATAATAATAATCATTTTGAAATAATAATCATAATAATAATCATTTTGAAAAAATAATTTTTTTTAAACATAATCATAATAAAAAAAAATATTTTTCAACATATTTTCTTTTTTTACTTAATTTTGAATGACCTGTAGAATTTTCTTCATCATAAAACGGAAATCAAAAGTAGTTTCCGCCAAAAAAATTACTTAAAATAATTTTAGAGTACATTCTTGTCTACTAGCGACGCTGGCTTGTTTATTGAAAAAAAAAAAAAAAAAACTGTCAGGGTCGTTGGTCGTATTGAAAAAAAAAAAACTTACAAGGATTCATGATAAAAATTTTCATAAACTTCTTTATCACTTTTAAACAAACGTATGATACGACGATTAATCATAAAAATGTAATATTTATTAATTGATTGTGATAGAAAGGTTTTAAGGATTAGCTTTGTTTATTTTTAATTTTTGTATGCCGGGTTTATTTTGTACATCTCAGTACACATCAGAATTTTCTACATGATTTGAGGTTTTGTTACTTTATATTTTCGAAATAATTATCACGTTTTAAAATCCCTTAGAAAGAAAAAATAACTAAAAGCTTCCTCTCGAAATGATCAGTTTTATCGTATTATTCAGTTATTTTTCTACGCCGAAGGTAACAGCAAAGTCTTGAATGAAAATTAAAGAATCCACACGCAAAAAGCTTGTTGAGAAGAATGTGTTAGATATTTACTCTTTTTATTAAACGATAAAAAAGAAAGTCTTAGTTATATTTTTGCTAACGTTTTTCTCGCGAAGTTTAGCTATGTGACATGGCCAGCCAAGTAAGGAAATATGGGATGAGAAAATCACGTGACAGTGGCAAGGAATGTGAAAGGCACTGTAGGGTCACGTGATTCCCCCCCCCCTAAGTTTTTTCTATTATTATTACAGTAGGAGGGTCCATATATTTTTTAAGCCTGCCCATTTTTCTTTTACTTGAAAAGATAGCCAGATTTACACAATAAGGCTTGTTTTTTTTTATTATCACTTTCAGAATTTTCCCCAAACAACTCATTTTTTCCTCTTTTATTATTATAGGCCAAAAAAGAAACGGGGGGGGGGACAAATAATCTTGCCAAACAATTTTTTGATTATCTTTCCTGTTAGGAAATAGTTGAATTAATTGTGTGATTGTATGTAATGCGATTTTAGCTTTCATCAGTTTTTTAACAAGATTTTATCAGATTTTAACAAGATTTTATCAGTTTTTTTAACAAGAAGCTGTTATACTGCTTTCCAATATCTATGTATCTATCTATATATATATGTTACACATAGAAATTTTTATGAGCAACGTAGAATTTAAGTTACTAATTTTTCAAGTACTAAAAAATTAAATCAAAAACGCTTTTCATGTTCATATAACTGTGGCTCTTCTTCATAATGATTATTTTGCGCCATTTTCAGAATTAACATAGAGGTCGCTTACAAAATTTGACTTAAGAATCACGAATAACTGTTATAAATTCATAATAGTAGAGTACGATTCACTACATACACTGTAAAAAATGCTGTGTAATATCTCTCCAAATATGATGCTGGACAACCCCAAAAATTGTTTCAAGGATCCGGGTTAACTTTAAATCGAAGGTTTACACACGATTTAAAGGGTGTAATTTAAATCTAAACACTAAAAAGTGACTAATCTTGCCTCAACATTTCAGGCTTTCATACCATGTGACCGAAAACATCAAGGTTGGTATTTGGCGAGCTTTGAAAATCAGGGAACGCCAAGTATCGCGAGTAGTTTGTTTACAATTTGAAATAAGATGGAAAGAGTTAGCTGTAAATTTCAAAGCTGATATTCATCAACAGAAACAAAAATTGTCCGCTTCATATGCATTATGTTTTAAGTTGTGTAATAAAGATAATTATATTTTAATTTTTAAATATCTGAGAATTGTATTAATTGATTTTATATATAATTTCTATCCGCTTCCGTTTAGTTAAGCCTAGTTCGAATTCGTCTTCAGATTCTCTCTGTGCTGATTTCAATGTTATTGAATAACAAAAATAGTAGCTGCTACTTTACACCAAGTGCCGGCCAGGCGGCCGAGCGGTTAGCGTGCCTGACTGCGAAGCCATAGGCTGCGGGTTCGAATCCCGCTCTGGGCATGGATGTTTCTCTCTCTCTCTTTGTGCTGTCTTCTGTTGTGTGTGTGTATGATGTGTGAATGTGGACCACCCAATAAACGGGTTGTGGCGTGGGCAATGTTGCTCGTCTCCGTGACTTTGGTTCACAGGTGCCCACTGGGTAACGCGAAATGAGCAACAATTCTGGCATAGTATAGGCAACGATTCAAATTCAGTGCCTGCCATTGGGGGAAAAAAAAACTTTACACCAAGTAGTATAAAAGAACTTGGGTGTAGTGAAACATTAGATCCAAGAGTTATTAATGGCGTTTTTGGCGTGGAGATAGACTAAAATTTTTTTGCAATGTAGCGTTTTTTGCATGTGATGACATAGCCTTCAAAGAATAAACAACCTTTGAACAGGGCCAATTAAGTGAGTGAATAGAAATAGTGCCATACTTTTTTTTATTACATGAATAAGGTTTTTTTCTGTTTCTTAACTTCCGACGATTCTTTAGAAAGAGATAAGAGTAAAGAACAAAATAACTTAATTGCAAAAAGTTATGTAAAGACTTGCTTATTCTTCGACATAATCGAATTCAATCACGTATCTGCCATACTTCTAAACATCTTTTAAAATTTCTTTTTCAAAAATGTTGCTACCATAGGGTACAGGTCCGAACGTTGTTTAGATGATCCTCTTACCATGAAAAGTTGTAGCTCATTGCAAATAAATGAGGTGCCATCTAAGCCAGTTCGTTCGTTTATTAGTAATTCAAGATGAGATGAAACTTTTGAGTTATTTAAGGTACTCTAGACTTATGGTCTTCAACCTAAGCCCGTTTGCACCCACCGATAGTCTTCAGTGGGACCGTGTGGGCTGTGAGACCAAGACAAAAAGATTTCTCTATCCAATTAAATTCTTCCTAAAAATTTAAATTCTATTTATAAGTTCATTTTGAAAAAGTAAATAGTACCAGTTGTTCGTCCGGGATTCTAGAATATGCTCTTGGGTGCAAATTGGTTGGGAATCTTTGCTTTAAACCAAAGAATAATTTTAAAATAACATTCTTGATTATGTCACTTTGATGGCGGAACCGTTGTCCACAATGGAGAGGGATAACTTCTCATTAGTTTGAAAGAGCACTGGGTAACTCAAATTAACATTTAAGCGTCTGCTCTTACAACATCATTGGAGATCTATCAGTGATAAGGCAGAAGGATAAGGTATATGAAAAATTGCACGGTATCTCCAAGTAACTGAAGCTAACTATATCAACTCAAATTCATACCATGAGAAAAAAGCTCACATGGTTATGAACTCATCACCAGCAGCTCGAAGTTGACAAGTGGATTTCATTGCAAAATGGAAATTTAACTAAACTCGAACTTTACCACTAGCTGATCATCAGAGAAAACTGCCTAATGCCCGTTCAAGCCAAATGTTCACGAGTCTAGCAGAGACGCGGTAGCTAATTGGGCCGTGTTAATAAAGGAACTAGAGTCGGACTTCTGCTGTTATAACTCATTAAATCTAAATTTCATAAGCACTGACCACCGAGGCAAGTGTGTCTCATGTGTAACATTGTTTCTGTTTTCTCCCCGCAGTGTTAACAACTCTACGCACACGTTGTTTGTCTCAGTTAATAAGCACATGAGGTCAACCAATGTGTTACACATGCCGGGAAGTTAAATATTCTCAACACACTTTTGAAACTTTGGATAGAGGCATGTTTAATTCAGTTAAAACTTTCCGATATGCTATGCATCATGCGTTCTGTTGCCCGTTTATTAAATCGTTGAATTTCCGACGAGTGGTCACAATTAAATTAATTAATGATTTATTTGAATTACAAGACTAGAAATAAATGCACTTTGTCAATCAAATGAATCGATGATTGATTAATCAGTTGATATGAGTGATATGGATTCATTGATTTTGCCAATTGAAAACTTGTAGGGAAATTAAGGCAAGGCATAATCCTTATTTTCTATAGCTTTAGTTTGTTAACTTAATTTCACCAAAATATCACTTAGTACCTACTTTATCCATTCAACTTTTCTAATGGGAAAATGGTTTTGACATGTACTTAAAAACTATATTTTCTATGTTTTCTTTTCGCTTTCGAAACAATTCGCAGAATCATAATTATTCATAAATTCTGACCTTGGTGTATCTGGGTTTTTTTTCTTTTACAGGACTATCAGTATAAAATATGAAAGAAAAAAAACAAAAACAAAAGAGGAGGAGGGTTAAGCAGTTGAAAAAAAATATCAAGCTCAGTTTATCACTAGAATCTTGCAGGTCAAAGCAAAGGTCAAAAAGAAAAAAAAATCCCCAACTCCTCCTAACCAGCATTTCAAACCTCTTTTTCAATATATTAAAAAAAAATTAAAAATGGCTAAAAATGCACGCAATAAATGTTATTTGGAACCATTAAGAAAAATATATGTTTTTTTTCTTCCTCCAACAAAATTTACACCAAGTTATATATACCTATGGTTTAAAGTTGGGCTATAAATTTGAGGGAGAAATTCACGGGTTCAACATCCATTTTGGGTTCACATTTTTTTTGTTTGTTTTCTTTTTATTCAGCCGCTAAGGTAAAGTTAGATAACCCCATTCTGAGAAAAGCAGAAGTTTCAGCTTAGAATAAGTAGTCGAGTTTTCCAAAGAAATGTCAGCATAAATCGACTTAATCTAAGAGAAGGAAACGCCCCTTTAAACTCGTATTTTTCAGTCCACCTTTCTTTGGCGCAAAATAATAATAGAACAGTTTCACAATAAAATTTTCAGGATAGTCCACGTAACCTTTTTTTGTTTCATTGATATTTTAGCACTGATAATAGATTTCAACGAACTGCTTTAAACACTGAATTTAGCGATACTTAAAAATTGGTAGTAATGGTTACTTGTCTGTGGATAAACAGAACTTTTTTTTTTACACTTGTGACTAAAACTAAGATTTCAAATTCCCCAAAAATATTTTCATGAATAGCAGTATAGCTCAATAATAAAATTTTTAGGAGTGTCCATTGAGCTTTTGTTTGGCTTATTTTTTAGCAGTTAGAAATCGGTTTTAATGATCTGCTTTAGACACAGATTTCATTAAAAACTCAAGTTAATCATTTTTTTTTGACTTCGGATTAATAATAATTGATGACTACAAATATGAAATAATGCTCGTTACTAACATTATAATAATAGCACATATCATAAATAAAATTTTCTGAAAAAAATATTAATTTTAAAAAGCAGATATTTTACTACTTAGGTAAAACTTATTAAAATTAATGCTTTCATATTTGCCTATATTTATGTATTCAAACAATACATGTTAGGTAAAATAACGCGTCAAAATAATTTTAAAAAATTGAGTTTCATTTTCTCAAGACAGTGGCTTTTCAAATTGGCATTTTTCGTCAATTTCATATTGCTTACGGCACAAATCGATGAACTCCACTTTCTGAAAGATCTTTAATATAAGTGTCAATGCTTTTTAGATTTGTAAAAAATTTTCCCAATAATAAAGATCAGAAGAAGATAATTTTCATTGTTAAAAATCAGTCAGAAATAACTGTTATGAACTCATATAGTTTGAACAATATTATTTGTTAAAAATAATTATTTGATACGACGTCAGAAATTTCGAACAACAGACTTAAATATTTGAAATCTTTGGAAGAGGATATCATTGAGTACTTAACGATTGCTATTGTATTCAAACTTTATAATTGATTCACACATAAAAATTAAAATAATTTATAATCTATTAATACAATAAAATTCGTTACGGTGACAGTTCATAATAGCGGATAAAATTATCGTTATAGCGAACTTGTCGCTGTTAGCAAGACTTTATATTTAATTTTAAAAAAATGGTAGAATACTTTTGCCAACAAATTGTAGATTAAATTAAGTAGGTTTCTACTTTATGAAAGACAGAAATACCTAACGACAATAATATTTGAACAAAACGTTTTTAGTAAATGTGCATACACACATACAGACTAGTATTTTAAACATAATGCCTGCGTTACATCTTTTTAATGCGTCTCATGCAGCTAAATTGTAACATCCCAGTCTTTTTTGCCTCTTATTTTATTGCAATTAAACCAACTCTTAATTGAAAGGTTTTTGAACATTCATAACAGATAGGAACATAATGCAGATTCAAGCTAATGTTTTATATTTTTGGTCTTATGTTCCAAATCGAAAATTGCAGCGAGCTGTTTCAAATTTTATGGACAAGAGACGTTCCAATAGCAGGAGAAGTTTTTATGGGCAGTAATTCGAATATTTAGTTTCAAGAGAAAATTTTTGTAAATGCGTCTTCATTTTAAAGAAAAAAGACCCATTTCTATATTGATACCTGGAATAAAAAAGTCTTTCAGTTAAACCTTTTGTGTATAATATTGTTCACATATACAGTAAAAAAAAAGTATTCCTCTAAAAAATCGTTATTGCAGAAGGCTAGCAATTTTTAATTCGTTACAAATTCTTGTATTATTGTATATAATTGCATTATTAATTTGTAACGGCGACTAGGAAAATTGTCGTAATAGCGAACTTGTATTACGTCGAACTCATCAAATCGAGATTTTACTGTATATTTATTTTGGAACTGAATACTTCATAACTAATATTATTTATGGTTAATTGAAACTAAAAGGGCATAATACGACACATTTTTTAAGAATTATAAAATGAATAAAAATTATATATGATCAGAAGGTATCAATTTAATAGACTCGTGATACATTCATCATTTTAGCGTTTCAGCAAGAAGGAAACGTTCAGGGTTTGATCTAGAAATGACCAGGAGCATAACTATCAGATGCTCCTTCGTTTCTACTTTAAACTAAATTTATAGGTTATTTAATTATGAAAAGTTTTTAAATTAACCCACACAAGTAAATTACGATATGTTAGAAATTTGAACTTATATTTATTTCAATATTTGTTAATTCATAACTCTAATAGACAATTCTTAAGGAAAAACATAAAAAGGAATTGCTTGTAACATTTAGGGGTCCCCCAGAAATGTGGGGGCCCCAAGACCTGGGCTTTTCAGACCTTATGATAAATCGGGCACTGGAAACGCTCTTAATTTTGTTTTTGATCAACCACAAAGCTTATATCTATGGATGGATAAATATCACAAGGAAAATTTCAAACAGCATTTCGTTTCGCTAAAACAAGAGTAAAAAATCTGGAAAGTTTTGGGCTATTCTTTATTTTTAAAGCAGTCTACTGGTCAAAAATAGTTCTTTTTAGAAAATCGTTTGCTTTTATAAAATGGTGCTCGTTGCAACTTTTCTTTTTTGAAATCGTTTCGTTACAGATGCAGAGAATCATTGCTGCAGTGTTGTTGATTCCCTTTTTTTTAAAAACGTTTTTCGCAAAACATCGGACATAAATTTTAATGATACACCATTTCTATCTGCCTGAAATACCGAAGTACTTTAAAAGATGGTAAGCAATTCATTCGGTCGAAGTATAACTGATGTTTGTTGTTTAAACCTCCATTTGTTTTAACAAAGATGCTTTAGGAATAATATTTTGTTTAAGGTTCGTTAAAAGGTGTGCGTCATACATAAACAAATGTTTCGTATTTCCATAAATTTTTATTGTAAACATTTACAGTTTCTGAAACAGAAGGAAATTGATAACTAGAAAGCAGAACATTTTAGATTGTGAAACGCTAAGAGTAATATATTTTTAGTTTATTAATATGTATTTTGAAAGCGTTTTTTGGATGAAGTAGTGCTAAAAACACGTATATTCGAAATCAAAATAGTGTAGTAGTCGAAGTAGGTTAAAAAATTTAACTTAAATTTTAAATCAAATTACAATAATTTATCAGACAAATAATAATTTATCAAACAGTTACGAGTAATTGTTTTAATTATTACGTGATGTTGATTCCGTCAGTAGATGCAGTTGCTGTGTCAACTAAATCTTATACGTATGCTAATTGTAATTATTTATTGTTAGTTTCATATGTAAAATTAGCACAATTGAAACAATGGAAATAATTATCGTTACACATGAGTGATAAAAAGGTGACGTTACCAATTAAAATATTACATACTTTCTAGGCAAATGAACAGACTAAAAGAAAAGCAAACATTTTTAATTATTTGTAACGAAGTGTCATTGCACCTAATTCTAAACATTTCTTTTTAATGAATTTTTATATTTAATTAATATTTTTTTTTCGGAACTAGCATTAAATATGTTTAAAAAAAAATTTGGTTTGCAGATATGAGACGGTAGAGATAAAAAAAATAAAACTTAATGACATTTTTTATTTATTTAGAAATTAGGAGTCAAGTTCAGGCCCTAGATTTAAACCAGGTTTCATCTTTATACTCTTTAGAAACTTCGAATTATCTTGAACTTAAATATCGGTCAAATTTGTTTCCACCTTAATACGCTGGTAAGATTACACAAATCCTTTCCATTTAGAGAATCCATCTAGGATAAGGTTTAAGTTGATCCTGATTCTACCCGAATTTATTCCATTTAGAATTTGTTCTCACGGTTTTATGTCACAATTTTCACTGATTTAATTAATATATTGTTATGATTGCTACAAATTTTAGATGATAAAGTTTAAGATGATCCTGATTCTACCCGAATTTATTCCATTTAGCATTTGATCTCACGGTTTTATGTCACAATTTTCACTGATTTAATATATTGTTATGATTGCTACAAATTTTAGATGATAAAGTTTAAGATGATCCTGATTCTACCCGAATTTATTCCATTTAGAATTTGATCTCACGGTTTTATGTCACAATTTTCACTGATTTAATATATTGTTATGATTGCTACAAATTTTAGATGATAAAGTTTAAGATGATCCTGATTCTACCCGAATTTATTCCATTCAGAATTTGATCTCACGGTTTTATGTCACAATTTTCACTGATTTAATATATTGTTATGATTGCTACAAATTTTAGATGATAAAGTTTAAGATGATCCTGATTCTACCCGAATTATTCCATTTAGAATTTG
This sequence comes from Parasteatoda tepidariorum, assembly GCF_982258835.1. Taxonomy (NCBI): domain Eukaryota; kingdom Metazoa; phylum Arthropoda; class Arachnida; order Araneae; family Theridiidae; genus Parasteatoda; species Parasteatoda tepidariorum. The sequence continues at coordinate 107,596,690 of NC_141757.1, read as the reverse complement.
ATCTCACGGTTTTATGTCACAATTTTCACTGATTTAATATATTGTTATGATTGCTACAAATTTTAGATGGTAAAGTTTAAGATGATCCTGATTCTACCCGAATTTATTCCATTCAGAATTTGATCTCACGGTTTTATGTCACAATTTTCACTGATTTAATATATTGTTATGATTGCTACAAATTTTAGATGATAAAGTTTAAGATGATCCTGATTCTACCCGAATTATTCCATTTAGAATTTGATCTCACGGTTTTATGCCACAATTTTCACGGAAACGCAGTAAATTTAATATATTGCTATGATTCCTACAAATTTGCACAGTATTACGGTTCAGAGCCGCGATATTATGAATCATTTTTGTATGATAGTGGTATAGTGCAGTAATACTAGCAACGAAAGGGTTTTACTTTGTAAAAATGAACACCAAGATTTTTTTCTGACAAAAAGCTTAGTCATGTCATTATAAATGATACCTGGAAACTTCTCTATTCTTCTTTGTATGCTTTTCCTTTTTCTAAGAAAAATGAAGATTATTTAAGGAGAAGAATGGAAACTTGTTTGTACAAGCAAGTGAGACATTGTGGCGGAAGTATTTTTTCTCCTCGGAATGAAACGAGACCAATAGCTAGACTAATTAACCAATAGTTAAGAAGTTTTAAGAGTTTTATGTACAAAAAGTACAAATTTGTATTTTAACCTATTTACGAATCTGACATTGCTTTCTAAGCAAATGAGACATTGTTTTTATGCATTTACGATGAATCTAATTAGACTATACACAAGTCAATAGAACGTTTAGTTCAAAAGTTAAATTTTTTATGTACTAAAAGTACTACGTTTGATTTGACTCAGTACACTTTACTATCTAGAAGCTACATTTGAAGTACATTTTTCGATGGAATTTTTTATACTGAATTGGATGAGACAAAATTCGAGTGGATAGGATTTGAAGTTATAAGGCTGCATATTAATAAGTGCAATTCAAAAATAATACGTTTTATACAAAGCGAAGAACATTTTACATTTTTGAAATATTCTCCCTTTTGATTCGTGTTTGGTAAAATTCGATGAAATAAAGAAAGAAAAATACACGGGAAACTGTTCCTTACTTATCTGTATAGCAACTTAAGACGCGAGATGCGTTAATATGTGCAAGTATAAAGTAGAGTGCCTGTATTTACTCTAGTCACTCTAGTATAAAGTAGTTCTTTTTGTGCACATAACACTTATAACTTTTAAACTATTAGTCCGATTATCTCATTTAATTCAGCTTAAAAAGTTACAACAGAAAATATACCTTACATGTTCAGATACTTTCTGAATAGCAATGTAAAGTGCAAACATAAGAATGTGCCAAAATAATTAATTTTTATACATAAAAACGCTTGCAACTTTTGAACTATTTGTTCAATTGACTTGTGTATAGTTTCATTCGACTCAGAGTGTCAGAATACAGAGGAAATGATATCACACGTCTTTAGATAGCAATAACATATACATAAATAGATAAAAGTAGAAATTTGTACTTTTTGCACATAACACCCTTATAACGTCTAAATTATTAGTCCGGTCGTCTAAAGATTGGTCTCCTTCAATTCAGAGTGAAAGTTATTTATAATAAGTTTCTGGTCAAAAAATATCTTGAGTTATAATTTTTCCGAAGAAAAAGCCTAAATCTATTGGACTTAGTACTGATACAATGTAAAAGAAGAAACACTGAGTTAAAAGCCTTATCGTACTTTTTGAATCGACTAGCATCTCAATACATTTTCTACGAATACAAATGTTTAAAATAAGGGTAAATAATTTTACACCGTGTGCAACACGCCTATTTACTCTTTAAAAAAAAGGCATCCAATCAGGAATTTTATTGCGGAAAAGCACGCATGGTTACAATCACCAAAGTGGTAAAGGTGAGTAGTAAATCAAAAGTTATGAGCACTTAAAAACAGTACGCAAAACCTTCCTTAAGCTGACAAGATATTTGCATATTTTAGTCTTTCGGGAAAATTATTCGTTGAAAATATCAGTTCTCTTCACACATATGCCATATTTGAGTTCCGGCTTTTAAGTACTTTTCTTAGAAAAAGCAACATACCGGACGCTCTACAATAGTTGTTTCGTTGTAAAGAGTGTAAAGGTGACAAATGATATAGCTACTAGTGTGACGGGGAATGTGTTAGTTAAAAGTTTGCAATTCGGTTTTCTTTTTATGAAACAAGCTTTTTGATTTGCATTCTTCATAGCGATTAATATGAGGATTTTCTTGTGAAAAACAGTAGGGCGAGTTCATATTTTGGGAAGCGGGGATTTTAATTCACAGAATGAAATCGTAATTTTATTTTATTATAAGATGATCCTAGAACAGAAAAAGTTTTAATTATTTAGTTTTTCATGCTTTCAAATTCGACCATTTTAAATCGGTTTATTTTTCTTATATTTACACTGAAACCTTTTTCGGTAGCTTAATTCAAAATTTTTTTTCTAGTTTTATTTGGAACATATTCGACAAATAAAATAGTCTGAAGCTTGCCGAATATCAGAATTTTTTTTCTTTCCTTTTCAAAATAGAGGGAATATTTGGGAAGCTGCAGAGCCGTATTACGCATTGCTATAAGTCCAAAATATAAAAATAAGAACAAAATTGCCTCCAAACTCTAATAGGATTCCAATTATCCAATTACTGCCAATTCTCTAATGGGAGCAATTTGTACGATACCAACATGCATTTGCAGATATACAATTGGTAATAGTTTTAGAAGTTTCTGAGCTTAAAGTGAAAAAAGAAACATTTTTTAAAAAACTCAGATTTTTAGGTTACGCAAAAATTTCTTTTTTGGTTTTTTATTTACAAAAAAAAAGTGAACTAGTCTAAATATGGAAAATTGATAAGTAGTAGCAAAAATATGAGGATTTTCTTGTGAAAAATAGTAGAGTATGATATAGGGGGAGTGGAGAGATAGTTTTTTGTATATTTCACCCACATTGAATGCTTTTATGCCAGCCATCAAATCAAGGGTAATTTTCTTCAACACTGGGAGTAGATAAATACATATCATACTTGACGTGCTATGTCGTTTATTTTGTTATTTACTTTGTTTCATGGCATGTAACAGATTTTTTGAATTTTAAATTTCTTATATTCTCTTTTTTGGATATTTACTCATCTTGTCAACTTATACAAAAATTTGGAAAATCACAAAAATTTCAGGACGCTTTCCTTTTTTTTAAAAAGGAAATTAAAGAATTTAAGAACAACTTTGAGCCCTGGAGCTACGTTATAGAGTATTCTAGCGTATCTCCTTACTAATTCTAAAAGTTTAAAGCACTTCCGATAGTAACTATTTTTCATTTCTAATAGTAACTTTTCAAAATAATTTAGTAAAAAAAAATTAGGCTTTTATAGCTAAGAAATGAAGAACTGCTACAGTAAACTGTTTACTTAAAAAAACTTCATTCCACTTTCCTTAAATTTTACACGTGAGTTTTCCTAACAAAACCTGTGTGCTTATATTGTAATTTTTCATTCATGGGAATACAAAACTAATAAAATTTCATGATAATTAAAAATTCAACTTTTAGGCCTAAAAGTGTTACATATCAAGTGCATTATAGTTACATCTAGTATATCAACTAAAAACACATTTTTCTACAAATGTGTTTTTAGTTATGTGTTTTAGTTGTAAATGTGCTTGTCAAATTATTTAAAGAAAAACAACAATGGAACAAACAGTTCTCTTAACCAGGCTTTTAATGTTACATATTTAGGAATTTTTTGCATCTTTTTTCATCACAAAAGCTTTGTCTCCGTAAATTTTCAAAAAAAAAATATAAATAAAAAAATAAATAAATAAATATATAAAATTAATTAAGTTTAATGATAACTACTAGTTTAATATCAAAGCACGAAAAATTTACATGTTATTAAATACATCATGGAGCGAATAAATTATAGCGTATGACTAAAAACATACTTCTCACTAAATCTCGTAATCTAGTCTTGGAATTCTAGATCTCATACCTATGTGACAGTCAAAAAGAAATCTAATTTGTTAAAACAGAAGTTTAAATCAGTACAAATTTGCCTGATAGAAATTCCACAAGAATGATGTTGAGAAGCTAATTAGAAAATAACTTTTCAAATTATAAAATACTTTAATAAAGTTCGCTTTCGAGATTTTAACAACAGAGTTGCTGAACTATGAACAATTTTAGAATTTTTTTATTAAAACATTTGGATTCAACGTAGATAAAACAAGAGGGAGAAGAAAAAAAAAAAAAATTCCCCTACCAGTCACTATATCCAGTGACTAAGTCATGCTAAGCTATCGAGTTCCAAGCAAACCGCGTGTTTCATTTATAAGTAATTATCTTGCAGCTCAGTCTTTTAATAACCGTGACATGTGTGACACTTGTCAATTCCCGCAATTCCAGTTCTTAAAGTTGAAACACAAGTAGTTCGCAAAGGTAATCCGAGGAGGCGAAACAAATATAATAAAAATAAGAGGGAAAAAAAGAGGGGAATAAATACTTTTGGGGAAAGATTTGATAATAAAGTCCAGAAAATCTTAAAAATGTGTTCAATCTAAAGAGGTGAAGTGAGGGAGAGGGGAGTAGAGTTGAGTTGAGTTGGAGCAGAGAGTTTCAAATTTAATACTACTTTAATTTGACATTTGAGAAATGTTTCGAGCAATTATAAACCAAGAATTTATTATTATTATTTTTTATTTTTAGTTTTTAGAAAGTTGGTAACGCGAAGGGAAAAAAAAAATCTGTTTTTGATTGAGCTGGGTAAAAGCAAACCATTTTAGCATAATACTTGGAATATTGTGAAATACAGGTAAAAAATCAATTTCAAATTCTAAAACTTTGAACTAGAATTTCGATTTCGTTAAAACCTTTCATTTGATTATTGTGCTTGACAAGTAGTTACTTATGTCAAAGGTGTATTATTTCGAATAAACATCGTAAAAGAAATGCTTCTATATTTTTCTTTAAATCATTTCGCAAACTAAACGACAGTTTAATTTCTATCCCCAATTTTTTAATATTTTCCTGAAAAGTTAAATATTAAAAATAATAAGAACTTTTTGCTCATATTAAAAAAAAAGCGGGCATATATTTCTATGGAAAACGACTTGTTGAATTTGGCTAGGTTAAAAAGTAAAAAATAAATAACGAAGAGGAAAAAATATCTTCTTTGACGGAAAAATTAAATGAGTTTTTTAAGAATCCGTTTTTAAAGAATCCGTCAAACGATTAGAAGCTAAGCGGAAACAGAAAAAGCTTTTTAGTAAAGTGATAATAATGTCCGCAGACGACTTTTCAAATATGTTTTCAAATTACAAACCACCCGGTAGTGATTAAAAACATTCTGTCGACCTCCAATTACATAAAGTTGCACATGAAATTTCCCGCGTGATTACGATTATGTTTGATTTTTTAAATACTAGAGAGTGGCGAAGCTGCATTCAGTGAAATAATAACCACAGAATGAAGAAAAAAATTATTTCCAACTTAAAAGGTGAACAGTTTTGTGATTAAAGCGCGAGTGGGATTGAAATTTTTTTGAACAAATTGAATATGCAGTATTAGGACTTTTAGTAGCCTTAGGGGTGATGGAATTAGGAATAAATAAATAAAAAGTAAATGAAATTCCCGTTTCCTGAAGAAATCTGAAGAAATTGCAATTATAAACTTTGACATTTTTCATTTAATATTTCAAGAATCAAATTATTTAGGTAATCAGTTTTTTGAAAGACTTTCTTTTTCAATATTTTATTATTGTTTATTTTTCTACTTTCCTTACAAATATTTGAACTTGTTGCAGTGATAACTTCATAAAGTAAAATGGTTGCACGATTTGAATTTTAGAATTTGGCGAACTGAGAAAATGAACAGGCTTTATTATTTATAATTAAAGTAAAAGTGAAGTAATTTGATATTTGACTCCATACATTCGAGTAGAAATAGTAAACACGAAACTTATTAAGATTCTAGTTTCTGTACCATTTTGTGTTTTACTTTAAGTTAAAGTTTAGCGTTTTTAAAGTTCTTTTTTTATAAAAAAATGATTTTAAATCAATTTTAAAACTCGATATAAAAAATTTTCCAGGCTTATAAGGGGGAAAATATGTATTGGACTAGAGATGTACCGGGTCCTAAGATATCTGGTGAAAGTTGACCCCGCTTGTTCCGGTAAAATACGGATTCCTTACCTGTGGTCGGGTACTATAATATTTCGGCGAAACGATATAAAAATCGAATAATTTTCTACCGGACCAAAGTTTTACAAGGTATAGTTCGAGGGAAAATTATTGTGCGCTTATATATATTGAAAGACGTGTTTTTATTTTTAAAACTAAATTTTAAAACAGACCTGAAAATGCCCCTTGCCGTAAGGCAAGTAAAAAAAAAAAAAAAAAAAAAAAAAAAAAAAAAAAAAAAAAAAAAAGGCGACTTAATTTATATAAACAACTGCTCTCTTTTCCCCATCGTTTATTTATTTCTTTATTTTTATTTACTTTTTAAAATTGTTTTATGATAAAGGTACATCAACGAAGAAAAACTCTGGAAAACAGAATTTTCATTAAAATGTTTTCATTCAAAATTTTGATCCTTCAGAATCCATCAATTTGTGAAGGAAAGATTTATGTGGAAGTGTTCTCTAACAAGTGACATAATTTAAAGTTATAATGCATTCTTTAAATGTATTTCGTCTCTCAAAATGTTTTTAAATTAAGTTCTTTAAAGTCAGTATGTTTAAATAAATTTTGTCACAGATTTATATTATTTTCCCAGTTGAATTACATTTTTCATAGCCGAATATAATTTCTAACAGTCCCATATCAAGCAATAAAAAAAGGAACAGATTTTCTTTCATGAAATACTTTTTCTGAGAAACTAACGTATACTTACGTTACACGAAGAAGAAATATCACGAATACCTCAATGGTTAGCAAGAGAACTTTAACCAGACTAGCTGGAAATTTAATTCATTGAGCTAGTAAGTAAGGGACAAGCTTTTTAATAAAACTTAAGTTTAATATTACTGATGGCCAATTTTATTCAAACTTGCCTCTTTTCAATATAAACATAAATCAACTTATACTGAAAACGTCATAAAATATTTTCATATTAATTTTTTGTTGAGTTATGAAAAAAAAAGGTTCTCTTGTATATTTAAAATGAAAACAATTAGCTGGGTTTTAATTTGCTTTTATTGCATGCACTTTTATTTACTAGGAAATTAATCTTTAATGATATCAAAATTAGCAATAGCATTAGAATAATTTATGTGTCATTTGCAAGAAATATATATGTTTTGTTTGCAACAACTCTTGTTCTTAAAACTTTAAATAAAATGCTATGCCGACAAACACGAAATATAAGAACACAATATTGTATTTACTCATTTGCTGAAAGTAAATTTAGTATGAGAGCATATTATTACTCGTATATCGTTATTTTTCGTTATCTTTGAATTTTATTCAATCCGATTTCAATGTAACTCAATAAATATCAATGTCATTCCCTATTTCTAATTTATGTATTTATTTAACTATCCTATTAATAGAGATCAATAGTTTCAGTATTAGATTTATGGATTTGCATGCTACCTGAGCAGACACCTCTTTTTAGCGAACATCCCTAAGGTATCCACTTCACTAAACTTCGCACAAGAGTAAAATATGTCGTACCTAAACCAATTATTTCAGTTTGTCTGTTGTTCAGTTATTAGGAAACTGGAGTACCAAATCTACAAGACCAATTATTTTAGTCTGTCTGTTGTTCAGTTATTAAGAAACTGAAGTACCAAAGCTGCAAAACCAATTATTTTAGTTTGTCTGTTGTTCAGTTATTAAGAAACTGGAGTACCAAAGTTGCAAAACCAATTATTTCAGTTTGTCTGTTGTTCAGTTATTAGGAAACTGGAGTACCAAATTTACAAAACCAATTATTTCAGTCTGTCTGTTGTTCAGTTATTAAGAAACTGAAGTACCAAAGCTGCAAAACCAATTATTTCAGTTTGTCTGTTGTTCAGTTATTAAGAAACTGGAGTACCAAAGTTGCAAAACCAATTATTTCAGTTTGTCTGTTGTTCAGTTATTAAGAAACTGGAGTACCAAAGTTACAAAACCAATTATTTCAGTTCGTCTGTTGTTCAGTTATTAAGAAACTGGAGTACCAAAGCTACAATTATTTTTATAAACAGTTTTAAGGTTACCTATAATCTAAATAAGATTGCATCAAACATAAATGGATGTTATCCAGTAAATTGGGGTACCCGGTAGTTAAAGTACTTTAGCCGGGTCCGAGTAATAAGAGCTAATGAAAAACTGGCCAGGTAAGCTGAGCTCCAGGTAATTGTCGAATACCCGGTACATTTCTATTTAGGACCCTATAGATTCTAATGGTGAAAAGTGGGTGCGTGATATCATTTTCGTCAAATTTTGTTTTTTTAGTTAAAAAGACGTATGCATTTTTAGCGAAAATACTTAATAATATTTAACACCAAAGGAGACAACTCTATAAAGAAATTAAAAACACTTAAAAAAAATCAATAAATAAGAAATTCACGTCAGATCTAAGTTAATCTCAATTTTTTAATTGAATGGCCCCCTCATACTATTCGAATTTTAATTTTTCAATTTCAATTTCTGCAGAAGCTGTTTGGCAAGATGTGAATCAAATGTTCTCTAAACTTAAAATGGCGATGGTTAATTTGGCGTAACCCATATTTGCAACGTCTTCGTAATTGCTTCCAAAATCATGTTGTTTTTTTTCCTGCACAGATAGACTAGTTCTAAAAACAATATAAAAAATTTCTTGCAATTAATGTTTAATGGTAAATAAAAATTGTAGTTGCTGAAATTTCTTACCAAACTCGGAATTCTGTCAATTCCAAAACATTCTAACAACACCGCACGCTTTCCATGTAATTTTTCCTTTATTACTCATATTAAAAAACGTTCAGGATATTCGAATTCTAAACTCACGTTTAAATTAATATATTTTCAAAAGATAGAAAAGATCTCCAACAGCGACTGCAGAAAAATAAAAATAAAAAAAATCGAAAGGGAAATTCCACGAAGCAAAAACTTCTGTTAAAAGTTTTCTCCAAATCGATACCACATTAGAATGCTGTTATTAAAATAATCGCCCATTGGAATACTCGGGTTGAGAGATCTTTCCTTTTCTTTATTGTTTAAGAAAAAGACACGGCATTATTACGGTTAAAAAATTCTGATTACGGCCGTAATGGATACATCGATCATAAAGATTGGGTGCGCAGGGAGAGTTGCCGTAATCAGTTTATTTGTCCGTAATCCATCACGTACAATGACAGCAGCAATGATAGGAAATTAAGGCACATTTTCAGGGGGGGATTTCAACATTTGTAGGAATAAATGTATCTGACATTGCACATAAATAAATAAATAAGATACGAGGCAAAGATGGATTGCACAAAGATCGGGACTCTATTGAGACCGATCGAGAGTACAGTTATCTGAATTTTATTTTTGTGGTATCATCTGCGATTTATATTAGCATGAGTTTTAGGAAAATTGTAGATCAGTCTTTAAATACAATGCTATTTATGTTATAACCTTCGCTTTTGTAGAAGGAAAAGAAATATAAAAACGCAACTAAACTAGACTAAGTTTTTTCTCAACATTTAGAAGTTGAGATATTTGAAGAAGTGGTAGGTTAGTAGGGTACAAGTCAAGGGAATATAGTGCATTATAATGATGTAGTATATCAAATTCTGAATCCTTATTGTTGCTTTTAATAGCATATATATAAATATTTAGAAGACACTAAACGTCATTTATAGAAAAATAAGGTTTAATCACGGAAAAATTTTCTTCTTTTCTTTTTAGATTTACAGATTAGGTACAACTTTTAACCACTCGATTCGTAACAATTCAGTCATAAATCCACAACGTTTTCCGATCGTACTTTTCGGTAGTTATATATCGTTTTTTAACCGTATTTATGCAATTCTTGGACCTAATTAATACGATATTATCACGACACGCAAATTTCAAAATAGAGTTTTCGTGATTTCGCTTAAATAATCGTGACTTTTTGGAGACTTTCATGACCTTTTTACAAATTCGTGACTTTCATGATTTTCTTGACTTGTCATTAATCAATATTAGGGGTGATCGTATGTCGTATGCGATAGCACTCCCGATCATCACACCGTAGGATTGGTGTGTTGCTGTACAGGGTGGGCAGGATTAAAGTGTTCACTACGGGCTACGTATATAATTTTATTTTATAACCGTCGTTGAATAGTCGACCCAATTTTTTTGGGTTTACGACTACTAATGTTGAACTCTGTAGCCTTGTCATTTTGAGCCCAATCCAGAAGACAAGGGAACTCCTGGATCAAGTATCGGGAGAAGTTTGTCTTCGTAGAGGACTTTTTGATGGAACTAACCTGCGTTTGCGTTACAAGACTACGAGACCACGAGAACCTCCCACGGTTAGTCAAGAGATTCTAACCTGTGATCCGCCTGCCACTGAGGATATTTCACTTCAGCACTGTAGTCGGTGCAAATCGGATGCGGATTTGTATCTACAAGTCATTACTGGGATTCAAACCCGGTTTGCCTATGTGGAAGGCGAACGGTCTATATCTCTATATCATGAGTCATCACGGCTTGGTTTGGTTGCAGTCCAATTCAAACAGTGACAACGGTGAGTGGGTGTCAATCCAGCCAACGCTGTACAACGGCACACCGCTTCTACAGGTGGTGTGTGGGGTGCCAACGCACAAGACACACAAACATTCGTAACATCGATCCACAGAGCTAAGTATGCATAGCGTTTGTGGTATCATTCAACCACATTTGTTGCTATTCATGGCAGTGCTCCCAGGAGCCATTATTTCCACAAGACAATGTTCGATCACAGTCAACAAAGGTGGCACAGGACTGACTCCCTCCTATCCTGGCTTGCTTGTCATCGATTGAGCATATCTGAGTTCACTTGGGACAGAAACTTGAACAGCCTCAGAGTTCAGTAAAATTAGCGGAACATTTATAGCAACTGCGGAAAGAGATGCATCATGAGGGACTGGTATGATTCAATGCCCTGACCGTATCGCAACGTGCATTCGTGCTAGAGGTGGTTCTGTAGTCTGTAGGGTATTTCGTTAGGCAATAAACGATCATTTTCTTCTGATTTTTTAGTTAAACCAACGTAGTACTTAGGTATGTAAAATTTCGTTCCAGTCAGACAACTCGTTCGCGGTGTGCGAATTTTTATAGCTGTGAGTGTAGCTACCGTTACGGTTATCGTAATGTTGCCCAATAAACTAAAACGGTAAATAACTAAAAATTACTTTGACAAGACGCAATTAATTGATATTTTATCTGACTAGTTATATTGCGTAATCTCAATAAAAAATTTCATTGCAAAAAATAAAAATAATAATAATCTTACAATCACAGAGCAAAAGCAAAAAAAGAGAATTAATAAAAAAATATATTTTTTTATTTTCTTTGTCTGGGAAAAAAAATCTACATTACATCTTTATGTGCATAAGCAGTAACGTTTTTGCATGCAATATTTATTAGAAATCTTGATTTAAAATAAAAGAAATTCGATGTCAGTTATGCTTTTACATACCTTTTACTGTAAAAAAAGCAAAATAAAATGCCCAAATTGTAATATATATTGATTCAAGTATAACATTTTTACTACGATGTATGACAGAAAATAGGGAGAAAGTTTGTTAGGTTATGAAATTTTTTTCTTCATAAAACTCGATACTTATAAAGTTTATTTCTTACATGAGATATTCATTTAGTTTCTAATATACTCCATCACTAGACACATTTGACATTTTTGAAAACTAAATAGAATTTTGAAATGACATTATTAATTTCCCCTCAACCATTTTGAAAAGACATTCAAAGGAATTGTTTAACAATTTATTTCTTCAGATTTTGCTACAGTTAAAAGACATCAGCTAAATTGCTTAGGAATCAAAATCCCGAAAAAAAGTTCTGATTTTTTTAAAAATAAAATAGAAGAATCAATAAAAAAAATATTTATTTAACAGCTGCGTAAAACTTTTATTAAAAACTAGAAAGATCAGCCTCCTGCTCGCTTCGCTTACCAACCTCCGTAATTGCTACGCAATAATTTTCACATCTTAACGATAAACTAAGTGTTTTATTAGAATTAAAAATGATTCCAAAATTTTTTATTGTATTACAAAAAATTTCTAGTCACCGATTCCATTGATATAAAATTTAAACATTTATAATTTAATCAAATGTTAAAAATTGTCTACATTGTCTGCATTATTTCAATGAAATAAATATTTATTTAATAGCTGCTGTACAATTTCAAGGAGGTTCTTTTTCGCTTCGCTTACCAACCCCCATAATTGCTAAGCAATAAGTTTTATTTATTAATGATAAACAAAGAATTACATGGAAACTATAAATTATTCAATTAAATGATCCCAATTTTTTTACTGTATTAACACAGATTTGGTTTCACAGATTTAGTTACCGTCTTTATTGGTGTAAAAATGAAATTGAATCTTTTAACGGTCTTTTTTTTTATAGAATGGTAATCATACATGCAGATCTGCCAACTACTCCAGCCGTTGGATCTGCAGTTATTTCTAATTTTTCTAAGCTATTAACCTACTGCAACCTTCATTAAAAATTATTACAGCTCAGAAAGATGCAATTTCAACTATTTATATTGTAAGTACCATTAGTTCTTTTTCTTACAAACAAATTATTTCGATAAAGTAGTTGAAAATGATAGTATTTTACTAAGATAATTTGATAGGAGTGAGCAAATTCATTAGTCAACTGAGTATACTAATCCACTTGTTCATACGTGTCACAGCAAGCAATGCAGCGCTCGACATATTAAGCTGCAATTTTTACATTTTGACAAAAATCAATTCAATACTTTGGTACAATAATCTTAAAAGAATAAACTATTGAAAAATACATTCATTTGCTTGCAGTTTTTGAAAATTTTGCAGTGTTGTTCCCCCTTACTAGCTGTCATGCAACATTTCGTAAAAACCTAGGAGGCTCCAACTCTTTCTCGTTTATCAACCCACACGATTGATTCATTATCGATTTTGTAAGAAAGTGTAACATAAAAATTATACAATCAAATCATCCTTGAGCTGGTGGCTCAGGGGAAAGAGCGCTCTCTCGAAATGAGGTAACCCATGTTCGAACTCCAGCAATGGCTGGCCGAAACGAATTATTCACCCGGCTCGCACCGACCAGAGTGCTGACATTAAATATCCTCAGTGGTAGACAGATCATGGGTTAGAGTGCCCTTGCCGTCAGGCTTACCGTGGAAGGTTTTCGTGGTTTTTCTCTCCATGTAACGAAAATGTGGGTTAGTTCCATAAAAAAGTCCTCCACTAAGGCAAATTTATCCCAATACTTGATCCAGAAGTTCCCTTATCTTCTGGATTGGGTTCAAAATGACAAGGCTACGGAGTTGAATATTAATGGTCGTAAACTCAAAGTTGGGTCGGCTGTTCAACGACGGTTATAAATGAAATAAAATAAAATGATCTCAAACATTTTTTACTGTATTAACACAGTTTTGGCATCGATTCTAGTGTAATAAAATGCAAACATAATCCTTTTGCTAGGTGACAATGCATTTACAATTTTGTTTCTAAAGTTCATAATTAATTTTTGGCCACAATAAATTTATATTATAACCACAGTTTTGGTATCGATTATATTATATTGAAATTTAAACACAATCCCTTTTTTTGCTTACAATTAAAATTTAATCTCTATTTTGCTTTTAAAATAAAGTTTTGGCCACTATACATTTATTGTATTAACACAGTTTTGGTATCGATTCTGTTGTAATAAAATATAAACGCTATCCTTTTTTCAGTTATAATTGTAATTTCATCTGTAATTTTGTTTTTAAATTCATAATTATCTTTTGGCCACTATAAATAATCATTAAATGTTTTTTGCCAAAGAGATTATTTAGTAATAGTGCCAAAAGTTAATTCCTTATAGTGCCTTACAATTTAGTATTCTATATTTTAAATGCATATATAATAAAAGTAAATATATTTATCATAAAATATTACGTTATCCGCTTATACTATAGGATTACTTTATAATAAAGAAGCATCGGTTTCAGTTTTAAGCTTTTAAAAATAAAAAATAATAGGCAAAAAGAGGCAATAAAAAAAGAAAAAGAAAAAAAAAGTAAATTTGATGCAGAAAACGGATGATAAATAAATAATTAACTCAACTATTATTAAGCAATGGATGAAAATTTCGCATGTAAAAATAACCATCACACTTTTTCTTTTTAATTAATTTTATGCTGATGACTAGCAACGAAATCTAGATCATCTTCGCTATTAAAGTTACCCAATAAGAAATTACCAACAACAATGAGAAATAGTTTTAGACAGTTATCTTTTTTATGATATATTGAGATACTGTTTAATTTTAATGTGATATAGCTCTCGAAACGTAAAAGATGTTAAAGTTACCGCTCTAATTAATATGTTCAAACATTAAAGAAAAAACGGTTGTTCTTCTTATAATTAAATATTAAGATCCTGACTAGGACTGGGCGATATAAGAAATTTTATATCGTGATGCATCGTCAGTTTTGCATCACGATATAGCGATGTATCGCGATATAGTATTTTTGAAATTCATTTACTTGTAAGGCGCAGAAAGTCAGATTTCGATCAAAACTTCATACTCAGATTGATTTAATTCAATTTATGAATTTGATGTACATGTTTTGCTTAAGATATTAATGTTATATTTTCTAAAAATGATCGCGCAAATAACGAAAGATTTCTTAGTTTAAAGATAAATAATAAAAAAATAAATAAAATTGAAATTTATCTAACAATATAGAAAGAAAATTAAAAAAATAAGTTAGTTAAAAGTTATTCGTATGCTTAAAACAAAGTGTTAAATAAATTAAAAAAAAAAAAAAATTTAAAACACAATTTTGTATTATAATTATTTAACATAAATAATAAAGTTAAATTGAATAATTACCGAATTCTGAACGAAAAAACAAAGTAAGATTTAATTTCTGAAAAATAAAAACAAAAGAATTATGATATTCGATAATTTATTCAACTGACAATATTGAAAGAAAATTAAAAAACACGATTATACTCTTTAATAAAACGAAGTGCTAAATGATTTTAAAAAAAGAAGTCGCAATCGCAAACATTACTAATTTTTTTGAATAAACAAAGTTAATTGACTTATGTCCAAATCCAAAAGAGGAAAAATAAGTTTTGTTATAATTTTATTTATAAAAATGAAAACAACTAAAGATTTATAAATTTAAAATCAGTAATAAAAACCCATTAAATTATTATTTTATCCAAAAAGTTTTTAATAAGTTAAAATAAAGTAAAAAATACCCTAACAAATTTAATTACTTTTTAATTTAATTCTTTATGGGCATCTTAAATTAGATTTCCGTTTGTAATAAATTCAATAATGTAAAATAATACTTAAACATATAATATCAAAATTAATTTTCACATTTAAAAATAAAAAAGAAAGTTTGTTTCAAAAAAAAAAAATTACCTAATTAATTAAGAAACAAGCAATCACAAAGTCAGTCCCACTGAAAATAATCTACAAGAAACGATATTAAGTCGCGACAAAGAAGAAAAAAAAACTAAGAGGTGCGGAAACGAACATGCGAGATCACAATATATGTTCTCAAAACTGATTCTGATTCTACCGCTCATCAATCAAGGCCGTTTCAATATAACGATACGAACATCGTCTTCCCCAGCGCGATTTGTCATCGGAACGTAAGAGATCCTTGCGTGTATTGTATCGCTATATCGTATATCTCTATATCGTTCGTCTTCTTTACTCGACGGCTTAAATCAGATTTCTGATGCATCGCCTGGAACGAAAGTCGCTGTATCGGCCTGCCGATACAGGCGTTAAATCGATATGTCGCGATATATCGATTTATAGCCCAGTCCTAATCCTGACATATGCGAACCAAAATAAACTTAACTGAACTTCAATAAAAAGATTAGATAGTTTGATCGAATTATTGCTTTTGCAAAGCAGTTATTTTAATTAGAAAAACTGGAATTCTCTAATTTTCACTTTAAAAAAAAACATCATTATAATTCTGAGATAGCAATAATAGTTTTATAAAGATAATTTCCAAAAATCTTAATTACTATAGTTTTAAGATTAAACGAAATATTTTGAATGCATTTTTAAAAAGTTTCCTGGAGAAATAGATCGATTAAATTTTAAAAATATATATTTCCGTTAGAAAGAGTTTTGAATTTAGCCCACCATAATTTTTAGATAGTACGGATAGTTTTTTTCAAAAATTTTTGATCTTAAAGATATTTGAGGCAAACTTCAGCTTAGGCCTTTATAATCTACATAAAAATATATTGATGAATAGTTTTACAAGCATTTTTTTTTCCTTTAAGAATTTTTTGGGGAAAAAAAAAAAAAAAAAAAAAAAATATATATATTTTTAACGATAATAAAAAAAAACGGTAATAACAAAAAAATGACTAAAGTTTAAAAATTTTAAGTTAGCTTTGCCGTTTGTAGGTAGTAGGTTTGTAGGTTCTTTTCAATACAAGAAGCATAACGTTTATTAAAAATTTTAAAACAATTCAGACTCAAATTAAAAGCACAGACAGAGAGCAAGTTCCAATTAGTAAAAAAGCTCAAATTCTCAGTAATTAGAACTACTAATTATTTAGATTATGCAGCGGTTGTCTTTAATTAATTACAGGAGTGTAAATTTTCGGACACAGTTTTCGAATCTTTATAATCCTCTAGAAAATAAGCAAATAACCTTTTTTTTCCGCCTTCCTAAGATTATAAAACCTTTAATAAAAACTTGATTAAAAACATGTCAAAAAATGACACAACGGTAGGAAACACACAGAGTAATGAGTATAAGTCCCATTTAATTAGGAAATTTTCAATGCTGTTTGGAATTTTTAAAAACACAAGCTCAGGGAATTACACGATAGGAAATCTCTAAAAAGTATGACTTATGAGTTACTTATACCATTGGTGGGGGAAAAAAAAGGAAGAATCCGTGCATGCAAAAACATACCTCATTATTAAGTGGATAAAATAAACTTGTTCTGTAAGGCGCTTAAGAAATCGTTAAAAATATTTATTTAATTGAAATTAAGTATTCGGTGAAGCCAATTTTGAGATAAAGTAGTTTATATTTTAGAGTGAAATTAGATGCATTTGATTTAAAATGTAATTAAAATTTAATTTTTGAACCGTTGGTTTTTATTGAAAATCTCTTCGAAAATTGTATAAAAAATACGATTATCATTAGAACATTTAAAAATGTGATAAAATGGTAAAGTTACATTTTGCACGTATGCTATATAACTTTACTATACAAGTACCGTAAACCGGGGCGAGTCTACCCATTTTTTCAGTTTGTTTCAACTTTCATTTTTTTCAACTTTCGTTTGTTTCATTTTTTCAACTTTCAAGTGGTCAAACTTTTGTAAATATTAACGAAAAAAAGGCTTTTAATAGGTGTTTCGGAATCGCTATTTATCCCTCTTTAAAGCTGTGAAATCGATTTTAGAAAATATTAACAGTTACGCTGTTACTGTATATTTTTATAGAACTACTGACAAATCTCTCGTATGGGGCGAGTCTATCCATTCTACTAAAATGAATGTTAACATTGTAAATAATCAAATTTTACTATTAAATTGTTATTTTAGTTACTATATAGGATATTTATGAAGTAAAATTCATAACTTTATTATATATTCCATTTTTTTACTCATAAAATAACACAAATTGAGTATTTGATCGATTATCACATTTTGATCACAGTTTTGTTTTTATAATCATTAACATTATAAAATAAAATTTTTTTCTGATTATTGTCGATAAAAATAAATTGAAATTAATATAAATTTACAATTAAATAATTAATAAATAATAATAATTAAAGATTACTAACAAAATCGAAATTCAAACATTGGGAATCATGAAAAGTCCTTTTCCCATTCTTTTGGGAGGTAATAATAATTTATAAATAATAATTTATTTTAATTGCATTAAATAAAAAAAGTTAATTTCATAATATAAAAATTGAAAAAATAGGTAAAATAAACATATTTTATATTTACATTTATTCCATTCCTATAAACCTATAAATTTTCCAACCTATAAATTTTCTTATTAATGATAAATTTATCAATGCAGAATTAAAATAATATACTCAAATTCATTGAAAATGACTTAATTTTAATATAAACAATGTTCTAAATTATATTATTATGCTTTATTAAAACTAAATACGAATGGGTAGACTCGCCCCGCGAATTCTAGCTTTTTGTTTACAATAGCAAAACTTACATTCTTTTTGTTTTTTTTCATATAAAATTAATGTAATCTTAGTCTTAGATAAGTTTATCACTTAACCAATGTGAAAATAGTAATAATAATAATATACTTACGGAGCACCAACTAAAAGTTTGCTGATTTTCAATACAAATCTCTCAAAAGACGTTTGAACAGGTCGGTTAAAAAGACACCAAATAAATAAAACGGATCAAACTACTACAGCGCCATCTTCCTTAGAGTCTGAACTAAGTCCTCCGTCGGTAAAATTTTTTTTATTTGCAATTTAAAATAGTGAAAATTAAATAAAACTAAAATGGGTAGACTCGCCCCGGTTTACGGTACGTAAATGATATTTTTATGTTTATTTCAGTAAGCATAAATTTTATTAGTTTTTCGATGGAAAGTAAAAAGCTACTTTATAAGGTGCATTTCGTATATTTTATATTCGTTTATATTACGTATACTGAGCTACAATCAGAAAAGGTACTCATTTTCAAACTTCTTTTATTCGCTGTAATTTGTACATAATTTTTGCAAAAATTCAAATAGAGTACCGTTTCTAAAAATTTATTTAAAAATAAATTATGATTATGAAATTTAAAAATTTGTAAACATAATAAATTTTTCTTGACAGCTGGATTGGATGGAAATTTTGTTTCCATAGAAATAGCATAGTAGTATGTCCAGACTTTTTCTCAGGAGTGTATAATTTTGTATTAGATAAGAGAGATAACACAGTAGTAAGACTAAACTTTTTCTCAGGAGTGTATAATTTTGTATTAGATAAGAGAGATAACACAGTAGTAAGACTAGACTTTTTCTCAGGAGTATATATTGTAATAGAGTTTAAAGTGAGATAATACAGTAGTAAGTTTTGATTTTTATCAGGAGTATATAATTTTGCAAAAAAGTTTAGAGGATATGTAACACAATAGCGACTTTCCCCCATTAGTATATAATTTTGTACAAACGTTTATGAAATAGAAAGAACAGGCTTTTTTCTATGTGTACATAGTTTTGTACATAAGTTTATATGATAAACAACATAGTAGTAAATCCACATTTTCTCGTCAGAAATATATAATTTTTAAGAGTCACAGTAGTCAGTCCAGATTTTTTTTTCTAAAGTATATAATTTTTATACAGTTTTTAATATAATTTTAAAAAAGAAATAACACAGTGTTAAGGGCAGACATTTTTTTTATGAGTTTATAATTCTTGTAAAAGTTTATAAGAAAGATATCATAATAGTTAATCTAGACTTTTTCCCCCCAGAAGTATAAACCTGTTATAAAAGTTTTCAAGATGATTTTAAAAACTTTCGTAAGGGAAATAAGAACAATCAAACTTTCTTAAGAAACGGTGAAATAAAATGAAGATAACAATTTCAATAATAGGTAGAAATAAATATTAGTTCTTTTTATTTTTAAGTGCAAAATGCATTAAATTTGAACTTTATAAGAAAAAGATACATTAAAATAAAAGATACGAATCATTTTTTTAAAAATTTATCTCAACAAGTAACAAAAAAACTTGAATTTATAAATCAGATAAAAAAACTTTGCTTCTTTGGATAAGAATCCTTTTTTCCTCATCAGAATATTTAAGTAGAGTTCGAAGAATGTTTCCTCAAAAATATTAAACTTAAATTACATACAGTAAGGAAAATAAATAACACTATTATAAGTTTCATATTTTCGAAAGACATATGTTAGGTTCATTTAAATCTTACTTTATATTTTTCGCCGTTTAAATTTTATTAAAGAATAATTTTAGCTTTATTAAATGAAACATTTGGTTTAATCACATCTGGTTTGGTTAAACTGCTTTGTTATTCAAACATAAGTTATTAAACCGAAGTAAACACTTATATTTTACATTAAAATAATTTTGCATCAAAATAAATGGTGCAAAATTTGTATAGGGTCCCTAAATCTATCAAGGACATTTGACTTGAATTTATAGACTGTTAAACTGCTTTATTTTGAGACTGCTGTTTGTACTAGAGAACCTAGAATAGCCGTTATCCGATTTATGTTACGGTCTCGACAGTCCTCTAAATAAATCTTTAGATCTACTAAGGCGAAATAACAACTTCCTCGAAATTAAAAATCTCTGTTTAAAAATACACTTTTCCAAATTATTTTTCGTACTTGAAAGTTATGCTTCATGCATAAATTTTCCTATGAATGTACTTTTAGGACTTCAATTTTGACAATGATTCTAAAAATATACATTTAGGACTGTTATGTAAGGATTTCATTTTGGACAAAGATTCTAGAAATAAACATTTCACGTAAGGACTTCACTTAGGAAAAGGACTTCATTCTTGTCAAAGGTTTATAAAAATATACATTAAGGACTTATACGCAAGGATTTCATATTGGACAACGATTCTCGAAATACAAATTTAGGAATCGAAAGTCATAAAGGACTTCATTTATGAGAAGGATTCTAAAAATATATTTCAAAGGACTGTCATGTAAATACTTCATTTTTGAAAAGGATTCTAAAAATATATGAATGGCTTACACTGCAGAACACCTTATACGCATATCTGTAATAAAGAATAATGTACATGCACTTTTAGGACTTGAAGTAAGTTATTTACTACTTTACGCGTGAGTAACTAATTTTGTCTATTAACTATATGAAACGGAATAACAGTTGCCGAAGAAATCCAGTGTTTTAAATGGTGACTGGTGCACGTTAAATTTGTCGGGTTATAAAGTCCTCCAAGTTCCCATATCAAATCATTACCTTTGGGAGGTACTGAATTGGAGATTGATCGTTCTCTGGTTCAGGTCAAAATTACGATCTGTGGATGAATCAATGGGTCGGTACTGTAAAATGGGCTGTGACGCATGAGTGGCTGAATTGATATTCTTAGCCATAGATGGCGCCACTGAAAAACAGGAAACGCACTCTCTGCCTTAAATCCACTTGGTTTCCTAGGCAGCCTTGCCGGGATTCGTAAGTGGCAATAGAAATAACAACAATATAATAATAAGAAGAAATAGTTCAAAGTAGGATAAACTGCGAGGAAATAAAAGATTCGAAATAAAGAAAGTGTGCTTTAGATTAACTTTGCTATCAACAACATAAATAAAAAATAAAATAAATGAATAAATGAAATTTAAACCAGAAATAAAAATGTATATTACGGATATACAAGGTTATGTTTTGATTTAGATTAATTTAGGTTGTTTTTTGTTCTGTAAAAGATGTTTGAATATCTGTCAATAAGACATAAAACTATAAGAAATTAAATTAAAAAGTCTAAGAAACATGAGGGTAGCGTTATTTTGCATTTTATTTGTAATTATAACGTGAGTATACGTAAACATTTTGAAAAAAAAAAGAATGTTTTATTTTCCATTTAATTAGTAAAATAATTTTTCTTGCCTTGAACGAAATTAAGTTCAATTAAAATTTGTTCAAGATAATATTTGATAAGATAATGTTTACAAAACAAATACAATCTATCTTGAAATTTTTTTATCTGTAACTAAAATAATTTTCAGAAAAAAGTACAATATGCATGCTAAGTATAATTTCACTATAGCTTTAATTACAGATATTTTTTGAATAAAAAATATTGCAGTTTTTAAACTAAACAATAAACTTTTTTCGTTTAAGGTACTGAAAAAAAAATAGAAATGTGCTTTTTTTAAATAAAAAAATTAATAATTTTTTTTTTTAAAAAAATCGGACAATACAGACTTTGGGAAAAAGTACAATATATGCATTAAGCATACTTGTAGATAAATTTAACAGCATATTTTTTCTTCAAATAATAATATTAATGATAATGCGTTGTTTCCAAAAAAATTAATTATTTAAAAAAAATACATGTTTTTAAAATGTGCTAATAATAAAATATAATAAATGAACTAAGTATATTCTCACAAGAATTTCACAATAGTTTTAATTTTAAATTTGTCTCTTCTATTAAAATATGTTTCAATTTACTAATGTTTTCCAAAACATGTCTGTTATTTCTCTAATTGAAAATAACAATAAAGATTTATTTGAAACAAAACTCTTGCGTTGAAGGTTTCAGCATCTTTTAAGACAATAGGAGAAAACATAAAGGTTTGTCTTGTCTGACGTTCATTAAAATTTATCGAACTTTATGCGAAATAATAGATTTCAACACATATTTTCCTTCGAAATTATAATCGAAATAAACTCGAAATGTGAAAATTAGTCGTTTGTTTGAAAACGTTAATTTTGATAAAGGTATCCTAAATACACGCATTTTCTTTATTACTACCATTTATATGAAGTGAATAATTTAAATAAGTTTATTGTAAATGAGAATTAGCTTTGATATTATAATGAATAAAAGCTAAAATAACGAAAATGACGTATTTTATTAGAAATAATGATGCACTTTGTTAAAATTGCATTTTAACTTTGATGTCTTTGAGAGTAATTATCAAATTTATTACTTAAATATAATATTTTTTTTTAAAAATTTGTAACAAATTAAATTATTTATAATAACTCTTGTGCTTTGTAATATTTCCTGAGCTAGATTAAAAATTATAACGTCTTTTATAATGGAGTACATTAAATAGGAAACGTGTTAATTTAATTATTTAAAATTGAATTATAAAGTACAATAAATTTTGATTGTTATTATTCTGAAACAACTAAAATTTCAAACTTTTTAATATATAAATACATTTTTAATTTTTTCAGTTTTATTTACTGTTATCTAAGGTATTTTGCTAATGCATATTTTTTTGAGCTTATATTGAAATTATAGTTACACAACTTTTATGAATTGGCTCTTTAATAAATATTAAGTTTCTTTGAGTATAGTTTGATTTTTTTTCATATTTAAAATCCCAGAAAATATACCAAAGGCATATTAATTTTTTTTAAATGTTTCATTCAATTATTAAATATTATGTAAAACGCTCATTTCAAAATATTTTAATGACGAAATTTGATTTGAAATGGAAATATTATGTCGAAATGTGTAATTTACATTTTTTAACAAAAAGAATATAAAATAAGTTTTTGAAATTTGATTGGTGCCATTTAGGCAGACTGCTTCGACCGATGCAGTGGAATGGTTCAAAAGTTTCTGAAAATTATGAATAAAATATTATTGTATGTTAACTATTATATAATATGCACTGCGGTTTTTTTCCCTTAAACAATTAATTTAAATATTAAAAAATCACCAAAATAAAAAATTTCTACGTTATGTGGAAACTATGCACTGGATTTTACAAAAAGTTCGGATTCTAAAGAATATTTACATTTCAAAATTAGAAGAGGTGTGTATCGAGCTCCATATTACAGGACTCACTCATTATTTAATTTATTTGTAAATATCTACACTAACATTACATACTCGTTCTTTTGTTCAATTAAATTCATTCTCGAATACTTAATAGATTGTTGACCGGTGACGAGTTAGCTCGTCTTTTCATGCCCAAAAAGGGTGTTGACCGATGACGTGTCAACTCGCCACTGCACTTGGATTATCTATTTCAGTTTATGAAATCTAGGGTGATATAGAATATTGCAAAAGCTTTGGGCATCGTTTAGAATGTGCTTCTTTAGGGTGACATGGCATGTAAAATTGCCGGTCAACTAAGTGCAAAGATTAAGTTAGCAACTAATTAGTTGTGGAAATATTAACAAAACTAATTAAGAAGTTAAATTCTTCTGATTTATACTTAGACAGAGTGATTTTTGGTTTTAATTCGCATTTACATTAACGTAAATTATTTTTTTCAACATAAATTTAGTACTAATAAACACAAGTTATATGTATATGCTCCCTATAGAGCTAAACTGCAATGGAAAAACATTAAGTAGCTTTTTAGAGGATTAGAATTGGGAAGGATGTGCCGCTAACGTTTGTGAGAAGATTTTCTGGATGTTTTTCCCTTATTCTCAGCAGCTGTCTTGGCGATTTGCTAGGAGATGTGGCGCCGGTCAAATGATTTTGTCCTCATCCATGTCCAACAAATGTTCAGATCTTACTGTCGCAGACTTGACCAACATCTGGTGATGAACTTAATTCATAGAGATTAAAAAAAAAATGATATTCGAAGATCTCGACTCAGTTGCCCGACAAGTCTTCTTAAGAATTTCAAAACGCCGCCGAAGTCAACATAGTTAGTACCTATATTTTGATATCGAAAAATATTTATGCGTATTTAAAAAAATTTCTAGAAAAACATGTTTTTTTCCCCGTTTGTACTAGAAAAAAAGAAAGGTTGTCATTGTTGAAGAAGAATTTTAAAAGCAAATTCAGATTTCTTGAGGAAAATGATTTGCATTTCTTTGTAATATTTAACTTTGAAAACGTTTGTTAAGAGCTTTGAGAAAAGAATAATCTTTGCGTTGAAAATATGTTGCCACACACACATCAAGTAAATATAGTTACACTTTCGCGATAAAAATTCATGATTCTATTGCAAAATGGAAATAAATTTTATTTATATCTACCAGAAAACAATTCTGAAGTAAATGAAATTTTATAGCTATGCGAATTTCAACATTTAACAAATTAACTCTTAAATATGAAATGCTAATTTTTAATAAAAATAACGTTTTTTAAGAGTTAAAAATGAAAGAAAAATATTAAAAAGATTCTATTATTAAAACTTGAATTTAAAGTTTGACAATTTGGAAATTTTTAATAAATACATTAAATAGTGCTTGTTTTGCAAAAATGATTTATTTAATTGTTATAATAATTATAGCCACATTTAAATAAATTTTAATGTTAAATTACTCAAATGGTTTTATTATACCTAAATACCTTTAAACATCAAAGAAATTTAATGGGTTTTGTCATACGTTTAAAAAAAGGTGAGCACTCAATCCAAAAAAAGTTTTTTTTTCTTCAGAATATTTTCTAATTAGCTAAAATCTGTTACAAGAGAAAGAAAGTAAATAAAATATCAGTACTTTTTTTAAAGAAGATTATCAGTATTATCAGCACTTTTTTTTTGTCGATGACTAACCTTATTTAAATCCACACCATAAAAACGTTTTACATACATCGTAATGAAAGAATTTAAAGTTCAAAGTTTTTTTACATATCGAACGTAAAGTTCTGATCAACACACTATTTAAAAAGATTTCAAAACACTTTAATCTTTATATTTTTATCAGTAACAACACAATACGCGTAAAAATATTATAAACAAACAATTTAATTAGATATAAGGTAACAAAAATCTATAGTCGCAAGAATTATTGTGCAACAAGCAACAAACGATTTTTATCTGTTAAATTATTAACCAAATGTTTTGGCAAATAGAAAACTGCTAATAATTTTTTAATATTTTTTGTTGCATCAGAACGCAGCAGTTCAATTTAAAATACACGAATAGAAATTATAAAATTATGGGTTAAAAAAATTAAATAAACAATAACATAGTTGCCCATGTTATTGTGTAACAATCGTAGTCTAGTTATCAATGTTGTTTACTAATGTTTTAAAAAAACAGAGGTAACTTTGATTCATTTTAAATATTTTTTTGCATTACTAATACAGCAGTTTTTTGTGTATTAGTATATAGAAAACTATAAATTATTATAAATTAAAAAATATAAAGAAATTAAACAAATGAAGTAAAGTAAAGCATGTCAGTTATTGTGTAATAAATAATTTCTATATTCTAAATAAATTATTTATGTTATTTCTAAATCTTTGCCAAAACAGAAGCAGCATTTGATTCGTTTGTGAATGCATGAAGTGTATCAATTCGAAAATATTAATGCATAATTTATTTATTCGTTTCTAGATGGTTCTGACGACATCGTTGCCATCTAGGATTATTTATTTTTATTTGTGATAATTTTGATAATTACCTGAACTATTTTTGATAATTTTGAAAGAGAAAATCTCATAATGAAGCGAAAATATTATTTAAACTTGAGCATTTTATTTTGATAGAAAAAAAAATTATCTATATTTTACGTAAAAATCTAAAGCTTATTTGATCGTAAAACAGGGAATTTCGTTTCTCGCGAAAAGCTGAAACAAAATGAACTTTAACTTGGGTAGATAAAAGATCAAAAGCAAATGGTGAATAGGAATTTACAAATTGCCTCCATTTTTACCAAGTTCATCATCATGCTTTTTTTGGTTTTTAAATTTCTATAAATCAGCTGTTCTAAATCAAATTGCAAAGCGCCATTGATATGTGTATAAATCAAATCGTAACGCGTTTAAATTGAGATAAATGTTTATAAAATAAAGGTTTAACAGGATACGCTGCATAGTTTTAGAATTTCAAATTAAAAATCATCATTTTAAAATTTTTTATTTCATCATCTCAAGCTTAAATTGAATCCAAAAGAAAAATAGTATTTAAGCAATGGAATTTGTAAGTTTCATATTTACTGAAATATAGTCGAATAACGAATATTCGGCAACTTTCCGGTATTCGATCCGTTTGCCGAATTATTTGTATTTTTCAGAAAAATATTTTTATAACTAAGATTTTTTCTGGAATTTTAATAGATTAAATAAAGAATAATCTAAAATGGTATTTTTATTATACATTAGTTTTAACGCATATTTTAAAATTCTCGTGCTAGCAAATTTATGTTCTAGAAGAAAAATGGAAATGCGAAATTTCAAGAAATGAAACTAGATCACTTTATATGCAAGTGTTTTGTAGTGCTGATATTTTTAATTATATTCAGGCGAACATATATAACATATATATAACTAACACTTCTGTTTTAAGAATTGAGAACGTTTTCTTAGCGTGGGTGATCAAAAAATTAATATCTTTATAAATTTAAATCATTGAGATTTTCAAAACATGATATTCTAAATGAATTATATGCAGCATAATTTAATTGAATAATTATGTGTAAGTTTACTTTTATCTCTAATCACATTTATTATTCTACCAGAAAAAATATTTACAAATGAAAGAGATGCCAAGTATAAATTCTAGTTCTAATATTTTTAAATATAATATACAAGAATTTTTATATATAAATGTGATCGATGATTTTTTGAAACTTCTGGACTTTCGATTTCCGGAAACTTTCGGATAGCGGTTAGCGAAAAATCCGGAATTTTTCCGGAACACAATCACCCCAGCGTATGACAACAATTTTCAAAGAGCGTTTCTAATGAACGTTATTCCTTTATCGTCAATTTTTTCTAAAAATACGAAATGTGAAAAAAGTTAAATTGAGTTTTTTAGCGCTAAATTTTGCTTCAAAAATTAAGATCGATTTTTGTTCTGGTTTCTATTTAGCTTTTTCTTTTTTAAAAAACTTTGATTTCTATCGACGTTTTTATTATGACTCAGCAATTAAAAAGGTTTCGTGGACTTCATTTTTTTCCCTTCCCTTTTTTCCCGAAAATACAGTATAATTGGAAAACTGAGACGTTCAGCTTTCTAGAATTTAGATCGACTTTTAATTTTTTTCTATTTTCTTGTATATAATCTTTTGTTTTTGTGGCATTTTTAAAAGCGTTTATGATAGACTACATTCCTTTTAACGTTTAATGTATACTGTTTTTCGGAAAATATTATTTAGCATTTTAAGCCTTTTCTTAAGAATTAAGATTTTTTGTTGTTGTTGCTATTTCTCTGTTTCCAACTTCATTTTTTTAAATACGTGTTATAGTTAGTTTTTTTTAAATTTATTTTAAATATTTTTAATGAATAATTATTAATTTCTACCCTTTACTCCATACCAATAATACAGCTAAGTTTTTATTAAGTATCAACGATTTAATCATTAACGACGAAACTTATTTTTATATAAAAATTATATTTATTAAAGATTATATTTATTAAAGATTTTTTTTTAAATGTTGCTATTCGGACGATTTTTTTTGTCGAATATTCAGTATTCGGCCAAATCACTATTTGTTATATCCCTGGTATTTACATTCTAATTTTGCATAATTAATATTTTTTAAATTTTCTCACGGTTATTAAAACATACATGGAATTTCTTTAAAAAATAGTAAAAATAAATTAATTAATTATAATACTAGAAAGGTTATAATTCCAATGAAACTGTTTAAATATATTATTGCATGTAAAGGTGACATTTTTTAAAATGTTATTTTTTCTGATTGTTATTTCTTTGTTATGTTAACCCTTTCTCTATCGGTTATTTCCCATATTTTTCTTCTCCTTAGTTTATTATCATGAACAATTGTAAGAATACTAGAATATTAAATTAAAATATTTCTATTCAAGAACCTAAACCATGGAATGCTTCATAATATTACAAAAGGATGCTTAGCTTTTACTCGTTAGAGTAAACGAGTATAACGAGTAATAACGAGTATAAATCGTGAAAATGGTGACAGATTTTTAACGATATTTTTAAAATTCTTAGCAAAAAAGATATTAAGAAATATGAGAAAAACGTTAATATTCAAATCTTTTAAGTTTTTATAAAATAAATAATGAAAAATCCTAATAAATAGATAACGTTCTAAAAAATAAATAATCACAAAATCCAAAGAAATAGAAAATGAAAAACATTGACAGAGCTTTAATAGTCATATCTTTCAATTTAAAACAGATAATGAAAAATGGTTAAAGAAAGTTACTCAACTTCTAAGTTGTTAAAAGTAGTGAAGATTAGTCTTTTTCCATTTCTTTCAACTCAATAAAAATGGATAGTGAAAAATAGTGAAATAGTGTAAATAGCAAAACAAAATCTTTTCAATTCTTCTAAAAATAGATAGTGAAATAGTGTAAATAAAAAAATCTTTTCAATCCTTCAAAAAATGGATAGTGAAAAAGAGAAAAATAGTGTAAAAAGCAAAACAAAATCTTTTCAATTCTTCAAAAAATGGATAGTGAAAATAGTGAAATAGTGTAAATAGCAAAACAAAATCTTTTCCAATGTTCAAAAAATAGATAGTGAAAGATAGTGAAATAGTGTAAATAACAAAATATTCTCAATTGTTCAAAAAATAGATAGTGAAAAATAGTGAAATAGTGCAAATAACAAAATCTTTACAATTCTTCAAAAAATAGGTAGTGAAATAGAGTAAATAACAAATTCTTTTCAATTCTTCAAAAAACGAATAGTGAAAAATAGTGAAATAGTGTAAATAACAAAATCTTTTCACTTCTTCAAAAAATAGGTAGTGAAATAGAGTAAATAACAAATTCTTTTCAATTCTTTAAAGAAAAAAAAATAGGATAGTGAAGAATAGTGAAATCGTAAATAACAAATTCTTTTCAATTCTTCAAAAAATGGATAGAGTGAAAAATAGTGAAGTAGTGTAAATAGCAAAATCTTTTCGATTCTTCAAAAAATAGATGGTGAAAGTAACTTAACAACCATATTTTTCAAAATTTCCTAACGTAACAGCATTTTGTAATAACGGTATTTAAATTTAAACTAAGAAGTAAAAACTTAAATACGTTTACTCAAAATATGCTTCTTAAATATGCTTACTCAAAATATGCTTCTTACAAATGTTTACTCCAAAAACAAAAATTAAGTTCATCGAATTTATTTAGAAGTTTCAGAAATGAATCAATGATAGAAAAAAAAAGAGAATATATTATCATCAATGAATCAGGAAGCGACCTTTTAAATGTTAATCACAGAAAAGAAACGGAATTGTTATTGAATAAAACATCTAGATTTCTTTCGCACCTAAACGTCCATTATAACACAAGGAAGTTCATTGTTTATTGCTCAGTAAACAATGACAAAGACACGTTGGCTGCAAAAATCAGTAACTAACACATTCATTGTTACATTACTATCTAGATAGAATTAATGAGACTCAATTGTTAAAGGAAAAACTAATTGAATCAAGGCTTAACTTAGGGAAAAGTAATCTAAAGAACAAAAAAAAAAGGAATTATTTTTTTGATTATTAAGAAACATAAATGCTTAGCGTAATTAGCGCGTATAAGATAAAGGCAATTAATAAATTTTGAAAATTCGAAAAAGAATTATTACTACAGTTAAATGTATATTCTGAATTTTAAAATTGTTTTCGTTTTAAAGTATAATACAAAAAATAATATCAATAAGAGTAATTGTCATTTATAAAAAGCGACAGCGTTGAAAAATTATTACTGAAACGCGCGATTTGAGATTTCTATGTAATAACATTAAAAATCAATTCGATCTTATTGTCCTATTCTTATTGTATTATTCGATCCCATTCTTCTTGTAGGCTAATAAAAAAGAAGGCAAACATATCACATTGTTAAATTATTCTTCTGTTACAAATGATAATTTGCAACAGAATTGGCAAATGTCATAATTTTTATATAAACTTTAGTGTTCCAGCACTAAATCTTCATATAAAAAAAATTGTATATTCGCAGAAAATAAAAATACTTTAAATTACTAGAATTCATTCAAAAAAATACTTTTTCATTTAAAAAACATACTTTTCCAAAAAAATTTCCCTTTTATCAATAATTGATTTAGAAAATATGTATACATATGCATATATATAATGAAAAGTGATTATTCAAATTCGAAATTCATGCAATGTTTTATCGTATTAAAAAATTGTTTTTTTTTCCTTCTTTTTTTTAAAAAATCATACAGAATTTCACAGCAATAACCATTAAAAAGGCGATCGAGAAACAAAATAGACTTACAATTTAATGAATCTGCGCAAATTGAGCGCATAAAATATGATAACTCATGTTTGCAATTCAAATGTTTTTATTTTTTTAGAAAAAAAAAATCATTGTGGTCAGAAGCTCCCGTGGGCCGCAAGGTTGTCAACCCAATTTATGCTAAAAAACATTGCTAGGAGCACAGAAAAGTCTCCCATTAGTCTCCTTTTCCTGAAAATAGTTGCTTTTTCAACCTTTTCCAGTGAAAAAAAGTTGCCACAGTCACCTCAGGCCGAAAATTGGTGCAAATAGTCGCATTTTAGTCGATTGTGGCAATCCTGAAGTCAAAACATCTCATTTCATTCAAAATTATTATTATTTTTTACCACTGTCTTACTTTTTACACGATGCAGAAAACCAGATGGTTCAGAAAATGCAATGAACAATACGAAATAGTTTATAAACTTTAATAAAACATTGTGTGAAATTTCGAAAAAAATGTGTTAAAAACTTAGCAAGCAATTAGTGTTCGTAATAGTAGTTATAAGTAGCGCAGGAGCTGAAATAATAACATTTTCCCCAAAAGTTTTGAGAAATGTAATTCGTATCGGGTAAACATTTGAAATATCTATTTAAATTAGTAAAGTATTTTTCTTTAAATTTAAAAAAAAAAAGAATTTTAAAAATGACGGAATCATCTTGCAATGTAAACGCCATTTAAAAATTGCATTGCAAAAAATTGTTTATCTCACAAGTCGAAAATGTTTTATTTATTATTAAATGAAAAAAATATTGAAAATTACCTTTTAACATATGTGTTTTTTTAATTGTATGCTAATGTTTTAACATTTTCTAATTCGTGTAGGTACTTCAAAGTCTGTTACAAGTTAAGAAAAAATCATTGTCCCTATAAGAGAGCCTGTTTGCATCTAAGTCTGCGCCAAATGGATGCCAAGTTCCCAGCGCGAACGTATATCAACACCGCCAACTTTTGAAACGGCGTTGTATAGCTTTCTTAAATCATGTGAAATGAGGAAAATAAAACTTATTGAATAAACAATTAACAAGTAATAAAATTTAATAAAAATGATATCTAAAAATCGTTCTATCTAAATTTCATTCTTAAAATTAAAGTTTATTACTAAAATAATTATTTATTCTGAATCTTATTATAAATTTATTATAAAAATTTAGTATTAAAAATATTGGTTATATTATATTAAAAATACAGTTCTTAACTTACAGTAACTCGTTACCCTACTTGAAAGAAACTTTTTAAACTATACACACCTAAACCTATTACAGTAATCTCAAAGTATATTTTTCTTATCAAAAATTGCAAATTCATTTTTAAAAATGTCAACAGAATTAAAAATAATGGACCAGTACTTAACTTCCCGTAGCTCTAAATTTATTACATAATATCAAAGAAAATTTCATTTTTATAAAATGAAAAATATTAAATAACGTTTTTATCTTTAGTTGAATCGGATGTTAAGAAACATTCGTAAAATTGCAAAAATTCAATAAACAGAGATTCGTTAAATCGAGATCCATGCTGCAAATACTTTCGATGTTGTAGCTCCTTACCTAATGAAATTTGTATTTGGCTAGTTAATTCAGATGAAATGTGTTTTCCAAAGTAAAAAAGAAGAGTTTTATTTATATTTTAAATATAATAACATCATGTTATGAATTCAAGTTAAATTTACATGTTACATTTATTTCAGCATATTCTCAATATTGAAATTGTTTGCGATTCGACCTTTAACTGATCTAGTACACAGTTGTAAAATAAAAATTTTAATAACTAATACTAACCAAATTAAAAAGTAATAAAGAACTAGGTTTATAAATCTATAGAGGGAAAAAAATGTAGAACAGTTTTTATGAACTTTGTAAGATAAAATTTGCGAACTAAACAAAAGCTGATGATTTATTGTTAACGATAACTGCATAATGATCAGGTAGTGTTAGAACACAAAAGTCTGATAAAAAACACAGATTAGGATGTTTTTGCATATTTATTATTGATTTTACAAAAACTTCACTTCTACTTTCATGTTCAAAAAACTAAAACAATAAATAATATGAGCAAAGCTTGGTGTCAAAAAATATATTACTTTTTTGATTTTTAAAGTGTAAAATTACTTTTCTACAGTTGTGAGCTTTTGGTAAGAAAAACTGCACCAAAAGTCAAAAAATGCTAGTTCTATTACTTGATCAACAAAATCCGACAGCTTTTTTTCTTAATTTATAAAAATAAATCATAAAAAAAATCCGAAGTGTTTGTTATAACGCTTTTTTAGCTTGTCGTAAACAACAATTCTTTCCTTAACTCTTGACATCTCTAAACTAAAAAGTGTTTTCCTCAACTTCATTTTGCCACTCTTTTACATGATACCCAAACTTGCTTATTGAAAAGCAAAAAACAAAGATTAAAGAAAAAGTTTTTGACTTTTGAAATATATTATGATAAAGTGTAACCATACCTGTTAATAAGAGAATTCAATAGACCACCTGCTAAGAAACACGATTTCAATTCATCATATTTTTTTATTCGCCGATTATGGAGTTTCTTAACAGCATATGTCGGTGAATTTTAACTAATTTGTTTATTAATAATTTTAAGATGGCAACAAGTTTCTAGTTAATCCTTCAACGGGTCATTTATTTTTATATAATAATATATTAAAATGTTTATTGAATCGAGATTGATTTAAGAAAAGAAATTTGTGTGGCTCATTGGATACTATTTATAATTTCCATTTTAAAAATATATTTATTTTGTGAGGTGTATACCAAATATGGAAAAACGGTACCAGAGTAGAAAAAAAAGAAATGGATTACATTTAATAAGACATAAGTTATATAATTAACTTAATATAACTGTTTTTAATAATATAAGTATGAACATATAAGATTAGAAACTAATTTACGCTTAGAATAATATTGATTAAATGTAGAAATTTGGATTTTTTAGGCAGATTAAAAATAGGCATATTGATGTTTTCATCAATATACATTCAAAAAAGATGTAAGCATGTTAAGGTTTCATTTGGGCATGTACTCCGTAGAATAACATGCCCGACATGGCATGTTAAAATTTTAAGATTTTTCGAGCTACGAATAAATTCATTATCAGCAACAAGCTAGAAATCTTTAATTGATTTTTAAAATCTTTTAAAACATAACATTGGCCTGTATTAAGTTTAATATGTATATAAATTTATATAAGTTTATTTAAAATGATATATGTTTTAACTACTTATATTTTATTTTATAACCGTCGTTGAACAGCCGACCCAATTTCATGGGTTTACGACTACTTACGTTCAACTCCGTAGCCTTGTAATTCCAGAAGACAAGGAAACTCCTGGATCAGTACCCCCAGAGGTATTGATTTGTTGTGGGAACATGGAGGACTTTGAGACTCGACAGATTTAACGTGCATCAGTCACCATTTACTACACGGGGAGTCTTCGGCCGGCGAGGATCGAACCCACGACCTCTTGGATATGGGCCCAGCGCCCTACCGACCAGGCTATCCCGGCCTTAACTACTTATAAGAAAATTTATAATGGAGTTTGTTTTCTGTGTCAACAAATACTATAGAATCCAAAATTTAAAATCAGAATTGAAGGCAAAAATACGCACGGCATTCGCGAAACAAGATTAACATTCACTTAACAAAGGAAAAATTTCTATGTTATTAAAATGTGAAATCCGCATGACTTTGACTTCCTTTGTAGCACACGGAATTATTTTCAATACATACAGATATATATTTTGAAATATTTATGAGTCACAACAAAAATGCGTACGATGTTTTGAGAGAAAAAACAAAGCATCATTATTCCAGGATTAAGGTGATAGTTAATACACGCT
Organism: Parasteatoda tepidariorum; assembly: GCF_982258835.1. Lineage (NCBI taxonomy): Eukaryota > Metazoa > Arthropoda > Arachnida > Araneae > Theridiidae > Parasteatoda > Parasteatoda tepidariorum. The sequence continues at coordinate 107,561,821 of NC_141757.1, read as the reverse complement.
TGCTTTTTGGCGAAAAAATAGAACGGATTCAGAGACGATACAAATATTTTATTTATGATATGAAAAAAAAATGGCGTCGTTTTTTGAATCAAATATTGGAGATAGGTGAAAAAAATTTAAGGCCAAAGTAACTACAACATGGAAACATAGCAAAGCTCCTTTGCTTGGAATTTTAGAGTTCAATGCGCGACTAATGGAAAATACTAAGGATCGATTATTTAGACGATTTGAATTGATAAATACAGAATAATATTAACGTAATATCTGAACAACTAAACAGAATACGGTTATGGAAAAAGTAAATTATGCACTACGATGGCATATCGACTAACGAAAAGAAATTTTTATTTTCTTCGGAATATATACATATTTCTTGTGTTTATTAGAATGGACGATACTTATTAGCTTTAGAATAAACAATGTTTTTTGATGTAAGCTACGGTTAAACCATCGGAACAAAAAAAAATCATACGGAAGGTTAATCTTTAATACGAATTTATGCGTGGTTACATTTTGTAAATGATTTCTATACTTCAAATCTAAAATGGAGGCGGGAAATATGAAAAGTCATAAATTAAAGTGTAGACAGACGAAATCGAATCATAATTTTATTTGTAATCTATATCTCTTTAGTTGATTTGAATAGCTATATAACTGTATAGTAAATAATAGCTATATATAGTTGATTTAATAGAATAATTTAGTTGAATTTATTAGTTTTTAAGAGTATTATGTTGGTTTGTTTAATTTTCTTGCTTAAACGAGTTTACAGGGTTTTTTTTCCTAACAAAATTTTCCATTTTTGAAAAAAAAAAAAAAAAAAAAAAAAAAAAAAAAAAAAAAATTATGTATATATATAAATAAGTCGGAAAAAAAAGTTGTGCAATAATACTTTCTAGATCAAATCAAACCCGCCTAAACCCTATCCAGCTAATCCATTGCCATTAAAACAGTAAAATCATAACGCCAGTCATAAGTATAAATAATAAAACAAATACAATAAAGCTTAATACATAAGTATGCATTGCTACATTTCGCACATGATTTCTATTTTAACACTCGCAAATATTGGAGGGAAAGATGGTCAGTTTTAAATTAGAATATTGGCTGATATGAATTTACCTTTTAATTTTTCAATACAATTAGCTGATACCACCAAAGTAGTTAAATCATACACATTTATATAAACCTTCAACACGATTTTATGCATAGTTACATCTTATTTGCGATTTTTAAATTAGCATTCAAAAATGTAAACAGGCAAAGAAGATCAGTCATAAACTAGGATATCGGTGAACGAAATGGAACCCTATAAATTCTTGGCAATATGTCTACTTCTGTAACACTAAAACTATACCTTGAAAGATGAGCAAGTTTTTGTTGAGTGTCAACTGTAGCGTCGCTGAGCATTCGTTAAAAAAATATCAGAAACGTTAGTAGAAAACATTGCCAGTTTGTCTGATGGCATGTTTTGAAATGTCAATTTTTTTGAAAATGAGCATTACAGAGAAAATTATATCAATGAAGGTTTTTTTGTTGCCTTTACATTTCGCTCCTGGTAATTAATAGTTTATAATCCATACCTCCGATTCCGACCTATGTGACTGGGTTAAGAGTTTTGTCCACTAACAAGGGAAACTAGGGAAGTGTGACTCGCCAATTTTGAAATAAACTAGTGGGATGCATGTCTTATGAGGAATAATTTTAGGGGGAAACCTTCATTTCGGCCCATAGAAGGTCCTGTGAGAGATAAAAAATAATTTAATATATAGAAAAATCGGTATTTTATTACCTCAATGCAGACTATTAGCTATTGTGATTGTCTCATACTCCGATTAATTTTGTGGTACTTTCACGTACTATATAATGCACATTTATTGTTAAAATTGATTTCGGAAATTTTATACTATCTGTATTTTTCAGAAAAACGGGTTAGTTTAATTTTTTAAAAAAATTGACATCAAATTTTTATAATTTTTTTTCAAAACATTTTCCAAATTAATTGGAATATGTAATTGCAAATCAATTAATAATTATTTAACAATTAACAATTATTATTAATTAATTAATTTTCTGATTAATTTATTTATTAGCAAGTTAATTAATTATCCAATTAATTACAAATTAAATGGATTATGAGACAATTACAATAACTGATAGTCTGCATTGAAGTAGTAAAAAACGGATTTTTCTATATATTGAATCATTTTTAATCTCTCACAGGACCTTCTATGGGCCAAAACGAATCTTAATTAATTTATTAATTAGCAAATTAATTAATTATCCAATTAATTACAAATTAAATGGATTATGAGACAATTACAACAACTGATAGTCTGCATTGAAGTAGTAAAAAACGGATTTTTCTATATATGAATTATTTTTTATCTCTCACAGGACCTTCTATGGGCCGAAATGAATGTTGCCCCCTAAAATTATTCCTCATAAGACATGCATCCCACTTGTTTATTTCAAAATTGGTGAGTCACACTTCCCTAGTTTCCCTCGTAAGACGTAAGTTCGCGATTTACAACAACATTGATATTTTTCCAGTTTTTAAGCAATTCTAAACATACTTAACCTTTTGCGTACGGCTGGTATGGCAGAATGGTGGGCTTCATCATACTAAGCGCCGTAAGCAAAGGGTTAAATGTAAAACAAATCAATAAAAATTTAAGTAAAACATTACGAACTTATTAAAATGTCCCCTCCCCCCCAAAATTATCTTTTTCTTAATTATCTTCTGCTTCTTACAAATTCATTCCCTCTCAGGAGATAATTAAAACAGATAGAAAAAGAAACCTTCTTCGTTCTATTGATATTCTGGAACACAAGAGCACGTTCCTTCCTAGCACCCTAGCAACTGAGTAAACACGTAAAGGGTGTTGTTCATCCAAATGAATTAGCATAAAGAGCGGGAAATTCACTGCGATGGGATTAGACCACTTGGCGGCAAAACGTGATAAGATGCAAAATCCCCGGATGTAGAAAAGAGCACATATCGTGCACAAGCTTATAAGTTGAACGGGTTGCAAGGATATTATATTTCATTCCATCAACACAGTTTTTACCGTTAAACACATGTTTACTAAATGAAATGGCGGGAAAGATTAAAAAAGAATGTTTTTTAAGCTCCTTGGCGTTTATCATTCTAGAACACGACGGAAGCTTTTAAAAGTGTTAACGATTCGGTAGCTCCCCCCCCCCTCTTGATATGAAGACCCGGGTTCGGGATTTAAAAAGAGTAAATTCAAAGAGGTTAATGAATTATAGAATCGCGTAGAACGACGCTGTCTTAATAGTGACAGCAAAAGAATATATTTAAGTACTTACTTTCATTTGCAAAATTTATTCCTTTCTTGGCGTGGTCTTTTAAATTTGATAAAACGAAAAGAAAATGTAAATCAATTAAATATAGAAAAATAAAATAAAGGATTTGATATTCCGCACGAATTATATCAGAATGTTCGCAATTTTTTTTGATAGTCGTAAACTCAAAATAGGGTCTGATGTTTAACTTCGGTAATTCTGGTAAAAAAACCCCCGTTATTATGGTAAATAAAACAAAAATATATGCATTTAAACCATTGATTTGGTAATTTTTCCGTTCACATGGTAACGGTTTACCAAAATTTCAGGTTTTCAAAATTATAGTTCTTATTACTACAGATTTAGTAAAAAATAAAATGTAAATTTAACGGTAAAATTCACCTAGTTCATTAAAAAAAATATGAAAGAAAAATTAACTTATTTTATTCAAATTTTAAATGTTGACACCTAAAATTAATTAGTCTTAAAGAGAGTGTCAAGACCACAGTTTTGGATAGAGCATTCCTTAAAATATGAAATTTTGCGATTAATAAAGTATTATAAAATTTAAAAAAAACTTTTTTTTAATGAAATGAAGCCTTTGAAGACGTCTTTTTGGTGTCAAAAATTATTCTAGTCTAATCGATTGGTTTCAAGTAGCTTAAAATTTGAACATAAACTTTTATTAATTTCAATAGAAGATATGCATTCTGACAATTCGAAAATTCTAGCTATCCACAATGCTTGTAGTAGTAGTAAAATAGCAATTTTGTAAGCAAAAGTTTTTTAAGTTTTTCTAATATTTTAAACCAATTTTATCATATGCTACATGATGCTTTCTGCATAACATTTCCCAATTTCGAATATTACCATGAAATTAAATTTCTTCTGCCAAATGCCCATTTTTGTGAATATGTGAAAATAAAGGTCCTGCTTTTGTAGGAAAAAAAAATTTCGCAAATGACTTATAAGTATTTTAGTTTAAGAATAATGAACTGAAGAAATGATAGACTTCTGTTTCCAAAAGAAGAATGTAGTGACGGGTTTGATGTTAAGGTAACATAGTTTGTGAAATCTCCATTTTTAGGATAAAGTATTTTTCAAAGGATTAATTTTAACTTTAAAAAAATTGGTAAGAGTTTGTTGACATACTTGAATTTCTCTCAAAATGAACCCTGACATTTTAATCGAAATTTCGCAGGTTGTTGAATATAAGTTCGTACGAAACAATGAACTATAAAATTAAAAGCGTAATATACATAAAATTTTTACAAAAAAAAAAAGAATAATAAATACTAGCACTAAGCCAAATAGGTTCAAGTAACACAGATTAAGCATTATCTTTCGCTTTAGTGGCAGTTTTTAAAAATGATCAATAATTAAATCCCATTTGTTTCCCCCTAATGGGCTACTCCCAAAACCTAACAAGGATTTTCTGTATGTCCTCGATTTGATTCTTGGTAAAGCCATTAAAAAGCAATTAGTCCTAGAAAGTATAGGTTGCTTGGCAAAAGAGCCGGGGGAGGTTACATTCAACCTACTATCATCCTCCTGTCCGCTCCTTCAGAAACCTACTAATGTTCATTGAATAAATCAGTGATCAACAACTTAGAATGATACGTTTATTATTAAAATGTTAATACATAATTTCTATAAGAATTGGGTTAAAAACTTGCATATCTATTGTCATATAATAATTTGGTAAACCAAAAAATGTTTGTTTGCATATTATTCAACAACGAAAGTTCTATGAATGAATCAGTTTTCAGTGAATGTTCATTGAATAAATCAGTGACTAGCTAAACGGATCAGCGATTAACTTTAAGACTGTGAAGTAAATATAGCCGGAACAATGGTTTTCATGCCATACTTTAAAGTATCACGATGAAATTACCGAATATTACTACATTTACTAAAATTTATCACATACCCTAAAACCATATTTTTTTGCTGATTTTATCAAAATCATTAACATCTTCGTTAAAATTATCAAGTTTTATGCTGTTCCCATAGAATCAGTAACACGGCAAATTTTGCTGTAATTCTGGTAGTTAGGACTGTATATTTATCTCAGTTTAAAGTAACCCCCCACTTTGCGGCATGTTAAGTTGTTGTAATAGAGTCTCTTGACACTTCTATTTTTCTCACCTTCTCGCCTATTTTGATAGTTTCATGAACTCATTGTGGGAGGAAAAAATAACTGATCGACACCTAGAAATTTATGAGGCGCATCTAAAGCCATTTGTTTATACGCTTCACATACTAAACACAGAACGCTTGAAAAAGATAAAAAAATTATTTGAATCACCTCTAAAGACACTCACTTTTAACAACTGGAAAAATAATGTAAAAAATGGCAAAGAACTGCCAATTTAGGAGTATATTATTAGGAGATATTTAATAAATAATCGGAATATTTATAAGAGATAGGTAAAATATAGTGTAATGCCGCGATAACCTGGTTGGTAGGGCGTTTGACCCATGTCCAAGAGCTCGTGAGTTCAATCCCCGCCGGACGTAGACTACTGTATACAAAAAGGTGACAGGTGCATGCTAAATCTGCCGAAGTCAGAAAGTCCTCCGAGTTCCAAACACATCAAATAATAAATCAATACTTCTAGGGGTTCTGAATTGGAGATGGATTGTTTTCTGCTTCAGGTTAAAATTACGATCCGCGATGGATGGATGGTGTGTCAATGTGTCCTCCCTGTAAAGCGGGATGTATGTGTGTGGTAAAAGTCGAGTTCTTGTCCATAGATGGCGTCATTGAAAAACAAGAAGCGTAACCCCTCCTGCCTTAAAATAGGCTTGTCACTATTGACAACAACAAAATATCGAGTAGTATCAACTGCGGAATAAAACAATTTAGTTCTATAATCGTAGGCACTTCGATGGTTGGATTCACAACATCCCTAAATTAATTTCTTCAGTTTTTACAGAATTGTGGACACACAACAGAAATGAAATAAGCTTTACCTGTGGGTGTAGTAGTTACTTCCATTTTGGCGTTTGTGGACTTCGGTATAGCACATTCCGTCAGTGATACAAGTTCCATTGTCACTGGCTTTAGGACAAACGTTGCAATAACATTTTATCTCTGAAAGAAAGAAAGAACACAACATTACAATAGAATCCATTAAATGTTATTAGTTGATATCAAATTATTCCGAAACTCGAAGCGTTTTACGTATTGTCAAAAAGCTGTAGCAATAAGATGATGCTATGGTAAGGTAAAAACTATGCTTTTTAGTGTATTTACGTTGATTACGAGTTAATTAATAACTATATATTGTAAAAATAGTTTATAAATAATCAGTTTATTCTATCTTTGACACAGATATTTGTGCAATTAGAGCATTTGCAAATAAGCTTTGGAGTCACTTGAAAAAATAACGGTGTTCTTAATTTTGTAATAAAATTAAAAATTTCCTTACTTAGAACTATATATCCAGAACGCATAAAAACAATAAAATAATCGGTAAAACAAATAACCTCATTTTAAATGAAATGATTACCTAAAAGATTTTAATTCTCTATTTAATGAAATATAAATTAAAAAATAAAACGAAATAAATAAATAAATGAAAGATAAACTATAATGAAAGGCTTTAAAATGGTTATATTTTTAAAGCCTTATTTAAAAAAAGCCTTATTTACGCTTTTTTTCAAAAAAAAAAAAATCTATTATTTAGTCGTACCGATTTAAATAGTAAGCTACGTTCGTAAAGTAATAGGAAAAAAATATTTATTGTGTGTAATTTATCAAAATAAAACTTAAATAATCTCTACTTTTTTCAGTAAATTTTGAAAAAGTAGAATTTTTTTTATTATCTTATATACTAACCTTAAATAAAACTAGTTTTATTTTAGATAATAAATAAAATTAAATCTATTAGTATTTTATTTCTTTCTGACAAAAAGATATAATAAGGGTTGAAAGTACAAGAAATGAGTTCCATTTTATACTGGAGAAATACTTGTAAGTAACAAAAAACTATTATTATACGGATGTAATATTATGAATAGTTTTGATAATATTTCGAGATCCCAATGTAAGTATTTTTGATTTAAGGTGAAGCAACTGGATGAGGAAAAAAATAAGGAGCAGTATATTTTTTAAAGAAAAATTTAAAAATAAACAACCTAAAAACATATATCCATATGGATATATTTCAAATGCTTGAATATTATCTCCCTTTTTTAATGCAATTCTTAATATTTTTGAAGTGAAAAATTCCTATTTAAGATAAAGAAGGAAAATTTTAAAACTACTCTACTTTAAAACATTCCTGGATCATTCGTAAGATTTTTAAAACATAATTCTTAGCATCTTATTAATATTTTTTTTTTTTTTTTTTTTTTTTTTTTTAAGTTTTAAGATAATAAGGGAAAAATTAAGAGTAATCTACTTTTCTGGACTTTTAAGCATTTGAGACCATTTGTAAGAAGCGTAATTCTTAATAATAATCGCAAATAGAAATTTTTTATTTCTATAAGAAATAAAAAATTCCTATTCGCGACTTAAAAGCAAAAATTGAAAGGAATATAATTAAAATCATAACATAATTCAAACAATTGACAGATTCGTAACTTTTAAAAACATTATTCTTAATAGTTTTGAAAAAAAAAAGTTTCTATTGAAGTTCGAAAAAAGTGATGCCCTTGGTATAAGGTTATCAAATCTAATAAACACTTAAAATTAAAGATTTTTTTTCACACTAAGTACAAAAATTGCTTAATAGTTTTATTACAAACACAATTTCGAAATAGTTAAAAAAATTTATTGACTGTCCTCAACTGTGTAGAGAGAGTCAGGTTAACTTTAGGAGACTTGAGTCATTATGTAGGCGGTTAATTTCATGGCAAAACACTAATGAAGACCAGTTTGCTGGAGTACTTGACTGAAGAGTTGGCTTGTTTTCTGAGTCAGAGTCAAAATTACAAGGTTTATGGAATTAAGAGTCATGCATGAATACTTAACATTAGCAAGCTGTTTAACGCCAGGATAAAAATGAAACAATCTACTAGAAATTTTTAAAAAATATGGAAAATGTATACGCGTCAACCACATCGATTATAGTTACCTTAGGCATTTTAAATAATGCTTTTTACTAATTAATTTCTTTCTAAATTAAATTAGATACTTCGGTAAAAGAAATCGAATAGGACGCCGAAAAGGAGTACAAGGAAGAAAAAACACCTATATGACTCGTTTTTTTAATGTTATTTATTTATTACAGCAATTAATCAACTTCCAAATTCAAACAAAAAGTAGAAATTAAAAGAATAAAAATTATTGATACCCTCACCGATTAGAAAATGACTATTATCTTTCAAAACACGAATACTAATTCTATTTTGACAGGAACAACAAGTTCGAAAGCATCTTATATCGGGGACTTGTTCTAAAAATAACATCGATCCCTTCAAGTCGATTTTTTCCCCACCCAAAATACTTTTCTTCTTATTGTCTTAACGTAAGCTTTGACATTAAGTTAATTATTAGATAATTTATCAGCGACTTGAAAGGATAAAATTGAAAATTCCGATTATTAATTAAAAGATCTTAAATATTCTTGCAGAAGCAAAGTGAAGAAATACAGCGACCTTATCAGATCAGTCAATTCTTTATTCATTAAACATTTTATCGGTTTGATTGTTTCCTCAAAGAGAAAAGAATTTATTTGAATTAAGAGATTACGAACACGATGGTTTACTCAGTTTAAAGTTGATTGACATTTTCAACGAAATTATTCAGTTAATTTATTGTTTAATTGTTTGACAGCAGCCAAGATCAGATCTTAAATTATTTACAGTCGAAAGCATTGTTTTGGATAACAAAACAATGCTTGCATGCAACAATTGAAAAGATATAGTTTAATTTAAAATACTGAACGTTCAAAAGTTTTAGACTTCTGAAGGGATATAAATAATTACATTATAGATTTCCTGCAAAAAAAAAAAAAAAAAAATGATGCTTCTCATAATGAACTTCATATTTACCCTTAGAACAATGTGAATTTTTCTGTGAATATTTTGAACTGTAAACTTAATGCCTTACACTTGTTGCAATATAAACTATTCGTTAAATGCTTTATATAATAATGAACTTGATATTTCATCCTTGATGCAATATGAACTCATAGTATAGGCGAATACTTGGTACAATAAACTTAATACATGTATTGTAAGTGACGTGTTAAATATTTCATATAACGAACTCTATTTTTTACCCTTGAAGCAATGTGAACTTTAAGATGAATATTTAGCATTATGAACTTGATGCCTTACACTTGGCGAAATGTAAACTTTTAGATAAACACTTTGTACTATTAACTCGATATTTAACAGTAGACGCAATGTAAACTTTTAGTTGAATACTTAACACTATTTACTTGATATTTTGTGCTTGCAACAACGTCAATCTTTAGACGAATACTTTGGATTAATATTTTATACTTGATGCAATATAAACTTTAAGAGTTGAATACTGTACAATATTAACTTGTTATTTAACATTTGGTAGAATGGAAATTTTTTGTTAATTGCTTCGCAGTAAAAATTTGTATGTACGAAATAATGCGCAGTTTTTATTTCATACGAGAAGGTAATTAAAATCTATCATTAGCTTCTAGTTTTAATGTTATCAAAGCAGATGACATTCATTTTATAGTGAAAAGTTAGGCGTAGTATCAGTATCTAAGTATCAGTTTTTCGTACTAGAACATGAAATAAGCTTATGGTAAATAATTATGGCACTTTTTTTAAAATCTAAGCCTAATAATTTTACTTCTTCTACAAATTTGTTATAGTTGGAGCGTTTTAAACCCATCAAATAATAGAGTTGTTCATAGTTTAGAAAATATTATCCAAGTTTTATTAAAGCCGAGCGGAATTTTAGTTCGCCATCACGTTTTCAGTGGCAAGGATGGAAATTATAATGAGAACAGTCATATGCAGGCTTCAGTTCTAGACGCCATTAGAAAGCGTTCCACTAGTTTAAGTTAGGGAAGAAACGGAATAGACCCAAAATTAAAATCGTTCCAAAGAGGGGACTTTGTGATTTCGATCTTTATAAAGCAGAGAAATCAAGCACTTCAACTTTCACCACAGTTTCATGTACCCACACTACACATTACGGTAGGCGTTATCAGACGTCAAACACATGATTGATGACATAAAGACAAGTTACGAAGGCTAATATTTCAGTATCTTTGTCTTTTTTTACTGGGTCAGTCTTTTGGAAACGCATACCATGACGGCAAAATATTTCTTGCAAGCGAAATTTAAAGATGGTAATCAGTAGCAGATCTGCAGCTACGTCGTGTATTTTTCTTGCTTGCAAGAAACGACGGAATGACGGATGTTACACTGATTACAAATTTCCATTTCAACTGTTCTGGCGCCATTCATTATGAATCTGCGCATTCCTCCGCTTTTTTCCCCCTTAACATTGTTAGGAATAAATAATGATATCGTAGAATGGGTTACCGACACTTCTAACAATCATTTATGCTATTGTTTTCAGTAATTGAAACTGTAACCGTCGATAAACATTGTGGAATGCTAGTATTGATTATAAAGAACTGATTTGGAAACGCAATGGACCCGAAAGTTAGACTACAGAAGAGGATATTTTATTTTTAATTGGGTTTCATTGAATTTTAATAATAGTTCAAATAAACGACACAGTTTGGAGTAAAAAAAAACTGTTGTTGAGAAAAACTGTATACTATATGTAGGGTTAACATTATTTTCAGAACAACCACTAGAATTTGAGGGGTCCATTAAAAAGCTTTTTTCCTACGGTGTATTTTAGGACCTCAGGTTTTCGCTTACGTTATTGAAGTACAAATGATTTTATTTTTTTAACTTTTGTTTCTGCACTGCAAAATAAAAGGATGGTCAAAACTACCAGAATATGGTAAAACTTACGGCATTTCTGGATCAATAGGAAGACCAAAAAGCTGGGTAATATTGAACAAAGCACTTAGATAATGGTTTCGGCAAAATTAACAATAAAATATGGTTTTATAGTATGTTATAAAATCGGGTAAATGTAAAATTAGGTGATCTTATTGTGGTATCTTAGATTATGGCATGAAAACCATTTATGCGGACAAATTCACTTTTAATTTTTGTATTTTTTACTAAATATGTGGTTATAAAAACTAAAATTTCGAAAACCAGAATTTCTTGTAAACCATTAACCATATGAACGGAAAAATTACCAAATGAATGGTTTAAATATCGCATGTGTTTTTGTTGTTGTTGCCAGAAATGCCATTATCATACGGTATGGTAATTTTACCAGATCTTTTTATCCGGTCAAAAAAACAACTTAACATTTTCCCTCTCAAATTTCACATCAATTCCTTTAAATTTTAGATTTTAAATTCATATATGTCATGGGGTAGTTGGAAAAGTCTACAGAATTTCCTAATCTGCCTGAATTTTCTTTTTACTTATTACAATAAGTCTATATTCCTTTAGACTAATAAAGAAGTACGCATAAAACTATTCAGACTCTTTGAATAAGGCTATTTACAATAAGCATTTACTACTCTGGGCTTACTGCAAACTGCCTGTAATAAATCAGTGCAATTGAACAATGAATGATACATTGTCTAATTAGCCTAACGGCATATGAGCTCATTATAATAAGCTTAAAAAGTGTTAAGATGATTCGAAAGTATGGGAGACTTTTCCAACTAGCCTTGTAAATTGCAAAACGCAGGATTATTTCAAATTAACGAATATAAAATAAAATATTAATTTGATATTAAAATATATTAATATTAAATTATATTAATATTAGAATAATGAATAGAAATATCAGGAAATAACTTTTTTAATCACATGCTTAATGTAAAGGGGAAAAAATGATTGAGTGGCAGGCGTGGGGATAGGTGAGCAAAGCGGACATGTCCTTTTAGTATAAAAGAAATATGAATGCAACAAAATAGTTTCGTAGTAAAACATGCGGAAATATTTTTGCAATTTTCGATACTATCTCGTAAAATAAGAACCCAAAGTAAAAATCTGTAAAAATTATGGAAAATCTATATAATTAGCTTTAATATAAAAAGAATGTATTCGAATAGAAAAGCTTCATGCCGAAAAAAATTTATACTTAAAGTACGAAATGAACCAGAAAACAATCAAATGCAAACAAATTCATCCCTAAATTAAACGCAAATAAATCAACACCTTTTTAACAAATGACCGCTCATCTGGATAAAATCAGAAATTTAACAATCAGCAAGTAATTAAAAAAAAAATCTCTCTCTTTGTAAAATTAAAAATGAAATTTAAAAAAAAAAATACTTTAGGCGGGAATTAATGTTTGCTTCGAGCACTTAGCAACGCCAAGTATCGATTTACAAAACAACCATAAAAACTTTCAAATGAGTTTTAATTGCATTTGGCGGGAAAGGTAAAAGAAGATTTTTCTGCTATCTGTTTGCGTTCTTGAAAGCAACAATTAAGATTAAACAGCATATGATAAAGACTAAAAGAAGGGTTTTCTTTTGTAAAAGATTTCATTTTATTCTTTATCAATTGCACCCTAAGTGCTCATAGGAAACTATAATCGGTGTGTGTCTAATCTACTGAAGCAATTATCATGCCCTATTAAAGCGGCAGTAAATCGTCGCCAATTAATGGTTTTTTTTGGCGAGAGTTATAAATCCGTGTTCTGGAAAATACTACAAGTGGATTCGTTTTCAAACAAACTTGTTTTCTTTCCTGGTTTTTTTTTCGACAGGAAAAACGACGAGTAAAAATACTAACCTAAGAGGAAGCTCAAAAGAGAGATAAGATCAGATTCTTTTGCAGGGAAGAACATCCTTTCGAATGCTACTTTTTTTCTTACTTTCTTTCCAGAACGCCTCAAGTGAAATTAATAGCTGAATTTTGGGGGAAAAAAAGTAAAGTGGGCCTAGAGTTCATTCTTGTAGAAATATTTAGCTTTTTGTGCCTTTTCAAAAATTTGAAGAGACTAGATAAAAAGTGTTGTTTTCTCATTTTTATCTTCAATTTAATAAGTTTGAAAAGTTTGTGAGTATAAATTAAAACATATTAAGTTTATCTAAAAAATTTTTTTTTAATTTTCATTAAACGCCGAATCACGGTTTACTAGCTAAAAAAAAAATAGATATTATTATTATTTTTTTTTTTTACATAGCAGCGTAATGATAGCTTGGTTTATCAAAAGCAAAGTCACGTTTGTTTAATTTTAGACTAAAAATATTGAAGAAAGTTGTAACACTTAAAATTAACAAAATATTAAAAATAAGTGTTCTTAAACCATTAAAAATCATGGCATTTCATTTTTAAAATTCATACTCAATTGTTTTAAAAAATTGTTTTTTTAAAACAATTTTTTAAGTATGTTTTTAATTCAAAATATTTTTATATTCATTTTTTAACAAAAAAGTTTTTCGGAATTGCTTGCTCAATTAACATTTATCACTCAAATTACTCAGTAAAGCCAGAACTATCATAGTTGACCAGAAGTAGAAATAAATCATTAAAACTCTTGACATTACATTCATGATATTTTAAAATACATTTAGATTTTTTAAAAAAATACACTTCTTTAATATTCTAAAATTTTGATTGAGAAATAAGCACCTTTTAAGCACTCCCAAAGCACCTTTTAAGCACTCCCAAAGCACCTTCTAAGCACTCCCAAACATTTTCAGACTTTACACATCTTGCAGACTAATAATCATGATAAAATAACTAATTACTAGCAAATAACTCTATTCCTGATTTTATTAGCCACCAAAAACCATTTTATGCGTAATTTTAAATATATTCAATATAGAATGGCTCATGCTATTTTTTAAATTAATAATTACATTATTAAATCACGTAAACAATTATTTTATTTCTAAATTTATAATAGTAATTATGAATGGTTATTTAACAAAAAATATTTATGAGATTATAATAATATTTGATCATACTGAATAGATAAAAATTTGTAGAGAATTTAGCAAATTAAAAAAAAAAAAAAAAAAAAAAAAAAAAAAAAAAAAAACTGAATTTATATTGCAAATGTAAATTAGTGAATGGCTCCCTATTTTTTGTATTAAAATTTCTAATTTGGTTTAATATTTCCTTAATGGAATGATTAAAACATTTTTCAATCATCCTGAAAAAAAATATATAATGAGAAAATATATAAATATATAAAGAGAAATATTTTTGTACAAAGTAAATTATAGGGTCCTAATATTCACTATATTTAACAAATATGACATATCTGAATTTTTAATTTAAATTATTTTTTAAATTAAATGATAGGGAAATAAATTATGCTATTTCAAAATGGCAAATCTGAATTGCATAAGATTTCTAACTGCATTTACTAACTGTTAAAATAGTAAATAGTCCTTAAATTCATAATTTTTTTAAAAAATCTTACCTCTAAGATTCATTGAGCTTCTTTTTTTTAACAGTAAAAGAAAACTGAAAATTTTATTAACAAATTCTATAAAATAAGACAACAATAAAATTCCTAAAATATTTTATAATTAATGAGCGGTCCCTCAGGCACAAACGCCCATGCTTAAAATTACGCCCACTAATAAATCAAATGAAAAACGGGAGACGAAAGTTTCGAAGTGATGAAGCCCTTTGTTCACTGTGCTGGACCCACATGAAAATAGTTATTCGTGAAAGTATTCAAGGATTTTGGAACTCTTCTATAAATGGAACATTGAGAGACTTGCCTGTGACGAAAGCAATGTTGCTTCACGAGCAACGAAATTAACAAGAAAGAAAAAAAAAAAATTCATATGCTGCTGGGAGAAAAATTTGGGCAATGTTTAATTGATTCCCATGATCAGCGATTTCAGGATCGATTTTAGAGAGCGCGAAATGAAGCCCAAGATCAAAATTCTCTCGCAAAATTCAGTAGAATTGCACGCGTGAGTACAAAAATCCGAGCTTTTTTGTGTTCCCATCGAGCCAGAAACATGGTAACATAGTACATTTTTCCATATTCTGATAGTTATGACTACACTTTTTTTTCAGTGTATTTACAATGATAAGTCTATTGTAAACTTTATAACAGCTTTTTTTTTAATGAATATTTTGCAAAATTGTTCGAAATTTGCTTAACTTATCTGTTTCCATAAAATAATTTAGTTTACCTAAAAATGACTTTGTATGTATCTCATTTTATTCTGTTCCACAACAAAAGTTCAAAATTGAAAAAGATAAAATGATTAAAAAAAATGTTAGACAGTTGAATGGAAAAAAACTAAATTAAAAAAAATAAAATAAATGAAGACGAAGAATTTTTGATATAATTATACTTCAAACTTTGCAGAAATTATAAATTTATGAGGGGTAATATTCTGTGGTTTGAATTAATTAATTCATAGAAGAGCTTTTTTTAAAAAAAAAATCTGTAGGGCATTTAATTTTAAAAAAAAAATTTTGAAATAAAATTAATGCATATGAAAACCAAATTCTTTTTTTTTTTTTGTTGTAGATAAAATTGCATTTTAAATTTTGCACAGGTTACAAACTTCTTAAATATTTTGTGCCCTAAAAATGATTTAAATTATTCGAAGAGAATTTTCTTTTGATATAAATAGAACCCATTGAGACAGGAAGGAAGTAAAACAAAATCAACTTTTTAATTATACACAATGTACACTATAATTAAGTAGAATAGTTCATTATCTAAAAGACTTTATACTGTTTTATTCGACAAGTAAATTATTTATAGAATCGTCTTCTGAAATAATTGTTTTTACTCTCACTTAAAATACTTTTGAATAAAAAAAAAAGGATAAGTTATTGGCTAGAAAATTTTTCAATCGAATAAATTACAAGTTCGGTACAAATGAAGTTATTTTAAGAATGTTTCTTAACGAATATATAAAATGTATTATTATTTTAGAAATCCCTAGAAGTAAACTTAAAAAACAAACAAACAAACTTATTTTTATTAATAAAAAGCTAATTCGTTTTCTCTAATTTAAAAGCGGCCAGAAAACTATTTAACATATTTTTTGTTTAAAAAGTTAAAGTAAATACTATAACAATAAAACCCTTTGTTAATAATAAATTCACAACTGTACTGTTAATTAGTTTCCGTATAATCGCAATTTTATTCATAACTTACAACTATACGAAATCGATTAAATAATTTCGCAATTTGTAATTATAGTCTTGTTTTTGTGGGATTAAAACGAAAAACGTAGGAGTATCAGTCACATAATATACTTTAATCAAAATCGAAAATTCCCAGCACGTCTTTCGAAAATGAGCTTCTTAGTTTTAGAACTGTCAAAAATTAAATATTTTATTTTATTTTATTTTATTACTGTCAAATTTAATTGAATAATGTCCCAAAACCTGCAAGAACTGTAAGCGCGAACAAGTGAAACCTATCATCAATAAAATCCCTGGTGCAATATGAATTGATTCATATAATTCGACTTGATTTTTGACAAAACGATTTTAAATTTCTAGAAAATTCAACAAATTTATAAAGGCGAACCAGTTTTTCGTCTAAGGCGGCTTGTAATTACTATAATTAATTATTGGCACAAGCGTTGATAAATGGTTTCAGATACTAAGCAATCAGATAAAATCCATCAAAAGCAGGTAATAATCAAGAACAGGTAACATACATTTTAGCAAAAACCATTAATATGGAAAGAAAAAATTATTTTAAACAGCATTCAAAACATTATATGGTTAAAAGAGTTATAAGCTTTTAAAAGTTTCGATTGCAAAATGAAATTTTATTTCATTTTTTTGAGAAAGAGAATGCAAGGCTTCGTTCTTCAGAATAAGAATTACAGACAAATGAATTACGCATAAAGATATTCCACTCACGTAGTGCATCCATTAATCAAAGCTCATCTCGTTTTTTTTTTTAAATCAAAAAATGACCGAGTGATGGCGTTCAGATCGTGTACAGACTGAAAGTCTCATACATCATGAACGAAGAATAACAATGAAACAACAGTCAAGAATAGCTTATTTTTTCATTACTTATTTTTTGAAATTTGCCATTAATTCGAAAATAAATATATTTATTTGTATTGAGAAAAGATTTCCGTCTTTTTTTAAAAATATTCCTTTTTAAAAGCAATTAGGAGTGGATTTTTACTGTTTAAATTTTCTAACCGGGATAAGCAATGTGATATATTTGAATTTATATTTTTATTTCATGAAATCAATTTTTGTTTTTGTTACTTATGATGTATTATTTTCAAATTACTCTTTAACATATTTCACAATATTATTGTTATTAGTGAGCACAGAATGCTTGCTAGGCTGTCACTAAGATTTTTGCCCGATAAATTGTTTTTAAATAACTTATGAATTAATAAGATTTTGAACTTAAAAATATTTTCAGAAGATTATAATCACGTGAGATATTTCGATAAAAAAAATTATAAATAATCTTCCTATTTGCTACTAATGATTTTTATCAATAACAATTACGTTATTTTATAACTCAAGTTCGACTATGGGTCTCTTAGTTTTAGTTCGTCAAAATCTTGCAGTCATAAATTCAGGGGTGATTGTGAGCCCAAGTCAAAATTCCGGAAAATTCATTGAGTTAAATAGTTTAAAAAAAAAGAACAGTTTAATTGAAAAAAATTTAAACAAGATTTTTTTCCTTTTTCTCAATATTTCTCAGTTCACTTAAAAATATTTAAAATTTTACACATACCTATACCATTTACACATATCTGGAGAAGTAATTAAAATTTACAAATATGTCTTTCTTTCTTGAGTTTATGATTATTAACAACTATTTACTGATAAAAAATGAAAATTAATCATGAATATGAGCTTATAAAGTATCTCTCTGGCTCTCCCTTACAAACAAATAAAATAAACTGTGTTTTTAAGTTCCACCTTTGAAAATTTGATTTCTGGAAACTTCTGTGATCAATGATTATTTGAAATGTCTGGAGCTTCGATCTCCGGAAACTTCCGGATCACTGTAAGCGAAAATTCCGGAAATCCGGATTTTTTCCGGAGCACAATCAGCCCCGTTAATTGATTAATTAAGAATTAATTTTAAACTTATTAATAGTCTTACGAGAATACGAATTGTGGAGCATTCAAATGAAAATATTATCATTCACACAAAGAAATTTTCTTTCTTATCTTTTTCATCATTTCTTTCTCATCTTTTTCATCAGCATTACATTCCTATAAAATTAACACTGCTCTTGCCTTCTCAGTTTCGTTCGTTAAAATCCTGGAGTTATTAATTAACTAATTTTGAAACAATTTTAAAGTTTAAAGCTTTTATTATGAAAATACGTAAAGGATAAATATTAATCGAAATTTATTACTACCCACATAGAATTAATCTTATGATTCGTTACTCATGATCTTAATCATTCTAAAGTACATTTTTAAAGAACTAGTGTTTTACACTTCAATAAAATCTTAAACCAATTTAATAATTAAATATGAATGAATTTTAAAATTATAAATGTTGTCATAACAAAATACAATTTATTGGGACAAGTTAGGTGAGAATTTTTGGAAAATGTCGCGGAGGAGTTGGAAGCATAATTACGATGAATCGGAACAAGTTAAGAACGATTTAATGCAAAACACCTAATATGACATTATATCATTACATATTATTATACCTAATATGACATTATATATCATTATTATATTTATATTATGACATTATATTATATGAACAATTTAATGCAAAACATCTAATATGACTGTTAGATAGGGGATACTCGTACGAAGCAAAGAAATTATTGAATTCTCATCATTACAAAATAGAAGGAAATGATTTGCTTTTTTTAGTGTACTACAAGTAACGCACTACAAGTAGTGAAACTACTGTAGTCGCTACTTTTTATTGTAGTTTATAGTGTGCCACTTTTCTTAAAACACGTAGTGTAGTGAGCAGTGCGATGCAAAACATCAGTAGTTTGTAGAGATTCATGACAACTACGTTTCACGTTAGTTCAGTAAAGAAACAGGACACATCAACACAACGATTTGATGGGTGCAAATCTTCGTGTGCCTCTTCTTAATCAAATCTTCTTAATGCAAATCTTCTTAATTTAAAATGCCTCTGTGATTGTGAGTTAATAAGATAGGTTGAACTCCGATCCACCCCAAGGGGTATACGGAGATAAAAAGTTAAATTATTACATTAAATATTTACGCTAAAAACTAAAAATACAGTAAAATTTTGCCAAATGACAATGGTGGTGATCAGTTAAAAGTGAATTAACTAAAAATTTTGACAATTAAAAACATGTTTTAAAAGCAATGAAAACTAAAAGCGAGAATTAAATGATTATAATAATAAGGAAACAAGAGATGAAAATAAAATCTCAAAACTAAAATCAATGAGAGCTAAAAGTCCTAAGTGTAAATGTCTAAAAGTAAAGGTCTGAATAGAAGTCGATGAAGTCTAAAATCACAAGCAGATAAAATTTCAAAATGTAAAGCTAAAAGTTGATCAGTATAAAATAACGATGACATGTTCCATTGTTGGTTCATGACTGGGGTCAGTTGATCTGGGGCTAAAATGTCCTCGAGGTTTTGTTTTATAATTTGAATCACAATTTTCCTGCAGGCCAATATAGCAAAGAATTGGTGTTCCTCTACGTAGTTATTCATGTGTGTTCCACGAAGTGGCCGGAATCTTGGACAGTGCTTAACTAGATGTTTAATGTCCTGTCTCACTCCACAGTAATTGCATGAAGCTGATTTCCTAAAATATTTTTGTTGATATATCCCGAACACTCCGTGGCTATGGTTATGCTAGGGTCTTTAAAGAATTTATAGGTTTGTCTTCCCTTGTCACTAGACCTCCAGTCGTCTCTCCAGCTGATGAAAGTGATGTTCTTAATATAAGATTTAATTTGACATTTTTCTCCCAAGGTCTCAAAATCAATCTGGCCATGCTTAGCTGTGAGTTAATAAGAATTGGTTATTTAGAGACACGCATAACTACGAATAATAGATTATTTATCACTTTGGCCACACTTTCACACGCGAATGCACACTCGTAAAACTCTGATGTTATTTTAAAGGACGAAATTGAAGAAGAATTAGAGAACAAATTGAAAGAAAAAATAGATTTTAGAATGCAGTTCTTAATAATTTCTCATTTTTAATCAAAGCCAATTTTCTTATTCAAAATAATTTTGAACGTAGGTGTAAATTAAACTCTCCATCAAAGTCTGTCTCCTTAAAGTAGTGAAGCAGCTACTAATTTTGAAAGTAGTTTGCAGTTGCTACATTTAAAAAATAAGTAGTTGTAGCTGTAGTTAACTACATTTGTAATAAAGTAGTTGCAGTAAACTACAAAAATAATACAGGTTTTTCGACCACTGATTAAGAAACATAAATAAATAAATTAACCCTTTATAAAGCCGTGGGAAGTATACTTGCTACAAACTTCATTATTTTTTAAATGTCTATAATTTGTCTATAATTTATGCGGCCATCTGCTAATAGCATCAGAAAAATTAAAAAATAAAAGACAATGAAGGATTTTGTTTACATAAATGTGGGTTACCGTTTTCATGGAGTTATAATTTTTCATCAAGTTTATTTATAATTTTAAACAAAGAATTTATAAATTCGGTTATTTAAAAGAGCAGAAGTTCAAGTTTATGCCTAATTCTTTACAATAAGTAAAAGTTAAAAAATTCCACCCACCTTCCTACCGAAAAAAAAGTTCTTAATCAAATTGTTTTTAGGAAATAAGCTAAATAATTTTTTTTAATAAACACCTTAATCCATTTCCAAAAATATTTTAACATAACACTGATAGAAAAAAAGGTTTTAATATGCAAAATATGTTGCAGCCAAATATAAACCTTTATTTATTAAAAATTATAAAACTTATAATTACATAAACATGAACCTATAATTGAGTTAACATGAAATAATTTAAGTTCAATAAAAAATTAAGAAAAATATAATAAGTTAGAACAATTTATAATAGGAAGAAATTGAGAGTTCGCCCACAGAGGAAGCAGATGAGCTGTATCTTAAATCTAATGATCAATCTTTTTAATATATAGAATTATTGAATGAAAATTTAGTTTAATGCTAAATCCTAAATTCCATATGGAAAGGGAAAGAAAAAAAAACATTTGCAGAGTAATTATCCGCAGCTAGCAATGTATACATTTTATCCGAGAAAAACTTTTTTAAGTAGAAAAAAAATATAACCGTACAGAAGACAGATGATTAAAAAGATCGTTATTTACGATAAAATAAACGAGGCAAGAAGAACTTTTTAGTGGAGAAATATTTTAAAAAGGTTCATAAAAATAAGCCGACGAGGCGACCTTTTTCAATGTGAATCAGCCATCTGAAAAGGAAGATGTATGCCGACCTTTGAAGCAGCCAGAAATTGACAAGATTTATTAAGATTTTTGACTTTAAATCCCCGGTGTGCAAAAGGATAACAGAAAATTGAAATTCATAGTACGTCGCAGCAAAGAGAACATTTAAACGAAAGTGTGGTGATTCTTAACATTCTTGATTGTTAAAAAATAACATTTTACGATTTAACATATTTCTAAGTCCTGTTTAATATTACAAACACATATTTTTCTTATTCTGGTATCTTAAACTAGTTCTAAATAGTTAAAGATTACTTTTTGAGGTAAAAGAAACATGGATATATTTTTAATCTCTTTGTTAGTTTTTCCTTGCATTTTTTTTCTTAGAGAATAATATTGTTCAAACTTGTGGCAAAATTAATAGGGTGAACTTATGGTATTTTTTAAACATGTACGATAATATTCAACTTGAATCTAAAAATGGTTTAACTCAGCACCTTATTGGTTCCAGGATGGGCACCGAAATATGGTTTCAAGGAACAAATCTCAACGTTCAACCGATTTTTTTTGAGAGCAAGGGTATACTTATAAATTAGACTACCAGGACTGCCTTAAAATCTATAGGCATTTAAAAACTAAAGAAATTAACTGTAAAAGATGATACCTGTTGTGTTTAAAAGTACATAAAAGGTACATTTCCTACCCTTAAACAGAAGAAGTGTTTTGAATATTTCAAATTAAATTAACTTTTTAAAGCTTTTATTAATATGTTTGAAACATAGCAATGAAAACAAGGTTTCTTTGATATTATTGTAAAAACAGAAGTTATTGTGTTCAGAATAATTGTTTTAATAATCATTCAAAAATATATTATTTAAAGCTTTCATAAAAAAAAACTTAAAAATTTAGTAGAAATAAATCTGGAATAGTTTTGCAAAAACAAAAGAAGAGTTTTCAATATTCAAAATTATTCTTAGTTCTTTACACATTAAATAATGTGCTTGAAACGAAGCAAAAAAGAAAATATTTTTTTTGGAATTTTGTAGTAAAAAAATTCCATACCTGAGCCTATTTTGCAAAAAAGTTCAAAATTTTCAACTTAATTTTTTAACTACAAAAATTGTATTTAATTTCAGTGCATTTTAAAATTAATAAGTTTTTAAAGTTGAAAATAATTTGAAGAAAGTTTTCACAGGGTGCGTAGCCAAATTATTGAACAAAAAATAAGCACTTTTCAAGCACCTAAAAAATATTTTTACGAACTTAAAAAAAAAAACCCTTTTGGCATTGTTTTTGACAATTGTCAAAAATCATGAAATTTTGAAACATGTAAAACGAATGGCGCTTTCATACGCTACGGATTGACAATAAGCCGAAATAGATTGGGGTTGAATTAATTGTGAACACGTTGAATAGAAAGAACAATGTGAACTGTGTCTTTTTGCATAATTCCTAGAGGAAATCAACATGGTAAAGGAAAAATCTCATTTTAAAAAAGGGAAAATTAAGCACTTTTCAAAAACACCCAATGAAATAAGCACCATTAAGCACTTTTTAAAAACGCTATGCACCCTGTTTCATTGAAATTACAAAAAGTTTGATTTGTAAGACTGGAATATGAAGAAGCAAAGATAAAAATATAATTGCTTTGCAAAAAAACAACCCCGAATTGTTTAATTTTGTATTGAAAGAAAAAAAGTTTACTGCAAACAAGCAAACTTATATTTAGATTGTAGGCAAATACTCTAAATAGTTTTGTCACCAGTTTGATAAAGTTTTTCCTACTATTCTTACTTATGATTAGAATTTGAGGAAAAAAATCCAATCATCTTAAATCGATGAAATTACCACCGCTACAATCTTTTAAAAAGATAACATTTTGCAACCAAAAAACATTTAACCATCATCTGTGAAATGACATGTTTTACCAAAAAATAACATTAACAAAAATCAGAACAGGGGGGAGGGAGGAAGACTGCAAACAAACAAAGTTTACAATTTCAAATAACTTAATCGATGTTCAAAAATTAATTCCAAATAAAAGATGACTAGTTCACAGATTTTTTTTTTGTCGTTTGGGCAAAATTAACAATACAGTTCTTTTTTGAAGAGATTAGAAAATAAAAGATTAATACTGTGATTAGAGGAGGAAATCAGAATTATATCTGTTCGTTACTATGGTGATGTATAACCATAACATTTGTTTGTAATATTTGTTGTAAAAAGTGTAAAATCCTTTTTATAAAATATAACAATGCATAATAATGTAGTTGGTGGTCTTTTTGTTTACATCACGTGATTTAAAATATTATGCATGGATTCAGAGTATAATTTTACATTAAAACGAACACGCATACAACCGTGACTTTTCAGGTATTATCACTAAAATAACATATTTTCAACACATTTAGAAAGTGTTCCGTTAGGCAGGATTTCAGTATCGTTTAATTTTTGAAGAGTTTCAATTTCATAGCTGACTAATAACTCTTGATAGAGTTAAAAAAAATGAGACTAATATCTGTTTGGTTTTAGATTGGTTAAGCACAACCTCAGCTTACATTAGCCCAGCGTATTTTTTTCTGAGCAAATCGGCTCGCTAAAAAAATCTCGGAATAAAACGCTTCCTAATTTACATTAAAATTAGAATTCTTTTGGCGACAAAAAATTCTCAGAATGAAAATTCAGTTTAAATGTTTCTTAGTTTAATTAAAACTTATAATATTCTGAGCAGAAAGAAAAACAAACATAAAATGGGCAAACCTGGTTTCGAAATTTCTTGTAAATAATCATTCTCACTAAAAAAAAAAAAAAAAAAAATTCAATTTAAACAAATATATTTTGTTTATAAGAAGAGTTTTTATTGTTTTGTTTATAAATTCCAGCAAAGAAAAGATTAATGTCCGTTTGGTTTTAGCTCAATAACTTTTTTTTTTCTCATCCACCAATTTCACCAGAAAACTGGCTCAGTTTTTAAAAAAAATGCCTCCTAATTTATTTTTATTTTACAAAAGAAAATTACTTTGTCGAAAAAAAAAAGTAAAAAATCGAAAAATTGACATCAAAACTTTATAATTTTAGTCCACCTTCTGCACAAGAATTATTTAGTTTGAATCCGCATTTTGTATCAAAACTCTATTATTTTAATCCGCTTTCAGCACCAACAGTTTCAAGTTCTAAAACTAGAATCCGCTTTCTGCACCAGAACTACAATTTGCAATATTTTGCACCGGAACTTTTTAGCTCTCAGAAATAAGGAACAACGGTTGAACACTTAAATAATAATGAACTTACTCTTTTTAGCTCGCTTTCGAAAGCTTGCAACTTTAGATTCCATTACTGCAGTGTATATAATCCGTCAGGATATCAACCTTTTCACATAAGTGAGGGAAGGTTGTCCACGAAAATCTGTCAAAGGTAGAGATCGCATGCGATTTCAACAACCAAAGTGACACGTTCTTCAGTAAAGGGGGAGAGGGTCTATTTTTAAAGGACATTTTTTTTCCCGGCTCTCTTCACCTAAATTAGATGCGTATAACGTACGCAACGTAAAATGAATGGCTCCTGCTTTGTTTGTTTTGGTTGTTATTTTTTTTTGTTTGTTATTCGCTTTATTGAGCCTTTAAAGGATTTTTATGACCTTCGTTAAAAATGTGATTTTTTTCCCCTGAAGTAATGGCTTAGCTCAGCTTTAAACTACAAAGCATAAATAATTACAACACAAGCAAATATTCAATTTAATGCTTGAATTTAAAATTCATTTAGTAGTTAGATGTTAAATATGTTTATATTTCGATTTTGATATGGAAGCAAAATTTAAGGGGAGACAGCAGGGCATATAATTCTAAAACTGACCTTTTTCGATGTACCTTTTCTAAAAAACTACTTATGATACCTCTTTTAAATTTTTTGGGGATATTTGAGATCATATCAGTTGTATGCTGTGACAATGTATGACAGGAATACTTTTGTAGTTACGAAAGATTTTTGCTCAAAAATTAAGTAACTTTTAAAAAAATAAGAAATTCTCAGTTCATATATATATTTTTTTTAAAATTTCTGCTTAAGATATATATTAATAGTTATCACAGTGTAAACATGTATATGTAAATATTCTGTGGAAAAAAAAACTGAAGCAATATCTTGTTTAGATGCTGAGAAAAGGTAAAATGAAAAAGGCTAGTTTGAACAACATTATTGGTACATACCTTACTGACTTCCCTTAAGTAAATTCCAATTTATTAGCCATAATAAATCTTTTGAATTATTTTCAACAACTTAACGTGAAAATTATGAAAGCGTATTCATCAAAGGATAAATAAAGGACGAATCCAATTTAAGTTATATTTTTTTAATAAATTTACAATATAAATTATTTTTAATTAAGAAAAAAAATATTAACTCAGTTGCAATATTGCAATGGCTGATATAATGTTATAAATGAACATCAATAATAATGATGCAACTTGTAATTTATTACTTGCAAGTAGTAGCAGCTTCAGATAAGTAATTTTTATGCAAAAAAGAACTTGATTTTAACTTATGAAAAATCATTAATTCATTCAATAAGTGAATTTTAACGAAATTATGATATGATAAGAAATTTTTTTTATATATATATAAGTTCAAAATGAAGAATAAAACAAAGAAAAATTATAGACATATGAAAAAAAGGGGGTGGGAAATAATAAGTAAAAAAATAACAAACAACATTTTATTAAAAAAAAAAAATGAAATGTTAATTAAAAAACCGGAAAAAAAAGATATAATCTTTTCTTCAGCCCACACGATTATATCCGCAAAACAGAGTGCTTTCTGATATTGTATCAATAAAATATATATATATATAAATAATATATATAAATATATATATATATATATACACAAAAAAGAAAAACGCCTTTTTGCGGATATAATCGTGTGAGCTGATGAAAAGATATAATCTTTTATTTTCCGGATTTTTATTAATTTTTTTCATTTTCTTCGGATTTTTTTTCTTTCTAGTTTCTTGTTATTTTTATTTCATCTGCCCCTTTTTTCACTGTTCTGCAATTTTTTCCATGTTTTTTCTACATTTTGAACATTATTATATGTATATATATATATAGGGGCTGAACTGTTTTTGGTACTTTTCCGTAAGCCGGGTGCACACAATTTCTTTATTTATTTTTTCCCGACAAAATAAAATGGCTATTATCCAAAATAAATAACTAAACAAATGAAATAAAATAAAAATAAAAAAGAGGAATTCACTTGCGCTCAGCTATCGGAAAAGATCTAATTTTTTGTACCAATTTTAGTTTACTTAATAACTATTTTAATTTAAAGCAGTTAATCTACAGAATTGCTTTATGAATTTTTAAAAAAATTAGGTGGTGTAAACGGATTATACTAAAAAAAAAAAAAAAAAAAAATAGACGGCAGGTTTGTTTATTTTTTATAATTTTTTTTTAAATAATTAGACGTACTAAATTGATTTGGTTTTGAAAGATTGATTTCAGTTTTTCACTAACAATATTAAAGGATAATTATTGATGTGTTAAGCATTTCTGTTACAAGCCTAATTTATTTTCAATCACTAGTCATGAGTTTTAAAGTTCTTTCATTCATTATACACCTCTTAAAACTTACTCTTAAATTAATATTATCTTGAATTCCTTAAAAATTGGTTGATGTAAAAATTAATAAAAATGTTTCCGACAGTGTTGTCGGGTTACAGTGTGAAACGTTAAAATAGTTTTACGAAATCTCATTCTTCATAAGTGGGGGCTAATTATATAGTGCGAAAATATTTTAAAAACTATGTCTGACATAACATGTTGAATTCATAAGACTTTTAATATGAATATAAAGAAAAATGAGACCGAAATTGTTCGAATTCCCAAACGATTGAAGAAAATGAAAATCAGAAGAAAGCTTTAGAGAAACTCTACATAATTCTAAATAAATTCGACTTTGCCAGAAACAACCCGTAAGTGCCGCGCTAAATTTAACGCTATTTTGGTGGGTTGTACGTGATTCCCCCCCCATTTTTTTTTTCCAAAACAAAAGCAGCAAGTTCGATGGCATCGCCGGAAGCAGGCAAGGCTCCAAGCCAAATGCCAACTCACCTTCAAACAATTAGCATCGCGGAGATTTGACGAATCGTTTGCACGCGTAAAGGGCAAACGATGCAGTAGGTCATCGGAAAACGATATATTTTTTTTAAGTGTTTAAGCTGTGAAACTTATTATATCAATCGCCATTTAGATAATTAGTATTCATGATTTACCTAAATTCTCAATCTTTTTAACATTTTTATTATGCAATCGTCAATTATTATAGAACCTACTAGCAGAAGGACATTAAAGTAAATAAATAACACATCTTTAAACAATAAATATTACGAGGATTTGACGAATCGTTAGTATGTGTAAAATGCGAAAAAAAAATTAATGATGGGGGGAAAAAAAACAAAGGAAATTTATTTTAGTGTCAATGCTTTGAAATTCGTCTAAATCATTAATATTTACGAAACTTATTAAATCTTCATTGTTTATGCAGTTTAGTTAAATTTTAATTATTTAAACAATATTTAAATAGCAATCATTATAAGAGTTATTTAAAGAAACAGCAGGTCATCAACATAACAGAAAAATAAACATATAATAATAATTTAATTAAAAATAACGAACATTATTAAAGTATCAATATTTAAAAACTTATTTTAATCGTTAATGTAAAGAAAAATTATTTAAATCTCCAATAATATGCAGCATATTTAAATCGTTAATCAATGTAAAACTTACTTTAAATTGTCAATACTGATTAAATTTATTTTAATCTTTCAATATTGTGATTTCGCTAGACTTAAGAAATTTCTGGGTCCAAAAGCGGATCTCTATTTAGAATAACATAAATCTTCCATTTTAAAAATACAGTACACAAAAGGATATGAAACTTCATGCAAAAGAGTTGTTATGAAACACTTGTAGATGAGTAATGATGAATCTCTGTTAGCGTGAAATTAATAGGTCTTCAAAAGGAAGCATTTTTAATAATCTATCCAGAATCGTTGAAATT
Organism: Parasteatoda tepidariorum; assembly: GCF_982258835.1. Classification (NCBI taxonomy): domain Eukaryota; kingdom Metazoa; phylum Arthropoda; class Arachnida; order Araneae; family Theridiidae; genus Parasteatoda; species Parasteatoda tepidariorum. Next base: position 107,533,118 of record NC_141757.1, on the reverse strand, counting down.
ATGAATTTCCGTTAAAGCAGGAAGTTGGCAATTATAAAACTTCATACAGCAATAAAAAAATGATTTTAGATTCATTTGATTCAACAAACACTTTGTAAGTGATTTGAAGAACACATTTTTGATTATAGATACAATAGAGAAAAAGAAGAAATCGATTAAGATTTCTCTCGTGCTTTGATATTAATAAGTTCCACGTTTCTTAGATTCAACAGTTCATTTAATTATAGCTAAGGTTGAAAAAGCAAAGCGAATCGTGTGAAAAATAGTAATGTCGGTTATTACGTTCTATGAATCAGAACAAACGAACGGAACGGAAGTGGTACGGAATCGGATCATCCTGATGGGCATGTATTATTTTATTTTATAACCGTCGTTGAACAGCAGACCCTATTTTCGAGTTTACGACTACTAATGTTCAACTCCGTAGCCTTGTAATTTTAAACCCAATCCATAAGCCAAGGGAACTCCTGGATCAAGTATTGGGAGAAATTTGCCTTCCTTGAGGACTTTTCGGTAGAACTAACCAGCATTTGCGTTACATGGAGAGGAAGACCACGAGAATCTCCCACGGTTAGTCTGACGGCAAGGGGACGCTAACCTATGATCCGTCTACCACTGAGGATATTTCACGTCAGCTCTGTGGTCGGTGCAAACCGGATGCGGAATTCGTATCCATCGATAGGATTCGAACCCGGTTCACCTCATTGGAAGGCGAACGCTCTATCCCCTAAGCCATTGCGGCTCATGAGCATATATTTTGTCTCCACAAGTTTGGGGAAACTTTCCACCTGAAGTCCTGGATAGTTCTAGGTATCAAGGACACCGCCAGGTTTTGATAAGTGGTCCTGGGTATTAACTTTCACAGCCAGGACAGTCGATTTATTTGTCTACGTTGTCAGCCTTCTAATTCGTCCAAAATGTGATTTAACTCATGGCTCTGAAAAGGCCGGTCCAGTTTTTCGATGTTGGTTCTTGAGCGACTTCAGAGCACAAACCTGCAACTTTGGTTCTTCAGCGAATTCTGTCGCAGGCTCGAAACTTTTCACCGATTCTGGTCTACAGAGGTTATCGTACAAGATAGCAGAGATTTTTCATGCGCTATTCAGGCTTATTTCAGAAATAAATAATTAAGAGGACGGTTTACCGCAAGAAAAACTTTTCATAACTAATTTTTGTTCGCATCACTAATTTAATCATCGAATCATTGATCTAGAAATAGGCCATAAAGTTTAAATAGTTTAAAAAAAAAATCGAAATATCAAAATGCGAACTAATTATTGGGTTAGTATTAGAGAACTTTTCCATCATTCCCTCATACTTTGGTTTCATTATGATAATTTAAAAAAATTTCATTTCAGTATTTGGAACTTCATGGTTTACTGTAGGTTTTCCTTCACTCAAATTTTTTATACTATGAATTTTAAATTTCGCACGGTGGTGAAAGAGAATTTGAGATGAAAAGTTTCTCCCGTGGTATGGCGTTCTCTCAAAGGCGATTTCGGAAGCTGGATATAGACTGCAGCTTGTCTCGGACTCAAAAGAGTGAATATGGTGATATTAGAGCGGTGGTGACTCAAGGGATAGAGTGCTCGCCTCCCAATGAGGTAACCCGGGTTCGAATCCCAGCGATGGCTGGTTGATAGGAATTCCGCACCCGGCTCGCACCGATGATATAGATGCGCAATTTTCTCAGTGAAACACATATACGACACACCTCTCGATGTAACACAAATGCGGTTAGTACCATCAAAAAGTCCTCCACGAAAGGAAAGTTATTCCCAGTACTTGATCCAGGAATTACCTCGCTTCTGGATTGTGTTCAAAATTAGAAGGATACGGAGTTGAACATTAGTAGTTTAAATTCAAAATTGGGTTAGCTGTTCAATAACGGTTATAAAGCAAAATAAAAAATAAGGTGATAAACTGTATTAAAGATAAGATCAGCGCTTTTGATCTATAACCCATTTGACCTATCGTTGAGATTTTCCCACGTCAAGATCTTATTTTAATGTGGCAAACAGGTCTACCTAAAATAGGATATTAACATAGAAAGGTAATAGCAAATCGTGATAAATTTTTCAGCATCAATTATTAAAATATATTTTAGCATGGAAAAATTATATTTGAAGGAATGTCTGTTTTTCTTTTTCTTTGGTAAGAGAAAAATAAAATTTTTCCTAATTATCATTGAATATTTCAGAAGAGCAATAAATTGTTTAATGAACTCTGAAATTTAATTTCAGTAATTTATTGCACACACAATAGTCGCAAATAGAATTTGAAATCAAACTATATACTTTCATGTGATAAATTAGGAAACGGCAAAGTATTAAATGGATAACAAGAACTTTGTTTTCAACTATATCCAAAAAAAAAAAAGACAAAAAAAAAAAAATTTATTCTTCTCATTTTATTATACACAGTCGGGGGAAGTAATTCAAAATAATAATCGAATTCAAAGTACCTCTGTCATTTGTTAGAGCAAACTACTTAAATTTTTGCACTTGAACACAAATATTATATAATTTTCTTTAATAAACATCTTTTTTCGTGATATGAATTTATATGAATTTTGAGCTCTTCTATTTGGAAAGAATAACAACTTTAGTTAAAAGAGACTAAGCACCATTTGACGGCTTATTTCTCGATTTTGTGTTTCCCTCTCTATTACTACACCTAATTGCTAACCATAAACATATTTTAGGACAGAATTAAAACTTAATCATCGAAAGATAATTCTTTTCAAAAGAATAGCTACATTTATAATTTATAACATTCAATTTATAAACACTAAAAAGGAGAAATAAGCAAGTAGGAGTAACGTAAGACTACTTTTGAAAAACATTCGAATTCACAAACAATATTAACATTATTATTTTCATGTTATAGTACAGGGTGCGTAGGCAAATCTTTCAACAAAAAATAAGCACCTTTTAAGTACTTTTTAAGCACTCAAAAAATATTTTTCAGCTTTATATACATTAACAAAATGCAAAATAATTTTCAAAGATTTTAGATGATCATGATAAAATACCTAGTTTCTGACAAAGAACTCTTTTCTTGATTATATTAGCCGTTATAAAATGATCGAGAGATTTTTCGGTTAGATATCAGAAGGTGGAAAATGAAGTCTGAAATTGAGAATATCTTGCAAAATGCAGCAGAGTTGCACATGAGAAGGCAATAATCTCTCCTAACCCAGCTCAGTAGATGCACATACGGACTCGCAAGTATTTTATCAAACATGTAAAATGATTGACGCTTTCATATGCTATGGACCGAAGGTACACTGAAATGAACTGTGAAAACGCTGAATAGAACAAAGTGAAAAGCACGCTTTTGCATAATACTTGGCGAAAATCGTCATAGTAATGAAAAAAAAATCCCATTTTTGAAAAGGGAAAATTAAGCACTTTTTAAAAACAGCCAGTGAAAAAAAGCACCTTTAGGCATTTTTTAAAAAAGCTACGCACCGTGCAGTAAGTATGGATTTTAAAACAATAAAAACTAAACAGCCGAAAAGCAATGTTATTAGTTTAACAAAGCTGCAAAAAATACACCAAGTCACCAAGAGTAATAGTTTCAAACGTCTAAAAAAGATCAATATATCGTGGAAACCTTTTTTTCCTTTTTCGCACTTACTAAAACACAGAAATTAATCGTTAAAACAATAAACCTGCCACTAGTGGAAGCTAAAACCCGTGCTATTAGTTTTTTATTTATAGATGTTTGTATTTTTCGAACTGTTTTAAACAGTACAACGATCTCCTGACTTAAAAAAGGAAGCGCAATGGAATGAAAATAACTATGTAACGAATCTCATCATATCCTCCTACCCAACAGTTCTGCTCGAATATATTAGATATTAGTTTCAATGGCTTTTTTCAGGCTATTAAACAACGCAGAATCGTTCTACAATTAATATGCATGAGTTCGCAGGGGTCTGCATAAAATGGCTGAAAGCATAAGAAAGTTATTTATTTTTATTTTATTTTTTTAAATGTGAGTCAATAACGGAGTTATAAACAATTGAATAAATAGTGCTGCGACAGACAGGACAAGTAAATTATTATTTCTTAAGATTTATATTCAAAAATTACTTTTACGGTTTAACAGTTTCTAATTCTTTTTTCTTTAAAAAAAATTGTAAATTCTGCTTTAGTTAGTTTTTCTTTAAAAACAACTTCTCTGTTTTTGAACAAATCAGTTTTCTAAATCTTTTTGAATGTCTGGAATAAAAATTAAAATATTGAATCTTACAGGAGTTTTAATTTATATAGAGTCACAATAAAAATGTATACAATACTATTAAGCGTTTTATTTAAAAAAAGAACAAGAAATGTCCGTATAATTGAGCAAAATAATGAAATAGCATTATGGATATAAAATTTCATACAGCCTAATAAATAAACTATATCTGTCATAGAATAAAGATTTTAGTAACTATATTAGTGCAGAGCAAAAACTATAATAATTTCACAATTGTTCTGTAAATATTATTAAATACAGTAATTTCAGCAGTCAGTTTCTTTTAAAACAAAAAATCATAAATTGGTGCACAAATTATGATATTTTAAGATACATTTTAGAGGAGCAATAACTAAATTTTTGGCAAAATGCCCTAATTGCTTCCAAAAATAAATAAATAAAAGGTAAAGTTGTGAAGAGATAAAATAAAAATATTCTTAAAATCATTTAACACTATATCTCTCAAATATATTTTTTTGGTAACAATATTAACAGATAACACAGACAATCAATTACAATTTTCAATAGTTACAAAATAAGTAGAAAAACCTGATAGTTGATATTTATGGAGTCAATGTAAAATAAAAATACCCTTTCCCATATTTTCAAACGTATGAATCAATTTAAAAAAGCATACTGGCGATAAAAATATTTCTTTTCAAGAGAGATCATTTGTCAAAATCTAGTCTTCCAGCATCCACGTGAAAGAATTTATCCATTTATCTTCGAGAAAATGGAGCTGATGGGATAGTACGACGGTTTAGGTTTCAAGAAAACACTGACCAGGCTTAGAATTCGAAACTTCAAATAGTTCATACGTTGAAAAAAAATGGAACAGAATACAATAGTCCAGAAGTTGCTGAACTTATAAAACAAAAAGTTCTCTAAGAATTGATTTTCTTATCAAGAGTTGATTGGCTGGAAAAGATTAAGAGGGAAATATAAATTGTTTTGATGTCAATAGATGGCGCTACATACACAGCGAAATCGTATTTAGTAAACGAATTGTTCTCGTTTATATTTTGTAAGTTTTATCTTACTCTTCCGGTATAGTGCGCAATGTTTTAACAGCTGTTTTCTAAATAGCTTCTTTTTAACTACTACTTTGAATTTTAAGTTTAGTTAACAAGGCGATGCGGAAATCCTTTTTCGTTGATAACTTCATTCGAAATAATTTCTATTATTTGTTTGGTTTCGATAGAACAATTTTATAAATTTGAAACTTTTGAGGTGATTTTTATTTTTTATTTTTAATAGAAATATTTAGAATTCATTTTCAAATAAAATGGGAGAGATTATTTTGAGCGGAAACGTTTCAAGAAAAAACTAAACAAAATTAAAACGTGAAACAGATATTTTCCCAAAGTTAAGTCGAGATTATTACTCACTATACTATAGTATGTAGTATAGTGAAGAAATAAATTTTACAACAGTATTCAAATTTCTTATTTTGATAATTATAATCAATGTTCTTATTAATCAATTTAAAACGATTTTCTTATTTTGATAAGGAACGAAAATAAATCATTACTAGAATTTATTTAAGCTCACAGTAAAGGGTTTCTCAAAATTGAGTGAAATGTGTCAAAATAGAAACAGTATATACTCATTTTTGAGCAAAATGTAAGGAGTGAAACAGACGATGTAAAGAGTGTTGGCAACCGGCAGGATTCGAACCAAGGACCTCTGGGTTCGTAATGGGATGCTCTAACCACCATAATTGTGCAAATGTTATGAAATTTCTTTTATATAGAAGTCGCGGGCAACGACACATCATGATATTCTAATTTTCAATGCTACTAAGGGTTGCAATTTGAAAAAAGTTTGCCCCATTAACTTAGTCAGGAGATCGGCCATTTTAATTTAATTTTTTGTTTATTTCCCTTTATCTTAAAAATTTTCAAAGGAATGGAATGTATTTCATGATGTGTCATTGCGGTGGCCACTTTATAAAGTTTCCTAACTCACCCTGGGCAGGGTTGTACATAAGGTGGTTAGAGCATTCAACTACGAGCATGGATGTCCTTGTTCGAATCCCCCTTGCATTTTGCTCAAAAACGAGAATATGCTGTTTCAATTTTGAATACACGGGGATCTCAAATTCGACTATTATTTGTTTCGGAGCTATATCGGTATATTTTGGCTCAATTTAGAGAATCCCCTTTTTCACAGTGCTATTATTGAAAATTATTATCCATATAATAAATTAAGGAAGAAAATGTTAGATTTAAAACAGAAGATTATAATTAAATAAAAAATAAAAAAACGATGAATTTAAAATAGTAGAATTTAAGAACTAAAAACAAGGGAGATAAAATGTATTTAAAACGGAAGAATATTTCAGAATATATAAAAAGGAAATACGGCACATTTAAAACAGAATACATTAAATTGGTAAAAAAGATAAACATTACAATTTAAAAAAAATTAAGATAATACATTAAAAAGTAGATAACATTGATTTAAAATGGAAGAATATAATACATTTAAAGAAAAAGGAGACTATTTCAACCCTATTTATGTGATATAAGCCAACTATGATTCTAAATTTGAGTATTTATTGCGACAATTTTATTTTATGCCCAGTATGAAGATAACATTAATATGCAAAAAGTATATTTTGATTGAAATAAATACGTTGAAAAATATTATTTTGAATGCTATTTTGTTTGTTGCAAGTCGTAATCCCGATGGTAGAAACCATCCAGAACGGAAACTGCAGATTAATACAGCTTCCGTAAATAATTTTTATTTTATTTAAGTTTTCTTTTTCTTTTTAAAAAGCAAACAAACAAATAGAGGGGGGGGGGATTGCAGAGACTCTTTTTTAAAACCTTTCTAAACTTGCTATTTATGAGAATTAAAAAGTGCAACTGAGAACACCGCAAAGAATAAAAAGTAAAGACTTTTTATTCCATGTTTTTGACACATCTGTTTAGGGATTTATTCAAAAGTATTATTGTATGAAATTCGAGTAGATTCACTGCGTAAATTCGGCTGCCGGGGTCGTAATAAATGTACGTAAAGAGAAATTACGGGAACCAGTACCGATTCATAGAACCGAGCTCCTTACTTTCGATTTAACCCATGTTAGGCCAAGAGTCGAAATTTTATAAAATGAGGTATTATTTTCATTGAAATATGCCGAAATTACTTTCATTAAAACACATAAAAAATTTCAAGGAATTTTTTTAAAATTTTATTTGAGAAATAAAATGGCGCGTACATACACCATTGGCCAAATCATTTAGTTAAACAGTAGTTTTTATGATATTTGTTTTATTTTTATTTTATTTAACAGAACTTGCAACTTTAAATCTATCCAAAAAATATCTGCTTAATCTCAAATGGAATAATTTTACAGCTTAAATAATTCAAATGCATCCATAAACGTTTCAAGCTAAAAAACTAGCGCAGTTTAAAAATTTCTCAAGAGAAAGTGCTTACTTCAATCGAATTACTAATATTTTATAGTCGTCTTCAGAACCTTTTACAATAACAGAAAAATAAAATGAGTGAAAAATATACGTCACAGTGTTTAAAAAGAATATTTATTGAAAAAGAGCGTTTACGCACCTTTGGTTGAAAATTTTTCCGGTTAGAATTAGTGGTGGTAAATGAGATTTATTAAAGAGAGTATAATTTGTTTAAAAGTTGATTTTTTTAATTAAAATTAGAATTTTTAACAAAAAGTCTTAAAAATTGTTCTTTGCACTGAAAGAAAATATTAAATTAAAAAAAAAAAGTTCTAATTTACTTAAAATATTATTTTTGCTAAGTAGTTTAATCTAAATATTAAAAAAAAAACCTTTTCACAAATTTTATAATTAATCTGTAACACGAAACTAATTATAAAGCCAATTAATGTTACCAAAAAAATTCTTAAATTATGCACTAAATTTTAGAAAAAAAAAGTATCGAATATGTCTTCACTTTCTGCAAACAATAAATAAATTTAATAATATTTTATAAAATTCCACAAAACATATTTTTATTCAAATGATATATTATTTTTATTTTTTTAAATCACATAATTGAAAACTTCCAAATTTAAGCAAGCAGTTACTACATCATGCATTTTTTTTTGAAAATTCAGAAAATAAAATTTAAAAAAAAAAAAAAAGAAAAGAAAAACCGAAACCCACGAAACATTTAATACTGGCATTGAAAAATTATTCAAAAGGTCCATTTCAATCCAAAACTCTTCAAAATATAAAATGTATTTCTAAATATAAAACAAATGAACAACTTTTGAAAAACTGAGTTCGCAGGAAAAAGAGTTGTAAATAAAGAAGCAATCATAATACTTCTCGAAATATTTTTCGTTTCATTCTCAAACTGGTAGATATGTTTTTAAAACACAAAACTAATAAAAACGAAAATTATTCAGTGTAAGCCACGTTCGAGCATTTTTTTGTTATTCAGTGCATAAAGCTATAGAGATAAAAAAGGGAATAATTGACAGCTTTGAAAGATCATGGAGTGGTTCGAACTGGGTTTTATTTAGCTTCTTTTTTTGGCGAGAAATATTGAATCAGAGTCAGAAGTATTTTATTAAAAAAAAGCTAATCTTTTTTCTTTCTTTTTCGAGAATCCAATTGTATTTGTTGAATCAAAATGATAAGCAAAATCTGGTGAATTTTCACAGGTTTAAAATTTTTTTTAAGCACTCTTTTCTTTTATGATTATATTGCCAAAATAAATAGTTTGTTACAATATCTTTACGCCTCAGCTCTATATTTTTATAGAAATAGTATAAAAATCAATTAATTTCATGTAGTGGAAGCTATTATTTGAACTGTTTATTAACAATATGATGCAATGACAAACACAGGAGACATTAATTCAACTTCAATACACTAATAGGTATTAATTGCAAATAAGCATTATTTTTATAACATTATCAACACAACAAGCAAAAAAAAAAAAATTAATACTAGGCATTTCGAAAATCATTTACATTTATAGAGGAAGTTCTTAAAAAAGATTTATACAATAAAAAAGTTGCTTAGTTGTTATTATGTTTGTCTTATATTCTTATCATAGTTGCTTAAAGGTGAATTTAATCAATTAGTGGCAACGGTATAGTGCCTTTTCGAATATTGCGAGAACACCACAGGTACATTTTGATCTAAATGCCACCATTAACTAATCACTCATCTCTGACTGGTTATAATTAACTTGCAAATATCCGTAATGTGTATACCTTTCCAAATGTTATCAAATGGTCTATACATGGAATGGGATTGAGGTGTAAAATTATTAACAAATAGAGATATCTATGCAACGGTATACAGGATTTGAATTTTAAATCATAAGTTTATGAAATCATTTTAAAATTACATATAGCTTTTGTTGTTTTCCTTAAAAAAATATCGTTATTAGTTTCAAGTAAAATAGTAATCACATTTATTTTAAAAATGTGAGCTAAAAAAATAATTATACTTTTCCTTTTTTTCTCTCTCTGATATAGATAAACAGGTCTTTTTTATGAAATGGTATATAGAGATTTAAATAAAAGGTATATATTCTTATTTTATAAATCTTTATGTATTTGTTTTTTTACATATATATATTTTTCTTATACATGCATTGTTTTCTTTTCAAAAAATATATAATTTATAAAAATTACATGCATGCTTATAATTTTATAAATTATAAAATAATATGATTATATACTTTATAAAAATTGCATGCTAACAATTCTAATTTTTTATATATTATATCAAATTATATGCATATAAACACGGTATATGTAGATTTAAATACAAGGTATATATATTTTGGTATAAATTTCAATATATATATATTTCTTATAAGAGCATGTTTTTTCTTATGCATATTTGTTTTAAAATTATACAATTATAATTGTATAATTTATAAAAATATTATGGACGCAACTATGTCATAAAAAACATAATAAAATAATTACGTTACTCGAGACAAAAACAATTTTTTATAACAATTTACAATTGAACAATAGGGATACTTAATAAATTGAAAATTTTTTTTTCATTTAAATTTTTTTTTTTTTAAATCGTGGAAAAATGTAAGGAAGAATATGTTTGGAAAAATGTAAAAAATTCTTCAATTTGTACACAGAAGAAAAAATTTAGTAAAATTACCGTCCGGCATTTCGTTTAAATGAAAAAACCACATAATTATGGTAATGAAAAAAAAAAAAATAATTGATCAATTACCTTTTTACCGAAAATCGTACCTTTTTTTCGGAAATTCTGGTTTTCAAAATCATAGTTTTTCTTACCACACATTTAGAAATGAATGCAAAACTGAATCGTAAATTAACCGAATAATTATATTTTATGCCATGCTTTAAGGTATCATGATAAATTTACCAAATTATACTCTATTTACGAAATTTTATCGCATATTATAAAACAATATTTTTTTGTTAATATCATCAAAATCATTAAGAAAGCGCTTCCGTAAAAAATACGGACCTCTTTGGTGTTTTAATAAAGACAGAAATGTGGTAAATTTTACCATATTCTGGTAGTTATGATCATACCTTTTTTTTAGTAAATGAACTTAAAAGTAATATATTAATTTTAAGATTTTAACAATGGAAATTGATCTAAACAGGTTAGGTAACATTAGACTAAAAAGATATTTAGAATTAACAGAACGAGCTTAATAGTCAAGGAATCATTTTCTATTTCTACTATAATTACTATCTACTTTCTACTATTATTCAATTCATTAATTCAGAAGTCCTAAAAGGTCAACCTTCTTTCGACGGAGCCCCAACTTCATTAATAAAGTATATGAAGAAAATTTTGAACGTAATATACTATTTTTTTATTATTATTTTGAAACCATTAAATAGAAAGAAAGAAAATTTTTTCATCTTTGAATCATTAATGATTTTAAATGAAATAGGTTTTATGTCCGACGATTGAATTCGCAGTCTTGGAGCTGAATCAAGCCTATAGCTATGAATTTATTTTTGGTGTATATACACATAAGCTGAAAAGGAATAAGCCGGATTAAGTTTTTTTTTTTAATCAAATGAAAGCTGCTCTAAACGTTAAAAATGGTTATTAGGGAAACCTATTTGATTATTAACGAATATAATTATTTTATTTTAATTTTAAAAGAGTGTTGAGTACTAATAAAATTTTTTTTTAATAAATGCATGTTTTTTTCCTAATGAATTCAATTCAATTTCATTAGAAAAATATTTTTTTGTAAAATAAATAATTTTGTGAAAGTAATTGAAGTATAAAGTTACTAATAGATTATTGACTAAACAAAATTACAGGTTGAAAAAAAAACCGTTTAAAGAAAAGTTCTCTTCCTTCAACTGACAATCCAAGGGAGTATACCATTTAGGAACCACTGCACTAATGAATATTTTCTATTTTTTTTTCTCTATATTTCTTTTATTATTGTTGCTGCCATCCCATAAGTCCAGCAGGGCTAGACTAGGTCTATGAAGCCAGACACCTTCAGCAAGTCCAAGACCAGTAATGGACTACCAAGACGAAAGTTTTGGATGCCTGTTCTTTTATTAAAATGTTCTAATGAAACTAATTACAAAAATTTAAACTTCAAAATTGTAAAACCTATTTAAAACTTCATAAAAGTGTTATATTAAAAAAAAACTTTTTAAACATTATTACTTACAGCTTTAAAAATTAATAACTGGGTTCAATTGGAAAAAATTTAATTTTGTTAATTAATAAGAGAAACAAAGATAATCCAAAATATTAATGAGTCACTTAATAATTAAGACACAGGCGTACATGTAGTTTATTTATAAGTCAAAATGGGGAACATAGAATCCCATCCCTTTTCTAACTGCAGACGATCTTAATGTAAAGAATGAAATTTTTTTTTAGTTAATGACAGAAGCGTCAGAACTAATGACAGAAATTTAACCGTGATAACTACACTTAAACTGGAAACTGGCTTTGTTATATAGAGTATAACCACACAGTTCTCCCCACAAAATCCTCAAAGATAACATGTCTCTTCGATTATTTAAACTTCCGTATCAATGAAATAGCATCGTGTTGTTTTAAAACTTACAAAAATATTTCCCAAGAAAGAAATTAGGTAGCCAATTTAGCATTCTATCGCTTTTCGATTCCGATAACTTCATCACATAATATATTTTTGGGAATAAAAATTCGCCAAAGACGGTTCAACAAGATATTCACGGCCCCCCACTGTAAATTGATCGCCATCTTGAGCAAGACCCTTGATATGTTGAGGGTATACATAAAAATAAAAGGGTGAACCACCGAAAAGAGGCAAACGAGAAAACGATAAAATTTGTGTCACGGGGAAGATTGATGCGCTTCAAGTTATCTAGAAAATTATTTTATTATCTAATTTTTTTTTTGCAAGACGTAACCTCTGATGCCTTCTATTCGCCGATAAAGAACAAGTTCCAGTTTAAATTGTCCGGTAAGAAAAGGACACAAGTAAAGGACGAAGTAGAAAAATGAGCAAAATACGGTAACAAAAAACAAAAAAAAAAAAAAAAAAATTAAAAAAAATGGAGAATCAAAAAGAAATTGTTAAGATCTCCTCTAACTTGTCTATTCCTTTTTTTTCCTCGAAGATTGCAGACTTCGAGAATTGGGTAGTTCAATCGAATCAAGAGAATAAGATTTTTTATTTCAATTTCTTTTTTTAAATATCAAATTTTTTAAATAACTGAAGCAAGAATTCAACACAATATTCTCTTATAGATTTATATAATGATGTGCATACAATTTATTTCCTCAAACGGGTCACCGGCTACGGTTAATACACATAGGCAGATCAAATACGACAACATCGACAACAATAATAAATATCGAATGTGAGAATACCAAGATCACTATCGATAACATATAGGAAAAAAATTGATTGTAGTGTGAACATGACACGCATTATTGCGTCTCCTGATATATTTGATTAAGGTAACGAAAATATCGACCCATGTAAAAATATAAATGAGACAATTTGGGAAAAAATATCATGATTTATTATTAAATATGGATATTTTTTGACAATACATTGTGACATGAAGTTACGTACTTATCGTCTTATAGTTCGTGTTGGCGATAACATAACAGTCACAGCAAAATAATGCCATCAAAGCTATACCGGCTTGCTAAAATAATAATACAATTGTAAATAATAATAAGAATAAGTGAATGAATGTTGATTGCTGTAACAAATTGATTGCAACTTGCAACATGGCATTTTAAAAAAACCTGTTTTCTTAAATAAAGCTTCATTGGGTGACTATTGCAACATTCCCGTTTGTCTGGTAAAATGTTGCATTTTTGTAGAAAGGCAACGGCATATTTTTTACTATTCGGTAAATCCCATATTTGTTCTCCTATGCTTGCGGGATAAGGCGGGAAAGTGTATATATAGTTGCTACTCCGGCTCCTTTCGGGTTACCAGATATTATTTCCTATGAGCTGCACCTTGGCGAACAAAGAGCTGCACAATCAGTCTTCCCGATGAGAAGACCTAGTGCGTTCTCCAGAAGTGGTATCCAGTCTTTAAGGACCACCACAATGGGTGAGATACCGTTGGTCATGCTAATTTGGACGTCTAGTTTCTGTCACACTAGATGGCAACACCGAGACTCTATTTGGATGCTAAAGTGCACTAGGAATTTAATTTTTGCCGGAAATGCCAAGAGCCAATAAGGCCCTCCAGGGATCTTTTACATGCAGCATAATCATGGCTGCTGAAGATTTTCATATTAGTTACCAGATATTAGTTACGGAATACAAGATAATAATTTGAGGATGTAGGAAGGTTGGTATGAATGAATGAAGATATCAATGGAAGGGATATTAGAGAGGTCGGTATTAATAAAGTTAAGGATGGAGCGATATAAAAACAATAAAAAAAGAAAAATGATGGCAAGATTGAAAATCTGGATAAATAATAAGGAAAAAAAAGACCAAATACTGTAAATAAAATAACTGGACAAAAACAATTTATGCTAAAAACATACCGGAAGTAGTAAATATTTTTTTTTAAGTGAAGAAAGCAGATAAAAACTTACTCCCACTCAATATAGATAACTAGGAAAAAATAAACTTGTACTAAAATCCGACACTAAAGAAATAACAATGTCTAGGTGAAAGAAAGCAAAAACAAATAAACATTACGAACATAAACCCCTTTTCATCCGTTGATGTTGAACAATCGAAACAAGATATATTTCCCTGGACAACGTCTCTTCTGGTAATATCGATGATTACGTTTTTTCATTGCAGCAACTCAAACCAATAATCAATAAGAAACAATAACTTAATATAGAAAGTGTCACGGGTACCTCTCAGACAGCAATCATTGTAAATGAGCAACTATGTATCGAAAAGACTGGCAATATTTATAATAGAAAGAAAAATATTCGCAAGACAGTATCCCGTGGGGAATCTAATAAACACTGGAGCTACGGATAAAATCTTTATTTTTGAGTGGGTGTCTTTCGCAATTTTGTTCGGATCATCTTCAGTTTAAAGCTAATAATTTGAATTCATAATAAATGTTTTATTGTTTTTCACAAAGCTCTTTCCCCATTTTAATATATCTTTAGAGCCTTATATAAAATCAAGGTAAGAAGTAAAGCTTTAATTTTAAGCAGAGTGTTCCCTAAACATTGCCTTTAATTAAGTTATTATTATTTTTTTAATCTTCGTCAAAAGGTAGGTACTTTATTTCCGTCACACAAGAGCTGCACCAATGGGCTATTGTTGACGGTCCGGGAAACACTCTTGAGGATGATCCGAAGACTTGCCATCGAAATTATGATCCTCTGCGTAGGGGGCATGGCTCCCCTGCTTTGGAAGTCTGACGATTTGCGCGTGAAGTCGAGCACTTTACGGTAGAACAGTTTAACGAGGACCAATACCGCACACCCTCGGTCTCTACGTAGGCTGATCAAAGTGGTCACCCACTTGCTTACTGACCGCAGCCAGTGCTTGACTTCGGTGTTTTAATGAGAACTTCGTAAAAAGAAGCCGAAAAAGTGATACATTAAGGTTTACAAATAGATATGCAAAGTAACGATAAAAAAAATTGAAACACTCTCCAAATGTGTTAATTCACGAGCGAAGTAAGCGGGACTGAAAATATTAAAAACTGTTTGATTTCTGAGGGAAATAGAGAGAAATTGAAAAGCAAAAATTTGAAGAACTTTTAAATTTCATTGGGCAATTCAACTAGCTTTGATGGTACCATCCTCTCCATCTTTCACGCGATTTGATAAATTTTGATGGTATTTTTATTTGTTTTTTTTTTCGTTCAAGCTTTAATTTGAAACATCTAATGCGTATACTTTTTTTAAAATTCAACTTTTGACATGAGTCCTAAAAATATTTCTATAAATCATAATTAATGGAACAACTTAATATAGTATAAAACTAAAAAGAGCTTGCTGAATTTAAAAATGGATAAATATTTAAGTCGTAATTATTATCCTTTTTAAATGAGCAGTTTGTTAAAACCTTTATATTCAGATAATCATTAAAATCGATAAATAAACCTCAATAGCTGCATTTTTTATGAGTTCAAACTATGTTTTTCAAATATTAAAAAAAAAAAACTAGATCAAATACTTTTTACTGAAACTATTATAAATTTTTTTAAAAACTAATTCTCTTTAGACACAGTCCTAAGATCTTAGCTCAAGTTATAGCCACAGCGAAAAGCGATCGGAAACTTTAAGGCACAAAAAAAGTCAATCGGTATAAAAGAATTTGAATTTTTGAACTGAGTAAAACAAACTAACAGTTTTTGTAGCTCTTTTCAATGTGTTAACGTGCTTGATGAACTCTTCTTTGAAGAACATGAATACAAAAAATGAATGAATCTGAAAAAGGTGAGTTTTGTTAAATGTCATAATCTTATACTACATAATTAAAGGAAAAAAATCTTTCGACTTAAGGAAAAGAACTAACGAAAAGCCTTACATGTTTGTTTATAATAGGACTTTGCAAATAACAAAATGATAATAATTTAACTTAATTAATTTAAAGTAAAAATAAACTTTTTTAAATTTAGAATAAAACGATAAAATTACAACGGAAATTGATGATTTACATTATGGTTAAACAAATATATGAATATTTAAATTACTAAACAACATGAAACGAAGTTTTATTTTTAAAGAATACAATAATAAAATTGCTATATGAATCTATCTAAAGTAAAAGTAAATCAATAACTAAGAGTAGAGAAAATATATTCCAGGAGTCGAATATAATATTTATCTTCAAAGGATATTGGTTTGGTAAACAGAGTCACGTGACATTAAAATAATGAACATACTATTTTATTTTGGCAACATTGTATCGAAAGGAAAATATTCTTATTTCAAAGATAGCTTTATTCAGGTATAAGCAGGAGGCATAATATATTAGCGCACTAAGTGGAATAGCAGACGATTTCGATTTAAGAATCGAATTCCGTAACTACAGTTGTTTATATTCCTTGCGTTTGATCCTGACTAAGAATACATTCAAAAAAGGTAAAATAGTGCACATTCGCAATAAATCGCAATATTAGTTAGATAATTAGAGTAGCTTTTATAGATGCTAAAGAGTTAAGAGTCGTCCGAAATGCTTAATTTACTAAATTAAAGATATTATTACTTTATATTTTCGGTAATAAATCAATGGTAAATCATTGCAAAAGAACAAAAAATCACATTATGATTTGTTTCTCATTCCAGATATAAAAAAAGTTCAAATTAGAATAATTATGGCTGTATTATTATGGCTAATATTATTATATTTAAAATAATATTAGGCTGCGACTAATAATGTGGAAAAACTCCTTAATTTGCCCATTATTTCATTAGAAATGACGAAACAATTTCAACACATTTTTTGTAATTAGAGCTGATAAGGATTGAATGTATGATTGATTATGTTTCATAAATTTTTCATTTTTTCAATTACAGTAAAGTTTTAAAAAAATTTCAAGTTGATTGACATTTCCAATACTTTTTTACACTTACATAATATTTCAATGCACTAATATAATAATATCTTCTATCTTTAATAATGTAATAATACCAACGCTAATTAGTTTGTCTTATAGCAATAAATCCAGTTTGTTGCAATAAGACCAACTAATTTTGTCTTATTGCAACAAATCCAGTTGTAATAAATCCAGAGTAGTGAAGGTATATTCGAAATAGACGTATTAAATTTCTCATTTCAATAAGCCTAAGTAAATTCATGGCACATTTCCTACTATGCTTGAAGGCAATTTGGTTGATTGTAATAAGCCTAAAAATATTAAACAGATTAGAAAACATAGACTACTTTTCGAATTATCCCGGTGCATTGTTAAATGACGAAGATATTTAAATAAGATATTACTTAAGATAATTTTTTGAAGAATTAATTTTTAATATTGGTCTACCAAACAAGTTCATGCGATAATTAGTTATTATTATTTATTTTGTGTTACAGTGCTGGAAAAAAATCTCTTCACTTGTTGTAATGGCTTAGTCAAGATTATTGCATGCCGATGTGAAAAACCTTGAGCAATATGAGAAGAGAGAATTTAGTATGAGAGAATTTAGTATGAAAGAATTTAGTAAGAGAGAAGTTAGTTTAATATGAGAATTTAGTTACTCGTCAAGTTAAATGGGTAAAGAAAATGATTAAAAATAAGACGTTTTAAGTTAACTCTGTGATCAACTGAATTGCAGAATTAACGACCACATTATTGACAAACGATTGATTAAAAATAAATAATCTTTACATCGTTATATTTAATTTTAAACTATTATGGACAAAAATCGCATTTTCTCATGGACAATTAACATTTAAGAATTTTAAAACCCGCAAACGATATAAATTTTTCGCAAGCACGTGGTCATAAAATGGCGATATCTGAGAGGAGGATTAAGTTATGAGCAAGTTTTGAGGACCAATTAAGATGCAGATAAATTTTTGGGAGGCAATAATTGCGGGATTAAACATCAGTTTACAATAATTAACGATAGACTGAATTATTTATTGAGGAAGAATGATTCTTCAGACGATATTTTGAAATTCAGGCACGAACAGCTCAACTTTCGTGTAAAGAGAAATGAATAATGGAATTTGTCTTGTTATTTAAAAAAGGATTTAAACCGTTTATTTCAGTACAGTTGGACCGACTTTAAAAGAGGAAACGGGTGCCATTTTAACTTGAATAGTAATTTAGGGCAACAAAATGTTATTTAAAGAGTGTAAGTAAGAATAAAATACGAGCTTTAAACATTTTATATACATTATTCATTTTGGAATTTATCGGGGTGTGTTTCAGTAAGCTAAAACGAAAAATATTAACTATTTATTTTATACTACACTTAATCAAAATAGGTTAGCCAAAGCTACGTAAATTAAAAAGTTTATTCAGATGGGAAACTGCTGCTTTACTAAAATGGCATTAATAAGAAGGAACTATTTTAGTCCTTAGAGTAATCTATGTTGTGTTTCAATTGCATTTTATTTAACTAAATTATTTTCTTTAATTCACTTGCTTCTTTTTGAAAAATGAAAGATTTACCCATTAAATTGCAACTATTTTGTTTTATCATATAAATATAGAAGTTTTATAGTATTTGCTTAAAATTGATTAATTTTCCAATTTTTACTGCAATTAATTTAAAAGTAATTTTTTTTTAAATTTATTTCACTGCAATTACAATTATATTGCAATTCCATTTCTTATTTTCGTAGCAATATAAAAAATTAAAAGAAAAATGTTAATTTATTTTCATCAAACACACAAAAAATTACCAACAAAATATGACCAACTTAGAGATTCAAGACTTAATCGAAATAGTTTGAGTATTTTGCACAACAAAATTAGGGAAGGAGATTAAAAAATGAGAATTTATAAAAAATACTGTATTATTTAAAAATAAAGGCATATTTCTAATAAGTGGTGTTTAGTTAAACTTAACAAAAAAAAATCATACAAATAATTACCGGAAATGAGTCTTTAAAATTTTAAGTATTTTGTTTAAATTAATAAGAATGTGCCACCAAAAAAAATATGAGTAAAAACAAATTATCTTCAATTGCTTAAAAATAAAAGTTCTTTTTATTCGATTTACCTAAATTGTCACTTGAAAATAATTTCGTTTATATTTATTAAGAAGCTAAAAAATTAGAACTGCAGTTAAAAGAAAAAAAAAGGCCCATTTGTGCTGTTTTACAATGGTTTTAATCAAGCAATTGTTTATTCTTATAATTGAAAAGAAATGCAATAAATGAACTCTAAGACACAGTTAGGAATTGAGAGTTTTTTTTAAATTCAATATAAAAATTATAAGAAGCAGAAAAAAAAAGAAATTCTTCTGGGATTTACAAAAGTATTTTGAATAGTCTTTTGTTTTTTAACGTCAAATGGAGAGAACAATCTCTATAATTTATTTAGAAATTATCAACAAAAACAAGTTACCGTTTCAAGAGCTACTAAGTACAATTAAAGATAAATATTATTCAAACATCGTAATTAAGTAAATAAATATAACTAAGTTTGAATTTTTTTAAGGCGATTTATTTTTAAGACTTCAAAACAATAAATGCTTTATCATGCATACTATAATTATTATTATTTTTAAACTTGTAGGTACTTCATACCATTACAATGAATTTTAAATCTGTTTTAAGTCTCTTCGCCTTTGCATCTATACAAAAAAGTAAAGCTGATGTAAATCAAGTTTAGAAAATAATTTAACTAAATAAATTTTTAAATATTCTTTAAAAAGCACTATTTATTTGAATGAAAAATTAAAAAAAAAATAATATTTTCTGGTTTGGGAGATAAAATACTTGTGTTTAATGTGATTATTTAAATTTCTTGGCATGCAAAATAGTAATAAATTATTTTATTAATGTGGTTAGCCATTTCTGGAAAAATTTTTGTGTTGTTTCTAAAATGAAAAAAAAATGCAAATAAATTTTCCGTTTTTACTTAAAAATGACTTAAAACAACAAAAAAAAAATCCAACTGAAATTCTAAATTAAAATTTATTTGAGCCAGTGCACATTGCAGCATTTCACAAAATTTTACAATTTAAACATTATTTAACAATAAGTTATTAAGGTAAATTCATAGATATTTCGACACGTTTTACCATTTAAGAAAATTAAATAATTTACAGTTAAGATTTTTTTAAAAAGCATTATGTAATGTTAATGTGGTGTTCCTAAAATTATACACATGTAGTCCTGTTTAACTTTCACTTATATGCTGATCAATATGAAAATATGTGATGTGCTTCTTTGCGTGACAACATAAAACAAATTTGAGTAGAAAACGAGTTATTGCAGATTTAGAAAGGAAAAAAAAGCGAAATTTTTGGGAATACATGAATCTTAACACAAAGAGAAATCTTAGAAAATTTTTTTGGAAAAGAGTATGAGATGCCTAATTTGTTGTTGTTGTTTCCAATCCTTCACAATATAGCCTCAGTTACATCAAATCCATGAACTCAAACGCTCTGGCAGTCACCCATCAAAATTGATCTCAAGAGAATGTCTTCCAAGGAAAATTCCAGACAATCAAAAATGTGTTCGGGGGAAGAAGGTTTCAATTTGCACTTGCTACAAGACTTTGCGCCCAAATTCAATAATTAAGCTTTATAAATGGCCACTGATGAATCGTGAAACTGCCGTTTGATTCAAACCATCTCCCTTGGAACTGCGGAGAACGTCCAGGACATTTTCTGCCAAACCAGTGATGCCCAATTTGTGGCACTTATTGCAGGACGAAAAGTTTCGTTTTCAGTACATAAAAATTATAGGAAACGACAAATCTTTTTTAAAACACAGATAAAATACCGAAAGACATAATAATAATAATAAACTATTCGAAAACAATTGATCTCAGTCGTGCGTAGGTAGTGAAAAAAAAAATTAATCGAAGATGAGAAAGTCTAACAGTTGATCAACATTTTAGGACATAAGATCTCGCGGTTTTACTACTAACAATAAAACAAAATCGATACATCTTGAAAAATAATTGACAATAGTGAAATTGAAACTTAAAGTGCCTAATTAACAAAGATGCTAGATGTTTCGCATGACATTAAAAAAAAACTAATCACACTAAAATTTTCCAGATCAATCGTTCACAAACTATGACACAATAATGATAAAATAGTTAAGAAAGAACTATTACCGACAAAAGTTCATATCAAAATGAGTGTGCATTATCAACTGCGACGTCGCCATTTTCAAAACAATGTTACATTTTGAATAGTTTAGGGCGAAATATCACAGACAAGAGTTCAAATCTAGTTGAAAATAAATGTCTGTGATTAACTAAGACGTCACCTGATTTGCTACAAGGGCACACTTCGAATAGCTAGGAAAGAAATATTACCGACAAAAGTGCCTATCGAACTCCATGTGCCTGATCAATTGAGAGGTCACACATTCAGCGATACCTTAAAAGTTTAAATCAATCTGAATGTGCCTGATCAACTAAAACGCCGCATATTTTGCTACACTCATACATTGTGAAAAGGCAGGAAAAAGTGTTAAAATAGAGGAATTTAAATTATATGAGCCTGATATCTTTTTTACTACAGGAATACATTTTTGAAAGTTAAAAAATATCGATAGCCGAAAAGAGCTTAGACGCAACTGAATGTGTTTGATCAACTCAAAAGTCGCAAATTTTGCTACAATCATACATTTTGAATGATTTAGAAAGGAATATCACTGACAAGAATTCAAATCAAACTGTTGTGCCTCGTCAACTGAAACGTTGGATGTCTTGCAACAACCGTGCATTTTAAATAGTTAAGAAAGAAATGCTACCAACAATAGTGCAAAGCAAATCAAACAGAAGGGGTGCCTCATCAACCGAGACATCACCTATTTTGATACAAATTGAAATGCAACAATGATACATTTAGAGTGGCTGAAGACAGAAAGATTGCAGACAAAAGTTAAACCACACTGAACGAGACTAAATATCGCGCATTTTTGGTTACAGTCAATTTATTTTCATATAAATAAAACTAGAAGGAAAGATATCCAGTCAGCCACTCATCACTGCACAATTATCTGTAATTCGCTTATTTCGTTGTATGCATCATCGGAAACCATAATATCAACGAACCTTCAACAATGAAGCATAATCTCTTAAATGTTCGGCGTAGAAAATATGTGCGCATTACGTTCCGCTTATTTGGCCACACCACACACTCTCTTGTTCAGTTTATGAGCAATTTATGAGCATTAAGCAGCAATAAATCGCCTTTTTGTAAATCAACATTTGTAACACTATGTATCTTCTGCTAACAATAAGCCACATTTATCTTGTGACTAATCCTTACTTTTATTGTATTCTTCTTTTTTCTTAAAAATATTGTCGCTCTAAGTGCTGCACCAGTCTGTAAATGTGACATTAGTCAGACTACTACTTTTTAAAACGAATGCACTGCTTTTTAAAATGGAAAAAGGAAATTTTATTTCTCAGTAATATTAGATATTTCAAAATGTTGCCATATTATACGGTCATGATGTGTCTTGAAGCTATTGGTTGGTCTTAAAGCTACGGCCTTTATACCAGGCTAATAAAAAGCAATCTTCCTTCATCTTGAAAAATGTTGTCACAAATTATTTAAGACGGCCATGATGGTCTCAAAGCTATTGCCTCTGCACCGTACCAATAATAAGCAGTCTTCCTTTATTGCGAAAAATGTTGTTATAAATTATATGGAGCCGTGATGGCTAAGGGGATAGAGAGTTGGCCTCTCAATGAGGTGACCCAGGTTCGAATTCCAATGTTGGCTGGTCGATACGAATTCCGCATCCGGCTTGCACCGACCACAGTGCTGATGTAAAATACTATTATCAGTAGTAGATGGATCATGGGTTAGATGCAGTCATTCTAACGTTCTCGTGGTCTTCCTTTCCATGTAAAGCAACAAAGTTAAATCAAAAAGTCCTCCACGAAGGCAATACTTGATCCAGGAGTTTCCTTGTCTTCTGGATTGGGCTCAAAATTACAAGGCTACAGAGTTGAACAATAGTAGTCGTAAACCCAAAAATTGGAACGGCTGTTCAACGACGGTTATAAAATAAAATAAAATATATAAATTATTATGAGATGGACTTTATGGGTCTTGAAGCTACTTGTTGGCCAATATCGTATAGGGCTTTATCGTATACGGCCGTTCTTATATGGTATACGGCCATTCTCCTTCACCAGTAGCCTGTTTTTTAGCATTGCCAGATGGGCCCGAACGTTGTTTTTATGCTCCAGCAAGTTTAAGCTTCTAGGCCAACTATAAGGCTTTAACTATGCCTAAGCGCTAGTCTTATCACTGGTAAACGAACGAACAATGCTTATGATGAAGGGTGATGGATTTTTATTTGGTTTGGTGAAAAAGGTTTCATCATAAATTAAAATTATTTGCTATTGTGTAAAAATTTTTTGTTTGAAAGAAATTATATATTACGCTGTTAACTTTGCACAATGCCCAAAAAATTTTAGTTGCCAAATTCTGCCACAAAATTCGATTAATGACTAAGAAAATAATCCATTTTCACCAAAAATATTTAATAATTTTTTGTATAAAATGCTCGATATACGTTGTATGTGATTTTTAATTTTTATTCATTAATTTTTTTTGCGTGAAATTTTCCAAGTTTTCTAGCCTTATTGGATGAGGTCCAAAAACATACGAGTATCCAGAGACATGCTGAAATCAATTATTTTTCCAAACAAGACCGTTTGAAATGGAAGATCTTTTTTTGAAAACAGCTTTCCAGCGTTTCTACACCTTTCAAAGTTGATTTTCTCAAACAAAAATGACACTATTCATTTAAGAAAGCCATTAAGTGCGAGAAAGTTTTCTGGCAAATAAAAGAGTCTCACCATTGCAAAATAAAAAAAAAACATTAGAAAATACAACCCAATAAAGACATATGAAGATTAATGAATATGGTAAAAAAACGTAACAGATATTTACAAGAACGAAGTTAAATAGAGAATCATTCGTGCGCACACCATTCAAGTTATAACATTTGTAGTTTTTTCATTATCACATACTTTCTCTTGAAATAAACGCCACAAAAGGAAGGTTAAAAGGACCACTGGTTGTTGGATGAGGATGATAGATAACCCAGCAGACAAATTGAGAAAATTAATTATTTTTTGTTTTCTCTCATCATACCCTCGACTTCACAGCCTCGTCAACAAGAGACCTCAAATCGTCTCATTTTCTTGAAAGTCGAGTACAATAAAATGGATGAATGAAAGGATAAAAAGCATACATCTTTTCAAAACTTTTTTTCATCTATTTTCTTGAGAGTTGATGAGGACTGCTGATTAAGAACGTGACAGGAACACAGTCTCAGTATTCCCGTCACCCCCGACAAAGTTGAAAAATATGTTGTTCTTTTAATTAAAAAACTGTATTTGTTCAATTTTTTTGAAACATACCAGAAGTTTTATGAGTTACCACTGAAGAAATTATTCGGAGTACTATTGTTGGTTAACTTTGGTGTAAAGGATATTTAAAAGGTTTACAATGTTGAAAGGTTTCCTTTGTACCTCGTTTTCATTCATTATAGAATTGACGTCAAATTTTAAGATCATATTTTGATCAGGGGATGCAAGAAATTATATAAAATAGCCAAATATTTTTTTAAAACTTATTTTGGAAAGGTTAAACAGTTACCTAAATATTTACTCGTTATTAAGATTAGTTTCACATTTCCATATATATAAATGTATGTGTGTATATTAAAGGCAAACCGTAAAAATGTTTTTTGAATATTTTGTTCCCGTAGAAAACTTTAAATCAAAATACAAATACACTATAAATTGATTTATTTTATAAAATTCAAATCAAGAGTCATTTTAAAGCAAATGAGCAATGAATGGGAGAGAGGATGAAATATGTAGATAGTCTTTGAGAAAATTAAATATTAAGAGGTTGGGGTTAATTTTTAATAATTTCTTAGACCAGAGCAGTGATAAACCTGAAGTACCATTGTGCTAAATGCCCCTTATTGTTTATGAGAAAATATAATATATATATGAGAAACATTGTATATGTATATGAGAATACAAATTTTCTGTAAAAATAGTTGGATGATAATATGCATCCCTCTGGCTACCACTTAATTCTCTTTTTTTAATACAAACCGTCGTTCGAAAGAATTTCGTCTCGCGATATCCGCCAACGAACGTAGCAATCTGCATTTTACGGTTGTTTGACTCATTGCTTCTCTCTTGTTGGACTTAATATAATTCTTAATATAATTCTCTTAATATATTCTTGTTGAACTTAATATAATTGTCCGGACTTAATATAATTCTAATTTTTTATGAGACGCATCTATTGCTGTAATCGATAAAAAAATACAGGATTAGTTCAGAAAAATTCTTTGGCATTTTTTATTTTATTTTTCTATTCTGAAGAAAAAATCATTCGCCAAAACATAATTTTTTTCGCCAAATTTACGATTTTATCGCATTTGGCAAGGTGGCGAATGCTTAGCGCGGGCACTGTATAGCACAATAAAGACAAAAAAGAGAATAAGAAAAAAAGAGAAAAACGAAGAAAATAAAGAAAATTAATAAGTTCTGTTTATTTCGTATAAGCTGCAAGTATATAAAACTCATAAAATAAGTGAAAAATATAGGGAAAACATGGAAAATAATAAAGATTAATAAAAAAGAAGAAAAATTATTAAAATTAAATATTTAAAAAAAAAAATTTAGACAATAAAAATTAAAAAGGCGGAAAACAAAAAAAGGAAAAGATGTAATATCTTCATCAGCTCACACGATTATGTATATATATATATATATATATATATATATTAATAAAAGCATTAAAACTTCATTCTTTTTCATAAAATATCTTTAGTAAAGGATAAGGGTAGAAATTCTATTTTGGGATTTCAAGGCTAAAAACATGCCAATGAATAATAATTAGATTTATACTTCAAAAGAGAAGTTATTTTAAGATCTTTCACTTCCATATAAGGAAAGATTAAACGATTTGCTATGAGTAATAAATAAATTTGATGAGGCGTAAGAATACAGAAAAAGCATATGACTGGACTTTTTTACACTGTTTAATCATCCTATAAAACGCAGAGCACAAGTTTTTGCGTGGCTTTTTGTTGTTTATCATGCTTTAATAAAATCCGTCAGCTTAGACGGGATATGTGTTCCCCCTCTCCCGCTTTGGAGAGGGGTTAAACTGCTATTTCACCATCGCAACTTAATAAAAGAAGATTATGCACTATCTGGACTCTTTAATCATGCTTCTTTCACCTAATTAACTAAAAAATATCGGTGTGGATACACAGCATATTATATATATATATATATATATATATATATATATATATATATATATATATATATATATATATATATAATGAGTTTCCGATTTTAATATGAAAGTTTTATTATCAAAAGGAAGGAGCATCAAATGTAATCATCAGCTCACACAGATAATACAAATTTAATTCATAGTTGAGTTCAATTTTAAGAGTCCTACTACATGTTTGATCTTATTATAAATGTATTTTAACTTTTCAGTTCTGTCACAATACAGCAGCCCTCTCGGATGCTATGAAAGGAAAATTGAGAGCCCAGGGAATACACAGTTCTCGGTTTGCAACAAAAATAAAACTCATTTGCTCAACGTACAGTATATGACCACTAACACTTAAATTAGTTAAGGTAAACAAAAAGTTTTTTAGAGCTATTAAAAAAGAAAAGAAACGTTGATCAAGGATATTAAAATATGTAAAATACATCTAATGATAAGTTTATGCAATCAGACAGTAGTTAGATGATTCAAATAAGAGTCATCACCCTTACCAACAAAGGAAAAGATGATTAACTAGTATTAATTATAATCATTAATTTAAGAAGAGGTTAAAAAGATAAATAATCTTATCTTACTTACATAGTCACGTTCAAAATAATAAAAAAAATCTGACACTTTGTTAGGAATACCACGTTCCTTATCATGACCGATTCACAGCGGTAATAGTTAAAAACAATAACATTAATTTTAACGTAAGAAGAAATCGTTCTTGCCTCTTTTCAATTAGTAAAATTTACTTCCTTTTATGAAGATTTCTTTTAATGATTAAATACGGTTCGAAGGACAAAGCATTTGAAAATGTGGTACAAAAGTTAAAAAATGTAGGAAAATTTTAAAGGCTCATAGAAATTTTCTCGTTCGAAGATAGTGTTTCGTCACTGGGCCAATGGTATTAATTTATATATTTTTCCAATATTTACTAGTGATTCAAATAGACATTCAAATTGACATTATTCGAAGATTTCATAATTGTAACAACTACTTTTAGATATGCTTAATATAGAAAGTAAAAATTAAACACCATAGACATTATTCGAACATTTCATAATTGTAAGGACCACTTTTAGATATGTATGCCTAGTATAGAAAGTAAAAATTAAATTAGCATGTTGAAAAACAAAAAATTCCCTAACTGGACGATTTTATAGATGTTTTCAAGTGAACTAATCGATAGCAACATTCAGATTGAAGTAAATAGAAACTAGTTTCGTTGCAAGAACTGCTTTTAGCATTACACATCAATAAATATTTACAAGTGATAACTTTTACAATATTTTTAAGTGCATTAACCATAGCTTTTGAAGTAAGAAATGTATTTTTTCTTAATGAAATGTTTATTTGAATTGGTAAATAATGTCATTTTTAAATGGAAAACCTATTTGCATCACTAGGCTTCAGAATGGAATGATTTTAATCACTGGTAAGTGACGTTGTTCCAGAAAGAATAGTTTGAATCATTTGTAAGTGATGTAGCTTGAGTTTCTAGAAGTCTAAATTTGGAAACTACATCGCTTACCTGTGATGCAAATCGATTTTTCCCTCGGAAACCTCATTTACCAGTTATTCAAATAAACTTATAATTTAAAAACTTCATCATCTACTAGTGATTCAAATAAAGTTTATTCGAATAACTGGTAAATGATCTATTCTTTTCTAAATGGAAAATCTATCTGCACAGGTAAGCGAAGTTGTTTCTGAATGTAGGTTTATTCGAATCACTGGTAAATGATGTGGTTTCCGAATGGAAAATCTATTTGCACCACAGGTAAGCGATGTTGTTTCTGAATGCAAGTTTATTCGAATCACTGGTAAATGATGAAGTTTCTGATTGTAAAATTTATTTGTATCACAGATAAGCGATGTTGTTCTTGAATGTAAGTTTATTTGAATCACTGGTAAATGATGCTTCCGAATGGAAAATCTATTTGCATCACAGGTTAGGTATGTATTTTCTGAATGTAAGTTTAATCGAATCACTGGTAAATGATGTAATTTCTGAGTGGAAAATTTATTTGTATCACTGATAAGCGATGCTGTTTTTGAATGTAAGTTTATTCGATTCATTGGTAAATGATGTAGCTTCCGAATGGAAAATCTATTTGCATCACAGGTAAGCGATGTTGTTTCTGAATGTAAGTTTATTCGAATCACTGGTAAATGATGTAATTTCTGAGTGGAAAATTTATTTGTATCACAGATAAGCGATGTTGTTTTTGAATGTAAGTTTATTCAAATCACTGGTAAGTGATATAGTTTCGCAATGGAAAGCCTATTTGAATCACCTATAAATGAGATAAAATCAGAATGAAATGTCTATTTACATAGGTAGTAAGTGATGTAGTTTCTAAACGGAAAGTCTATTTACACCACTGAAAAGCAATATTGTTGTTGAATGGAAAGTTTATTTGAATCATTGGTAAGAGATGTAGTTTATATTAGTCACATGTTAGCAAGGTCTAATAATTTTTGATAAATGCTATAATTTATCATCTGAAATATAACTATATTAAGTTTATCAGAAAATTTATTTTATCAAACATTTTTTCGTTAGTTAAGTCACATTTAAACCGCTTTGAAATAAATCTAGAATTTGTTACTCGCTTAAGGCAAAATTTAAAGATAAATTTTTTTTCTTCTTCACCTGCTCATAATACAAACTTTTTTGAAAGTAGTGCATGCAAAAATGATAAAATTGGATTTTTAAATCCTCAAAAAGAAAAGGAAATGCATTAAAAAAAGAGGTAAGTTTCAAACAAATTATTCTCCTTCCAAATGCATGTCGAGTTTACGAACGCGAATATCTTTCGAAAGCAAGATTTTTATTTAAAATAAATATTCCAAACTGTAACAAATACAGAAATAATGTGAAACTTAAAATTTTATATTCCGTGACAGCCTCTTCGAAATATATAGCTCCTTATACATCGATGCGATTGGGCAATTATTTTAAGAGCCTTTCTTTAAAAGTGGACGCATTGGTTTAACCCTCGCAAAAGCGAACATACCACCAATTCCGAAATGGAAGTTTAGTGGAAAAATTGGATTAAAAAGAGCGTAACCACTTTGCAGTTTTATTAACTGTAAAATAGCAAGAAAAAAGAAAAAAAAAAAAACAGGTCGCTGCATATTTTTTAACACCCGGAATGTTATTTTTTTTTATCGTTTTTTTAATCAATGAGGTATCTAAAGGATTTCTTTAGATTGATAAAAGCGATTAAATACATCCAGAATGCAAATTAGGTTGCTTTAAAAAACTTTTTCTGATGTGATTAATATACTTACGCATCAGTAAGTCGTTTAAAAAAAATTTAGCAAAACGCAGAGTTAATTTGAACATTTTTAATATTTTTTTGCAGTTAAAACAAGATCAATTTAAATAATTAAAGAAGATTTAATTTTTTCTTTAATTAGAATATTTACTCGTTATAAATACCACTTAATCTGTGCAAAAACATGATTCTTTTGACCGATTAGCTGTTTAAAAAATACAACATTTAAAAAAAAAATAATATGTGAAAGCTTTTGAAACTCAATAAGTTCTTCATCATGGTACGATTGATGGCTTTTATGGATTAAAGAGAATTATTTTTTTTTGTTGTTGTGTATAAATATGACGTCTATTGATTTTTTTTAATAGTGTGTGGGGTATTTGATTCACACATGAATTTATAATCCAAACGTGCGCCTACATCCACGTTGGATCATACGTACTTATTCTTTGAACGCTGTACGTTGCATTGGTTAAACGGATTGATGTTATGGTTCTATGTAAACTAGTTTTATTTTAACATTATATGATATATTTGATTTATTCATTTCTTGATTTGCTTAGTTCAACGTGGACCACATGCATGTTTTAATTCTTTTCAACAGAGTACGTTACATTTGATTGATTGATCGAAATCAATATTTAGTGTCAACTAGTACTTTTGAAAGTATGTGATGTACTTGATCTACATAGTGATTTATTTTTGAACTCGGTTAGTCAACGTGAACCGTATGCATATCTAAATTCTTTTAACGGTACATTTGCGTTTATTAACCAATCAAATCTAACGTTCATAGCGTGTACGTTACATTTGAATGATCAATCGATGATTAAATGTAAAATAGCTTTTTTAAACAATATATGATGTATTTGATCCATATTATGATTTCATTTTTATATTTGGTTAGCCCACCATGAGCTAGCCAATGTTTAAATTTTTTTAAGAGTGTACGTTATTTTACATATGCATGGATTTGGTTAATTCAACGAGAAGTGCCATGCAATTCAAAATTCTTTTAACAATGTATACGTTACATTTGATTCATTGTTCGATGTTATGATTAATATAAACTGGATTTTTTTTTAAACAGTTTGTGATATATTTGATCGAAATTATGGTTTGATGATTGGATTTGGTTACAATTTTTAGTATTGTATTTAGTTGGTGCAGTTATTAGTACAGTTGTTTGGTTAGTACAATTTTTAGTATGATATTAGGTTAGTATAATTATTAATTTAGTATTGTATTAGTGCAACGTTTCGTATAGTATTTGGTTAGTACAGTTATTAGTACAGTATTTGGTTAGAACAATTATGAGTATAATATTAACTGAATGTATAGCTGAATAGACAGGTAATCCGATTGAAAAACCACAAATAACGATGGGGTAATTTCTTCTTTAGGAAACAAACTTTCACAAAGTACAATAACATTAGAGTTAAAAGTAAATCAACTTCATTCCAATCATAATTCTTTCCGAAAATAAAATGTTCGATATTGTTTATAACGCATGACGTCACTCGTGATTTAGTAAAGAATAGTTATGATAATTTCCCAAGGACTCCTCCGAGACACAAAACGCATTATTGTGTTCATAGGAAATTATTTTGTCAATCATGATATTGTGCACACCTGTTTCATTTCAGATCTAAACACGTAAATGTGAGAAATTTAGTACTTCCGAGTCAATTTTCGAAATCATTTTTCCAAGAAAAGCGTCGCGTACCATAACACCTGCTCAACGTGTTAACCAGCGTTCTGTTTTGATTAATGTTTAGTGTGTCCAGAAGGAAATGAAAATTTATTCAAAAGTGGTCATAAATAGAGATTTCTGAGACTTCACTCTTTGGTTTGCTCTTTAAGTATATTTTATTGCACGGATGAGGCAGAGTGTGATTTTTATGGTCTCAAAGGGTTAGCAGTTTCCTGAATTAGAATTCACCGACAATGAAATAAACTAAGAATAGGTCACGGTTGTTCTGAAATTGCACAAAACTGGCGAAATAGTGAGAATAAATAGTACTAAGCATTTCAAAGAAATTTTGCGTTTTAAGTTGTTATTTTAGAATTCTTAGTTGATGGGACGTATCAGACATTGGATTTTAGATTGAAACTTATAAAAGTACCATTTTTGGACTTACATTGATAATTTTGAAACTTTAATTTTCAACATAATCTAAAAAAAAAAACTTTAGTTAAAGTATGAGATTTAACGCCAGCCAATTAAATTTTAACCAAATGTCACTGAATCTCAAACAATTGGCATTGGATCTGGACGAAATTTACGAGGTACTCAATTTTTTCGAGTTATATCTTTTATTTTAGAGTTTCATTTTCAAACACACTATAGAAAAATTACAATTAATTTAAGCGTATAGAACAATCAATTCTATTAGAGGTTCCCTAGATTGGAATCTCAGTGATATCTGGTTGATTCTTATAGTGCTCAACAGCTTGTCTCGACTACACTCTACACTACTGATGCAAAATATCCATCCAATAAACTTTCCATGTTGTTTAAGGGAAACGTCTTATAACATACGTCTGTAGTTGCGGTGTAAAATCTAGTATTGACGGGGAAAATCAAAAACATGTTTCAAATTCAAATGTAATCTAGTCTTTTTTTCTTTATCTATTTCCAAAGGCAAGACAGAAACGAATATAAAAAGGAATACAAAAACGAATATAAAAAGGAATACAAAAAAGAATAATAAATATAGAAGTAAAGCACAATTAAAAGTGTCGGAATTAAAAGCCGTAAAGTGATGCACATCGATGGAGTTGGTGTCTATTCATTGGAATTTAAAAAAAAAAAAAACACACAGGAAACAAACGTGGTGTCTATTCATTGGATCTGTTGAATTATAGAGGGTGCAATGAGGC
This sequence comes from Parasteatoda tepidariorum, assembly GCF_982258835.1. Lineage (NCBI taxonomy): Eukaryota > Metazoa > Arthropoda > Arachnida > Araneae > Theridiidae > Parasteatoda > Parasteatoda tepidariorum. The sequence goes on along the minus strand of NC_141757.1, from coordinate 107,500,352 downwards.
TTTGAAAAGGCTCCAAAGCTATGCTCTGGTCATGTCCTGTCAGAAGATGGACAGCTAAAAATCGGTAAAAGAATTCCCGGCAATCTTTCGAGGTTGGGTGATCAATTTTACCAGCACAATATTAACCTTTCATACTGATTAGCAACAAACAGCTCAATTATTTGTTTAACTTTTTAACAACATTTTTCCTAAATACTGACAAGTGTTCCGTTGTCCATGGTAGATGCATCATGGGATTAATAGTGGGCTGCTTTTTCTCACCATGTAAGGCAGGTAGGTTAGTTTCACACAAAGCGTCCTTCAAGAAAGCGAACTTGAACTACAAAACTCAAATAAGGTATTGAACGTACCATATCTTTATATGATTTTTAGTGTATGCCCAGCCGAAAGTATTTTCCCAATGCGCTATATTATACAAAGAAAGATAATGCTTAATGCAAGGAAGCTGTGGTTTAAATATTTATTGTTTCCACAATAGAATTAGGAAAACTTTTAGTATTTAAACACCCAAGGAAAAAACATCTTTAAGGGCTTTTAAAAAGCGAAAATCGAAAATAAGCACCTTTAAGCACTTTTTAAAAACTCTACGCACCCTGAAACTACCCTTAGCAACTAAACGGATTTGAAGAACAACAAAAATTTCTAAACGTGGGTCCGATTCATCACTTTCAGAGAAAGCACCGCCTTTAACCCAGAGGGCACGGAACGGAGACCGATTACAGAAATAGACTTAATCTAAGGATTTTTTCCAGGTAAAATCATTCTTTAACAAGGTCGAAATACTGTAGCTAATAATTCTGTTTTATGTTTTTACTTTTATGCAATTACCGAGTCAAATTTACGAACTCCAAATCTCGCCAGGTGAAAGTTTTAAGTTAATGATACATTTAAAAATCTCTCCGATAAAAAATTTAAATGGGTGATACACTTATGCTTTCAATATGAAGATTTATTTATATCTCTCCAATTAAAAACTTGGGTTTCAATTAGTGATACTTTCTTTTGCTTTTTGTATGGCTATACATTTTAGTTTCTTCCAATCAAAAGCTTTCAGTTAGTGACGCATTAATGCTTATTAAATGGGGACATATTTATAACTCCTTAATAACTTAGGCATCCATTAGTGAAACTTTCATATACTTTTAGTATAAATTTATATCTCCCCAACTATAAACTTAAATATAGTTAGACACACTATAACTATAGTTCAAAAAAGTATCATCCAAACTACCAGAATATGGTAAAATTTGCTGCATTGTGGCACTATGGGAGCTCTAAAAAGCTCGGTAATTTTTACCGAAGCGTTTTGGTAGAATTACTTTGAGAAAATACTTTGGTAAAACTAAAAATAAATTAGGGTCTTATAAGGTCTTATGCGATAAAAGTTGGTAAATGTGGCAAAATTTGGTAATTTTATCATGGTAACTTAGAGCATTGCATAAAATCCATTTATTCGAGAAAATTTACTTTTCTGTTATGTATTAACTAAATGTGTGGCAATAAGAACTATTATGCCGAAAAATCGGATTTACGGTAAACAGTCACCATATGAACGAAAATATTACCAAATGAATAATTTTAAATAACGCATATTTTGGTTTTTAATTACTAAAACTATGTTTCCCCCTCCCCGCCAGAAATGTCATTACTATACAGTACAGTAATTTTACCAGAATTTTTTTCTCCGTGCAGAAAATTCAAAAACCATCTTTGTATATACAATGGCGAGCTAATATGATCGTAACAATTGTAGTGCAAAATAATTGAATATTAAAGAATAAAGAAAAATTTTTGTTGCATAGAATAAAAAGTATGCATATTTTCACAACGTAAAAATGTTTGTGGAATAGAAATGGAATTTGTATTTGTATTTTGAATTAATTGAACAAGGTTTCAGTTATTTTAAGTTTATTTCAATTCTCAGTCATTTTTCAAAGAGAACATTTTTACATCGCATCGCAAACATATAGAAGTAGACTTTTGTATTTTGAATTAATATTTTTTTAGAATTAGCATCTGATTCTTTAAAAAAAAAAGAAAAAAAAAAGAGCAGTTTTACATTGTAGGATGTGCAAATGGAAAGTTGGACAAGCATATTTATTTCAAAATAATTTTATATTTGATTGAAGTTCAGTAAAAAATATAATGATATAAATAATAATAAAAACCTTAAAATTAATTATGCTAACGTAAAAGTGGTTCAAAAATTTCGTTAATTTTCAATCAATCAAAAAAAAAATCAATTAAACAAAATCAATTTTAAAAGGCGATCACAGGTTACCCATTATCAAAATGGTTGTTGTCTAAAGTTCTTTAGCTTAAGCTTTTTCAGCCTCGGTAAGCTTGGCCTTGGCATCGTTTTTTTTTCTTGCTTCAACTCTAACCTTTGGGACCGTGTCAATCAGTTTGGGACCCTCTTTATTAGTGATATTCACCTCAATTAGTATTGAAAATTACCTGACATTCACCTGAATTAGAATTGAAATTGAAACAATGAAAACAAAAATATCGTGCAAATGATGAAATTCTCTTTTATTCACAACTCAAGAAGTATTTATGGGATCTCTCTTGTCCCATATCTCAAAAATAAACTCACTAACTTAAAGCATAATAAACAAAAAAAAAGAATTATGAAAAAATAATTATAAAAAAGAAAGAATTCTAAAAAAATTATCAAACGGGCAGCGTTCGCTATAGCAAAGCATGCAACGATGAAGCATGCGCACTGGTCACTATTAATCTTGAACATAGTTGAAAAGTGTGATGACGTCCAAATAAGGTGCGCACGCCATCAAACCCAAAACAACACCCATTTTTCCAATGGGTAAAAAAAAAAATTAAAATGTCCACGTATATTTTGAATAAAACCAAATGCGAATACTTTCCAGAGCAAATAAATGTTTCTTGTTGCATTCATTATGTGTAATATACTGGTTTCAAATATTAACTACTCGCTTTTTAAAATGAGAACAAAACCGACCATTAACATGCTTAAAACATTTTAAATCTATAAATAAAATATTATATTTGCCATTTTTCATCTATCATCATAAAAATTGCCTCACTTCCAAGCTATGTGGCAAAAGATATGTTAAAAATTTAGAAACATAATGGATATGAAAACCGTAACGCAGTTCAATATATCGATTTTTGGAAATCTATTTCTTGTAAATGTTAGCTTTAAAAAAAAATTGAAATTGCCTATTTGAATGATAAGGTGGTAAAGCTATTCCCAGAATTGTAATGATTGTTGAGTATTTTTGTTCTATATTCCCGAACGTGTGTATATGTCACGTTTCATTTTCAAAAATTCAGCATTTTCTGGATGCTCATACTCCCGGATAAAAAGTTGCAAAGAGGAAAGTTTCAAAGCAAAATATTTTCCAGTATTTCGAATCCACTAAACTGATATTTTCATACGCGCGCAAAAAATGTTCCATCTATGAAAAGTGCTCGGTGAGTCATGTCGGTGGTAAGTGCAAAAAAGATGGAAGTCAAAATATTCAGAATATTTTAGATTTTCTCTCACGATATCTTGAATCCTTTAAAAATGTTTTTCCTTCTTTTGCGACGATGTTTTTACCTTTCGATCAAAATGCAGATACTTTTTACAACATTTACAGAAATGTCAACTCAAGATCTGCTTTAGCAAGGGGTGGAGGAGAAACCTTGAATCTAATAATATTTAAAAATATTTACTAAGAAATTTAATAATCGCTAAAAACATCTAAGAAAATAATCTAATAATCTCTAAATTACGTTTTCAAAAAAATTTAATAATCTCTAAAAATATTTTTAAAAAAAACTAATTGTCTCCAAAAATATTTTCAAAGAAATCTAACAATCTCTAAAAAATAGAAAAAAAGAAATTTTTAAAATGCGACCAACGAAATTTATACCATGTAATGATTAAATATATATTTTATTTATTTGTGGTAAGTAAAATAAGACATGCCATGCATTAAATTCGAATCCTGCTCGGACGAATACACCAGCAATCTATTGCAACGGTACGAGGAAAAATAACAACAAAAATATAAAAAAACAATATTATTAATAATCAATATGTATAATTCTTTTGAATGGGAAAACGCGAACAACAGCCTATCTCTTTCCCACTCCCTTATAAAGAGCGAAAACAAAAAAAAAGATATGCTCATGAAAGAAATGAAGTTTCAAAACAAACTAAAGAGTTTCACCGGAAGTTAATGTTTATCGAGTGGCGTTTCCTGTTAAAATAAGACTTCTGTAGATGATATCACTTTCAAAAGATGGAGTTTATCTTTTCATAACATAGTTTGGTTTATGAGTTTTAGAGATAGGCCGGAACGGGTATTTTGGAGAAACAGGTATCAAACCTTGCAATAATATATAAATAACGTCTTACAATACAATAAACTCAATCAGTATCTTCTTTTTAGTGCATTCAAATAGTGCATATAATTATTTACACTATTTGTTTAGAAATTAAAATCAATAATTAATTGATAAGGGAAATCTTAAATAAGTTTCATAATTTCAGGAATTCTAAGTTTATAATGGATAATTACTTTTATTAAAATTATATAGACACAAAAAATAGAGATAGCAAAGTAATGTACGAAAGAATTCAGATAACTGTTTCCGAAAGCCTTTTTTATTTATATCAAAATATCATCACCAAATTTAAAGTATTCGGTACCTTTCGTTTTAAATCGTTACTAAACTTTGAAGCAAATTTAAAGTTATAAAAATTAAATGCTATTTTGTAATTAATAATTTATAATTAACGGTTTCAAAATAAGTTAAGAGTAGGGATATCAGTTTATCTATACTTTTTGTAACGCCTTCATATCTCATTTTATGGAAACAAGACGTTTATTTAAAGTATGCTACTAGTTTTGACAACTTTCTTTTAAAAATATTATTATAAAAAACTAGTTTATAAGTTTTATTGCGTGAAAAAACGTATAAAACTATAAAAAAAATTAATATAATTTTTTTTTTTTAAATCATCAATTTTAGGTAAAAATAAGGAATTTTTTTTGCATATAAGCAAAAACTGATTTGAGGATTTTATCTAAATGGCTATTAATTATGTTTTGAACTACTTACTATCTTAAAAGCAAGTGCATATACAACTGAGTTAGAGATCAATGTAGTAAAAAAAGCAAATTTTTAAAAATTTCCGCTCGCGTCTTTGCGAAAAAACATGCATAAAAAATGAATTTCTACTTTTTTCTCTTAGTCTGTAGTTCAATACACGTGTATTATAATCAAAACTGATGAAAAATTGTAGACAATTATTTAAAATACAACATGAAATACTATGTTTAAGATGGTGTAAAATGGAAAAAAAAAAAAACCTGAGTTTGAGATAAACGCATTTAAAGATTTAAAATCACAAGTCTATCCAATGTTTTCACCTTGCACAAAAACTACTACAACTTCGTAAATAATTGGAGTACAAACAAAAGTAAAGTATTTTTAAAAAGCTACCACTACAGTAATTCTATATCTATTAACTCAATTAAACTCAATTTGAAAACTTCGCCCAAAATCATGATGTAGCACTAGTCAGATACCTTAAACCGATCTCTTTACTAAATAATTAAAAAATAAATACAATAAACCAATATTTAAAGTAATAATTGAAATTTAAAACACAATAAAAAGTTTATAATAAAATTATTAATTTCATCTCACCATCTCGCGTGACGATTTCATTTATAAGCAGCATCATAACTTGTCTTCACACAAATGGGGTAATAGCATGAATGGGGTAATAGCATTTGCAGCTTCACTTACCTAAAATAAAAATTATATGTTAAGTAAAAGCATTTTATATTTTATTTTATAACCGTCGTTGAACAGCCGACCCAATTTTTTGGGTCGGCTACGATGTCAACTAATCGTACCTACGATTCAGTTACGTAGCCTTGTAAATTCGAACCCAATCCAGAAGACAAGGGAACTTCTACCACGAAAACCTCTCACGATTAGCCTGACGGCAAACGGACTCTAACCCATGATCCACCTACCACAGAGAATATTTTACGCATACACGGATGCGGAATTCGAATCGACCAGCCATCGCAGGGATTCGAACCCGGTTCACATCATTAGAAGGCGAATGCCTTAGAGCATGGTTCCCTCAAAGTTTCGGTTCTCCAGTTCCAGATATATGTCATCCCAAGGTTCAAAAGAAGAGCTTCTAGGATTGCTACCGCTCCCAGGGCAAACTCGTGGAGAAGTTATAGCAAATGCTGTGCAAAAATGTCTAGAAGACAATGGAATTGATATAAATAAAATCGTTTCTATAGCAACTGATGGAGCCAGAAGTATGTCAGGAATACATAGAGGGGTAACATAAATTTTTCAGGAAGAAAACCCCCCCCCCATGAAATTCTAACGTTTCACTGCATAAATTCTTCAAGAAGCGCTTTGTGCCCAAACATTTCCGGCCGAAATAGTTGAGTTCACGAAGTTGGTAATTAAGATTTTAAACAGCATCTTGGGCCAAACCACTCGACCATTGCCAGTTTAAAGAGTTCCTTGAAGAAATAGATAGCCAGTTTTCTGACCTACTTCTGCACAATAATGTGCGAAGGCTTTCCAGAGGTAAAGTATTGCAACGTTTTGCTTTGTGCTTGAGTGAAATAAAAACATTCATCAATGAAAAGAGCATAGAGCATCCCGAATTTGAAGAAGACAAATGACTTAAAAAATTCAACTTCATGGTAGATACCACAAGGAAATTAAATGAACTAAATCTAAAAACTGCAAAAGAAAGGGCTACCCAGCCTACGCCTTGCTTGAAGTAGTTTAGTTCGGGGAAAAAATGACTTCTTTTTGTTGAAGACATGGGGAGCAGTAAATAAAAATCTAGAGTCGCGCTTGAAACTTAAAACAACAAGTTATAAGACTGATTTTATTAAACTTTCGAAAGGCATGCAAAGCCAATGCTCCCATTGATGTAACCATCTATATTTGTGTTTTTATATAAATAAATATTATTCCGTATTTAAAGCTGTTTATTTTAAATCAAAAATATATAAGCAAACACTATAATATTACATCGAAAAATTTTAATGGCTCTTTAAAAACTGGGAAATTTTGTAATTTGTAACTTTTGCCTCTTCCGTTTCCGACCCCTGTTCTGAGGTATGATTAAATTACCAAATTTTACTCTATTTACTATCAATGTTATTATATTTACTACCAAATTTTAGATTTACTATTACATGTTACAAAAATAATTTTATTGTTAAGTTACAAATTTGTTGCTACAGTTACAGTTTATTGCTATCAGTTGCTACAGTTTATTGCTATTAAGTCATTATCAAAGTGATTCGGTAAAAATTACGGAGCTTTTCGGTGTTCCCACAGAGCCGGAAACACGATAAATTTTACCATATTCTGGTAGTTTGACCATACTTTTTCCTCAATGTAGATTTAATAAATAAATAATAGGAAGAGAGGGAATTACATTCACTATTAATACAACAATATATTAAGAAAGAATTATAATATCTAAAACCACAACTGTAAAAAATAAAAAATTGGACTTCGTCAAAATATTATTTTTATTACTTTTTTTGTTCGTAGATTGCATTTAAAAAATATTTCATTTTAAAATTAGGCTCTAATTAAGCTGCGTTCTTAAGCTTTAAAAATGGAATTATTATTATTTTTTAAATGTAGTGGAAGATGCATTTTTCAATACAATTGTTTAAAGAGCGTTTTAATAAATATCTCCATAAAGTTTCATAAAAACTTATACCTCCTTAAATAATTTTTACAAAACTCAGTATGCATGTTAGTTTGTATATGTAAAGCTGTCTCACCAAAATAATTATGTTTCTAGTATAATAAATACAAAGAAAGTTTGTTTTTTAAGTCCGTTGTCCTTTTTTATGATTTCGACACAAAAATATTGATTTAAAAGTTTTTTTTTTGTTTTTTTATTAAGACTTAATTTTTCAATTATTATGTACTTCAATTCATGTGAATATTATTAACCGTACTATGATTAAATTCGCGTAATTTTTTTAAAAATAAATAACAGCAACGGGAATTGCACTGTTTATAAAAATACCGTCTCTAATAAAATTTAAGTTCTTATTTTCAATGAAAATACAGAAATCATACTAAGCTTTGCGGAACTTTAAAAAATAATTTTATTATCAATAAATTTAAAAAAAAAGGAATTAACTACGAAGTTTTTCCGGTATGAAGTACTATTTGGAATACTATTTGAATAATTGTTATTGAAGAACAATCTATATTATATAAAACGCTAATACGTACGTATGTATGTATGTATCAATAAAACCGATGATATTTCTTTTCTCGCGCTGGCAACAGTTTTCATTTTTAATTGATTGGATTCGGCGCGCAAGAGCACGTTGTGAGCAACCAGATAACAATAACCAGAGTGAGCATTATCAGGTTGTTCAATTCAGATTCATGCACTAAAAACATGACAATATTTAATTTAAATTCAATTAGGAATTAATTAATTAATTGAAGTGAGAATGCTTTAAAAGGCCGCTGTTGAATTGATATTTTTCTACTGGGAGCTACCTAAACGTCTAAAAAACGTTTAAGTGTTTGTATTGAATGCATTGAATTTTTTTTATATTTCGCGTTTATTTATGCATTGAATTTTCACGCTTTAAAATGCAGAATATTAGTGAAGCAATATTTGATAATTTATTTTGCTAATATGTTTCTTATTCAGCTAATGTTTTGATTTTTTCACCATGTACAATCTAAATAGCTAATATACTTTTTTAAAAGCCAATATGAACATTGGTAGAATTCTTCTACATAAGTACAATACTATGTCTTTGATGATAAAATACTATGTCTTTGATGATAAAATACTACGTCTTTGATGATAATATATTATGTCTTTGTGCTACAACATTGTGTTCATTGGCGAGCGAGCGCAGCGAGCCATGGTTCACGGCGTGAACCACATAGGATTGCGTAGCAATTCTCGGGGGTTGGCGAGCGTTAGCGAGCAGGGGGCGGAGCCTCCTAGTTGTGTTATAATTTGAAACAATAAAACATGCAGTTTCAAGATATAAATAGAAATGCACTATTATTGATAAAATATTTAAGAATTACAGATTACAATTAGAATTACATTATTAAACTTTGAAGTTTAAAATAATGGCTCGAATTGATTGATAAATTTTTTAATAGTGTTAAACAAATCGCAAATAATAAATTTGGAAGTTGGAAAAAAAAAAATCAAATAGCAATACAACAACAAAATGATTGAAGCTTGATTAAAATGAATAAAACTGAAAACAAAAAACGAACACATAAAAAATGACCGCTGTTGAAAATTCTTTGTTGTTAATGTCTATCATGCAAATCCTTTTTACCAATGAAAATTATTTGAACATCAAATACGTATCACAAGATTAAATTTCAAATATTTGCGAATTTGCTGAAATTGTTATTTTATATCTGTATCACGTGAGTTATCACGTACGACTAATACTTTGCTGGATACTTGTTTTTGACATTTTAAACGAGTAATACGATTCTTAAAACACAAAAGCTCTTGATGTCAAAAACCAATTGAAAGTGTGTAAGTAAACGTTTTCCGTATTTAATGGTGCACTTTCATTTTGAAGAACATCATTTCGATAGGGAGGATAAAATTTGTCAATGTACGCGTTTTTTTCAAATATTGTCACGTCAACCTAACTATTTCACATTTAAGAGACACAATCCTTAAATTGGGATTATTATTCGGATTTTTTGAAATTGATTTTAATTATTTTTGTAACAAAAATCGTGAGAACAAAACTGAAAAACGTAAGTTTCAGAAGAAACTACTTGCCTTTTAAGAGAACTTAAGATAACGCGAAAATCCGAAATACTTCGACGTTCAGCGAGAAAAAACGTCTTTTACATAGGTGAATATACGTTAATAATTATACCCGAAAAATTGGTCACCATCTAGGAAATTTTTTTACTTCCCTTACTAAAAATGAAGAAAAAAATCAAGATTTATTTTTACATTTTTTTCTATGAATGCAAACGCGATCTAAAATTATATTCACGTGATTTAAAACCACAGATCGCGCATCGTGTTTTGTATTTTTAAAGGTTTTTTTTTCTCTCAAAAATCAAATATCGAGTTTTATATTCACTTCATTTAAAAGCCACCATTATGATCCGTGTGCAAGCGACTTAAAAATTATACAACGGAATTCGTTCTTAAAATCAAATATCGAGATTCGTATTAATTCGATTTTAAAATTTAATGTCGAGATTAGTATTCGTATGATTTAAAAATCAAACATTGGGATTCATATTCACACAATTTAAATAAATAGATAAATAAAATCAGGCATCGATATTTTTATTAAAATGTTGACATTCTGTGGATAAATGTCTACATGCACTTTTTTCTTGCTCAAATTTCAGGTATTTTTTTAATTATTTAAAAAGTGCTTTTGCACATGACGCTTTTGAATTTGTATTTTCCGGTTTTTTTTACCAAACTCATCCCTGTGAAAGGAATCAATATAGAGTTCTATAAAAATTAAATTTAAAAAAAAAAAAAAAACGTGATTTGCAAAAAAAACGTGATTTGCCATGAGGCGGCGACGAAAAGGTCTAAACTAATTACAAGAGTTAAATCTCAATGCGAGTAGAGTTTTTTAATGGAGATTTTGTGTTCGCGGAAAGTATTTCATGTTATCTAACTATGACTTCTGATTCCAATGAACAAGGTAATTCTTAACTAATTATATCTAGGTTACTTATAACCTTGGGTTACTTTAATCTCTAGCGGGTTTAAAGTAGAACGTGATTTATTTATTTTTAAAGATGAAAGAATACTTTATTGTCAGTAAAATAATAATAAAAAAATGAGTTTACATAGTATTATATATATATTTGAAAACAATATGATATTCTCTAAGTAAAAATGCAAGTATCAAGAATAAGGAAAGTGTCTGAAAAAATAATTTTTTAAAAGAATTTCAGAAGAATAAACAAACGTAAAACAATTATTAAAAAAAAAAAAAAAAAAAACAATTTAAGTATTTTTCTGATATTTTTTTTTACAAGGGAAAATTTATTCAGCTTGTATGTACATTTAGTTGCCAAAAATTAGTCATATCTATATGCATGCTTTTTTGCGTATTTTTAGTACAACAATTTCGCTGTATGGTTGCTTTGACTGTAAATTTAGTCCTTAAATTTATATATGATGTATACATGTCTACATGTACAAAGAGCAGATATGTAGTACTAATTATGCATAACCATAAATATTTTTGTAATAATGACTAATATAGTAAAATAGCAATGCATTTAAGAAGAGATTTATAATAATCCAAATTATAATAAAATTGCTATATTATACCACTATTACCATAAATAAAATTTAGTGATAAATGATCAAAAGATTTCGAAATATGAAGATCATTTTCAATAAAGGGCAAAAATCAAATACTTAAATACAATAACGATGCAGCTATAAAGCTAAAATAAATTTTTTTCTCTCTCCATATTATTCGAAGTATTTAATAAATATTTTCCAATATGCAATAAATATTATTCACGAGTACATATTATTATTATAATATTCATTTAACATGAAGGGGTATCGTTCACGAATATGTATAAATAAAAAGAGTCTGGAAACGTACCCCTAGATGTAAAATAATAATAATATAAAGTAGAAAGTACAGATAAAGTAGTTCTTATAGGAAGTAGTAATACAGTTATAGTACATTATTCATAATGGTTATGGTAATATAATTACATTTATCATGAATAAATGGATCAATTGTCAAATAAAAGTGTGCCTAGGTGTAAAATGATATATATTTGTCAGGAATTCAAACGAATAAGAATCGTCATATATCTTCCGAATTGGAATACAGTATATTTATGACGAGTACATATAGCGGTATAAGTACCCAAAAAATCAAATTACGTTAACAAATGCGTATTAAAAAATCTTACATTCACACATATATACAAAAAGCATCTAATAAAATGAAGCGCATTCACAAATGCATATTGAAATCAAGAGCTCCATAAAATTCTATCCTGTTTACTGAAGCATTATGATCAAAAAACCTTAAATAAAAACAGAAGAGAAAAACATTTCCCCCCCCCCCATTATTCTACTTTTAGCATTGATATACTAACTGATTTTAGAACAACATGATACAAAAACGTGACTGTTCTTGAACAAAACTAACGCCACGGCTATATGATATGGGCGGACGTATCGCAATATTTGATTTAGAGATTATTGTTTCGCTTTCGAGTCTTTGTTTAACTGACCACAAAATAACCACCTTTTAGAAACCTAAATAGCTGGACCATTAAGGCAACACTATAATGATGGGCTTAAACTGACGAAATTATTTTATAATGGAAAAAACTTTGTATCGGAGATTTAATGATTTTTGACAAGAAGATAAAAGAGCTGCAGAATTAAGCGATAAGCCACACTTTTTTTCGATTGTGGCATGCTCACGTCAAACTGTATTTTAGTATTATTTCCAGATATGAACTTCAGGTGTTTCTAGTAGATAGAAGCCCAATGCACATAAATATTTTATTGTTTACAATGACAGGGTGCGTAGCTAAATCTTTCAACAAAAAATAAGCACCTTCTAAGTACTTTTTAAATGCTCAAAAATATTTTTAAGTACTATATACTAACAAAATGCAATATAATTTTCAAAAACTTTACATGATCATCATAAAATAACCAGTTTCTGACAAAGAACTCTTTTCTTGATTATATTAGCCAATATAAAAACATCAAGAGGTTTTTCTGTTCGATATCACAGGGTGGAAAATATTGAGATTATTGAGAATATCTTGCAAAATGCGGCAGAGTTGCACACGTGAGTTCAAGAATCTCACCGAACCCAGCTCAGTAGAAGCACATATGGATTCGCAAGTATTTCATCAAACATGTAAAATGGTAGGCGCTTTCATACGCTATGGACCGACGGTACACCGGAATAGATTTTGGTTAAATGAATTGAACAATGTGAAAAGCATGATTTGCATAATACGTGGCGAAAATCGACACGGTAAAGAAAAGAAATCTAATTTTGGAAAAGGGAAAATTAGGCACTTTCTAAAAACACTCAATGAAAAAAGCACCTTTAAGGGCTTTTAAAAAACGAAAATCGAAAATAAGCACCATTAAGCACTTTTTAAAAACGCTACGCACCATGAAAGGTTTTGTATAACCAGAAACGTCCACTTGAATAAATTAAAATTTTCAAAATCAGAAATAAAGCAAAAAATCGGAGATGCAGCAGGAATTTCCATCATAGAGTAAAATAACTCCTTCATTTCTTTTGGAAAAGTGAAATTCGTTTCAGAGGAAAGAAAAACAAATTCATTTTCAACAAAAAAAAAAAAAAATTTAAAAAAAACAACATATATTTCAATTTTGGTAAAAAAAATTAAAAAAAATTAAATTAAATATTTTAATTCGCTAAACTTTTAAGATTTATTATTTTTTGTTGATGACGATGATGATGATTTTTCCGATGATTTTAGAGCAGGAAATCAGTCCCTTCCTTTGATATTCAAGTTATTATTTCTAATTGTTCGTCTGTCAACTTCTTTTAAAATTTTTATTCCGTTTAAGATTAAAAACCCTATTTCACATACAGCTGTTTAAAAGGGTGTTGCTAATGCTAAATGCAGTGCAAAAAAGAGAAAAATATAAAAAAAAACTTGGAGAAAGCACATGTTTTTAAAAAAAAAATTATTTAAAAGAAAAAGCATGAAAACATACATGACTAGTTTTTTTAAGAGTATTCCGCTTTTCAATGTGTGAAATACACTAGTAGAGGATTTGATATCAGATTCAAGAATTTATTAATTAAAACTGCAACGAAATGCTAGAAAATTACTGTAATGGCTGAAAAATAAGATATTATATTTATTACTTTTATATTAATTCGTTTAAAAATGTATTTAGCGAAACTACCACAGGTTTCAGCCGCAATAATTAAAGTAGATCTAATGGAAATGGTGAAGTTAACAGTTCTATAAAAATAGTAGAACACGTTATTGAGGAATGTATAGCTATCCAATATATTTAATGTCAATATAGGAAATAAAAAAAAAGCATGGGCTTGAATGTACTGTTTAATATCACACGAGCTGGACTCAGCTAGACTGTACCAATATTATTTCCTCAATATTACAAAATGCAAGGGTATTATAATTTAAGCCAGGCAAAGAACAAAATGATTGAGGTATTGAGAAACCTATTAACTTGAAAAAAAGAAGGAAATACACAATTTGAAATTTCGAGGAGGTGAAAAAAGAAAGGCGACAGACACTTTGGTGTTGGGAACGTATATTGGAATTAAAGTATTCTCAGTATGTTATTAATTAGTAAGTCAATGTTATTAGTAAGTCAATGTATAAGCCCTTATATAACTAGTAAGTCAATGATATAAACAACTGAACCTTTTATACATAAAAATTAAAGTTGCAGAATTTAAAACCGAAACAAAAGCGTTTATTTCTTCAAATGTTTTAAACTTCTGGCTTTCGATCTCTTCTGCTAGCCTATCTTCTGTTAAACCGGTGGAAAACGATAAAATTTTATGGAAAACTGTTTTTGTTTATGCTGCGTATTAATTTGTAACACGAGACGAAAACATAGCAGGAAAATATCTTAAAAGAAACAATTACAAAATTAAAATGATATTGAGAAGAATACAAACAGGGGTCGTAAAATTTTTTTTTTTTACATAGAGCGATAGTAAAAATCAAAATTTCAGAATAGTAACTATCAACAATTTGAGCGTTCCTTAAGTTTTTTGTAAAAATAGCATAACATGGGAATACATTTGCACATTTAGAATTTTAAGCTGAATTCGCTTATGAAAAAATATGATACTCTTAACGATTGGATTTATTCTTGATCATTTGAAAGATGAAACTCGACAGAAAATAAAGACAGCCATAAGAAGAAAAAAACCGACAATTATATCTGGTTTAACAGGCTATTTCAATCATTTAATGGCCTGAAAAACCATATATATCCACCCGACTCTTGATTTATTATTAGAAGTCCAGTTTTGTAAAGATATTCTTTCTCTTTAAATCTTTATTCGGGATTCATTATAAATACTTTAAGTGGAACCCCACACATATATAGATACGTATGCAACATATTGAGATTTATATTACCACGTTTCTTTTCCTTGGAATCATAAGATCTTTTTTGTAGAATTTTAATTTGAAACATAAGTATTTCAGCCCACACCTTTGCTTAAAAATATATGACCAAGTCGCGAAAAGATTTTTACAAGCTGTAAATCAATTTTGCTTCATTATGTGGTACATAATTTGATATTGAATTAATTCGTTTCATTTTTTGCCACTTTAGATTGAAAAACAGGTTCGTTATTCAAGAAACGGTAATACTGTAACTGACTAGAATTGTTGGTATACTTTTGACGTAGAACATTAGCAATTATCATAAGTTTTGTTGCAGAACACTTGCAATAATCATAAGTTTCGTAGCAAAATATTTGCAATAATCAAAAGTCTAGTTGCAGAACATATGCAATAATCAAACGTTTTCTGGCAGAACCTTTGCAATAATCAAAATTCTCGTTACAAAAAATTTGCATTAATTAAAAGTTTTCCTGCTGAACATTTGCAAAATTCAAACGTTTTGTTATAGAATATTCGATATAATTCTGCTCCTGGGTAGAAAAATAAAACAAAAATCTCTTAATATGTTGATTTTCGTAGTAGCATTCCTAATTTTAGGAAATTTTCTAAATGGAAAATTTAGGAAATATTCTTTCTGTGGTTTAACCAGACACAGATAGATACATAAAATTCATTGTTTTTCAAAAAAGTCTCATGAATGAATCAAAAACCAGCAGATTATCTAATTAAATCACAAGGACAATATAAACTGGGAAAAATATTGTCAAGTTGACACTTAGACGACGTTAAGCTTGTATTCGCAGGTATTATATTAAGAAGAAAAAAAAACTAGATTTTATTTAATTATTTATTTATTTATTAAATTTTTTTTTGAGTTTCAAAAAGAGATATATGTCATCTTAGGATTTGAAGAATGCACTGAATAAATCTCAGCAACAAGTAACAGAGATAATTGATGGACATGACCATCATCAAATAAGGATTATACTTTTAAAAAAGCGGACTCAACATATGGAAAAAAAATGCAAAACAAAACACAGATGAACATTCACTATACATACAAATTCTGACAGATGGATTACAAAAGACTTAAGAAAAAATCGTGAATATGACGAACAGGTACAACTGAAATGGTTATTCATCATTGGAAGCGTCAATGACCATCTCTTTGCAGAAAGATAGTATAATAGAGTAAGATTAGTAACCATCACTAACTATCAACTATAAACTAAGATGATTGAAACTTCGGTCATTCATATGAAGTTAATTATTATGCAACAAGTAAATCAGCGCAGAATATTAGAACACTGAAGACATTTGTATCTAACATATACGTGAGCACCAATCATTTCTTAGAGGGGGGAAATTATTCAAATGACTTTCTCATGCTAATTTCTTACGCGATTTATTCAACCGGTAGGCTGATTTCGCCAATTGGAATGAAAACTAGTTTGGAGGAGTCTTATTTTTTGCCCCCAACATTTTTATTTCTTATGCAGAAGAACTCTAAGGATAGATTAGCCTTCATGATTGTGGGGAGGTTTTGACCCCGTGATTTAAAAAAAAGGCTTAGCGATTCGTTTCAAAGGGATAGGGGAGCGGAGGTAGATATTCGGAGTATTTTCTCTGCTATGATATGAACTGCACGGAATTCGGTAATCTTAGAGTTGAGGTAACTGTAGATCTATCAAGATAATAAATAGGATTTCATTTTTACAATCGTATCCAAAATCAGAGTACCCTTCAAAGTCACTATCATACAAATACATCACGGAAACAATGATGTGATTGCTGTTTAAAAGTCAGTCTGGAAAAAGATATTTTTATTCGTGGTTTTATTTTATTGGTAAAATAATATTTATTTCGATACGAGGCATGAAAAATAACCGCTTCACCAGCCAACTCCATTAATTTAGTTGGGTGTTCGGATACTATTAGACCTTTGGTGTTTGTTTACTGAAATAAGCATTTTGCAACATAATTTTACCCGACCCAGGCTAAATTCAAAAGCAAACTGTTTAGAATGCAAAATATATAATTTAGCAGTGGTAGCAACTTAATTATAAGCACAATTATTTTATTACTTGAAACAAAAATAAATTTTTTGAATGGATTAATTTTGGAAATATTGACAGTTTTTCAGAATTGTGCAGTTAGGACAAATTCGAACACATTGAAGGATTTTCTGAGATGTATTAGGGCCACAAAATGCCTGCATCAATCGAAGCAATAATCAAATCATTAAATGGTAGAGGGGCGTTAATCATTTAAAAAATGATTCAGATAACGCTAATTTTTCAATGTAAAAAATTGAAAAAAAAATATAATTAAAATTGATTAAATAAAAAAGTATCTTTTAAACAACTACTTCTATGGGGAGCGGTTGTAGTAACATCAATCTCTCTCTCCTTTTTTAATTATTAGATAACTATTAAAAAAACTACTAAAAATCTCTTCAAAACTCATACATTGTTTAATAATTATAATTAAAAAAAAGACTAATTTGTTAAGCAATAGTGTGTACATTATAAATTCATAATATAAACAGTACTGTTTAGTGATATGAAAATAAAGTTTTTATTGTTATCTTTAAAACGCTTTTTCCTAAATTTATTAAGGAACAAGAATTTATAATTCTGTATACAAATTAATTATTTTTGTATACAAATTAATTATTTTTGTATACAAATTCAAATATTTAAAATGCATAAAAATATCACAATTCTACAAAATAAGAAGAGTTTTCATTCTTCTGTTTTATAAATTAAGTCGAAATACAATGATTTGAGACAAAATACTATAATTTAAATAGACAATCGTTCGAGGTTTTCATCGTAGGAACAAACATACATTACATTTCGACAATAATTATGATACTTGTATACAAATGATCGATAATTAATTTAAAACGATAATATCTTTTTGAAAAACATTGTTTTTTGACTAAAAAATTTCTTTCAAAAAGTATTCAAACATCAATAACACCGACTATTATCTCGATTCTCGATCTATTTTCTTTAAAATGTGATAATGATGTTTAAAACACAAATCTGAACGTTTATATATACAGACAATCGTTTTTAAATTATGATAGTTTTTTTTTAAAGTTTTATTTGTGTTTGATTTGCATCGATAAACAAAGATACTAATAGATATAACTTTGTAAAAAAAATTATAACGTAGACATGATGCCAATTGCATGAAAAAATAAGAACTATGGATTTCAAATCTGAAAAACACAATACAATTAAACGCTACTTAAGGACTAGATTTTCTTGATCTAGATCTAAAATCATTCTTCCTTAATCAGAAAAAATAATTAAACAACAGTGTAATATTTTTCAAACAAAAGTTTATAAATATTTAATGAAAGATTTTCCTTTGTCGTATCTCCAGAATTCTATTAAGCATTCTTCAAGCATTAGAATGAAAATTATTAGCGCGTTCGAAATGAAGTAAACTAAAAGTAACATACGAGACAGGAAGTTGGTTAATTATGTTGCTAAAAAGTATGCGTAGAAGGAATAAAAAAAAGTGACGAAAAATTCGTTCTTCCAGGATTGACTAAAATACATTTAAAGGTTAAAGACCAGGAATAAGCCGGTTGTGATTTAATGATAAAATAATTTGTAAAGGGTCTGTTTTTACAGTAAAATATTTTATCTATTATCAACAATAAAATAATTTGTGAACGGGTCCAAGTTTCTCCTAAAATAATAAAATAGCAATTTTTTAAATAATCAAACTTAATGATATTTCTTTTTAAAACAACAGTTAGAAAAATAAACGTACGAATTAAATTGAGATCAATTTTGATTTGTATTTGAAATAGGAGAGATTGCTTAGGTGTTTTCAGATTTCTTTCCTGTGTGCTAATTGAATTTCATTACGGACAGAAGATAACATAATTGTAAGCAGCCTAACTAACAGCTGTTCGCCTAAAACATAATCATTAAATTGAAATTTGGGAGCACCCGATTCCATTAGGCATAATTTAGCGGACATGATTAATAATTCTTTGTTCGTAATTTTCATTTATAAAATGCAAATTGTTTAGAAAATTGTACTTTTATATCTACAGCTAATTAATCAATTTCATCGGTAGTTCGTAAAATAAGCATTTAATTATTCAATATAAAAATCGTTTCTTTAATAGGTTGCAGCAGGTGTTATAGTTCATAAAGAATCGTAAAGCTCAAAACTATTAATAAAAAGTCACAAAAAGTCTGAAATTCGTGGCAGTAGCTACTAATACGGAGAAAAAGTACAATCTTGTTAAAAGGGAGCTAAAAAAATTTTTCAAGAGGAAAACTTATCAATTTGTATAGTTTGTTGTTTTTACATGTATGCATAGAAATGATTATTACTATAAAAAATGACAAAGCCAATTCTTTATATAAGCAATCTTCGTATGAAAAGTTGACATTTATAATTGTAAAAATGAAATGTGCATCAAAAAATACAAACAATACTAGAGAATGATGGCATTGAAATTAGAAAAGGTAATTTTACGAAAATATCATATATTTACTTAAAATTAATTGACAAAAATAAGACTTTTTTCGAATAGGGTCTAGTGAGAAATATAAATATCTCAAATCTTTTCACCATACTGTTATCATTTTTACAGATCAAAATTGTATTTAACCCAGTAACAGTGAAGTTATCAATAATAGTTAGTTAGTAATCAATAAAAAGAAATAATTGAGCGTTTTAAATATAACAAATTATAAAATAATTATAAGTCTGTCGGGTAAATGAAGAAATAAGTTTTTTTTTATATACTGTAATGTATCAATCAATTAAGAGAGAGGAGAGTATCTAAAAAAAGCTTGACGTATCAAATAATTAAAGGTGTGATTGGCGGAAAAAATCATAATGTATTAAATAATTATAGGCGTGATTGTTAGACATAACTGAATTAATAAGTATATAGGTGATAACTAAAAAGACGTTATAACATATCAAATAGTTAAAGAGGCGATGTCTAAAATAAGGCAGAATATAAAATAATTATGGAGGTGATTACTAATATGAAAGAATCAAATAAATATATGAATAATTAGGGATGTTATCACATTTTAATATACATACACTTTAACCAATACATTCACTTTAAATACCCATGTATATACACTTCAACCAATAAATGAAATAAATATTTAATAAAATATATATTACAAATATTAACAATAAAAATCATAAAAACATATCCGGGAAATTTATTTAACTTTTATTATCGAACAAATAAACTCGTTTCTTTGTATCTCAAGGTTTATCCTTTGCATTAAAAAAGGGTTTGTCTCCAAATAACAAAAAGTTACTAAAATTAAGGGGTTGGTTAATACCAGCAATAAAGAGCAATTCAAAACATTCATATACTTTTCATTATTTCTTAATCAAAATTACAATTAGTAGGAGAAAAGGCAATTCCGTATTAGTTATCATTTCGTTTTTTAACAATACTCAAGTGCTACCGCTAAAGAGTAGAAATCAGTTATTCTATAGATTCATCTAATGTGCAGATTAACTAAGATAAAGAGGTTGTGAGTTCGATTCCCGCCAGCCGAAGACTCTCCGCGTAGTAAATGGGGACCGGTGCACGTTAAATCTGTAGGGTCACAAACTTCACCAAGTTCCCATAACAAATGACAACCTTTGGGGGTACTGAATTGGTGATGGATCGTTTTCAGGTTCACGTCAAAATTACCATCTGTGGATGAATAAATGGATGTATGAATGGGCCCGCCTTCTGAAACGGGCTGTGACATGTATGTGACTGAATACGTATTCTTGGTCATAGATGGCGCCACTTAAAAATAAGAAACGCACTATCTGCCTTAAATTCGCTGGATTTCATCAAGCAGGCTTGCTGACATTGGTAAGTGACATTAGAAACAACATGGTAGTTTTCAGACAACCTGGGTCGTCTGAAAACTACCAAGATGATCTGTACATAACCTACCAGAAACTCGTTAAAGTCTAAATAGATCTTTGCTGAAACAACAACAACGTTTCTGTAAGCCTAAATCAACATAATGTTGTTTATTTATTCTTTGCTATCTCAAATAAAAATCATTTTTACACAATCTAACAATCATCCATTAGTTGATAGAATTAATCGTCAGTTACTATAATTACAAAGAATCAAACCGTTTAAAATATTATTAAAGTGAAGGAAATTAACATAATGCCGTTTATTTATTTCTCAATGTCCGAAGAATTAAACCAATAAATACAATCAAACAACCAAAAAACTAGCTGAAAGAATAAGAAAAAAGAAACTTATGAACGATACCAGGGGTCTGTTTAGAAGAAATTTGGGTCCGTTAACGGACCCTTCACAAAATATTTTAACTCAAAAACGGACCCTTCACAAAATGATCTTTCTTTTAATCGGACCCTTCACAAATTTGTTTATCTTCATTATTATTTTATTAATCGAATAAACCCTTTCCAGGGCAGAAAACAAGAAAGATGGATGTAAACGAATTTAGTTTTGTCTTCGGCAGACGATTCTTCCATCATTCGTCCGAAATTAATATTCTGCTTTCAGCAGTATAGGCTAAATATCAAATATTTGTATGTTGCATCTCTAATTTAGAAGCAGCAATTGTTGTTTATTTTTTAAAATTTAATTTTTTTAATTATAATTTAAAAAAAGCATAATCTTAAGCATAATCTTGTATGTCTTTACAATTTAAAAACTCCTTGAAAAAGTTTTTTTTTGCAATAACGGACCCTATTTGCACGCATTCATAAAAGCGGACCCTGGTTGAAAGAATGTGAGTAATTTTTTCACAATTTCACGAAAAACGGACCTTTCACAAAATGTCTGGACAGACCCCTGGATGTAAACAAATTAAGTTTTGTCTTCGGCAGACGATTCTTCCATTATTCGTCCGAAATTAATATTCTGCGCTCAGCAGTATAGGCTAAATACCAAATATTTGTATGTTGCATCTCTAATTTAGAAGCAGCAGTTTTTTATTTTTTAAAATTTAATTTTTTTAATTAAAATTTTACAGTGTTGAGCATAATCTTGTATGTCTTTACAACTTAAAAACTCCTTGAAAAAGTTTTTTTTTGCAATAACGGACCCTATTTGCACAAATTTATAAAAGCGGACCCTGGTTGAAAGAATGTGAGTAATTTTTTCACAATTTCACGAAAAACGGACCTTTCACAAAATGACTGGACAGACCCCTGGATACAGAAATAGTTGATGCGTTCATTACCAAGATAAATTGTAGAAATCCTTGATTCTATACTTATAAAAGAATTTTTCTAGTTAATCCGAAGTTTAGCTTCAGAATATTAGCGGTTTTCGAGTTACATATTTTTTCTAACTAACAAATATTTAGACAGAATGTTATAAATATGAAAGAAAGAGGGTTGTATTACCAAAAAAGGTTGCCTCATCTACACACTATTTTAAGTAGCCCGTACATCACTTGAAACTTTATTAAATCATTTGGTAAACAAGCCCTTTGATATCTCCACTTATCTGTTAAGTCGGAAAGATAAAGGAGAAATATACAACACTTTGTTCCAATTTTAGCCCACTTCACGCTTTATGTTTGCTTTAAATTTAAATTATCTGCAACAAATGATGTCCTACAAACATAATTTAATACTTTTTCTGAAGCTGGAGAAGCTCGTTCACCTAAAAAAAGAAAGTTTCGAGCGAGCTCTCGGATTCATGATAAAATTTTAATGAACTTTTTTACTATATTAAACAAACGCTTGGTTCAGTTATTAAGCAGAAAAAATGTAAAATTTATACGGTATAAAAAATTACTACTTTTGCTTCGCGAGGCTAGTAAACATTGTCAAATGACTTTTATTTAGCTTAAGATTTCGATTTTCTGTTGTAATTTTTGTTTTAGTCATCTTGGGGTTTCAGTTTTTACTGTTGCTTTTTCTTTTACGGGTTAGTGATAAAAAAGTTTTAATTTAATAATTTCCTTGTTTACACATCAAAGGCAGATGACGGGATCGCAAAATGTGGCCTTTATCCGACGTTAAGCCGGGCGGGCTCGGGCTCTAAGTAATCCTTTACAAGTTGGGCTCAGATTAAAATTATTTTGGCCTCCAAAAGCGAACTTATCACGATTTGGAGCTCTTTCGATAAAAAAAATAAAAAAAACTCACTAGTCAATAGAAAGCTGCTTTACTCTTATGTTTGCTAATACAGATGAAAACAAACATATCTCTCTAGAATTGGAAGAGTTGATATTTTGAGTAACAATTTGTGTATACGTTTCCCTACATTTTGCGCTCTATCCCTTGAGCTACCACGGCTCAAACAATTATATTGCAAAAAAAAAAATTTTTAAATCATAAAAAATGGGAAACAAATGCTATGAATATTTAAATTATTATTCGAAAAAAAAATTATTAAACGCTTAATATTTGCCAAAAGACTTTAATTTTATACTTGTTCATGTAGCGCACTATGAAATCCGACGAGAGCTTTTTAAACTCAATAGACTTTTAAAATTTTCATATTACTATTTAAATCAAAATAAATATGTATTAGCCCTTTTCATTTATTTAAGTGTACGTATCAATTTATGCAATATCTTCATATTATTTTCCTGCCATAATTAAAAAAATTATTATTAAACGACTTTATGCATGTACCATTAAAAACCAGATGTAACTAGAATGCTTCAAAAATAAGAAATAATAAGTAAAAGGCATCTGCGTGTGGACGCAAAATAATAATAGCTTTCTAAAAAGTAAGTCTATTTATAATCATAAATTCAAATTTATTGACTAAATTATAAAGTCAAGCATTCATGGATCAAAAGGTATTAAAATCAGCGAAACTAAGGCGATGCAGTTTAAAAACTTTTTTACATCTGCTTCTCTAAACCTTGAATAAAATATAGAGATAAGAATTATAAAGGTATTTAATTAGAATAAAAATAAGCCTTTTTTCTTATCGAAATCCAATTTTTTTTTCGTGCCAAAAGTTCCTCAACACCTGCTGACTTTAGAATTGCAGTTTATGACAATTGCCAGGGGGTTATTCCACTTTAGGAAGGAATATATTAATCTTTTTATTTCTTCAAATTCAAATTCTTCTGAAGACGAAACACCTGTCTGTTTATAATTTTTCAGTTGTTAGAAATACTTTTTTTAAGAGATTTTTGGATGTTGAAATCTTGCAAAGAGACACGATTAGGTCGTAATGGTTGATTTTTTAAAACCTGTTACAACCTTTTGCGATTTGAAACCATATCTGTCATAAAACACAATAAACTAACAATGACCAAAACAATTATTTAGCAATAACTATGATATGAATAGCTAAAATTTACACAAATCAGATTTAATACAGTACCAGACAATTAAAACTTTTTTTAAAATTATTTCTTTTAGTTCTAAATAGAATTTAAAAACGATATATCATATTATTTAGATAAGTCTTGAGTTTTTTTTTATCTTTAACAGCATTTGATTTTAAAAATTAGTGCACATTTGTAATTGTGAATTAAATATATGTATTGTAGTGTATATGTTTAGTATGTGATTTGATATTTTAGAAGCATGAAAAAATTAGGTTTTATTAAGTTCATTTACATAAAATGAGCTGCAATTACTTTAACCTTTTTTAGAAAATCATTAAAATTATTTCTCTTGTAGATTTGCGTTGCTTTTTAGTTTTAACTTACTTAAAATGATATATTCTAATATAATACCATCATTTAAACAAGATTGCAACTATAAATTGTTTAAAAAATTGTTTTAATAGTTGAAGCTTCTTCTTTTTTTATTTTTTATTAAATAGTTTTTTTTTTTCATTTTTGAATTGGAAGAAACCCATTTCTTCGAGGCGGTTTTTTAATGTTTTACTTCTACTGTGGAAGACCTGCAGTAGACCTTTTAAAGTAACAAGTTATTTTTATAGTAAACACGATATTGTAACAGATTCAAAATAAATAAATAATAATATTTGTTACTGTAAATACTAGTCAGTTTTCGTCATGATTAGGGAGGGGTATATCGTCATTCTTGTTTATTATTTCTCATAGAAATATTTTTCTTCTTGTCTTAAATTCTTTAACATGTTTTCCAAAAATAGATTTAATCCCATTAAACGATCTAGAATTAATAAACATAAAATATAAATTTCTTTGGTTAGAAAAACGAGTTTTAATTACGGACAATTTGTTTACATTACAGTTCAGCTCCAAGCAACTAAACACCCAAGCAGACATTAGGTTAATAAATGTATACTTTCATAATGAGTTAAACATTAAAAACAAACAAAGAGTTCGATTCATTTTTGCAGTAAATAAAAAAGGATTACGTGTCTAATGTCTATTCAAGTTAAGTTTTAAAAAAGACGTTTAACTGTAACCATAGACAAAGGGAAAAAAAGAACCAATGATTAATATCGTTTTATTGACCTCAGTCTATTCATTTAGAAATGAAATAGATAATAAATGAATCATAAATAATAAAGATAATGAAAAGATAATGGAGGGGTTATTACTTTGTTCAAGAAGGACAACGTTATTAAGCTTGTTATCTTCTTGAAACTTACTGTATTTTTCACACCATTTTTAAATCCGTTTTGGTTTTTTGCATTTATAATAATTATTATTATTTATAAAGACAAGATGAATGATATTCTTTATAGTTCGATTCACAACGCTTCAGAGAAATTTTTTTAAAAGCACAAAGCTTGACAAATAATTACACTTTCGCCATCGTAGTTGAAATTTTTTTTTTTTATGGAAGGTTAAAAAAACGTATGTCCTTAAAATTTTTGAACAATCGTAATCAGTTTAGTAATATCAGTTTTTTTCTTAGAAAAATACAAAATTGGGTAACTTTTAATTTTTTAATATACTCTCTTCATTTCAACCTGCATGATAAAGACACTAAACAATATTTGTAAACTAGTTATTGTTAAACAATAGACATACAATAGTAATCGATCGATGTAATTAAACATAACCGTTAACTTTGCTCCGAAAATAATTTGTTAATGAGACAAAGTGATGATGTTATTAACTGACGCAAGTTACTTATGCGAGTAAAAGTCGGAAAATGTACCTAAAAATAGCAATTTATGTCCTTCGGAGGATAAATTTATCAACGACAAAAATTTATTCAGTTTTGAAATTTTAATATTTTTGGAACTACTATTTCACAAATTTTCTGATTAGGATTGTGACAGATTTAAATTAATTTTGAGGAAAGCAGAATTATCAATTGTTCAGACAGGTAGCTGGTATTAAGTAATTAATGCATTCGGGAAAAAGAATTCGTTACATATCGTTAACAAAAAAAATTATTCCTCTAACATAATTCCTCTATCGTGTAACACAGTCTGTATTACAAAGTTAAAGACCTTTTTTAAAGAACAATTGATTATTTTTCTAATCCAAGTAATTCCTCATTTCGCTGCGATAAACATAATTATTAAAATGTTCTTATATATAATTATAATACAATATATTTTTATATATAACATTTGTCTATAATAATTATAAACAAAATGATCTTTACTTTTTAAAAAAAAATATTGACTTTTAAGATTCTATAAATGTTCAAACAATAATTAAATACAATAATTAAATACAATAATAAACAATAATAGAAAAATATTCAAAATCTAAAAAAAGAAGCATGTAATAACTACACACAAAAAACTTTTTTTTTAATTACTTTTTCTCTGTTCTTTTAATGGACGTAATTTTCATCAAGAAGAAAAAGAGAAGAATAAAAGAATCATCAGTGATAAAAATCTGACTTAAATTTGAAGCAAGATTGCTAATGTTCGTAATTGTAGCTTTAAAAATAATATTGTTGATAAAAATGTCAAAAACTAAATGTTAAACTAAGTTGTTGTTTTTTTAATTTTTTCATGTAATTTTTTTTTCTTGAAAAATTTAAGGAAAATCAAATGAGGACTCCTGTTTTCATAAATTAAAAATTCGACCACGGCAAAATTAAAGACGAAAGTACTAATATAATGTAATGAAATTAATAGTTAATTATTAATATTTACATTTGTATCATGAAAAGATTTTAGAATTCGACGACAGATGGCAGCAGAACATTTCAATTTTGAAACATTTTAAAATACTTCTGTTTATTTTTATTTGTTTGCTTAATTATTTTTTTAACAATGTAAGTGTAAAGGGATTAGTCTTTTCACACACCGGAAGTCATTTGGAAGAGCATTACTAATTTTTAGTTTCTTTTCTTCCGTTTTTCTCTTTCTTTTCATAGATAAGTAATAATTATAACTTCCTACATGGATAAGATATTTATTTCTATTTTATTTTTTAATAACGATAATTTTTAAGATGCTTTGCCTTACAGGAAATCTAATTTAAATACTGAAAAATCTTTATTAGCAAATGTTTGCAATTTACATTTGCTAATTTAATGTTTATTGCTGAATTATTATTCAATCATTTTTTTATGCAAGTAAGTATTCATTTATTTTTGGTCTAAGTATTTCTTATAAATACGTGATTTTTTAAGGCATATAGGTTTGCTAATTGGCTTTGTTTGATGTAACGTTTGGGGAGAAATCACTCAAACTATTTTTTTTTTTTTTTAATATTTATATTAGGTATTTATATGTTTGTTATAGTTTTATTTTAGGAGAAATTCAATCCGCTAAGGGACTATACACAATAAGGGTATTATTTTGTTTTTCAAAATGAGGTTATTATTTTGAAAAACGGTGTCTATGATAGCTTCAATTATAATTAAAAAACTACACCACTTTGACAGGCATGGTTTCTACGTTTTTCACAATAACAGGAAATTGACTTCGCCTATTCACTAAACCAAAAATAGGATCTTGACTGGTTTTTGTGATTTTTCATAAAAACGGGAACCTAATTTTATAACATTATGAGTAGATATTTCACAAAAAGTCTCAAATAACTCTCGATTATATATGTTAATCAAATGTTTATTGGTAAAGAATTATAAGTAATTAGGGGAATATTGTAAATCGAACTGGATTATTTTAATAATAGGAAATTCATATAGTTAGGCGATTTTTTTTAAATAGGTAATTCATATGGGTATACAATAATTTCTAATGGGTTTTGTTTGATATAACTTTTGCAATAAAGTCTTTTACACCGCACCGACCCAGGGCTAAAGAGAATACAAGGGCTAGTTCACTCCGCTCTTAGAGCTGAAGCTACGATTTCCCTCCTCATGACGTCACTGTGTCTTTAGCCCTGGCACCGACCACAGTTCTGATGTGAAATATCCTCAGTGGTAGACGAATTATGGGTTAGAATCCCCTTCGTATCGGTCTTTACTGTGGAAGGTTTTTCATGCAACACAAATATGGGTTAGTTCCATCAAAATTTCCACCACGAAGGCTAGTTTGCCCAGAAGTTAGGAGTTCCTTTTATAACCGTTGTTAACCCAATTTTCGGGTTTACAACTTTAGCAAGTAAGTATTCAATAGTAAGTACTAATGTTGAACTCCTTCGCCTAGTCATTTTGAACCCAATCTAGACGACAAGGGAACTCCTGGATCAATTATTGGGAGAAATTTGCATTCATGGAAGACTTTTTGATGGAACTAACCCGCTTTGACGTTATATGGAGAGGAGGGCCACGAGAACCTCCCACGGTTAACCTGACGGCAAGAGGACTCTTACCCATGATCCATCTACCACTGAGGATATTTCATGTCAGCACTAGGGTCGGTGCAAGCTGGAGGCGGAATTCGTATCGATTGGCCATCGCTGGGATTCGAACCCCGTTCACCTCATTGGATAGCGAAAGTTCTATCCCCTGAGGCATCGTTGGGTTGGGTTTAAAATTACAAGGCTATGGAGTTAAACATTGATAGCAGTAAACTCTAAATAGGGTCGGATTTTCAACCCGGTAATTCTGTAGGTTTTCTGGAAATACAGGCTTTTAATATTAACTCCCGGCACTGTTCCCGGCTTGCACCGACCACAGTGATGACGTAAAATATCCTCAGTGTTAGACGGATCATGGGTTAGAATCCCGAATCCCCTTGCCATCGGGGGAACAGTGGGAGGTTTTTCTCTCCATGAAATGCAAAGGCGGGTGAGTTCCATAAAAAGTCCTCCATGAAGGCTAATTTGTATAAATGCTTGATCCAGTAGTTCTGTTGTCTTCTGGATTGGGTTCAAAGTCTCCGAGTTGAACATTGATAGTAGTAAACTCATATTTGGGTCAGCTGTGATACGTCGGTTATAACATAAAATGAAATTTCTGAATGAAAATTCTTTTTTCGCGTGGACAACAATAAAGCTGAAACAAACTGAGCTAGAAGCTGGGATGAATTGAAAGATTAAAAGCAGCTAGTTAATATCAACTAACAAAGTGTTTTAGATTATGTGTCAATTGAACTTATGCATGTTCAAAAGTAATTTTATTCATTGAAAAATGAGTATTAGTAGTGAGTGATGTTACACTTAGTAAGTATAATAAAAAAAGCATGCATTTACGATAGTTTTGAAAGGCGTAAGAATAAAAGGATACGTACGAGACATGTTTTTTAAAAGCATAATTATTGTTTTGTTTCATCAAATTTTTTCTACTTCATGTATTAGTTTTAAAGAGTTTAATAATTGATTTAAATTAAGATTTTACGTCTTATTGCATCAATTTCAAATAAGTGTATAGTTTGTCTATCGAAAGAACTCCCCTCACCCCGAAGTCTAAGGCCGTCAGCTGCTATGGAAATAAGAAATGGCACAGTATAAAGAGGGGAGCTTCCCTTTCTCTCACTGTCGAGAGTTAAAACCTATCTTAAATAATGACCCAACACTCCTACTTTAAATAGTTGAACCTCGTAACCATAGTTACCGCCACCACTCCAGACGAATAGCTAGAGAGGTCTTCACACAGACAAACTATAACTCAGTAGCGAGCATGGTTTGTTTTGTAAACCATGCTTGCTTCGTTGCAGCAATAGCAATCTTCGGGGGTTTAGGAACGCCAACGAATAGGGGGCGGATCCCACTGGTTATAAATATTTGTCAAAATAACGTTCACGAGATCAAAGACATCTTTTAATGCTAAAAAAAAATTTCCACCTCTGGAAAAAAACATGAAAAATATGTTTCTAAAATTTGTGCGTCAAAGCGTTAACATTTCATGTTTGAATGCACCGCTGCTATTCGGCACTATAATACCACTTGTTAGGATCAAAATATGTTCATTTGTGGAAATTCTGAGTAAATCATTCTAACCAATTTCGAGTCCCGCGGTCACAAAGTTACGTCCATATATTTTCCCCTGGAAAGTGCAAAAGCTAATTCTCAGAAAAATGGTATTTTAATTTGAAATTCTAAATTTCTTAGAATGAAACTTACTCGCCAGCCCTATATTCGGTTGCCTATGGCGAGCTGTGGAGTGGAAATTTAGCGGCCTAATTTAATTATAATATAAATTCGGTACATCGATTAAATCACGGATGTATTGTGATTAAATTATTAATCAACATTTGGGGTACCCAAACACACTACTTCATATTTTGTGTAACATTGAATGAATAATTGTTTTAATGAAATACAAATGAATAAGAAGCCTACATGAATTTCACTTACAATTACGAAGAAACAAATTTATGTTAACTTAAGATTAGTGCAAAAACATTATTTTGAGCAAAATGTTTGATATTGAGTTAATTATAAATTTAGAATGCCTGTACTTTTAGCTTTTAAAA